>NW_024080735.1:3119558-3761519 GCF_003009895.1 Hyaena hyaena | reverse complement strand
GGGGGGGGGGGGGGGGGGGGGGGGGGGGGGGGGTAGGGCGCGCGCTGCTGCCTTTCTGAAGTTTGTGCTCTGCAGGGAGACGCGTGATAGTGATGGGAACATTCTTGGTGCTGAGCAAGCCTGTGTGCTGCCCGTACAGAGGGGTGCCCGATGTGCAGACGGAGATTCACGGTGGCGTCGTGGGGATCGCCCATCCTCTGCCCGCTGCCCTGTCCTAATCTCTGGGACCCTAAAAAAGTTTTTATCTTCTCCCAAATCAGCAAGGTGTTTGGGAGCAGCAGGCTGGCCACGTGTCACCTGGGTGACACCGAGCCCCCCAGGGCCCCCATTCAGGAGGTCCGCAGGTTGGAGCCCAGGAATGTGGTTTAGATGTGTGTTTGGGACCCCCGAGTGAGGCTGCGTGTTATTACGCGTTCTTTCCAGCCTGGCGCTGTGTGTGGACGCTGGTGTGCACAACCTGCGTGAGCCCCTCCAGCTTGGGCTACAAGTGTGTGTCACCCGGATGATCCTTCACACCCTCAGGGCTCCTCCAGCCGCCCTCGCGCAGAGAGCACACTTCTGCAGTTACCTCTGCAAGCCGTCCGAGAACATCGAGGCTCCTTTTGAAGTGTTAGCCTCCCGGGGCCTCGCCCGCAGGCCTTCCCGGGCTCCCTGCTGCTTTGCAGACCCCGGTCCCTGGGGCCATCACCACGCGGAGCTCCACACTGAGCTTCAAAGTTTCAGGTTATTTTTTAGATGCTGTGCATACGCCAGTGCTGCACTTGAGTTCCTGGCCTCCCCGGTGAGCCACTGGTTCCCAGTATGAAGCAAAGATCACCTGCCCAGGTTCCCCGCTCCCTGGGGAGGCTCCCCTTGGGTGCCCTTGATAGCTGCCCGCCAGTCAGTCTCACCTGCTCGGTCTTCCTAACTTCATGCTTTACAGGGCAAGGGATTGGGATGGTCACGTCTATTCCCTCCGTCCTGGTTTCTTAGCAAATCAGCCCAGCCTCCCCAACACCCCGGCCTGGGACAGCTGTGCCGTGGGCCACGGGGGTCCAGGATGCCACCTGCCAAGTCCCACTGCTCGCTCAGAGGCCTTCACGGGTCTTGCTTATTTAACCTTTAAAACCTCAGAAGGGGGACAATAGCTGTGCCAGACCCATGGTCATGAGTGCAGTGGGCCAGCGTGCTGAGCTTGGTGCCGGGCACATGGAGGTGCCCACGGAGTCTCCGTATCCTGAATGCTGTTACCCGCAGGGCCTCTGGCTCAGGAGGTCTCCCTACAGCCCCTCCACCCCCACCTGGAGGGCCCAGGGCCCGTCAGCCCTTGGCGGTGGACACCCACGCCAGGTCTTTCCGGAACCAGCATCACCTGAGCTTGACTCCCAGCCGGCAGGTCTTCCTGGAGCCTCGACCTGGGCCCCGCGGCCCCGCACCACTCGGGTCCATGGTGCACACCGCACCGTTTTCCGAGAAACTTACAAAGGCAAGATAAGCAGATGTTTTCAGAGCAAGGATTCCAAAGGAGGGGCTGGAAATAACCGTTCGTCTCCAGGTCTGACGGCAAGAAACTCATCACAACAGCTGTGTGTGAACTTCCCAACTGTTTACCCTCAAAATAGCAATGGCAGATGCTTACCAGCTGCGCGGGCATGCGGGGTGCTGGTCTAAGTGCTTTATAGGCCTTTACGTTCTTAGCGCTGTTCTCACGCCTGTGCAACAGGGAGCAGAGGCTGGGGGGCAGCGGGGGCGCCGGCCTCCAACCACGCAGTCGGGACGCGACGGGTGAAAGGGGACCGAGCCCCAGAGGGTCCAGTGGCCTCGCCCAGACCCTCCACCCCCAAGACCATGTGTCTCCCCGCCCACCTTCACCCTGGATGTGGGTTCATTTTTACATGATTTTAAATCAAACTGCAGGACAGAAACGGCGCAAGGAAGGAGCGCGTTGAGCCCACGGCTCTGCTCTGGGGGCCGAGTCCATCAAGCCGCACAGATAAGCCTCTCCCAGGGCCCAGGCTGCGGCCGCGCTACTCGGCGAGCCCCGAACTCGCTCTCTTCTGCTTCACGATGACCGCGACGTCGGCTTTCAGCCTCCGCAGGCCGGACTCCAGCAGGTCTCCGAACTCCTTCAGCCTCTGTGCCTGTTGGTGTACAAACGCTCGAAGCATTTCATCTTCTTCCTGGAAATAAAGGAAGGAGGGGGGGAAAGGTAGCAGACTCAGTGGGGTGCCCCAGAAGTTCTGCCGAAAAGCTGCCCTGAAGGGTGCCGGCGGAGGCGGTAAGTCACCTGCGAGCCCGTCCCGCCCCGGCGCGGCCTCAGGTGCTGCTGCTGGAGACAGGCGCTCGGTAGCCCGGGATGACCCACATCCCCTTAATACTGTGCAAGTTCTGGGGTTTGCAAAGGACCGGGTGGGGGGGTGCGCCCCGGGTAGGGCCGTGCTGCTGGTGGGTCCCCCGCCCCAGGGAAGCAGGCGCAGGGGCGCGGGGGGGGGGGGGCGCCACGACAGAGGGCGGGGGTACCCGGGGGGTGCCCGCGCTCACGAGCTGGGACCAGGCTGAGCGCACTGAGCATCCCTGCAGGTGGCTCCCAGACCAGCAGTGAGATGACTGCTCAAGTACTTAGGCCGTTTTTCCCCATGTGTTTTCCAACCTGTCTTTCTCCTAAAAGTAGTCGTTTATATATTCCGAATACTACTCTGTGATGAAAAATAATACAAGGAGGTGTGGCTTTTTTTTTTCTTTAGCCTTGTTTATAGTGTCTTTCACCTCGTCTGTTTTTCTTTCTTTTCAATTGTGAGACACACACACGCACACACAAGTAGGTGTAATGTGTCAGCTAAGTGAATACCTGCTCAGGACAGACTGAGCTGCCTGAGCCCCTCCTCCTCACACCCTCTCCCTCCCCAGGAAAGACCACTACTAGCCCCACACTGTGACCATCATTTTCCTGCCACCTGGAATGCACCCCTGAATGGTATATTTTGCCCGTGTCCGGACCATTCTCGGAATCCTGCTGGCTGGCGTCTTCTGTTAACGTGACAGTCCGAGCTGACCAGGGGTGCTGGGATTCACTGAGCCGCACGTGGCTAGGGTTCCCAGTACAGAGGGCGCTGTCCTTGAACTCTTCACGGGGTGTCCCGTGTGGGGCTGCTGTGGACAGTGGGGTAAGAGCAGCTGGGGCATATAGCCCGGGTTTCCGCAGAATTTTTCAGCCGGCCCGTCATCTGGACCACAGAGCCGGGAATGATCCGAGTGACTGTTTTCACGGTTCTCTCGAGAATGTGTGTAACCAGAGCCATTGTAGATGCGCAGGAGACAGATTTCGTGCATTCATTGCCTCGCCAGGTGCTTCTCAAACTTCAGTTTAAGGCAGAATGATCTGGAGGGCTTGTTAAAGTGCAGATTCCTGGGCCTCACTCAGGGGTCTGGTTAGGTGGGTCTGGCAGGGGCCCTGGGAATTGTATTCCTGAGACCCCAGATGATTCTGGAGCTGCTAGCAGGGGCCCCTCTCTGAGACCCTCTGCTCCCGGCATCGGGGCTGAGTGCTCTGTAGAGGCGCCAGGCCCCGCGGAGAAGAGTTGAGTCACGGCTTCTAGGGTTGATGCATCTTCCACTCTTGCTCCGTAAGTGAGCAAACACCAGTTTTAAGCGGTTGAACCAATTTAAACTCTTTCCGGCAGTGCATGGGGTTTCTGTTGCTCCATACCGTCATCACCGCTCGGTATTTTTTGACGTTTAAATGTTGCCAGTCTGGTGGGTTTATAATAGTGTTTCACTGTGGCTTCAATCAGTGTTTCACAAACTACTTAAGGGGTGAAGCACTTTTTCATCAATCTATTGGCCTTTTATTTTTTTTTCCTGCTGGGTTATTTTTCCTTTTGATTTGTTTTGTTCTTTACTTTGAATCTTAGTTCGTTGTAGGTTAAATGTGTTATAAATAACCTTTCCCAGCCGCTTTTGGCTTTATTTTTGGTATCTGGGCCAAAGCATACCATTTTAGTGCAGGTCCATCCATCGGTGTTTTTCCTGACAGCTGGGTGTTTCTCCTGTCGTGATGTCCTGCATCAAGGTCACGATCGTCTCTAGGCTTTTACCTTTGGCGGTTGGGTCCTTAGTTGACACCTGAAGTTGATTTCTGGCTACAATCTTAGATAAGACCCCAGTTTCATTTTTCTTTGTATGCATTCTTTTTTTTTTTTAAGTGTATTTATTTATTGTGAGAGAGAAAGAAGGAGGAAGGGAGAGAGAATCACAATTAGGCTCCACACTGTCAGCACAGAGCCCAACGTGGGGCTGGAACCCATCAAACGATGAGGTCATAACTTGAGCAGAAATCAAGAGCCCAACACTTAGCCGACTGAGCCACCCAGGCACCCCCGTGTGTATCCCTAGTTCTAGCAGCAGTTGTAAAACCAATCCTTGTGGCCTTCGCCACAGGCCCTTGGTGGTCACATGTGTCTCTGGTCCTGAGTGAATCTATTTCCAGGCCTTCTCTCCTTTTCCTTTGGTTACCTTATCTGTACTGGGGCTGATACCCTCCTGTCTATTATAATAGCATTAAAATAAGCCTTGGCATTGGTAGGATGAGTCTTCTGTGCTGCGTTTGGGTCTTGGGTATTCCTTGCCTTTGCGATTCCATCTACATGACAGCATTGTCTTGTCAGCTGCCATCTCGTTTGGTCGGGTGACAGTGAATCTTGGGGAGACCTCAAGGGTTGCGGTAGCCAATCTTCCAAACCATGGACACGTGGCACTTTTCACCATTTACTTAGATCTTCTTTAACATCTCCCAAGCAAAGTCTAACGTTTTCTCTATAGAAGTCCATAGCTTTGGGGGAGGGGCAAGATGTCGGAGAAGTAGGGAGCTCGGTGCATTGCACTCACTCCCACATCTCACACGGAAAAGATCTGAAGCCATAGGAAACCTTAGAGAACCCAAGAGATTGGGAGAGAAAGGACGCAGAATCCACTGAGAAAGCCTTCTAACGTGAGTGCGAACTGGGGAAGATAAAATCGGGCCAGGATCGGAGACTGGAGGGACCGGGCGATCCCCCTCTGTGGGGAGTGAGAGGGGGAAAAAGAGAGAGTCTGAAACTACTCAAGATACGGGCCCTGCCAGTCCCTGCCACTGGGAAACAGAAAAACCTCCGCTCAGGGCACAGAAGAATGGCGCGTGACAAATCCCCATGCGCCATCTCATCCCGGAGCACACGCTCACGGGCACCGCTCCTTTGTTCCTTTGTGCTCCCTGCTCGGCTGGATTCCTGGAGGAGCCGTGCGCGCGCTCTGAGCTGGCTGGACATTTAGAGGGAAGGCGAAGGACTTAAAACTGGGAGATTTGCCTACGAGTTCGTGTTTTGGGTGACACAGAGAGACCTGGTTTCCCACTCTCCAGCGGGCCAGACGCGCCCTGCAGACAAACCTCTGCCCATTCTCGCCAGCCTGACCTGTTGATA
Organism: Hyaena hyaena; assembly: GCF_003009895.1. NCBI lineage: Eukaryota > Metazoa > Chordata > Mammalia > Carnivora > Hyaenidae > Hyaena > Hyaena hyaena. The sequence continues at coordinate 3,756,084 of NW_024080735.1, read as the reverse complement.
GATGCAGGAAAAGCATTTGACAAAATACAGCATCCCTTCTTAATAAAGACTCTAGAGAAAGTCGGGATAGAAGGAACCTACTTAAACATAATAAAAGCCATCTATGAGAAGCCCTCAGCTAACATCAACGGGGGAAAAACTGAGAGCTTTCCCCCTGAGATCAGGAACACGACAGGGATGTCCACTCTCACCACTGTTGTTTAACATAGTGATGGAAGTCCTAGCATCAGCCATCAGACAACAAAAGGAAATCAAAGGCATCAGAATTGGCAAAGAAGTTGTCAAACTTTCACTTTTTGCAGACGACATCATACTCTACATGGAAAACCCGACAGACTCCACCAGAAGCCTACTAGAACTGATCCAAGAATTCAGCCAAGTTGCAGGGTACAAAATCAACATACAGAAATCGGTTGCATTTTTATACACCAACAATGAAGCAACAGAAGGAGAAATCAAGAAACTGATCCCATTCACAATTGCACAAAAAACCATAAAGTACCTAGGAATAAACCTAACCAAGGATATAAGAGATCTGTATGATGAAAACTATAGAAAACTTATGAAGGGAATTGAAGAAGACACAAAGAAATGGAAAAACATTCCATGCTTATGGATTGGAAGAATAAATATAGTTACAATGTCATTACTACCCAAAGCAATCTACACATTCAATGCAATTCAAATCAAAATTGCACCAGCATACTTCTAAAAACTAGAACAAACTATCCTAAAATTTGTATGGAACCACAAAAGACCCTGAATAGCCAAAGTAATACTGAAGAATAAAACCAAAACGGGAGGTATCACCATCCCAGACTTTAGCCTCTACTACAAAGCTGTCATCATCAAGACAGTATGGTATTGGCACAAAAACAGACACATAGACCAATGGAACAGAATTGAGAACTCAGAAGTGGACCCAAAAGTATACAGCCAACTAATCTTTGACAAAGCAGGAAAGAATATCCAATGGAAAAAAGACAGCCTTTTTAACAGATGGTGTTGGGAGAACTGGACAGCAACATGCAGAAGAATGAAACTAGATCATTTTCTCACACCATGCACAAAAATCAACTCAAAATGGATAAAGGACCTGAACGTGAGACAGGAAACTATCAACACCCTAGAGGAGAAAGCAGGAAACAACCTCCTTGACCTCCACCGCAGCAACTTCTTACTTGACACATCCCCAAAAGCAAGGGAATCAAGAGCAAAAATAAACTGTTGGGACCTCATCAAGATTAAAAGCTTCTGCACAGCCAAGGAAACAACCCAGAAAATTAATAGGCAACCAACGGAATGGGAAAAGATAGTTGCAAATGACATATCAGATAAAGGGTTAATATCCAGAATCTATAAGGAACTCACCAAACTACACGCCCGAAAAACAAACAACCCAGTGAAGAAATGGGCAGAAGACATGAACAGACACTTCTCCAAAGAGGACATCCAGATGGCCAACAGACACATGAAACGATGCTCAGCATCCCTCCTCATCAGGGAAATACAAATCAAAACCACACTGAGATACCACCTCACGCCAGTCAGAGTGGCTAAAATGAGCAAATCAGAGAACTCTAGATGCTGGCGAGGATGTGGAGAAACGGGCACCCTCCTACACTGTTGGTGGGAATGTAAACTGGTACAGCCCCTCTGGAAAACAGTGTGGAGGTTCCTCAGGAAACTAACAATAGAACTCCCTTATGACCCAGCAATAGCACTGCTAGGAATTTACCCAAGGGATACAGAAATGCTGAGGCATAGGAGCACATGTACCCCAATGTTCATAGCAGCACTCTCCACAATAGCTAAAACATGGAAAGAGCCTAAGTGTCCATCAACAGATGAATGGATCAAGAAGATGTGGTTTATCTATACCATGGAATACTACATGGCAATGAGAAAGAATGAAATCTGGCCATGTGTAGCAACGTGGATGGACCTTGAGGGTGTTATGCTGAGTGAAATAAGTCAGGCAGAGAAGGACAAATATCATATGTTTGCACATATAGGAAGATTAGGAAGAGCTTAACGGAGGACCATCGGGGAGAAGAAGGGGGGAAATAGTTGGGGAGAGGGAGAGAGGCAAACCATGAGGGACTCTTGAATGCTGACAAAAACTGAGGACTGATGGGTGTTGGGGGGGAGGGGGGGATGGGCATGGAGGAGGGCACTTTTGGGGAGGAGCACCGGGTGTTATATGGAAACCAACTTGACAATAAACTATTTGTTAAAAAAAAAAAAAAGTCCATAGCTTTATGGGCTTTTTAACTTAGTTTTTATGTTAGCTATAGGTCTAAGTACTTCATAGATTTGGTGCAATTATAAATGGCATCTTTTATACAAGGAAGTGCTGTTATATTCAAATGCAGTTGATTTATTTTAACGTTTACTTATTTATTTTGAGAGATACAGAGAGAATGCGCGCATGCGCGTGAGCAAACGGGAGGGGCAGAGAGGGAGACAGAGAATCCCAAGCACAGAGCTGACAGCACAGAGCCCATCACGGGCCTCGATCCCACAAACCGTGAGATCATGACCTGAGCCAAAATCAGGAATTGGGCACTTAACCAAGTGAACCACTCAGGAGCCCTTCAGATGCAGTTTTTAAATATTGATTCTCTTGGGACACCTGGGTGACTCAGTTAAGTGTCCAACTTTGGCTCAAGTCATGATCTTGCAGCTCGTGAGTTCAAGCCCCACATCGAGCTCTTCACTAACAGAGCAGAGCCTGCTTGGGATTCTCTCCCTCTCTCTCTGCCCCTCCCGTGCTCTCTCTCTCTCAAAACAAAGCAAAATATATGTATGATTTTCTGTCCAGCAACTTTGTAATTCTATTAGTTAATTCATAAATTCTTCTGGATTTTCAATTTGCATACACATGTCCTCTGGAAATAATAACAGAGGCAGCATGGGGTAGTAGGAAAGAATATAGGCTGTGGAGTGACCTTGCTGAGTTTGGCAGCTGGCCCTGCTACTCACCTAGTTGAGTATACTCACCCAAGTTACTTACCGTGTCTTGTGCCTTAGACCAATCAACTGTAAAATAAGGTTTCTAATAATACTGACCACATCCGGTTGTTGTGAGAGTTGAGTTAGTTAGTACCTGTAAGGCACTTAGTAAATATTGTATAAATATACGCTATTGTTGCTATTATTTTTTCCCCTTTTCAACTTCTATACCTTGTATTTCTTGCTCAAGTACAATGTCACACAGAAGTAAAGTTTGCTAGCATCCCTGACTTCTTTCTGATGTAAAAGGGAAAAAGCATCCAACGATACACCATTAAGGATCATGCTTGCTCTGTGCTTAAGATTGCCTTTATCCTATTAAGGAATGTCCATTTTGTTCCTAATATGCCAAGAGTTTTTATCATGATAAGATGCTGCATTTTATCACCCGCTTTTTCTGAATCTATTGAAGTAATCATGATTTTTCTCTTGTAGTATCTTTTTTATTTTATTTTATTTTGTTTTATTTATTTATGAGAGAGAGAGAGAGAGACAGCATGAGCAGAGGAGGGTCAGAGAGAGAGGGAGATACAGAATCTGAAACAAGCTCCAGGCTCTGAGCTGTCAGCACAGAGCCCAACGCGGCGCTCAAACCCAGGAACTGTGAGATCATGACCTGAGCTGAAACCGACTGAGCCCCCCAGGTGCCCCAATAGTATCATTTTTAAAAGAAATTCTTATTTATTTTAAAAGAGAGTGCAAGCACACGAGCAGGGGAGAGGCAAAGAGAGAATCCCAATCAGGGCTTGAACCCACAAACGCACAAGATCATGAGCTGAGCCAAAATCAAGAGTTGGTTGCTTAACTGCCTGAGCCACCCAGGTGCCCCTCTCCTATAGCATCTTGATGTGATGAATCGTATTTGTTTGGTTTATAACAGTAAGCCAATCCTGCATTTCTGTGATACTGTGTAAATCATAAAGTAAATGAATGTCACTACCTGGAAACATCCAGAAGTACACTTGAATAAAAGAGCAGGAGCAAAGACAGATGCCCAGGAGAGTGGGAGACACACCGTCCAGGCCCCTAGCTGCTCTTTTGTTTGAACACCCCCACTCCCACCCCAAGCTCAAGGAATGCAGTTCTTTCCGGGGCACCTCGGGGGCTCAGTCAATGGGGCATCTGACTTCAGCTCAGGTCATAATCTTGTGGTTCATGAGTTCAGGCCCCATATCCGGCTCTGTGCTAACAGCTTGGGGCCTGGAGCCTGCTTCGGATTCTGTGTCTCTTTCTCTCTCTGCCCCTCCCCTGCTCATGCTCTGTCTCTCTCTGTCTCTGTCTCTCTCAAAAATAAACATTTAAGGGGCGCCTGGATGGCTTAGTCGGTTAAGCGTCCGACTTTCGCTTAGGTCATGATCTCGCGGTTCGTGGGTTCGAGCCCCGCGTCGGGCTCTGTGCTGACTGCCAGCTCAGAGCCTGGAGCCTATTTCAGTCTGTGACTCCCTCTCTCTCTGACCCTCCCCTGTTCACGCTGTCTCTCTCTCTCTCCTAGAAATAAATAAAACATTAAAAAAATAAATAAATAAACATTTAAAAAAATTAAAAAGAAAAAGAAATGCAGTTCTTTCCAAAGCCTAAATTGAGTGGAAGAAGATTCCTTTTCTCCCAGGGATCTGGTTACTTACAGGAGGCTTGTCTTGTCTCAGCCTGAGAAATTGCCCTCTCGCCATGTTCATGCTGTGGTAGAACACCTTCAGGGCTTTGGCAAACTCTCTGTCCGAGCTGGCTGGCCAAGTGTATGTTTGATTCACTCCTCCGGCTTCTGGCAGGCATGCTGCCGTCCAAGTTACTTTCAGGGCATTGGGAAGCTTCTGTGCTAAGATGGGAAGGAGAGAGAACATTTATTGAAACATCTGCCCTTCCAAGTCTCAGTGCACATACTTACTTTGGTGGCAATCTCAAGCACCAGTTGAGACACATCCAAAGAAATCTTACCAGGCAGAAGGGAAAAAAATTCTCCTCTTTTTTTTTTTTATGAAACAAGATACAGATCAGCTCATTAAATACATCTCGGGGCTCAGTCGGTTAAGCGTCCGACCTCAGCTCAGGTCATGATCTCGTGGTTCACGAGTTTGAGCCCCGCGTCAGGCTCTGTGCTGACAGCTCAGAGCCTGGATCCTGCTTCCAATTCTGTGTCTCCCTCTCTCTCGGCCTCTACCCTGCTCTCTCTCTCTCTCTCTCTCTTTCTCTCTCAAAAATAAACATTAAAAATGTAAAAAAAAGGAAATGTATCTCAGGCGTAGGAGTTTGGAGAGAAACTTAACAGCCAAGACTTGCGTAGTCTCTCACCTTGTTGAGTAGAACCGGCCTTCTCAAGAGACTGTTTGAGAAACACGTTTTCCTCTCTCAGGGCTCGGTTAATGTTTCTGAGCAGCTCCGTCTCCTCTTCTAACCTGAGCACCTTCCTGTAGAGTTCTGATACCTGATTTGATGGGGTCTACAAAAAACACGTCAGGTTAGCCTTTTGCGGGATTATCTCCATGCCCTTTGGGACTGGGTGGGGTAGGGGTGAGGGTGTGGTGGGTAGGAGTGAAGGTGTGGCGAGCAGGGCTGCAGCCCCTGGAGAAACATAGGCGTCAATAAGGAAACCATTTAAATGGAAGGAACACCAGTGATCCCTAAGCAGCTGTCGTCTGAGGCGCCCATTTGAAGGTCACATACTGTGCACACCTGGCCTGTATCCATCACAGTGGATATCTTCTTGGTGTCCACCATGATGTGGCCTTCACTTGTGACCATGAGGTCCGGCTGAGAGCAGTTCAGCTGGGCACAGCCTTCTGTAATGCGAGAGGGACACCGTCATGGAAACATCTTCACTGTCCAGCCCCAGTGTTGTGTGAACAGACTTTTTTTAAAAAAATGTTTATTTTTTTAGAGAAAGAGCATCAGCAGGGGAGGGACAGAGAGAGACAGGGAGAGAGAGAGAATCCCAAGCAGGCTCCGCACTGTCAGCACAGAGCCCAGTGTGGGGCTGGAGCTCATGAACCGCAAGATCATGACCTGAGCCGAAGTCAAGAGTCGGACAATTAACCAACTGAGCACCCCAGGCACCCCTAGGTGAAGAGATTTAATCTCCTGTGGACTAGAGCCTAGGGACCCAGGGGAAGATAGCTCTTGGCTATTAAGAACCTGACCCCCTCCCTCCTCCACATCCTCAGCAGCCCTAGATATATTGACGTAATATCTGATTGAAGAATGCATCGTGCAAAAGAGAAAGCAAACATGGTACCTTGAAGACCCCATAAGTCAATAATGAGAGCATTTGTTTGTAAATAATTCAGAAACTCCTGAGATGCATTTAAGACTGTGAATTGGATGGTTTCTTCTATATGGGGATTCACAACTTTCCATACAGGCTTGGTATATAAAGTGCTTGAAAGATCATAAATTCTGTACCTGAGAAAAGAACATAAAACTTAATTTAAAACCAGAAGGGGCACATTTATAAAGGAATGGAGCAGAGGAGTCAAAGAATGATTGCCTGGCTTGGTTACTTGATGCAGGATGACCTGTATTGATTCTCGTGCTGGCTAACCCCAACACCTCCACTGTTTAACACAAGTACCATCACTACCTGGACAATATTAAATGTCTACAACAAAGGAAATGGGTTGTGAGAAATACTTTCTCTCAATGATCTAAAATTATTAATTTTCCATGGGAGGTTGTAGTTTGGTTTTTGTCCCTCGAAGTTTCCTTTTCTTTATGGTTTTATCCCTTACTCTCTTTTAGCCTGACGAAGCCTATCTAGCATTTCTTCCCTATTGTGATAGTCTTTCATTTCCAACTCAAAAGCAAAAAACAAAAACAAAAACCTGAGCCGATTCTACGTAGGTAGTACAGCTTTCCTGGATACTCTATCAGGTAATTAGAATTTCTGACTACTCCTCCAGTCACTTAGGATCAATAAACATTGCATTCGGTCCAGCAACTTAGAAGGATGTGGAGTTTCTATTAGACGGGGAAAGAGTCATTTTGGGGTTGAGCAAGCAGAGAAACTTAAGAAAATTTCGTGATAAACTCGTTTTTCAAACTTGAGGAAGACATTCCCTCCCGCCACAACCCACAAGGGGCTGGGGTGTGCGCGACACGTCCGCGGGGCAGGCCGGTACCCCATCTGAATGCCCCGCTCTGCGTCTTCCTTCAGCCACTTGATGCCAAGGCACCGCACGAGGCCAACCTGGAAATCCATCCTCCTGCCCAGCAACTCCGAAGGGTCGATAACCACATCGTCCTCACCACACGCTCTACAAACAGAGGACAGCATGGGTCACAGGCTAGCCTGGGCCCCAGCAGGTGAGGGTTGTGTCGTCAAAGGGAATGATTGAGACCCCTTAAGAGAGGGCCAGCTTCTCTGAAGAAAAGATGAGTGTTACCAGCTGTGGAATTTGTTCTCTCAAGAGGCATTCAAGGAGCTCACAGCCTCCGGGGAAGAGACCACAGCATAGCCGCTCCATGCGATATGCCAACTAATATGCCAACTAGCGCTGGAGACCCGGCTGGGTTCCCAGTGGGGTGGATGACAGAGCCTCTCGAGGTGTCCCTTTCCTTGGTGAGCTCTTCACAGCCCAGAGTCAACTCCGGGCCTACAAGTTCGTGAACCAGTTTGGACAGCTTTCCAACAAGGGACGCCTCTCACGTCAACCTCACATGGAGCCTAGAAGCTAGGATGCCGCCTTAGTGATTTGCAAGGAGAGAGAAACCCTCCGGCAGCCTAGAAGCCCAAGGTGGCCAAGGGACCAGAGAGTTGTCTAGAGTCCAGCTTCTTCTCTGGGTGCCAGTACCCCGCGGCCCTGAGCTGTTCCCTCTTCAGAAAGACAGGAAGGCCGAGGGGACCTCGCACCCAGACCGGACCCCCACATGCCCTCCTCTTTGCTTAGAACTGCTGAGAGCCCTGGGCTTTTGTGAAAAGGCCGTGGACTGCCCATGGCCTGGGGAGGGAACAGAGAGGGTCCCCAGAGGAGGGCAGAGGGCGGTGTGGCAGAGTTCCGGCGAGGCCCATCCCCACTCAAGGTCGGTGAGCTCGGAATGAGGCCGGGTCAGGGAACAAAGCCACCTCAGTCCCTACCTTGAGGAAAGGGACAGAAAACCGATGGGAGCTTATACCACAGATGGAGCAGGGATGAGCTGGAAAATCAGCTTCCTTCCAGCCCTCGGGCCTCATCGGCAAGATCTGAGATCTTCCAGGCCAGCCAGTTTGGCCGCCCTGGCACAAATCAGATCTAATGAGGCCAAATCATGACTGCATGAGCTCTTCCGGGGACACCAAGCTGACCACCTCGTCCAGGAGAACTCAGGCTTGCTGGGAGTTTTCTGCCAGGACCAGGCTGGGGGGCGGGGGAGGGGAGGGGAGGGAGGAGACACCCACCGTCCCTCCGGGGAGCAGGGAGTCACGTGGATGTGCACCACAGCTGCCACCTCCCCGTCGCAGTTCAAGAACTCCACCTGTTCCTCGAACTTCATGGAGTAGGCAAGCGACTGGAGCCAGACATGGGCTGAGCCCAAGTGGATGACCTCGACAGGGTCCCAGAAGGGGTCGTCTTCCTGGGCTACGTGGCTGTCTTCTCCCTCCAGAAAGCGCTGGTAAAGTTCCTCCATTAGAAATTTCCTATTGATAAACTTGGCTTTTGACCAAATCCACACCTACAAACACAAAGGTGGGTCACCGGGATTGGATTTCACCTGCTCACAGTTCATTCCCATGACTTTTCCCAGCACACTCCCTGAGATGGGCCGGGTTTGGGGCCCCCAGGGCCCCCCAACCCTCTCGTCAAGCCTAGCTACCCTGGGAGTCCACATTCACTCCTGACTCATCGCTCCACCATTTCTTGAGTTGCTGGAGCCCAATAAACTAATAACTTAGATGATGGAGGGGTTAAACAACACCCCGTCCCAGGAGAGACGAAGGTCTGATTCTCAAGGTACACAGAAGAGTGGCCTCGAAGATGTCTGTGTCCCATAACCTGGAACCTGCCAACGGGTCACCTTACATGGAAAAGGGAATTAAGGTTGTAGATGGAATGAAGTTTGCTTATCAGCCGACCTTACAAAGGGGAAATTCTCCTGGGTTACCCTGGTGGTAACCCAGGACCACATGTAATCACATGGACCATAAATGTGGAAGGTTGGGGGAGAAGAGACGGTCAGACGGCAGCTGAAGGGGGGTCAGGGAGAGGCTGTGTGGCTGACGTTTGGAGATGGAGCACGGTGGCCATGAACCCAGGAAAGCAGGGGCTTCTAGAAGCTTCAAGAAACAAGGAAACAGCTTCTCAGGCCCTCAGGAAGCAGAGCTCTGCCGGCACCTCGCTTTTAGTGCAGGGAGGCCTGGGCTGGGCTGTGAGGTGATGATGTGTGGCTCACGCCCCCCGAGAACCTTCTGCTGTCCGACCCTGTGTGAGGGGCAGGGCTGCTGTGAGGACAGAAGCAAAGACTGTGGTGGCCGGGGGAGGAAAGTTACATGGAAAGTTCTGGACCATAAACGGCACATTGGAAGGGGTTACCACGTAAGCCAGCAACCCCTTCTCTGAGCACCTTGAAAAACACACAAGGAACTAACCCATGCGTCCTTCTGTGAGCACTACGTGCCTTCAAAAAAACATTCTCCTCCAGACACTATAACGACTTTGTGCGTTCCTTGTTTGCCTCAAGTAAAGTGAAACACCGCCCTCTTCCCTGAGAGGCCGTGTAAGGACCACGTGTGAACCTGACCTTGGCAGAGCACAGCACAGGCTCCAGGGGGCGGGCTTTTAAAGCCCCGTGGCGGTGAGGGCCCCGAGACGAGGGAATCCACATCCTCAGTCCACTGCATCCTTCCTGCTGGGGACAGAGGGCCCGGGCCCCGGGACCGCTCAGCGGGGCTCTGTGGCACCGGCCGCATCTCTGCCGACCTTCCCGTCCCCGCGGGGCCTCGGGCCGAGCACTCAGACTCCCCGGCCAGAAGCTGTTGCACAGACACCGCTGCGAAGTCAGGGCTGAGACCCTCCCTCTCTCACACGGCCCTGGCTTCTCCTGAATCATCCCCGATGTGTCTCTTGATAGTCACACTAAGTGGCCTGGGTGTGTGTGGGGGGGAGGGGGACAGTTCTTATCTCCTCCCCGGGCGGCCACGAGGGTGCCGTGTGTGTGTGTGTGTGTGTGTGTGTGTGTGTGTGTGTGTGTACACACTGCTGCTGTGTACCCGGCTGTTGTACCACACACACGAAACCTTCTAGGAGGGACCACGGGACAGCCAGCATTTTCGGAAGCCCCCGGGGGAAGGCGAACTTCATCTGCAGAAAGGCCAGGGATACGTTCAGAAGCTAAAAATGGACAGCCTTGGAGATGACCGGTCAGGAAGACTAGTCTTTGCCAGAGAAAACAGTAAAACAGAAACAAAATCACCGTAAAATCAATCAGCGCCCAGTCCCTTAACAGAGGACCCGGTGGGCTGTGTACAGAAGCCGGCCATCGGCTCTCGCACGCCACGTGCCTGACCGTGAGTGTCACACACCGTCTTGCCTCCTGGTTCTGGTGACGGCAGCCTGCGTGTTTGGGTAACCCTTCCGCTCCTCATAGAAAAGGCTGCATGAAATATCTTTTCAATTCGCCGTAAACTATAATCAATGAAATACAGAATAGCATGAAAGCTCCTCAAAACAAGTTCTGACAAGACGGTAGGAGACAGCCATCGCAAACCGCGGCCGGGTGCCTGGCCCCAGAGGCGTGTGGCGTCCTAGGTCACCAAAGCTCCTCTGTCCCGGTGGCCTCTTCCGGAAAACACAAAAGCACAATCACGAGCGTGCACACTGAGGATTCAGCTCCAAAGGCCTCGTGGGGCATGGCACAGAGGTCAAGGTCAACTTCCCAGGGAGCGGGTCTCATGGGAGACCCTCCTGAGTCACCCGCGACCCCTGAAGGCCTCACTGGGGGCGTGAGACGAGCCAGCATCGAGCCTGCTGCTGCGGACTGAATGTCGTGTCCCCCCAGACCCGTATGCGGAACCTGGCCCTCAGGCCGTGGGGGTGGGGGGCTCACGAACGGAATTAGCGCCTTAGGAAAGAGGCCCCCACATACACCCTGGCCCCTGATGCCACGTGAGGACCCAGCGAGAAGGTGTCCCTCTCCGGATACCGGATGTGCCTGTGCCGTGACCTTGGGCTCCCAGCCTCCAGCTGCGGTGCCTGCTGTAGCAACAGGAAGGGACGGACCCATCTGCCCTTCCCCTACCCCCCAACGCCAGGAGACGCCCAGGCGGCCACCTTGGCACCAGCCAGAGGAAGAGATGAAACAGAGGGAGGGCTGCCTGGGGGCCTCAGGCGGTTAAGCGGCCGACCTTGGCTTAGGTCATGATCTCATTGTTCATGAGGTTGAGCCCCGTGTCGGGCTCTGTGCTGACAGCTCAGAGCCTGCTTGGGATCCTCTGTCTCTCTCTGCTCCTCCCCTGCTCACACATGCTCTCTCTCTCTTACTCTCTCTCTCTCTTTCTCAAAAATAAACATTAAAAACAATAATCATAAAAGTAAATGGAGAGTGGTAGTCGGGAGTGATTCCAGGGCCTGGTGCTATGTGGGAGAGAGGCCCAGGAGGGAAACCTGGAGGAGGAGGCTCCCTGTCCCAGAGTCTGTCCCCAGGGCTCAGCTCACACCAGGAACACGTGGAGCCCTTCACTGGGTCTCCACAGGCTGCAGGGGGTCAAGCCAGCCTCTGTCCCCATGAGGCCCCTCAGAAACCCGTCCCTAGCGGCATCCGCACCTCGCGGGTCCTTTGGTTGGTCACCTTCACCATGACCTCCTTCTGTAGCTCGTGGCCCCTGGAGTCTGACGCCACCAAATTCTTCACCTTCAGTTCCATCCTGAGTCCCTGTAAGAGGAGTGCGTCTCCCTGAGCCGCCCTGCCCTGCACGGCCCGGCCGTCCTTGCCACTCTGTTCTCAACCTCACATGCTCCCCAAGTGCAGACGTTGTCTTGCAAGTGTCCTGTGGCACCGAGCGGCTGCCCCCTGCTCGTGTCTTCTCTGTGGCTAGAAGGCTTCAGGGTCCTAGACCCAGAGAAGCCCCTCTGGAGGGCAACCTGGAAGGGTGGCCTGGCAAGCAGGCATTGGCCTGGGGACCTGGCGGCCATGGTGGCCAGGACTGATGAGGCCTGGGTGTTGGCCTGGGGTCTGTCACTGGCTCACTGTGGGGCCCCGGGCCCTCGTAGGTACCGCGAAGCCTGCTGGGGCAGTGGGGGTGACAGCCGTGGAGCCTGTTCTCTGAGTTCCTTCCGGACCTGGCATTACACTGTCTTCCAGCTCTTACCTTCTTCAGCTCTTCACCCATTTGATTGGCTTCTGCCACCAGGGGCATCAGCCTGACGTAGTCCTGGAACACAGCCAGCACGCTGGGGTCCGCTTTCCCGTGGCCGTGGCTCGCAGCCCCTGGAAAGCCCGCGGGGCCCCGGTGACGGCGGGTCACTTGTTCTGGGGGATTTATTTATATGCTTATGTGCTCAGTTATTTGACGGTTCACCAAATGTCTACGTTTGAAAATTACATGGGGTGCCTGGGGGCTCAGTTGAGTGTCTGACTTCAGCTCAGGTCATGATCTCATGGTTCTTGTGTTCGAGCCCCGTGTCGGGCTCTGTGCTGATGGCTCAGAGCCTGGAGCCTGTTCCAATTCTGTGTCTCCCTCTCTCTGCCCCTCCCCTACTCACGCTCTGTCTCTCTTTCTCTCAAAAATGAACAAACATTAAAAAACATTCAAGGTCATAGCAGAGCCTTGTGTAGAGATCCTGATTCCCTAGGAGGATGTAGCAGTGTGCATTCACTCGACTATTGACTGGGGCTTTGACTCTGAGCTGTGAGATGGTGATTTGTAGAAGAGTGGCAAATTAAAATGACTTTTGTCCAGTAGAAGATTATTGCCCCAGAGACCATCAACCAGCTTTGTCTAAGTCAGTCTTATTTCAGGATTCTTCCCTCGTATGCTATACAGTTGACCCTTGCACAATGCTGGGATTAAGGCCCTGACCCCCCCCCCCCAGTAAAAAATCCACTTAATTTTTGATTCCCCCAAAACTTAACTACGAATGGCCTATTGTTGGCCTAAAGACGTACCAATAAACAGTTGATTAATACATATTTTGTATGTTCTATGTATTATATACTTACAATAAAGTAAGCTGGAGAAAAGAAAATGTTACTAAGAAAGTCATAAGAAAGAGAAAATACGTTTACAGGACTGTGCTGTGTTTATAAAACAAAACAAAACAAACTACCACCATGTGTAAGGAGACCCACGCAGTTCAAACCCATGTTGTCTGAGGGTCAACTGTATCTATCACCCACTTCTCCGTTTATTAATGAAATAGTTTAATAAATTAACTCTGACATGTGCTCACTCTACGGAAATCATATTTTTACGTTCTAAACATTTCACTTCAGAACAACAAAAGAGTATTTTCTTAAGGGAAGCAGGAGAGCACACAGTGAAAGCAGTTGCTTTTAGATCAGCACATGGAAAATGCTGGAAGGCAGAGCCCGGGGCTGCTCACCGAGCTTGTCCATGCTCACTCCCTCCGCAGCTGCTCTCTCCAGCTGGAAGAAGTCATAGTCAAACCTGGTCAAGTCTTCACTGCCTCGCTCTGAAGGAAGCCCGATGTAGAGGTAGGCGCTGTTGGATCCCAAGATAATGCGATCCTGGGGAGGAGACCGGTGGTCAGGGGAGCAGGCCGCCCTCACACGACTCTGAGCAGAGGTGCGGGGTCAGTTTGCTCCAGGGGTGGCCAAGGCCCCGTGGCCAGCCCAGCTGTGTTAAATCACAAAACCTGCGTGAGTTCCCCAGAGAGTCAAGGGACCCACGAATGCGGAGGAAGAGATTCGCATTTTGCTTTTGTGTGCATGCTTTCGTTTATTTCTTCTTTTATCCTACACGGAGCTCCGACTCCCCATCGGCCACTGGGAATCCCAGTGGGGACCAAACAGACCTATTCGTCTCTAGGACTTTATAGGCAGACAGTGTCATAGTCTGACAGAGATGCTTGAATGAAATGGGGGTGCTTCCTCAGAAGGTACAACACGGGCGCCTCATTTGCACCGGGGATCAGAGTGGTCCTCTCCCAAGGTGCGCTACTTAAGGCTCCAAGGGTGGTAAGTTTCAGCAAGGCAGAGAGGGCTGCTGCCATCAGAGCCTGGGATGTTTCCAACAATGGGAGCAGGTCCATGTGACCTTTGGCAGTGAGGCTGCAGGTGGCAGGGAGATGGTGCTCCTCACACAGGGTCCTGAAAGGGTGGTCACTGAGGATTTCCAGGAGGGCGTGGTTTAATCCAACTAGCTTGTCTAGAATGCTCTCTGTGGCTACAGTGTGAAGATGGGTTGAAGAGGGGCTTGGGCAGCAGGGAGGCTGGTGGGGGCTCCTGTGGTCCATGGGGACCGAGGCTGGGGTGTGTGGGGGAGATGGAGAGCCTAGTGTTTGCGAGGTGCTGTGTGGTCCCTCCCAATGGCACATCTTTTAAGAAGTCTAGGATATCCTAAAAGCTTGGGGCTGGAAAGAATCTTGGTGAACTTCTAGTTCACTCGTTTTTGTTTTGTTAAGTCCTGATGGGGTACTTAATGGTACCTTAATGGTGGCTCAGTTAAGGGTCCTACTCTTGATCTCAATCAGGTCATGGTCTCTCGGCTTGTGGGTTTGAGCCCCACGTCGGGCTCTGTGCTGACAGCCCAGACCCTCCTTGGGATTCTCTCTTTCCCTCTCTCTCTGCCCCTTCCCTACTCATTCTCTCTCTCTCAAAATATATAAATTTAAAAACATTTATAGATGAATTCCCGAGAGGTGAAGTGACTTGCTCAAGTACACGCGACAAGTTAATATCAGATCTCCCGACCCAAAGCTGTGACCATGTCTATTGTAGCAGGGGGACATGGGGTGGCTGGCACCCTGTCCTGCCCAGCACTTGCCACAGTGTGGAGGCCTGGGGCACCTCCCGAGGACCCCTTCTCCTAGCTCTCTGGTGGGACTGAGGAAATTCTGCGGCTAGGCAGGAAAGCTTACCAAGTGCTGCAGTTTCGTCTTGGTCATGACGGGCACCCCGTTAACAACAACCTTGCATTTGCCATGCGGTGTGACCGTCACCTTCCCATCCAAATTCGTGAAGGAAGCGTGTTTATCTGAAATTCTAAAAAGACAAGAGGTCATCTAATTAACCCGGATAATTATGACTTCAGCGCCCACGGTTTTGGTTGTTCCCCACTCGCACGTGTAAGACCTACGGATGCCGCAGGGTGGCCGGAAGAGGCTCAAGGGGGTCGCAGCAGAGAGGAAGCCGGAGAAGGACAGCAAAGCGATTCTTTTAGTAACACAAACAGCACCCAGTGAGGCCAACCGCTGCAAGGAGCCCGCAGAGGCAGGGTGACCGCTGGGGTCCTCCAAAACTCACGGGCCGCGGAACCAAGAAGTGGGGAAATGGAAAGATGCTTCAGAGGGTGCTGGGGCAGGTGGCCAGTACTGACTGATAAGAGTCTACATGCCATAGAGAAGGTTAGATCAGTTTCTGGGTATCTGTGATACAAAGGCAGACTTTATATGCTAAAGACTTAGAGGTAGATGTCAGAGGTGTCAGATGGATAGCCCCCTAGACATTATCCATGTGCCCTGAATGACCAGCTTCCTAACTGTTCTAGAATGTTCTTAGACTCCTTGGCTGCATTGGAATACTCTGGGTGCTGAGACACTTGTCCATCTATATCCCTTGTGTGCATGGGGCCCAGGGATGCAGTGGGAGAGGCTTTACCCTCAGCTCATCTGGAGTTTGGCCGTCTACAGGTCCCCACAGGAAGTGGTCTAGAAAGGGAGATGGGGGGAATTCCCAGGAAGAGTCGGGGAAGGGGCCCAGAGGCTGGAGGTGCAGGGCGAAGCCATGTCAGCTGGCCCCCGGTCAGCACAGGCCTCCTCCCCTCTGCTTTGGCTCAGGACGGCTGCGGTACATCAAGGGGGCTGGTCGGCTAGGTCTCTGTGGAGGTGATTGAGCCTACTGGCTGGAAATCTGTGGGCAGTCAGGGCACCTCGGAACTGGGAAGAGGAACAGAGAGGTCACGGAGGTAGGAGTTCATGAGAACCCTCAGGGTTCCACAGGGCCTCCTCCCACAGACAGGGTCACACCAAAGGCTGGGCTTTCCCTTCATCCAGTTGGCAAGGGCTCTGAGCACAGAGATCTGAGGATCCTATCACTTTTGGTGGTAAGACCACGAAGGACGTGGCCACTCGTGGAGGGCTCTCCCTCCACTCTCTTCATCTGTTGGCCTCGTCCACCTGTGGCTCCTTGTGCAGAATCACTGTACAGGGTCTAGCAACGGGCCTTCCCTCCTCTGACCTCAGAGCCCAGGAAGCAAAGCGAGTGTGGTGGGAAGGATTTCCATGGGAGCATGAAAGACCTTTCTTCCAGAAGCCTTGCAGTGGGTTCCTGAGGGCGGGTCTGAGAATTTGTCCTGGCTTGTCCTTCAGGGTTTGTGGCCCCACCCAGTGACGCCCAAATGTTGAGCACCGCCTGTGGAGTGAGTGGTCACAATTCTGGGACACAGATGATTCACACGTCAACTTACCCCAAACCTTGAAGAAGGATGGCATTGGAAGCGGCCCGGCCAGCATCACATGAACCTCAGAAAGAAATGGGATAATTTCTTTTCAAAATTTGTCAGGATTTGACCTTACCAAGTGAATTTGTCTGATGCTTGTGAAGGCCATTTGCTCTCCGAGAGGATGTTTAGTCATAAGTACCTGGACGCCACCCCATGTTACAGATCATTGTTTTACTTTCTGCCCCTTAGGGGGATTCCTAACTTTTTAGAAGTTCCACCTTATTGGTAGGAATTCTGGAGGAAGGAACTGTCCAGTCTGGACCTTAGGAGATACAATGAAACCCGGCCGCAGGGCAGGTTTGTTCTGTGCAGCTCTGTTCTGGGAAGTAACAGACCCGGGACAGGACCGAGAGCATCACGCCACCCCCACCCCCACCCCGGGGGCTGCCTGCCCCTGGGCCCCACTTCCATCCAGTGCAAGTCCTCTCCTGTCCGGGGCATGCTCAGGGCTGGGGTGTGGAAAGCCAGATGTTACTACAATACCATGCTGTTTTCCAAAAGTTGAATAAACAAAATGTGGTATATACACGTATAACGGAATATTGTTCTGCCTTTAAAAGGAAGGGAATTCTGGGATGCCTGGGTGGCTCTGTCAGTTAAGCGTCCAACTCTTGATTTCGGCTCAGGTCATGATCTCACGGTTGATGAGATCGAGCCCCATGTCAGGCTCTGTGCTTAGAGTGTGGAACGTGCTTGGGATTTTCTCTCTCTCCCTCTCCCTCTGCTCCACTTGTGCTTGCTCACTCTCTCTCAACATAAAATCAACTTGGAAAAAAAAAGGAAGGAAATTCTGACACCTGCTAGCACATAGATGACCTTGAGGGTAGTAGGCTGAGTGAGATATGCTAGTCACAGAGGGACAAATGCTGTGTGACTCCAATGATGTGGAGTGCCTAGAATAGTCACATTCGTGGAGACAGGAGGTAGGACGGAAGTAGAATGGAGGGTGTCTGGGGCTAGGGGAACTGGTGTTGACTGGGGACGGCTTTCGGTTTGGGAAGAAGAAAAGGTTCTGGGGTTGGGTGGGGGTGAGGGTGGCACCACGGTGTGAATGTGCTGATGGTCCTGAACTGTCTACTTAAACATAGCTGGTGTGGTGAATTTTATGGTCTATATATTTACCACAAAAAGAAAGATTCAAAAGAGAAAGAAACATGAAGCAAGAAGCCTGAGCGGGTTCAGAGTGGCTCGGGAGGGGTGAGTACCAGCCTGAATGAAATACTTGAGGACGCCTGTGAGCTGCGGGTCCTCGTTGACGTTGAGAAGGTAAGGGAGGGTCTCCATCATCTGCTGCTCCTGGGGGAGAGACAGGGGCCTGTCACTGCACAGGCCCAGCATGTTCAAGACTGCATTGTTCCTTTCCCACCCACCTTCTACCAAAGCCATTTGTCTCCACATCCTGTCTGATCACCCAGGACAGCCCAGTGTCGCGGGGGGCTCTGCTCATAGCAGGGGTGAGCCCCTACCCTCGGCGGGTCAGCCATCAGGGGCCTGAGTTCATCTGGACAGGACTGTTGCAAAGTGTAGCCAGTTTCTGCCTCTGTTCCCCCTTCTACCCTGACTTGTACCCCACTATTTTCTTCAGGTCCCCCCACATCCCCGTCGTCCTAAGGCCCCGTCGGGTGCCTTACCTGGGCCATCCTTCCCACTAACCTTGGCTGCCCTACACCTCAGACTCCCCCAGTCCTGCAGGCTAGCCCACTGGCGATCAGATGGGGGTGATCAAACGTGTTGTGTGCTGTACCCCCTCCTAGTTACCCAAGTACATCTCATCCTTCATCCCAGTATCAATAGATTGCGCTTATACAGGATTGATGGTCGATCAGAACTAGAATAAATTGTTCAGGCACAAGCAAGCTTTTCAGTCTTGAAGTTCTGATAGAGAGTAAGGGGGGTAAGAGTCCTTTCCATTGTTCCTTTCCATACTTCTAGAATCCTTGGACCCTATCTCGTCCTGGCCTCCTGGTGTCACAGACCCCGGCCCCACCGCGCTCCCCCCTGCCTGAAGCTCACTTCTCTTCCAGGCTTCCCAAGCCTTTTGGAAGCCAGCCTGGGTCCCTGTCACCACTCCAGAAGTGCTCCAAGTCTAGCCATGATTTGGGGTTTGTGCAGAGCTGTGGCTTTGGGGAGTCAGGTCATGGCGGGAGTGCGCTGTAGATGGGGTGCGCCAAGAGGGCATCTCCCTGACCCAAGTACAAAACTCACATCACAGCCCACTTCTGTTCTGATGCCGGCAGATACTGTGCTCAGGAGCACACCGTACGGTCCCCGGAAGATGGTTCACAGCCCTCGAATTCTCCCCAAATTGTAATTATCAGCAGCCTTGACTCATCAAGGCCACTTGGCTTCCTTCCCCCTCATGCCTTGCCATCCCCTCCCCTAGCGCTGCCAGTGGTACTGATAGGTATCATTTGTCACTTATCACACTTATCACATGCCACATCTCATGTGCTACACATTCACTGGGGTAAAAACCACCCAGATGATCTGCTGGACAGATCAGGCAGCTGCCCAGGCAGCTGGTCGCACGTGGGAAGAGTGTGAGTTTCCCTGCCAGGTATGGGCCTCGGCAGGTGGAGGGAACGAAGCTCACCTTGGCAATGGCCACGTACCGCTGTCGCCACTCTTCCCGAGCCTGCTCCAGCTGGCACGCCCAGGGCCCCGATTCTGCCAGCAGGCGGGCCGGCTGCTCTGGAAGGGGGGAGAGGTCTTAAGCAGTGGGTCTACAGGGTCAAGGGCGAGGAGCAGAATAACTATAATAGAACTTGACTCTGTTCTTGGCCAAAACCAGGGATGCTGGGCAGAGTGGGAAATTGAGCTGCGCTATCGGGTGAAGAAGTCGCTCGGTTATTTCTACAAAGAGTGCTCTCCTTTTAATTCATAGGAACGTAGAGCACGAAGAGCGCATGAAGTTCCGTAATCTCTTTGATCGTGTAGGCACGTGAGAATGTTCTGTCTTATACCCTCAGTACTGGGAGTTCCTACGAGGCCAGGGACTCAGGGAACATCACAGGCTTATGTCATTTCCCACATATTTTGTGCTTATGAACAGTGGGCATTCGATGCTGTATTCAGGTCAACATCCGTCCAGTTCACACTGAGCGCCAGAGGTTTGGACCTTCTGGCGTTGCCATTTTCAGGCTACACCGTGTTCACCAATTCTACTTCAATGGTTTTATAATTTGCTGTGTCCTGGTTCATCCCATTGTAAATTATTAATGGGCATAAAGTTATATATGTGTGTGTGTGTGTATATATATGTCCCCAGAGGATGCCCCTGGCCGGTGCTGGGCTCCCGTGATTCCAAGCGGGGATTTCCCCCCTCCCCTGCCCTGCCCTACCCCATGCTGAGCCTGCAGCCGGTCAGGACCTGCATTGCTCCTGACTCCGTTTACCTGCCGTTCTAGAGTTTCCATGAGTGAGCAGCGCTCTGTTGTACTCTGCTCTTGACTCTCTCATCAGCGTCGAGGTGTTGACCACAGCTTTGTTCCGGATCTTTTTAGCCCTTCCACGTGCAAAGATGAACACACCCTAAGTGCTGGACCCCTTTGCAGAGCACGGGCCAGAACCCGGTCAAGAGAGACCCTTAGCCCCGGGCGATTCCAGATCCCACCAGGCCAGGCGCCACTGAACCGCGAAGGCCGAAAGGGACTTTAGTGACATCTGTGGTTCAAATAAACATGGGCAGCCCAGCCAGACCCACAGCCTGGCCCAGACACATCCCGGGCCCTGAACACACTTGCCGATTGACTCCGCAAGTGGAAAAATCTGTGGGGTCGTTGCTGATAGTCCTAACTCAACCCTGGAGGCTGTCAGCTGGGCTCCAGGCTGGCAGGGGACCTAAGGGTTGCCTATTTCCCTGCCTTTGAGTGTCCCAGAGAGAATGTGAGACACCATGGAGCACTGTGCAGGACATACTTATGCTAACACATCACTTACTTGCCCTTCACCTGCTGTTCAGGTTTAACTGGGGAGCCTGTGTTTTTTATTTGTTAACTGCGGCCGCCTCACTCCTTTCGTAGAAGAACAGGGGATTTTCAGGGCTTGCCCCCTGGTCACATAGCCCATGGCAGATCCGGGCTCAGAACCGTGGACTTTGGGCTACTGTTTTCTCCTTCCTCTGCATCCGTAGTCTCTCACGGGAAATCTGCTCACAACAGATTTGCATCTGATAAGCAGGTAGACCAAATTGGCGGAAAGATCTGAGCTTGCGCTGCAGACGCTGGAAGAAATCGTCTAATCCCATAAAAACATATGGAGGCTTCCTGGTAGAGGAGGATGCTAGTACGTGTGCCTAAAATGCCAGGGCTCCCTCCCTGGGACAGGGCCACAGGGAAGGCCGCTCCTCAGTGGCGCAGTAACAAGGATCGCAGAAATTGTGTGTTCTTCACCCCAACTCTGATGACAAATCACCTCCCTCGATATGGGACAAGTAGGGAGGTACGGCGTGTTGCCCAAGGTCACGTGGCCGGTTGGGCCAGATTCTGACCCACATGCAAGCCCAGAGACCTGACAGGGGACACGTTACAGTAGGGGACAGTTTCATCTCACATGCCAGCTCCAGCTTCCTGGAACCAGGCCTGAGGATTCGAAGTTCCTGTCTGAGCCTCAGTGGTGGATTTTGGACTCTGCCACATGAAAGGGAAAAGGTGGTGGCAGTGTGTGGCTTCTGCCCTGCTTAGAGGTTGCCTCTGCCTGTACCCTCATCTTTTTAAAAGAGGGGCAGGAGAGAGGCGCCTGGGGGGCTCAGTCGGTTAAATATCCGACTTTGGCTCAGGTCATGATATCGTGGTCCATGGGTTCGAGGCCTGCGTCCAGCTCTGTGCTGACAGTTCAGAGCCTGGAGCTTTCTTCTGATTCTGTGTCTCCCTTTCTCTCTGCCTCTCCTCTACTCATACCCTGTCTCTTTCTCAATAATGATAAATACACATTAAGAAAATATTTTAGAAAGGGTCAGGAGAAGCAGGATGCAGAGTCCTTATACTTGTCTGGGTGGCAGCCTTCTGCCCGGGGCTGAGTGTGCAGGCTCGCCTCCCTGGCTCCCAGGACAGAAGGAAACTGGCAGGGAGAGCCCCTTCCCGGGAAGAGAAGCCTAGACCTTCAGGCCACCCCAACAGTAGAACCCGTATGCACGGGGCCTGGACAAAGGAGACCAAACCCAGGGAAAGCATGGAGCCAGAGGCTGGGCAGCAGCCTGGGGAAGTGCCTCACTCATGCTGGTCTTCACCTGTTGGCATAAACGTCCCCTGCCTGCCACCACACACCTTCCGTGTGCCATGCGATGAGGGAGAAATATGTGAACGGCCATGCTCTTTGGCAGGAAAATACAGGGAGACGGATTCCAATCACGGCGGGTTTGGCCCCAGCCTGGAGGAGCCCACGGGACCTCTCCTGTGCAGAGCAGGGGTGATTTGAAGGCCCACGTCCCCAGTTCTGTCTCCTCTTGTTTGTTTTATTTCCTCCCACGTCTCTCTCACACAAATCATTCTGTTCTGCCTTCTGACCTCTCCCCCAACCGCCAGCCCATTGCATAGAGGCAACCAGGAGAATCCAACTCAGAACCCCTAAGGATAATACCCATCCACAGATGTACCTTTCGGCGTATCTTAATGTGGATAAAGTTTCCTCATAGCAGATGTCAGCAGGACTTATGGCCGCTATCTGTAAAAGAACATCCTGTTTAGATTTTGTCATTGTAGACAGGTCGTTGCTGTGAGTGTGCCAAGGTTCATGGCCCAGATGGTCGTTCAAGGTACCATTCGAACTTTGTGACTCAGAAAGCGCAGACGCACACCGACAGCATATGCTCACCCTGATATATGCCACATACACATGCAACCTCTGCAGCTCACAGACAGCGCCGATTCATGATGCCAACACTACAGTTTCACAACACACACACACACACACACACACACACACACACACTGAGGCTTCGAGAAAAACCAATGTTCGAGGTCTCCTAGATAATAAGGCCTCGATCCAGGCCTCTGACGCCCCTGTCCTCAGCAGTGAGCCCCAGGGGATGGACTCGGGGATTCAAGTGATGGTTGAACATTGGCCTTGCAGTTTCTATCTGCTTCCTGAGAGGAACAGTGACCTCCCCCTCCACCACATGTTTTTAGGCGAAAGTGTGGTAGTGCCTCAGGCGTTAGCCTGTAGACCTGGAAAGGCTCCTCTCTCTCAGGCACACAACTCCTCAGACCTGTTACACTTTTTTTTTTTTTTGTAGTCTTAACATTCATAGCATCTAATGGGCCTTCTTGTATTTCAGGTCTTCGGGGAAGAGGGGGGACAGGGGAGCTGGGAGAGGGTGGGCGGGTCCCATGAGACCGACAGGCACTGACAGACAACCAGAAAAACTTTTAAATGAAATATTTTTAAATGCTTAGGCGAAATTACATAGTAGAGAGTAAAGAAGTGTTTTGTTGTGAGTTTGGGAGAGAGTGTACAGAATGGGCCCAGTGGTGAGCAGTTTTCTCCTAACTGGGACAGAAGACAGGAGGCAGAGTGTGGCTAAATTTGTTCCTTCCCACACCTGGAGCTGAAGAGCAGAGAGTCCGGATTTTAACACATTCCACATTGTACCCACTTAGCAAATATTCAATAGAAAGAGTCTAGAGTGTTTGCTGAGATGACACAATTCAACTACTCTCCAGGTTCAACAGTTGCCTGGTGTCCCACACCGTCAAAATGATTTCCAGTCTTGCCATGAAATGACCACTGATTTAGAATAGTACGACATTATTGGCATTATTTAAAGATTTGGTATTAATTTTTTCCTGATAACAATAGTGTACGTTCCTTATAAAGAACCTGAAAACTACAGAAACGAATAAATAAAAAGTTAAAATTAGCAGTATTTGAACACTTTAGGGGGAAGAGTCCCAGGAGTCATGAGATACCTAAGAATGTTCTACATGAATGCAAAACGCGGCATCATGGTCCACTGATTGTAATGTTAACACATCGCTAAATGTGACAACAGCACAATAGCTAAATCAGTCTAATGTGTTGTAAGAAAATCACTTTACCAAAGTAGTCCTGCTGTTCCCGCCCAAAGCTGGCTGGAGAAGTTTGGTCAGCACAGAATCTCTGTAGGGAATGTGCAAGACTTTCTTCCCCATGGCTGCATCAGCCAGAGCACTGGGTGAAAAAGAAACATCAGATTAATATATATATATATGTATTAATATACATACATATGTATATGCCAAGAACAGATATGCCTCCCCGAGGATAAGTCAGAAACACCCCTCATATCTCCTGTTTGACCCCATAAACCCCAGATATGACTCTAATGATATCCAGTAGTTGAGACATCTGCCGTGTGAAGATACTGAAACAAGACAGCTAACCACATGGGCCACTGGCTCCCTCTCTGAGATCAACCCTGGAGAAACCATGCTAGACTGAGGGAAGCCCAGATATGAGGCTCTAACACACTAAACCCTGTGAGGGAAACCCAAAGAGCCTGTAGGCTACTATAGATCTGTGGATAAAGAAGAGGAGCCCATAAGGTTAGGACCCTACATGACAACATAGCAGAGAAAGAGCACATAAGTAAATGTGCCATGCCCTCCCACTCAACCCCAGGGTCTTCAAAGACAGCAGCATTGTCATTGATGAGAGCAGGGAGGAGGAGGGAGGCAAGTCCATCTATGAGATATTATGATTACAAGAAGTAAAAAGAAATTTATACAGGTATTCTAGCTGATTTGAAAAAGAAACAAAATGATCTTCTATAAAGAAAGAAATACAGTCATTGAAATTGAAACCACACAGGACAGGGGCTCCTGGGTGGCTCAGACAGTTAAGAGTTCAACTCCTGATTTTGGCTCAGGTCATGATCTTACTGTTCCTGGGATCAAGCCTGTGTTGGGCTCTGTGCTAACAGCATGAAGCCTGCTTGGGATTCTCTCTCTCCTTCCCTCCCTCCCTCTCAAAGCCAGAGCCTTCAGAGGTGAGGAGTTTGGAAACACAACACCATCTGAGATAGAACTCAGGAGGGAAGTGGCACCTGGCAGCCTGATGGCTTGGTCATGGACAGTGTAGAATTAAGGAGTGGACTGAAGCTGGAGACAAAGGAGAGGTGCTTGATTGTCAGTTGGCAAGAGCACAGAGTTCTGATACTAGAGACTGATGGCTGGGTGATGCCATTTTCACCTCTCTCACACATGTGCATACATGTGTACATGCACCAAATGATCCACCCCAGTAAGCTAAGCAGAGCCATCTAGTGGAGAATGGAGTAAGATGTCTGAACCAGAATTTAGAATCACGACAATAAGAATACTAAGTGGGGTTGAAAAAAACATAGAATCCCTATCTGTGGAGATAAAAGAGGTAAAATCTAGTCGTGACAAAATTAAAAATGCTATCACTGAGATGTAGTCTTGAGTGGATGCTATGATGGCAAGGATGGATGAAGCAGAGCAGGGAATCAGAGACATAGAGGACAAACTTATGGAGAATAATGAAGCATTAAAAAAGAGGGAAACTAAGGCAAAAGAGCATGATATAAGAATTAGAGAACTCAGTGGCTCATTAAAAAGGAATGACATTTGAATCATAATGGTCCCAGAAGATGAAGAGAGAAAAAGGGGTAGAAGGTTTATGTGAGCAAATCATAGCAGAAAACTTTCCTAACCTGGGGAAAGACACAGACATCAAAATCCAAGAAGCACAGAGAACTCATTAGATTCAACAAAAACCAGCCATCAGCAAGGCATACCATAGTCCACTTCACAAAATACACAGGCAAGGAAAGAATCATGAAAGCAGCAAGGGGAAAAACATCCTTAACCTACAAGGGAAGATAGGTCAGGTTCGCAGCAGATCTGTCCAACAGAAACTTGGCAGGCTAGAAAGGAGTGGCAAGATATATTCAATTTGCTGAATCAGAAAAATATGCATCCAAGAATTCTTTATCCAGCAAGACTGTCATTCAAAATAGAAGGAGAGATAAAATGTTTCCCAGACAAACAAAAACTGAAGGAGTTTGTGACCACTAAACCACCCTTTCAAGAAAATTTAAGGGGGACTTTCTGTGGAGAGAAAAGACAAAACAAAACAAAAAAGAACAAAATCAACAAAGACTAGAAAGGACCAGAGAATACCATCAGAAACTCCAACTCTACAGGCAACACAATGGCAATAAATTTATATCTTTCAGTGCTCACTCCAAATGTCAGTGGGCTAAATGTTCCAACCAAAGATGTTGTTACAAAGATTCTGTTACATAAGGTAACAGAATGGATAAGAAAACAGGATCCAGCGATATGCTGTTTACCAGAGACCCATTTTAGACCTAAAGGCACCTTTGGACTGAAAATAAGGGGATAGAGAACCATCTATCATGTTAATGGTCGCCAAAAGAAAGTCAGAGTAGCCATACTTATATCAGACAATCTAGATTTTAAAATAAAGACTGTAACAAAAGTTGAAGAAAAGCATTATATCATAATTAAGGGGTCTATCTACCAAGAAGATCTAAACATTTTTGCCCCCAATGCGGTGATACCCAGATATATAATTTAATCACAAACATACAGAAACTCATTGATAGTAATACCATAATAGTAGGCGACTTCAACACCCCACTTACAGCAATGGACAGATCATCTAAACAGAAAATCAACAAGGAAACAATGGCTGTGAGTGACACACTGGACCGGATGATCTTAACAGAGATATTCAGAACATTTCATCCTAAAGCAGCAGAACGCACATTCTTCTCCAGTGCACATGGAACGTCCTCCAGAATAGGTCACATACTGGGACACAAATCAGCCCTCAACAAATACAAAAACGTTCAAGATCATACCGTGCATATTTTCAGACCACAATGCTATGAAACTCGAAATCAACCACAAGAAAAGTTTAGAAAGACAAATACTTGAAGACTAAAGAACATCCTACTATGAATGAATGGGCTAACCAAGAAATTAAAGAGGAAATTAAAATGTATGTGGAAGCCAATGAAAATGATAACACGACAGCCCAAATCCCTCGGGATGCAGCAAATGTGGTCCTAAGAGGGAAGTATATAACAGCCCAGGGCTTCCTATAGAAGGAATAAAGGGCTCAAACACACAACCTAACCTTACACTTTAAAGAGCTGGAAAAAGAACAGAAAATAAAACCTCAAACCAGCAGAAGACAGGAAATAATAAAGATTAGAGCAGAAATCAATGCTATAAGAAAAAAAAAACACAGTAGAACAGACCAATGAAACCAGGAGGTGGTTCTTTGTAAGAGTTAACAAAATCGATAAACCCCTAGACAGTTTGATCAAAAAGAAAAAGGACCCAAATAAATAAAATCAAGAATGAAAGAGGAGAGCACAACCAACATTGCAGAAATACAAACAATAATAAGAGAATATTATGAGCAGTTATATGCCAATAAATTGGGCAATCCGGAGGAAATGAACAAATTCCTAGAAAGACATAAACTACAAAAACTGAAATAAGGAGAAATAGAAAATTTGAATAGACCCATAACCCGTAAAGAAATCAAATCAATAATGAACAACAACAACAACAACAAAACCCTCCCAAAAAACAAGAGTCCAAGGCCAGATGGCTTTAGAGGGCAATTTCACCAAACACTTACAGAAGCGTTAACACCTATTCTTTTGAAGCTGTGCCAAAAAAATAGAAATGGAAGGAAAGCTTCCAAACCCATTCTAGAAGCCAGCATTACGTGGATTCCAAAACCAGCCAAAGATCCCACTAAAAAAGAGAACTACACACCAAATTTCCCTGATGAATATGGATGCAGAAACCTTCAACAAGATGCTAGCCAACCAGATCCAAGAATACACAAAAAGAAGTATTCACCACGACCAAGTAGGATTTATACTGGGATGCAGGGCTGGTTCAATATCTGCAGAACAATCATTGTGATACATCACATCAAAAAAAGGACAAGAATCACATGGTTCTCTCAATAGATGCAGAGAAAGCATTTGACAAAATACAGTATTCTTTCTTGATAAAAACCCTAAAGAAAGTAGGGATAGAAGGATCATAACCCAATATCATAAAAGGCCATATATAAAAGACCCACCACTAATATCATCCTCAATGGGGAAAAGTTGAGAGCTTTTTTGTGTGTGAATGTGTGTTCAGCTTTAAGATCTGGAACACGTCAGGATGTCCACTCTTGCCATTGTTATTAAACATAGTATTGGAAGTTCTAGCCTCAGTTATCAGACAACACAAAGGAATAAAAGGCATCCAAATCGGCAAGAAGGAAGTCAAACTTTCACTCTTTGCAGATGACATGACACTCTGTATGGAAAAGCCAAAAAATTCCACCAAAAAACTCCTACAGCTGATCCATGAATTCAGCAAAATCTCAGTATATAAAATCAATGCACAGAAATCGGTTGCATTTCTATACACCAATAATGAAGCAACAGATAAATCAAGGAATTGATCTCATTTACAATTGCTCCAAAAACTATGAAATACCTAGGAATAAACCTAACCAAAGAGGTGAAAAATCGATACACTGAAAACTATAGAAAGCTTATGAAAGAAATTGAAGTACAAAAAAATGGAAAAATATTCCATGCTCCTGGATTAGAAGAACAAATATTGTTAAAATATTGATACTATCTGGAGTGCCAGGGTGGCTCAGTTGGCTAAGCGTCTGACTTTGGCTCGGATCATGATCTCACAACTCATGAGTTCGAGCCCCACCTGGCTCTGTGCTGACAGCTCAGAGCCTGGAGTCTGCTTTAGATTCTCTCTCTCTCTCTCTCTCTCTCTCTCTCTCTCTCTCCCCCTCTTTCAAAATAAACATTAACAAAATTTTTAAAAATAAATAAATAAACAAATGTCGATACTACCCAAAGAAACCTACGTATTCAATGCAATCCCTATCAAAATAACACGAGCATTCTTCACAGAGATACAACAAACAATCCTAAAATTTGTATGGAACCAGAAAAGTCCCCGAATAGCCAAAGCAATCCTGAAAAAGAAAATCAAAGCTGGAGGCATCACAATTCAAGACTTCAAGCTGTATTACAAAGCTGTCATCATCAAGAGAGTATGGTACTGGCACAAAAACAGACACGTAGGCCAATGGAACAGAACAGAGAATCCAGAAATGGACCCACAAACATATGGCCAACTAATCTTTGCCAAAGCAGGAAACAATATCCAATGGAATAAAGAGTCTTTTCAGCAAATAGTGCTGGGAAAACTGGACAGTGACATGCAGAAGACTGAACCTAGACCACTTTCTTACACCATACACAAAAATAAACTCAAAATGAATGAAAGACCTAAACGAAGACAGGAAGCCATCAAAATCCTAGGGAAGGAAGCAGGCAAAAACCTCTTTGACTTCACCCATAGCAAATTCTTATGCAACACGTCTCCATAGGCAAGGGAAACAAAAGCAAAAATGAACTATGGGGACCCCATCAAGATAAAAAGTTTCTGTTCAGTGAAGAAAATAATTAGCAAAACTAAGAGGCAACGAACAGAATGGGAGAAGATATTTGCAAATGACAAATCAGATAAAGGGTTAGTATCCAAAATCTATAAAGAACTTGTCAAAGTCAATAACTGAGAAACAAACACTCCAGTGAAGAAATGGGCAAAAGGGAGCCACTTTTCCAAAGAAGACATCCAGTTGGCTAACAGATACATGAAAAAGTGTTCAACATTACTCATCATCAGGGAAATACAAATTAAAACCACAATGGGATATCACCTCACACCAGTCAGAATGGCTGACATTAACAATTCTGGAAACAACCTATGTTGGCAAAGATGTGAAGAAAGAGGATCTCTTTTGCACTGCTGGTGGGAGTGCAAACTGGTACAGCCACTCTGGAAAACAGTATGGAGGTTCCTCAGAAAGTTAAAAATAGAACTACCCGAGGACCCAACAATTGCACTGCTATTTATCCAAGAGTGTGCTGTTTCGAAGGGGCACATGCACCCCAATGTTTATAGCAACACTATCAATAAAAGCCAAAGTATAGAAAGAGCCCAAATGTCCATAATAATTTGTCACCACTCTCAAAACTTAGGTATTGCACACACCTTATATATAATCCAGCAATTTCAGTCCTTTGTCTATACTCAAAAGAAACTTTAATATATTGATACCTTGTGATTTGTACAAGTGTGTTCATAATAGCACTGTTTGTAATAGCAAAAAAAAAAAAAAAAAAAACCCAAACCAAACAAAAACAAAACAAAACAAAAAAACCAAACCTGGAAACAACCAAAATGCCAATCAGCAGGAGAACCAGTGAAGACAGTGTGGCATGTTCCCACCATGGAACGCTACGTCATAAGGAAAAAGAAGTAACAACTTCTACTACAACAAGGAATCTCACAGACACAATGTTTAATGACAGAACAGAAGGTAAATTAAGTATAGCCACAGATAAGATGGACACATATTGTTAATAATGTCGGATCTAAGAGCCAGTCCTAACAATTATACTCTTGGGGATGTACTTGAGAGGAAAGAGAAATTGCTTTCCCCAAAGCACACATACGAGAATGCTCATAGCAACGTTATTCATAATAGTCAAAACCTGTACACAATCAAAATGTCCATCACTAGGAGAATGGATAAATGATTGTGGCATACTCCTGCAGTGGAATACTACATAGCAATGAAAAAGAACTAATAATTGCTACGTGACAAACATGGCTTAATCTCCTAGACACGATCCTTAGTGAATGAAGCCAAATGCAAAGAACAATGACCTCTTATAAATGGTCATATTTCTATGAATACCAATACAGTGAGGCAAAACTAATTTGTAGTGGCAGAGATCAATTTCTTTTGGTGGGAGTGAAAGCTAGAAGGGAAGTACAAGAGAGATTTTTGGGTTTTTTAAATGTTCAATATCTTCAAAGTCCATTGAGCTGAACATTTAAGATTTGCGCACCTTTTGTAATTTATACTTTAACCACTTAACAGGATCTAGAAGACAATATAACACTTTACCCTTTTTAAACATTTCGAAAATGAGTGCCACTAACTAATAATATTCACATGTGATAAAACAAGAAAGGACAAAAGAGGGAGAGAGGAACAGAGAGAGAGAGAGAGAGAGGATAAACAAAATTCAAGATGGCGGTTACCTCCCAGGGGTGCACAACAGAGAAATACCAACTATTTCCTGGCTTGAGGGGTGGCTTTATTAGTGTTTTTAATTTTATTAAAAAGCAATCCATTTAAAATAAAATAAATAGGAGGACCGGGTATGAACCAGTGATAACAGTGGGCCATGAGCCAAGGGTTATGATTAATCTAAGTTTTGATACCTGGGGTCATTTTTACAACAGAAATAAATACCCATGCACTGATTATTTACCTGATAACATTTCCTAAATTGGTTAAACTTAAGTTAACTTGTGAGCCTTCCCTCAGTCTGTCTCCTTCAGATCCTGAGGATTTCTGCCTTTCACTTCCTGCTAAATCCACTAAGTTAATCGTGGATTGTTTGGTGAGGTCTCTGTCCAGGAAAATCTGTGGGAAAGCACCACAGTCACATTATCAGAGTGGCCACAGGCTGCATATGAAGTCAGTCCAGTTCACACTTTAAAACGTTTTTTTCTACTTGGGCTTCACACTCAAAAACATAACAAAATTTAAAACACATAATATATATTATAAATTAATATATATTAATACATTGCATTATTAATACATTAATAATATGTTCTATATCATATATTATAAATAACACATACATTTAAAACATAAAATTTAAAACTTTATAAATTAATATAGGAAACAAAACATTATAAATTTAAAACATATAATAAAACATAATACAATTCTAAAACATATAATAAAAATGAAAAAGCCATCTTATGGCGTTTTACAATAATACACCCCAGGCCCAAATATCTCTGTTGCTCCCTCTCAGTTTTGCAAAGCTGTTTCCAGCGATCTATCTATTAGAGACCAATTACCGCTCTCGAGTATTTTGATGATCAAACATTTTAAGTAGAAGAAACTGGAAAATCTGCAAAATGAATAAGTGTTCAGGACGGTACGGTCACGCTCCGAGAGGTGCGAGATCACCTTGCTGGTTACATGACTGTGAGAAATAGTTTCAGCATTTAAACTGTCTGAGTTGGAAAACAGGGATAATAGCATATTAGGTGTTAGGAGGGTAACGGGTAAGAGAAATAATGTTCCTGGCACACGTAACAGGGGTTAATATTATTACTGATGCTAATAAGCGGAAAGTAATGCTCTACACATTTTGGGGTTGTTTTTTTTTTTCAGTGGATTTCTTCCCTTGCCTCTAAAATACCCAGTTAAGGGGTACCTGGGTGGCTTAGTCTGTTAAGTGTCTGCCTTTGGCTCAGGTCACAGTTTGTCAGTTTGAGCCCCACACTGGGCTCTCTACTTTCCACACAGATCCTGTTGCCGATCCTTTGTTCCTCTCTCTTTCTATCCTTCCCCCACTCATGCTTTCCTTCTCTCTCTCTCAAAAAAAAAAAATGAAGCCTAAGAAAAACTAAAACTATTAGGTTAAAAAAATCGCACAGACCATATGTAAAGTTTATGAATGTTATTACCATTGTAAAATATCTGAATAGTACTTAAAAGCCTACTAAGTTTAGTTTTTTACTTTTTTTTTTTTTAAATATTGATTTTAGGGAGAGCACAGGCAGGGGAGAGTCAGGAAGAGGGAGAGAACAGAGGATCCAAAGCAGGCTCTACACGGACAGGCTGACAGCAGAGAGCGTAATGTGGAGCTCGAACTCACGAACCATGAGATCAGGACCCGAGCCGAAGCTGGCCACTCACCCAACTGAGCCACCCAGGTGCTCCAGTATTTTTGTACTTTTATCTGAAGTATAGTTGACACACAACATTATATTAGTTCAGATGTATAATGTAGTGATTTGACCATTACCTATGTTACACAACCTCCCCACGAGGAGAGTAGTCTCCACCTGTCACCATACAAAGTTATCACAATATTCTTGACTATGCTTCACTTTTCATTCCTGTGACTTAACTTATGTCACAACACATTTGTACCTCTTAATTTCCTTCATCTATTTCACACACCCCTCCAAACCCTCCCCACTGGTGACCGCTAGTTCTCTATATTTATTGCATCTGTTTCTATTTGTGTGTTCATTTGTCTTGTTTTTTAAGATTCCACATATAATTGAAATCATATGGTATTTTTCTTTCTCTGACTTATTTCACTTAGCATAATGCCCACTATTTCCATCGATGTTGTCCTAAAGGCAAGATTTCATTCTTTTTTTTTTTTTATAGCTGAGTAATATTCATATACCACATGACATTGATCGAAACTTAGGTTGCTTCTGTATCTTGGTTATTGTAAATGATGCTGCAGTAAATGTAAAGGTGTGTATATCTTTTGAAGCGGTGTTTTCATTTTCTTTGGGTAAGTACCCAGTAGTGGAATTACTGGATCATATGGTATTTATATCTATAATTTTTTGAAGAAACTCCACACTGTTTTCCACAGCGGCTGCACCAACTTATCTTCCTACCAAACAGTGTACAGGGCTCCCCTTCTCCACATCTTCGCCAACACTCGTTATTTCTTGTGGTTTTGATTCTAGTCCTTCTGACAGGTGTGAGGTGATATCTCATTATGGTTTTGATGATTGGTAATGTGGAGCATCTTTTCGTGTGTCTGTATGCCTTCTTTGAAACATGTCTACTCAGACCCTCTGCCCAATTTTTAAATTGGATTATTTGGGGTTTGGTTTTTGGTTTTTGATATTGAGTTGTATGAATTCTTTATGTATTTTGGACACCAACCCCTTATTGAACACATCATTTACAAATATCTTCTGGCATGCAGCGCGTTGCCTTTTCATTTTGTCGATGGTTTCCTTTGCTCTGCAAAACCTTTTTATTTCATTGTAGTCCCAACTGTTTATTTTTGCTTTTGTTGCCCTTGTCTAAAGGCTTTTACTGGCTTATTTTTACTACCTTTGCCTTGTAACGTTCATACCTGCTTTAGTAGTGATTGATTTATCACCTTAATGTTTGCTTTTACCAGTGACACTTTTTCCTTGTATAATTTTCTTTTTTAAATAAAAAGTTTATTCATTTTGAGAGAAAAAGTGTGCGTGTATGTGCACATGAGTGGGGGAGGGGCAGAGAGAAGAATGAGAGAGGATCCCAAGCAGGCTCTGCACTGAGTGGAGCCCGATGTGGAGCTCAGATTCACAAACCATGAGATCATGATCTGAATAGAAACCAAGAGTTGGACGCTTAACCAACTGAGCCACCCAGGTGCCCCTCCTTGCATAATTTTCTTAATTCTAGTTATAGCCTTTTCTTTTCCACTTAAAGAAGTTGCTTTAACATTTCTTGTAAGGTCAGTTTAGTGGTAATGATCTCTAATTTTTAATTTTTGTTTGTCCTGGAAGTTATTTATTTATTTATTTATTTACTTATAATAAGAGAGAAAGAGAGCAAGCACTTAGGCAGGGGAGAGAGAGAATCTTAAGCAGGTGCTGGTCTCAGTCCCACAATCCTGGGATCATAACCTGAGATGAAATCAAGAGTCGGATACTCAACTGACTGAGCCACCCAGGCACCTCTGACCTGGAAACTCTTTGTCTCTCCTTCAATTCTGGGTCATAACCTTGATGGGTAGAGAATTCTTGGCTGTAAGTTTTTTTCTTCCTGTACTTTGAATATATCATGCCACTTCCTTCCAGTCTGCCAAGTTTCTACTGAAAAATCAGCTGATAGCCTTTTGGGGTTTCTCTTGTATGTAATTATTTGTTTTTCCCTTGCTGTTCTTTAGATTCTCCCCTTATTATTGATTTTTGACATTTTAGTTTTTACATATCTTAGTGTGGCCCTCCTTGGATTCATCTTGTTTAGTGCTCTCTGTGCTTCCTGGACCAGGATGTCTGTTTTCTTCCCAAGGTTCGGGGAGTTTTCAGCTATGATTTCTCCAGATAAGTTTTCTGCCCTTTCCTCTCTCTCTCTTCTCTAATCCTCTCTAATCCAAATGTTAGTATAAGCTGTGCTCATTTTAAAAATTCTTTTTTTTTTTTTAATTGCTGTTCATCTAGGTGCCTTCCACCACCCTTTCAGATTGCTGAACCTTTGTTCCGCATCCTCCAATCTGCTATTGATTCCCTCTGGTGTATTTTTCATTTCAGTTATATTCTTCAGCTGTGTTTAGTTCCCTTTTTTTTTTTTTTAAACAGAGTAGGAAATTCCTTTGTTTGTTTGTTTGTTTGTTTTTGAGAGAGAGAGAGAAAGTAAGTCAGGGAGGGGCAGAGAGAGAGAGAGAATCCCAAGCATTGACAGTACAGAACCTGACACTGGGCTCAAACCCAGGAGCCATGAGATCACAACCTGAGCTAAAATAAAGAGTCAGACTCTTTTTTTTTTTTTTTTTTAATTTTTTACTTATTTCTGAGAGAGAGACAGCATGAGCAGGGGAGGGTCAGAGTGAGAGGGAGACACAGAATCTGAAACAACTCCAGGCTCTGAGCTGGCAGTCAGCACAGAGCCTGACATGGGGCTCGAACCCACGAACTGTGAGATCATGGCCTGAGCCGAAGTCGGACGCTTAACCGACTGAGCCACCCAGGCGCCCCAAGAGTCAGACTCTTAACCCACTGCCACACCCAGCCACTACGTTTCTGTCTCTCTAGCTGACGTTCTTCTCTCCAGTCTGGTAGGGCCTGATGATCACTTTGAACTCTTTATCAGATAGATTGCTTTATCTCCATTTTGCTTAGCTCTTTTAATGAGGTTTCGTCTTGTTCTTTTGTTTGGAATGTATTTTTCTGTCTTTTCATTTTGTCTGAGTCTTCATCTATTTCTGTGTATTAGATAGGTCAGCTCTGTCTCCTGGTGATGACAGTAGTGGCTTAATGCAGAGGTGTCCTGTGGGGCCCCGCAACACTGTGCCCCCTGGTCAGCAGAACCAGGAACTCCAGGGAGGTCAGCTGTGTGGGCTGCATGCTCCTTCCTGTGTGACTGGCCGTGACTGGACCCTGGCACAGCTTGCTAAGAAGCCTGGCTGTAACTGCTACAGGTGTGCGGGTGGTCAGGCCTGGTTCCCCTCTTCCTGGGCAGGAGTCTTTCGGAGGGGGTGCCTCCAGGGATGAGTGAGTGGGGCACAAGGTCAGGGCAAACAGTGTTAAGATGGTGGATGGAGAGCATCAGAACTGGCTCCCACAAGGACTGACCAGCTAGGCTGAAGGAAGTCAAGGAAAATAACACCTTCTAGCACTCTTGTTCCTTGAGAAACTCCTACAGATCTCTGATCCTCTGACACATGCCCTAAAATCACTGCTTCTGTGCTGGGTCTCACAGTGCATGGTGGAGTGTGTGGGCCCTTTAAGAGTGGACTCTTGGATTCTTTAATTGATTTTGTTTAAGTTTGTTTATTTTGAGAGAGAGAGTGAGTGGGGGAGGGACAGAGAGAGAATTCCAAGCAGGCTCCGTATGTCAGCGCAGAGCCCGATGCCTGGCTCGATTCCATGAATGGTGAGGTCTTGACCTGAGCTGAAATGAAAAGGCAGGTGCTTAATCGACTGAGCCACTCAGGCGCCCCTGACTCTTGGATTCTTATAGTGCTTTGCTTCTCCCAGAGTTAAGTCCACTGATTTTCAAAGCAAGGTGTTATAAGGCTTGTCTTTCTGGTGCAGGTCTCCAGGGCGGGGTGGGGGGGGGGTGCCTGAGGTAAAGCTTGATACCCTTACTCATCAGGGAAAATCTTGATGCCTATGATATCCTTCTTGCTTGAGGGTCATTGTGCCTGGAGTTTGCCCTACAGCCAGGTCTCTGCCCTCCTACCCTTCTCACTGTGTATCCCCTTATGTCTTCAGCTGTGGAAGAGCTGTACTGCTAGACTTCAGGTCATTTCCAGAATGACTGGGATTCTGCATAGTCATTTCTCTGATTGTGAGTAGAAGGAGATGGGCTCAGATCTCTCTCTGCCATCTTCCCAGTCTTCCCTCAAGTTTCTTTAAAATGCAGGTTCTTATTTATCCTTACCAGCATTCCTACAGGATAGTATTTTACAGAATAGGAATGGAGACTGAGGGTAAGGAAGTTATTTCCTGAAGTTTCAAAGCTGGTAAACAAAGAGTCAGATATAGCCCAGTGTTTTCCCACTATTCCTGGTTAGAGCAGGGTAATCTTCATTGATTCCCATTCTACCTATTATTAGGGCTGTGGCTTAGGGAACAGAGATGGTGAAATCCTAGCTAGCTGCCCTGATTACCCAGGCTTTGTAAATAACTATTTCTGAATCCAAGCAGTGATGATCTAGAGTTCACTCTCTGATATCTACCAAGGAGTATGGAGAAAAGTGTGCTCAATTTTATTAAAAATTCTAGTTAGTGAAGAGTTACACGGATGAGCTAGTTTCAAAGACTTCATCTTGCTACTTCCACGTGTCAGAAAGGTAGTTCAGTATCTAGTGTCCTCTAGGTTCAGGGAT
Organism: Hyaena hyaena; assembly: GCF_003009895.1. Lineage (NCBI taxonomy): Eukaryota > Metazoa > Chordata > Mammalia > Carnivora > Hyaenidae > Hyaena > Hyaena hyaena. Next base: position 3,719,005 of record NW_024080735.1, on the reverse strand, counting down.
CTGAAAGCCGGTCATCAGGGGAGCCAGGGTGGAGAAGAGAAAGCGCCTCCCTTCTTCCTGTTTCTGACCCCAGAGCCCATGGTTGGAAGCAGCCACCATAATCCACAGGTCAAAACTGAAAGGATTTCATTACACTCACCAGCTCATCACGTCCCTGGGAACCTTCCCACAGACCACGCCTGGTGAGAAACGGGGCTGGCTGCCCTCCTGCACATCTCACCTGCTTGAACTGAATGGTGATAACCATATGAGACCGGCTGCTGCTGGCGTTCATGTTGGTCGATGCCGTGGTCCTTATTTTCGTCCCTTGATCCATCAGCCTTTCAATCTGCGTGTAGTTCTCACAAGGCACTGACGTCAGGCCGTCCACATAAAAGCCCAGCTGTTGATCTTCCCTTACTTTTAGTCCCCTGGGTTTCTTGGTTCTAGACAGCAAGTCTCGTATCTGTGGAAAAAAGAAGATTATAAACTTCAGGAAGCCAGGGATTTCTGTTTGGGTCACTCTTACACCTCTGCCTAGGATATATCAAATAAAAATTTATTAAATGAATAAATGCTAAGTGTAGGTACTGGACACCCTCATAATTTAGGTAAGTAAGAAATAGGGTAATGGCCAGCAAGAGGGAAATCTGTTGTAATTGCTGACATAGCACAGTTTTTTTAAAACTCAGTTCTAGTATTTTCTAGTACCTAGGGCACTCCATCCACCCTTCCGGTGGGACCAGTAGATCCTGACACTTCCTGACAAAGGAGAGGCACTCAGCAAATGCTTTTCGGGAGAGCAGTGTAACCAGAATTAGGCTAACAAATAATGGTGAATACACTGTATGTAGTGTACTAGAAGTGTGTAAAGCCACTTATACAGCATGATAGAAAAGTGGAGTAGGTGTGCACAGGTGTCTGGCTTTCAACAGGTGCTTCTAAAACATTTGTGCTCGAAACTTTTATTCTCTTATTGACATGAATATTCTCCCAGGAATCCTGTTAACAGTTTTATTTTATTAACAACTCCTTTGTGGATAATATAGAAATACATTATCCTAGCCCCTTTCTGAATTACCACGAATTCTCTATTACAAAGTAATGACATCGTATTTTACTGAAAACAGTGACAAATGAAAATAAAAGTAAATAGTAGGTAGTAGCTAGTTCTAAGTACCTAAGGTCAGCAGAAGGTATGGCACTTAGGAGAGATCGTGCTCCCCCAAATGCACCACCCTGAACTCTACTTCCAAGGGAAACAGATTCAATCCAAACAGTATTTGCAACAGTCAAGTCTGACAAGAGAATAAGGGTGATTCTTTGGATCTTCCTTTTGGAGAATCGTGAGATGTCACTCCTAGATCATGGCCTCAGGTGAAAGCCCATGTTGCCTCTCTCCCAAGAAAAGCCACTTCTGACAAGGCCAACTGGGTCCTACTGTGTCCCCTGATGGGTGGTCGGTGTCATATGGTGCAGAGACATCTGGGCTGGGAGCCTGAAGACCCGGGTTCTCAGTTCTGGTTTTGCCTCCAACCTGGGAGTGCTTTGGAAAATCTCTTATTTCCCCAATGTTCATACTAGGAGGAGGTGGATTAAACAATCTCCGAGATGTCCCCCAGCTCTGTTGTTCTACAGCTTTGTGTCCTAGAACCAAAGCAAGATCACAGGTTGAAGCTTGGGCAAGCCAAACTAAGGCAGTGGACATAAGGTGCCAGAGATAAGGAGATGTCAAACACAGAGAAAAATTCCTAGCTCTCACTAGGAAGCCTTTCCTTTAATGTAAAAATTGTCAGAAGGGGCCTCCACGGCTGAAGATGGGCCTGAATAAGGCTTATTAGAAAAAAGTCTAACTAGATTTATCTGGATAGAGTGGAAGTTTGGGGGCCCAGAGACAAGGGCAGATCCTGGTGCCAGGGCCCTCCAGGTAGTGTCTGGAGATCAGAATTGGGTGACTGTCTTCATTGACCTGGGCTTTCCTGAGAATCCCCTAACTCTGCCTCTATTTGGCACGTCTTCAAATCAAGCTTCAACTCTGCTGCTGGTCAAGCTTCACTCTGCTGCTTGAGAACTCTCCTAGAATCCCAGTCTGATTATCTGATTTCCCCGTTGAAACCTCCACTGATTCTCCACTGCCTACAGGACAAAGGTCCTTTAGTTTTTGGCAGAGCCTATCTTTGGCTTCATCTCCTGATGCTCCCACCATGCATCCAACTCTGGCTCCACAGAGTACTCCCTGTTCCCTTCAATGCCATGCACTTTTATGCATTTTTGGACTGGCAAAAACTAATCCTGCCTAAAGTGCCCCTATCTGTGGCCCCTCCTGCGGCCTCACCAAGTTCATACACATCTCTCCAGGTCCAGTCTAAGTCCAGAGTTGCCAAATGTTGCCAAACATGCCAGCCAGTCATGCAGTCCCTCCTCTCTTCCCCTTGCTCTTCGCCATTCATGCCACACATGTAATGCATCACTGTCTGTAGAGGTGTTTGATTCCCACCAGACTCCTCCATGGTGGGAATTAGGTCCTAGGATTAACTCATCCTCAGAGTCTGGTATTAGAGGTACCTAATATACTTCACTTTAAATACCTAAAGGAAAAATACCAGAGACTCATGGAATGAGAGAAAAGGAAAGCTTCCTAAGATTTCCAGTATTCTCATTTTAGAAACAACAAAATAGAATTCTACACAGCTTATCATCATAAACAGTTATCAGTGTGGGAGACCACAATGAGATGCCCACCAGAACTTGGTAATAAAAGAAATTAAATAATTAAATTGTCTTCCTAAAGTTATTGGTTTGAGATAAAGGAGCCATACTATCTTCCAAGTCTTAGCAACTTGAAAGAAATAGAAACTTAACCAGTGACCTTAACATAAGAACCCATTTGGAATCCACAACTATGCGGTCAATTAATCTTTGACAAAGCAGGAAAGAATATCCAATGGGAAAAAGACAGTCTCTTTGACAAATGATGTTGGGAAAACTGGACAGCAACATGCAAAGAAATGAAACTGGACCACTTTCTTACACCATACACAAAAATAAATTCAAAATGGTAAAGACCTAAATGTGAGACAGGAAACCATCAAAATCCTACAGGAGAACATGGGCAATAACCTCTTTGACATCAGCCCTAGAAACTTCTTCCTCAATGTCTCCAGAGGCAAGAGAAACAAAAGCAAAAATAAATTATTGTCTGTTTACCAAAGTAAAAAGCTTCTACACAGCAAAGGAAACAATCTACAAAATTAAAAGGCAACCTATGGAATGGGAGAAGATATTTGCAAATGATGTATCAAAGGGTTAGTATCCAAAATCTATAAAGAACTTATAAAACTCAACACCCCACAACCAAATAATCCAATTTAAAAAAGGACTGAATACATGAACAGACATTTCTCCCAAGAAGACATACAGATGGCCATCAGACACATGAAGAGATGCTCAACATCACTGATCATCAGAGAAATACAAATCAAAACTACAGTGAGATATCACAGCTGTCAGAATGGCTAAAATTAACAACACAAGAAACAACAGGTATAGGTAAGGATGTGGAAAAAAGGAAACTCCATTGCACTGGTGATGGGAATGTAAACTGGTGCAGCCACTGTGGAGAAGTATGGAGGTACCTCAAAAAAGTTAAAAATAGAACTACCCTATGACCCAGTGAGTGCACTACTAGGTATTTACCCAGTGAATACAAAAATACTGGGCTGCTTGGGGGGCTCAATCAGTTAAGCATCTGACTCTTCATCTCAGCTCAGATCATGATCTCACAGTCGTGTGTTCGAGCCCCACATTGGATGCTGAGCATGAAGCCTACTAAAAAAAAAATCTAAAAATACCAATTCAAAGGGATACATACAAATAGCAGCATTATCTACAATGGCCAAATTATGGAAGCAGCCCAAGTGTCCATTGACTGATAAATAGATAAAGAAGATGTGGTCTGTATACACAATGGAATATCACTCAGCCATAAAAAAAGAATGGAAATCTTGCCATTTGTGATCACATGGATAGAGCTAGAGTGTATTCTAAGTGAAATAAGTCATTTAGAGGAAAAACACCCTATGATTTCACTCGTATGTGAAACTTAAGAGACAAAACAAATGAGCAAAGGGGAAAAAAAGAGAGACAAACCAAGAAACAGACTCTTAACTACAGAGAACAAACTGCCGGTCACCAGAGGGGAGGTGTGTGTGTGTTGGGGGGGGGGGGGGGGGGGGATGGGTGAAATAAGTGATGGGGATTAAGGAGCACACTTGACATGATGAGCACCAGGTATTGTAGGGAAGTGTTGAATCTCTATATTGTATACCTGAAACTAAACTATGTTAACTGACTGAAATTTAAGTAATAACTTTAAAAAATAAGAGAATCCATTTGAATTTACTATCAACCTTCAAAGGTAGTAAATGACTCATGGAAACATGTAAGAAACAAAAGGGATATTTTCTCTTCTTAATATAAAAAACTGACAGATTCCTGACGGTTTTTCTCATTAATAGAAAAACACTGACAGATTTATTCCTCTAATAATATTTATTTAGGAGTGATTAAGTGCAAGGCTTTAGATAGTGCTTGGGGATCACACAAAACTATTAGGCTATGGTCTCCTCTAGGAAACTTACAGTTATGATACCTTTGTCCATTCATCCACTCAGTAAATATTCAGGAGCACCTGTTCTAAGCCTAAAAGTGTATTGGGTATTGAGACAGTATTTTCTGCAGAAAGGTATTCACAAAGAAATGGTCTGTTTTGGAGATAGAAATATTTAATTAAATTTCACAGTATAATATGATCAACTCATGGGGAAAGGACAGCGAGACCACAGTACATCTCAATGTGTAGTATCTTATTTGAAATTCTCTATAAACTAGAAGACTGAGCTCTGAGTTAAAGTGATTCTTCCAAAGTCACATGGCTAGTCCATGAGTGAGCTGGGGTCTGAGACCATGCCCTTCTCTAGGGACAAGGCAAATCATGGCCTGGGAGCTAAATTCAGCCCACCACCTGTTTTTGTATGATCCTTGACATAAGATCATTTTCTGCATTTTTAAATGACAGAAAAAAATCAAAATGTATTTCGTGATATGTGAAAAACTGATGAGAAGAACAAAGGCAAGAGAAATGTAGTTACAATAGAGTCTCCTTACAACCTGCAGCCCGCTGATAAATCCCTGAGATGTGCAGAGTGGGACCTTTCTTAAGGGACTCGTGGCCACCTTAATGTTGATATTTCATTAAAGACTAAAAGCAGCCTTATCTTAACAAAAGGTAGCCCCCTAGGGTCCTTCTAGCATGCACAAATTCCTTAGAGACCTACACTATTGCTAACTCCTGTTAACTAAAAATTTAGTGTGTAATCAATTACTCTCATAATCCCAATGCAGCTCTTCCTGCCCACAGGTGCTGTCCCTGTACTATAATAAAGGCACCTTTTTGCACCAAAAATCTCAAGAATTCTTTCTTGACTGTTGGCTCATGGCCCCACATCAAAATTATGTGAAATTCAAGTTTCAGTGATCAGGAATCAAATTTTATTGGTACACAGCTGTGCCCATTCACTCATACATCATTTGTGTTACAAGGACAGAGGTGAGTAGTTGCAGCAGCATATACCATCTGGCCCTTCGGAAATAAAGTTTGCTGCCACCTCCTCTACCCCACATGGCGACTAAGGTCAACTGCTGCAGGATGTGTGGGAGCCCTGATCCTGGAGCTGTACCTCTAAAGGCGGTGCTTTCTTCAACAGCAGAGAAAGCAGGGAGGGTATTCCAGGGAGAGAAGGGCAGAAGATGCAGGAAAGAATGACGTGTTCTGGAAAGAAAGAAAGAGGTCTTTGTGGCTGAAGAATATGTGCGGAGATAAATGGGCAAGAAGTAGAGCCGAGAGGTGGGTCAGGGCTGGGCAGCCAGTGCCGGGCCACAGAGTTCTGACTGTACTTATAGTGCAGGGGAGGGGTGCCGATATTGATTAAGCTGCAGAGTCACTCAGATTTGTGGGTCAGAGAATAGAATCGCTGTTACCTGCTCGTTGTAAATTTCCAGCATACTGAATGTAACCTGTATAGAAAGGAACATAAAGTAAATATTCTCTAGAAAGGCATCTTTGGGAGAAAAAATTACTGTAGGAACAACATACGTTTCTCACAAAGCAAAAGGCTATTATTAAATATACCAGTGCTCTATTTCACATGCAGTAAGAGATTCTTACATAATTTTAATGATATGGAAGAAGTTCTTAATATAAATGAAAAACAGACATACACCTCTTTGTGTGTGTGTGTGTGTGTGTGAGAGAGAGAGTGAGTGAGTGTGTGTGTGTGTGTGTGTGTGTGTGTGTGTGTGTGTGAGAGAGAGAGAGAGAGAGAGAGAGAGAGAGAGAGAGAGAGAGAGAGAGAGAGAATTCCAGTATCAATTGGCAACAGAAGAAGTTATTTTTAAAAAATGTTTTAATGTTTGTTTTTGAGAGAGAGACAGAACACAAGTAGGGGAGGGGCAGAGGGAAAGGGAAACACAGAATCGGGAGCAGCACAGAGCTGTCAGCTCAGAGCCTGACATGGGGCTCGAATCCACAAACCGTGAGATCATGACCTGAGCCAAAGTTGGACGCTTAACCAACTGATCCATCTGGGTGTGCCAGAAAACAGTTATTCTTATTGCTCACCCCTACTCTCAACATATGTACAGAAAAAGGCAAAGGCCCTACTGTGATTTTGGAATATTGCTGGACAAGCCGACCCTCCTTAAGCGAGAGACTGGAGGGCTCTGAATGGTTCTAGCATAAAGAAAAGGCCCCAAGATACTGACATTTGCCACCACCCAGGGGAAGGCTGGCTTATGCATTTCATCACCCCATCGTGGGTCTTGCCATTCATACCTCCTGTCCCCAGAGCTTGCAAGTAGCTTGCGTGTCACATGTTTTAAACAAATGGCCTAGGATTAGCAGACCAGGAAAGGCTCCAATATGAGAGATCAAACAAACTGTAGAAAAAAGGAACTCCAAGAAAGCAGACAATGCACGGAGTAGAAGAAATGGTTTTTTAAATTCCTGTAGGGGCACCTGGGTGGTTCAGTAGGTTAAGTGTCCAACTTCGGGTCAGGTCATGATCTCATGGTTTGTGAGTTTGAGCCCTGCATTGGGCTCTGTGCTGACAAACTCAGAACCTGGAGCCTGCTTCAGATTCTGGGTTTCCCTCTTTCTATGCCCCACCCCTGCTCACACTGTGTCTCTTTCTCAAAAATAGATAAACATAAAAAATATATATATAAATAAGTCCTATAATTCATAGCATCAGAGAGAAAAAGAATTCTATCCATGAAAAAACAGGGTGCTATTAAAAAGGAACAAGAGAGTAAGAATGTTTGTATATTAAACTTGAGGAAAGATAGCCAAAATAGCAATGTAGTGGAAGGGTTATAAGATATAGTTGAGGGAATCTTCCAGAATGCAGGGGGGAAAAAGACCAAGAAGTGGAAAGCAGGAAGTAAAACATTATACAAATACATTAGCACAAGAGGTCTAAAATCTGACTAGTAGGAGTTCTAGAAGGGAGAACAATGATAAAATAATATAAGAAAAACTACTCAGAACTGAAGACAACGATCTCCAGATTGAAAAGGGTCCACCAAGTCTCCAGCATGATGAATGAAAAACGCTTACACTTAGACACACCAGAACATCATGGGTGAAAAGAAGATCCTAAAATCTGAGAGAGAAACTGAAAGTCAAAAAAGTTCACATAGAAAGAATCGGGAACCAGACTGGTACCAGACTTCCCAGCTGCAAAGCTGGAAGTCAAAAGAAAATAAAAAATGTCACCAATTATTCTCAGAGCTCTAGAATTCTGTTCTGGATACACTTCAATCAATCTGGGAGTAAGAAAATGTATTGTCAACAATGCAAAGATGCAAAGTATCCCCAATCCACCTATTCTAAGGAAATTGCAGCAAAAGGAGAGCATAAACCAGGAAGCAGAAACATGTTATATTTAGTAGTCCAAGGAGGCAACAGAGAGGGATGTGGTGATAGAGTTCCAAAATGACAGTTTACAATAGCCTTGGGGAATCACTGCTCTAAATCACAGAAGGAAAATGGGAGATGCCCACCCCTGACTAATGGAGCTGATAAGTCAGTGTATCAGAAATAGTATTAATAGGTAGGTGACAGTGATCTGGAGCATTTAGAAAAACACACGGAGAGATTTATAGAATACCAAACACATACACACATACAAGGCAATTAAAAATTCAAAGGAAAACAAAAAAACCCCACAAATTTTAAAATTAAAAATTAAAAATACGTGAAGAAAAACAGTATAGAGAGGAGTTTTTGTATTGGTTCAGCAGTGAATAATATTTGTACAGCTAAAATGCTAAACACTACTGATTTAACCAAATTTTACAAAAATTCAGGGGTTATGTGGGCAAGAAAGCACTGTGGTGTATAGTGATAGTGTGATGGAGATAAATTCTCTTTTACTGTGGCAAGAAGGTCAATAGCCATTTTAGACATTTTTACTAAGAGGAGAAAAACCAACTTTGTTTGAAAGTATGCAGATGGATACCAGGGCAAATGGTGAAGCATGGAAGATGGTAACCTTTGGGCCATGATGGGCAAGGAGGGGAGGAGAGGCAGTTAAGAGACTGGTGGCTTCCATCACAAGGCTGTCAGTGCAATTCTGCAGGTGCCTCTACTGAGACATGATTCACATACCACACCATCATTCCGCTTAAAGTGTATGATCTGGGGCGCCTGGGTGGCTCTGTCAGTTGAGCATCCAACTCTTGGTTTCAGCTCAGATCATGATCTCACAGTTCGTGAGATCGAGCCCCACATTGGGCTCTACACTGAGCATGGAGCTTGCTTGGGATTCTCTCTCTCCCCCTCCCCTGCTCATTCTCTCCCTCTTTTTCTCTCTCTCAAAAATAAACATTAAAAAAATTAAAAAGTGTACAACCCACTGGGCTTAAGTATATTCACAGAGCTGTGTAACTATCCCCACAACCTAAGTTAAGAATGTTTTGTCCCCTCCAAAAAGAATCCCATTAGCAGTCACTCTCCACTTTCCACTTTACCTTCTCTGTTCCTCTGGGCTCCACCCCAGCCCTAGGTGACCACCAATCCACTTTTTGTCTCTATAGATGTTTCCTATTCTGGCTATTTTATGTTAAGGGAATCAAAGAGAATGAGATCTTTCCTGCGTGGTTTCTTTCCCTCTGCACAATGTTTTCAAGGTTCATTCATGGTTTGTTTCTTTTTTATTGTTTGTTTTACTTTATTTTAGAGAGAGAGAGCACATGGATGGGGGCGGGGCAGAGAGAGGGAGAGAGAGAATCCCAAGCAGGCTCCATGCCCTGCGCAGAGCCTCATGTGGGGCTCAATCCCACAGCCCTGGGATCATGACCTGAGCTGATCAAGAGTCAGTCGTTCAACCAACTGAGCCCCCTAGGTGCCCCAAGTTTCATCCATGTTGAAGCAGGTGTCAGATGCTACAGTTGGCTCTACTGCTGAGTAAATTCCATTGTCTGGCCCCACCACCTTCCATTCATCCATTCGTCACATGACGGTTGCTTGGCTTGTTTCCAATTTTTGGCCATTGCAAACAAAGTCACTGTGCAATGTTTGTGAATATGTTTTTGTGCGGACGTAGGCCTTCCTTTCCCTTAGGTAGTTTGGGTTTTTAAACTATATTTGTATTACTTTGAAAAAGCAAGCAATTAAGAAATTACTAATATACTGTAATGTTAACAGCATTTAGTTGGGGGATGAGATTATGAGCAATTTCTTTTCTCTGACTTGGACACATTACTTCTAAAATCAGGAGGAAACTTGAGATTAAAAAAAGATGATGCGGCACTGGGTGTTATGTGGAAACTAATTTGACAACAAACTATTTGTAAAAAAATAAAAAAATAAATTAAAAAAGATGATGCGTTGTTGAATTTGCATGACACAAATTGCACCTGTCGCTTAGAGGAAACCGAAACACAGACTCTGGTTACAGGTATTTGTCGACAATTTACCACCACCTTCAGGGAGTTTAAAATTCAGTGGGGGCCTTCTGTGTTAGGGCGAGTAGGAAACTCTGCTGGGGCAACTGAGAAAGAAAACAGCCGTCCTTATTTAGAAATAAAAATCTATAAATGAAAGTGAAGATGCGGCCGCAGCCTTGGTAGAAGAGGGGGGTAAAGGAAACTATAGGAGAATTAGTTAGGGTCTTGTTGATCAGCCTCAATGACAACCCCTTGTTGAGTGTTAGCTTTAAGGCAGCTGCTTCTAGGATACTCAAAATGCCTTTAAAAAATATTTCCTTGGGTGTGCCTCAGGACCAGAAAACTTCAACAGTCTAGTTAACCGCCACTTGATTTTGTAATCCTGAAAAGACTTGGGTATGGAAAATCAACATCATCCCCAAATAGAGATGCTGATAATTTGGGGCCAGGAATTTCCAAAATGAAAAAGAAATCCCTTAAAGAAGGGAATTTAGGACAATACGTACCTGGTATTCCTGATTTCTCTCCCGCTTCTCAATTGCTTGAAAGAGCTCTTCACATACATTTGGAATGATGCCCTTGTTTGCACCAAACCCAACCATGGAATAGCTTTTTCCAGAGCCAGTTTGACCATAGGCTAGGAGGGTGGCATTATAGCCTTGCCAAGCACTGTCCAGAATTCCCCTGCCAAGATCATGGAAAACATCTTTCTGGAAAGATCAGAAGCACAGTGTTCAGCTCAGGCTTTACACAATACCCTTAAAATATAGATATTCTGGTTTTGACGAATTGCTTAATTAGTACCACACGACCTACTTGAAATAAAATTCTGATTCTGTCTTAGAACAAAGAAAGTAAAGCTGGAAACCAAAAAGAGATTTGGCAGTTTGGAAAACGCCGATGACCATGAATCTTCAACTAGCTGGTATCCATCAGTAGCAAATCTGTGCATCTCACAGCCTTGCCCAAACCTGGCTTGCTAAGTCATTAAAATTCAGCAGTTAGACAAAAATTTCAAGGGGTCAGGGGTCAGAGGCTAGTCAGAGTGTCTCCTACTTTCTCTTTATTCTTGACTCCAAACAATAACATCACAAAATCCCTGTACTAATTTTAGTCCTCTGCTGGTGAGCTCTTGTTTTGTTTTGTTTTTTGTTTTGTTTTGTTTTGTTTTTGTGGCCACAAGAACCAGTGGTTCTGGAGAATTTCTACAACACACACACATTCATGGGCACACACTCCCTTTTTAAGTGGGAGACACAGATGTCTGTGCCCACAACCGCTTGAAAGAGAAGATGTGGTCTGGCTCCTTCATTATCTGGGCTATGACCACAGCCAGCAATATTCTCTTATTTGAGGCTGTTTCAAAGAGCACGTTCTTCGCTGGTCTCTAACATCAATAAAATAGTAAGTAAGCTTGGAGCACCCGGGTGGCTCAGTTGGTTGAGCATCCAACTCTTGTTGTCAGCTGGGGTTATGATCTCAGGTCATGGGATCCAACCCCACGTCTGCTCCGTGCTGAGCGTGGAGCCTGTTTCTGTTCTCTCTCTTCCTCTGCCCTCCCCCTGCTCATGCACGTACAGATTTGTGCTCTCTCTCAAAAAAAAAAAAAAAAATAGTAAGCTTTGCATGGTCCCTCCAGTGCAAAAGGTTCATTTGTGTAATTTATATAATTTTTGCTTCTGGGAAAGATGTGCATACCAACATAGTAGGATTTATATGTGGACAATAGGAACCAATTTTCTCATACTGTTCATTTCTCATAAGAAAGGAATACAAATTATTACATGACAAGGTTTAGGGCAGCTTCAGGCCTAAAATGTAGAATTTGGCCAGTGGTTTCCGAAAACATTGTGACTATACTTTCCCCAGAAAAATGTATTCTCATAAAAGACATCTACTCTATACCTTAGGAGCTGTTAGCTAAACCTAAGGAGCGCCCACTAAGCTTAGTGAAGTAACTAGTTCTGGAGTTAGAATTACATTCCTAATTTTTTCCTACTCACTATCCCGTCATCAAATATATGATGCATTGTCCTATACTACAATGTGTGAAACAGTAATTCTGCGATCTCGTAACGGGCGGTCAACAAAAACTTGATGGTGGTCCCCATGTGGGCGTGAGGAAAGGTGACAATCACATTTCTTTACAGCACAATTCTTGCAGTCTTTTAAAACGATCTTTTTAAAGATTGAGATGTAATTGGTATATAACATTATGTTAGGTTCAGATGAACAACATGATGATTTGATATTTGTATATATTGTGAATCGATTACCAGAGTTAGTCTTTTTGATGATGGCCATTCTAGCTGATGTGAGGGGATGCCTCATGTAGTTTTGACTTGCATTTCCTGATGATGAATGATGTTAAGCATCTTTTCATGTCCCTGTTGGCTATTTGCATAGCTTCTTTGGAAAAACTCTCTATTCAGTTCTTCTGCCCATTTTTTAATTGGATTATTTGTTGTTGTTGATGATGATGTTGTTGTTATTTGTTATTAACTGTTATGAGCTCTTTATCTATTTTGGATATTAACCAGATACTTGATGTCCATGTTGATTTTCTGCTCAGATGATCTGCCCATTGCCATAAGTAGGGTGTTAAAGTCCCCTAATATTATTGTATTATTATTGATGAGTTTCTTTTTTTTATTAGTAATTGATTTATGTATTTGGGAGCATAAATATGTCTACGTTGGGAGCATAAATATTTACAATTGTAAGATCATCTTGTTGGATAGACCCCTTTATTGTGAGATAGAGGTTTTCTTCATCTCTTGTTACAGTCTTTTTTTTTAAAAGTCTAGTGTGGCTTTCTTTTGACATCCATTAGCATGATAGATGCTTCTCCATCTCCTCACTTTCAGTTTGCTAATGTTTTTGGGTCTAAAATGAGTCTCCTGTAGATAGCATAGAGATGGGTCTTGTTTTCTTTTTTATCCATCTGATATCCCATGTCTTTTGACTGGAGCATTTAGTCTGTTTACATTCAGGGTAATTATTGAAAGATATGAGTTTAGTGCCATTGCATTATCTGTAAAGTTGGTGTTTTGGTGATGTTCTCTCTTCCTTTTTAGTCTTTGTTATTTTTTGTCTTTTTCCCCCCACTCAAAGAGTCCCCCTTAATATTTCTTGCAGGGCTGGTTTAGTGGTCATGAACTCCATTAACTTTTGTTTACATGGGAGACCCTTTATCTCCCCTTTCATTCTGAATGAAGCCTTGCTGGATAAAGTATTCTTAGCTGCATATTTTCCCCCTTCAGCATGTTGAATATATCCTGCCATTCCCTTCTGGCCTGCCACGTTTCTGTGGACAGATCTGCTGCAAACCTGATTTGTCTTCCCTTGTAGGTTAAGGACTCTCCACCCTGCCTTGATGTTTTCAGGATTCTTTCTGTCTGAGTATTTTCTGAAATTGACTATGATAGGCCCTAGTGCTGGCTGGCTTTTTGTTGAATTTGATGGGAGTTATCTGTGCTTCTCGGATTTTGATGTCTTCATCCTTCCTCACTTAGGGAAGTTTTCAACCATAATTTGCTCAAATAAACCTCTGTCCCTTTTTCTCTCTCTTCATCTTCTTGGACTCCTATGTTTCAAATGTTATTCTGTTTTAATAAGTCATTGAGTTCCCTAAGTCTACCTTTGTGATCCATTACCTTTGTTTCCAACTCTTCTTTTTAGCTTCATTATTTTCCATAATTTTATCTTCTGTATGACTAATTTGTTCCTCTACTTCATCCATACTCACTGTTATGGTATCCATTTGGGTTGTCATCTTGGCTGTTGCATTTTTAATTTCAGCCTAACTAGATTTTAATTCCTTTCACTGCCATAAAGGATTCTCTAGTGTTTTCTATGCTTATTCTCAAGCTCAGCTAGAATCCTTTTAATTGTTGTCCTAAATTCTAGTTCAGACTTCTTACTTATATTTGTATTGATTAAATCGCTGGCTTCTCATTTTGGAAGGAAATTTAATTAAATTTATTTATTTATTTATTTTATATTTTTATTTATTTCTAGGAGAGAGAGAGAGAGAGAGAGAGACAGCGTGAACAGGGGAGGGTCAGAGAGAGAGGGAGACACAGACTCTGAAATAGGCTCCAGGCTCTGAGCTGGCAGTCAGCACAGAGCCCGACACGGGGCTCAAACCCATGAACCGTGAAATCATGACCTAAGCGAAAGTCGGACGCTTAACTGACTAAGCCACCCAGGAGCCCCTAAATTAATTAAATTTAAAAAAAGTTTAAGTAATAAAGGAAGATAGATTCTAAGTGTGTTTTGGTCTGCATGGTAAGAAAATCTGATAGAAAAAATAAAACAAAGGTAAATAAATTATTTAGAAAAGTTTGGTCTTTCTGTATCCATGAAAAAACAAAAACAGAAACAAAAACTAATAAACAAGACAATCCCCAAGGAAGCTAGATACTGCTTCTTCTAGAGCTGAAGCTTTGCAGCAGTCTACAGTCAGTGGACTTAGTGTGGGGAAGGTGCTGGTCTTTTGCGGGGTTGGTGGGGGACTGCTGCTCTGATTGTCAGGCCAACTTGCCCTAGTGGAGATGTGCTTGGCGGTGAGGGGGGGAGGGGAACAGGGCTAGGTGAAACGGCTCCATTCTCCATTTGGTGGCGCTGTTTAGCTCAGTGGGGTGGATCAGTGTGAGTGAGCTAGGAGTGAAAATGGCCTCACTCTGCTATCTAGTCTCCAGACTGGGGAAGCTCACACCCTTACAGACACAGGATCAATCACTCCACCTGTGTCTCCTGCTTCCATCAGCTCCCTGCCTCCCCTTCTCTGCGTCTTCGCTGTCCGCCTACCAGATGGCACCTCCCTCCAGTTTTATGTCAGACACAGCTATATTTCAAAACCCCACACTTCAGAGACACCCCCACCCCCACCTTTGCTCAGACCTGTGCTGATGCTCTGGGGGAGGGTTTTGCTGCACCATGGTGGGTGCCACTTTGTCACAGGAAACTGTTGTGTGATCACACAGTGGCAGTGGCTCCGAGTTTATGGTAAGGTGCCAGGTTTGCTGCCCTTACCTGGAGTCTGTTCGTATACTGGTGAACAGGGCAGCTTGATGGTGCCCACCTGGTGTTGCCTGCGGAGAAGCCCTATGGCCTCTACCAAATGCTCTCCAAGCCGTGGAACTGCTTCTCCCTGGGTAACCCAGGGGATCATCAGATGACGCTGCCCACTCTCCTATCTCGAGCACCACCAGGTGCTGACCTTTGAAACTTCAGATTCTGTGTTACACTGTTCACTGTTACTCCTTTTTCTTCTGCCCCCAGTGGTTCTGGGGGACAGTTTTCTTGTTAAATCCCCTGTGCCTATGTTCATTTTTTTTTCTTCACTCTTGGCTCAGCTCTCTGATCAAGGATCCTTCCCCACTGCAGCACCTACCAGCTTTTTTCTCCCACAAATCAACTCTCCACCGCTCCTACCTTTTTTTGTTTGTTTGTAGACCTTGTATTTTTTGTTTGTACCCTTTTTTTTTTTGGTTTGTACCTTTTTTCTGTTCATTTTTTCTGTTTGTAGACATGCAGTCTTATTCTCTAAGACTTCCGATTGATGTATTGGATATTCAGAATGATTTAATATTTATCTAGCCAATCAGGGGAGAAAGCAAGTTTAGGGTCACCCTAATCTTCTGCCATCTTAACCCTCTCTTCAGGGAAGTTTGAGTTCCAGGAAGTTCCCTCCTATTTTAAGTTTACTGAGAGTTTTAATTATGATTGTGTGATGAATTTTGTCAAATATTCTTTTCTGCACCTGACCATATGTTCCCCTCCTGTATTGTGTTCTTACGATGAATGACATTGCTATTCAAATGTTAAACCAGTTTTACATTTCCAGGAAAAGTCCCACTTGATAGAACAATATATATTGTTCCTTAAATCTTTTGTTGGATATTATTTGTTGAAATTTTGTGAATTTTTGTGTCTGTGTTCATGACGGGCATTGCAGTGTTTTTGTAATCTTTGGCTGTTTTTAGTGTATTGTCCTCAAAAAATGAATGTTCCATCTTTTGTCAGCTCTAAGATTTAAAAAAAAAAAAATTCTCATTATTTTTTCCTTTGGTAGAATGCATAGGAAAGGCATCTGGGCTAGAGTTTTCTTTGTGAGAAGGTTTTTTAACTGTAAATTCAATTTCTTGAGGACTATTTGAATGATCTGTTTTTGTGTGACCGTCAGTGGCTTGTATCATTTCATCTAACTTGTTGAACGTATTAGCAATAAATTTTTTACAATATTCCCGCTTTTTAAATGTCTATAAAGATTTGCTGTGATGACTATCTTTCATTTCTCATCTTGGTACTGTGTTATCTGTTTTTCTTAACCAGTTGGGGTAGAAGTTCAATTTTATTCATCTTTTGAAATTATTAGCTTTGAGTTCATTGATTTTTCTATTATTTCACTGATTTGCATTAATTACTGTTTTTATCCTTATTTCTTCCTCTGCTTGCTTTAATTTGCTCTTCTTTTTCTAAATTCTTAGGTGGAAGACTCAAGCTTGTGCTTCTCTAATAACTTAATGCTATAAAGTTCTTCTAAGCCCTGTGTAGCTGCATTCCACAAACTTTGATAAATTTTTAAAATTTTTATTCAATTTTTAAAAAATGTTTCTTTATTTTTGAGAAAGAGAGACACAGAGTGTGAGTGTGGAGGAGCAGAGAAAGAGGGAGACAAGGAATCTGAAGCAGGCTCCAGGCTCTGAGCGGTCAGCACAGAACCCGTCACGGGGCTCGAACTCACACACTGTGAGATCAGACCTGAGCCGAGGTCAGATGCTGAACTTCCTGAGCCACCTGGGCATCCCTTAAATTCTTATTCAAAGTATTTACTAATTTGTGGTTTATTTCTTGACCTATCAATTATTTACTTAAAAAAATTTTTTTTTTTTGTTTATTTTTGAGGGAGAATATGTGAGCAGGGAAGGGCAGAGAGAGGGAGACAAAGAATCCCAAGCAGGCTCCATGCTGTTAGCACTGAACCGATGCGGGGCTCAAACTCATGGAATGTGAGATCATGACCTGAGCCTAAAATCAATAGTGGGATGTTTAACTGATTGAGCCATCCTGATGCCCCAACCTACGAATTATTTAGAAGTCTGTTATTTTCTAAATATTTGTGGATTTTCCTGATACCTTTCATTTCTTTCCGGTTTTGTAGTCAGAGAACAGTTTGTATGATTTCAGTTATCTTACATTATTTAGTTTTATGATCTGGACTATGATCTATTGTAATGAGAGTTTCATGTTCACGTGAAAATTGTGCATGGCGCTGTTGTTGCATGGGGCATAATATGATGGTAAGTTAGGCTGATGGTGTTGATCTGGTCTTCTATATCTGATTTGGGGGTATTTGTTCTATCCATTACTCAGAGAGAAGTGATGGAATCACTAATGACAATTGTAAATTCATCTGTTTCTCCCTCAGTTTCTGCTTCATATATTTTGAAGTTCTATTATTAGGTACATAGCCATCGAAAATGGAATGTCTTTAAAAATTTTTTTTTATGTTTATTATTTTTGAAAGAGACAGAGCATGAGTGAGGGAGGGGTAGAGAGTGGGAGGGAGGCACAGAATCCGAAGCAGGCTCCAAGCTCTGAGCTGTTGGCACAGAGCCCGGTGTGGGGCACGAACCCACAAACCAGAATATCATGACTGGAGTCAAAATTGGACACTTAACTGACTGAGCCACCGAGGTGCTCCATCATGGAATGTCTTTTTTTTTTTTTTTTTAAATTTTTTTAATGTTTTATTTATTTCTAGGAGGGAGAGAGAGAGAGAGACAGCGTGAGCAGGGGAGGGTCAGAGAGAGAGGGAGTCACAGACTGAAATAGGCTCCAGGCTCTCAGCTGGCAGTCAGCACAGAGCCCGACGCGGGGCTCGAACCCACGAACCGCGAGATCATGACCTAAGTGAAAGTCGGACGCTTAACCGACTAAGCCACCCAGGCGCCCCGGAATGTCTTCTTAATGAATTATCATTATAGCATATTTTGCGTTCCGAAGTCTACTTTATGTGATGAAATATGGCCTCTGTAGTTTCCAGAAGTGTTTACATGGTAGTATCTGTTTTTAAATTGGATTTCAGTGAACAGGTGTAGTTGGATTCTGCTTTTCCTATCAAATCTGATCATCTGACTTTTCTTAGTTGGCATGTTCATTTACATTTGCTATAATAACAGAGTGCTGGCATTAAGTCTACGATTTTGCTATTTGTATTCTACTTTTCCCACCTCCTTTTAACTTTTCCCCACTTTTCCTGCCCTGTTTTGGATTCAATGCTTCATGATCCCATTTCCCCACAACTGACTGACTAGTTGTCATTCTGTTTGATTTTTAAAATTTATTTTTATGGATTTATCTAGAATGGTGGTTCTCAAAGCGCATTCCAGGGTCCACGAGGCCCTTTCAGTGAGTTTGTGAAGTCAGAGCTATCTGATAGAGGTTACTTTTAGGAGTGGTTTGACAGATTGGCGAGCTTTCAGCCGCGTGTGAAGACAACAGGCAGACAAGAAGAATCGAGAAAAGTTTTGGGGGGAAGTAAACAGAGTCTCCATGACCTGCGGGACGAGCCCAATTGGAATCACAGAAGGAAAAATGTTGGGGCGGGCGGGGGAGGGGGCAAAAGAGATTTGAAAAAATGATAGTTGAAATCATTCCAAATTTGATGAAAACCATACACACTCAGGCCCAAGAAACGTAAGGAGCTTTGTCCAGATTGAAATGACCACCTCTCCGTTGTATCCCATCATAACCCATGTTCTTACCACAGAACCTGCAATATATATTTTTTTAATTTTTAATGTTTTATTTCTAGGAGAGAGAGAGACAGCGTGAGCAGGGGAGGGTCAGAGAGAGAGGGAGACACAGAATCCGAAACAGGCTTCAGGCTCTGAGCTGGCAGTCAGCACAGAGCCAGACGCGGGGCTCGAACCCACGAACTGTGAGATCATGACCTAAGCGAAAGTCGGACGCTTAACCAACTAAGCCACCCAGGCACCCCAACCTGCAATATTTTTTAACGCACACCAAACCTTCCCATACCAAGTTGTGGGCAACATTATTATAGAATAATGCCAAGGCACATGATAGATACTTGATAAAACAACTGTTCTTAAATGCTGAGTGCATCACAGATTTTGCTGATTTTGTTGATCTCAGGCAAAATAAAACTGATTGATGCTTCCTGTTCAAAAGATGTCAATATATTGGGAAATCAATTGACTTGAGTGCCTAAAAATTAGCCAGTAGCTGCACTTTTGGACCCCATGTTTTGCATGAAAAAGGAATACATTTAAAATCATCTCTCAAATGGAAGTATACATTGTACCCTGCTTGCATTACACAGTTGTACTGTGTTAACACTTTATTTAAAAACAAACACACTTCCTTTGAAGTCGTGTTTGAAAGCAGTTTACCTGGCTTGCAAATTTACTGCTTGGATCAGCTGAAATAAACACACCATCTTTATCCTTTTGAAATCCATTGTGAGACCAATAGGCCAGGTCAAACGTAAATGTCTTCCAATGTTCTGGATTCTTAGGGTCTTGTATGGTCGTGGTGGTTCTGGAATGCATGGAAATCACACATTTGCTCCCAGAATTCTTCTCTCTCTATGGTCAAATTACAAATTCAGTCAGGCATTGTTTTTGTCATTCAAGTTGTTTTGCAAGTCTTTATACACACCTTGTAAGAAATTAAGCCAGGAACCATTTATTCGTTTGTTATCTGTGTCTGGCTTTTTTTTTTTTTTTTTTTTTTTTAATAACATTGGTGAAATGTTTTTTTTATTATAAACGCCATTTGAACTTGTGGATTAAGTAAGAGCCAGCTCACGGTCTTAATTTTGAGAAAGGGGTTGTTCTCTGTGTTGTTATTCTTAACAGCTGTTATGACAATGACTCTTAAACTCAGAATTTTTGAGTCTTCTCTAGTCATAGTAATTTTCTGAGAGGAGCCTATCTCACACCCAACTATACTAATGGTGGTAACTATAGCAACAGAGAGCTTTCCTATTTCACTCCCCAGTGAAACTGGTGGAAATTATTAAAGAAAAAGTGAAAATGGAAAAACCACCATTTGCAGACTCAGTAACGAATGGTCCTGAGGGCAAACAGTCAATGACAAAACATCAGTTCAAGGAATCGTATCCAAGTTGTTAGGGGGGAGTCTGGGATTTGAAGCGGGAGCAGGCCCTTCCTCTCCCTCTGCCAGCTCCGGCAGGTGGAGACTCTGCTCCAGACGGCTGGAGCTCTGACCACAGGGCTCCCTCTGTCCCCAGATGGGAGGGCTTTCTTCCGGGCGGGAGCAGGATATGAGCGTTTCCCATCCTGCCCTGCGTGCCTGTTGTGAGGCTCTTGGTGACAGGTAGGATGCCCACGTGTGCAGGTGTACTTCGTTCACATGATGCTGGGAATACCCGGGTGCTGGCTGTCCTTGGCCCGGCCCGAGGTGGCGGTTCCATGCCAGGGGGGGATCAGGCTGCTGTTCCATTCGTCACATGCTGGGGCTTCAAAAACAGGGGACAGCTTGGAGCTGTTCCTACCCCCAAACCCTGAGCCCAGGGTTCGCCATCCTGCCTCGGGGGACAGCAACTGCTCTCTTCTCAAAGGGGACTTCATTTTCTCTCTTACAGAAACCTGACCTATGGGCACAATCGGGAACAGAAGAGGTTGTGATGGAAGGTGACTGGGAGGAGGTTTGTTTTGATACTGGTTAAATTACAGGCCCTCTGCTTTGCAGAAGTGGTGGGGGTGGGGGGTGTAGGGGGTGCCGGGAAGACAGCTGGGATGAACGCACCTGGAGTCCAGATATAGATCAGTCACCGATCTCAGAAACGGTTCCTTTTAAAGGAATCTGAGAATCCTTGGCCCGGTCCAAAGTCACGAATATTTACTGTGGTTTTTTTTTACTTAACAGTTCTCGTTTTTGTGGCTTTGGTCCCTATTTTGTTAACTTTCATTTACACGGTGTGAGGTAAGTGTCCAAGTTCATTGTTTTTGCATGCAGCTATCAAGTTTTTCCGGGACTGTTTCCGGCAAAGGCTGTTCTCTGCCCATTTTGGCAGCCTTGTTGAAAACCAGGTGGCCGTGGAGGCCTGGGATGTTTTCTGATCGCTCTGTGTCATCACATTAACCTATAGGTCTCTCACTGTGTCAGTGTCACACTGTCTTGGTCACTGCTGTCTATATCCGTAAAGCCATCTAATTACGGATCTACCTGGCTGCTGAAATACTTTCTGTGACGCAGATGAATGCTGAGGGACAGGAAACAATGGACACAAATGCCGACGGACAGGAGAGGAAAAGCATCAGGTTGTACAGGGTCCAAGCGGGAAAGGAGGCCTCCTAGAAGGTCTCCATCACGTTCACTGCATGCCTTTGCGGACGAGTTACCACTGTCCTGCACGCCCTTTGCACGTTGCTCTGTCTAGCATACCCTCTCCAAATCTTGCTTCTTCTTTGGGTCAGCCTCATGCTTCTACCTCCAGGAGTTTTCACGGCCACCCAGGTAGAACAAACTAGACCCAATCTCTCTCTGGGGGCCCAGGAGGTTTGCCTGACCACGGCGGGACACACTACTACCAGTCATTTACCCCCACGCGCTGCAAGCTTTGTGTCCTGTCCTTAGCATAGGGTTTGACCCACAGCACTCAAGAGTGTGCTGGGTGGGCCAACTGTCCAGAATGATCTTAAATCTTAAGTTACACAGCGGTAATCGGGGTTTGTTGCAGGGTCCCTGAGCAAGTGTAATCCCTTAGTGTTTCAACAACACAGCTCAACAACTAGCTGTAGTAAGTTCCATAAATACACGTATCTGTAAATGCACTTAAAATCCATAGACTTCGTTCCGAACCGGCAACTTGCCTGCTTACGATCTGCCGTTACTGAGGAGGGGGAAGTACACTTACCAAAAACAACACATGTCTATATTCACCAACCCGCACTGGGGCAAGAAATTATTGACTTGACAGTACGTATGTTTCTCTCATCAATTTTTTATTGAGCTACTTGTGCAGAGGAATGAAATTGCGTGTTTACTAAGTTATGTTCAGATCTTTACTCATTTAAACAAGTTCATTTAAATCTTCCATAAATGACAAGCAGCTTACACATTTGATCACTGTCATTAGAAAGTTAATAAAACGAGTCATAGTCAAAATGTCAACAAGGCGATGGGCCATCCATCACTGACCTGACTGAAAGGCCGCACACGCACTGCGACGGTCACACTGTCCATACTTGGCACAGGTATCTTCACCAGGTTCCCGTCGCTCGTGTCAGTTATTTGGTAGAAAAATAAGGTAGAAAGTGCACCACTGTGCTTCACGCTGAAATGTTAAAAGCTGAGCCAACGAAAGCAGTTTGTTTCTAGACAATCAATTATTCATGGTCCATTCATTACACACGATCAGTGGCCTGTTATAAATTATTTTACAACACTTACTTATTGATGAGTGTCATAGCCCACGTCAAGCATCCCCACTTCATTGCACACAGTCATCCCAGAGGACAGTGTCCTGGTTCTTCCTCCCACCCCTTCCCCACCTCTACTTAGGCTCTTTGCCCGTCCTCAATAGTCTGTGCCTGAGGTCCTAGGAATATGTGTCCGTTTAAAAACCTGAATGGTAAGGGACTTCTGTAATTTAATAGCAATCTCCTTCACAGCGAGAATGTCGTAAAAAAAATTTGTTCAGACTTGTCATTCTATCCACAGTGAGCACACACAAGGCGTGCCCAAGGGCCATGAAACGGACTTGTCTCAAGTTCCCCCCTTCTCAACCCTTTCCGAGAAGTTGCTAGTGAGCAGTGAACCGGTCGGTCTAACCTGGATAATTAGTCTCTGAATAATTAAGAGACCATACAAATAGCCTTGAAGCTTGCTGAACAAGGAATGCCAACGTCGTATTGAACCGATGCATTACTTGGAAAATCGCTCAGTTGAGGTAGAATATACAAAATTTGTTAGACTACAAAACGCGGCAGAATTACATGCCCATAATTCGATTTCAACATAGTAATAACAAGCCAAAAAAAAATACATTTTTTGATTAGAAATCTCAATCATAGAAGCAAAGTGCATAAATTATAAAACAGCAACTTTGAAAAAGAATCGACAGTTCTTCAATCGTCCTGATTTTAAGACTGGCCCACCGCCATCAACTGTAGAGGAAGCCAGGGCACCAGCGCCTAGCGGCATTAGAAAATCAGTATTAAAACAGAAATCACCTCTCAAAAATCTAACAGACACAAACTACTGTGAAGTATACACTTTATTTAACATTCCAATAATAAGCCATATTTACATCCTGTATAAATGTATGAAGTCTTAATATAAAATAGAAAAAACTGCCTGGACTAAAAGATTCACACTCCTTATGGAGTTACTTTGCCTACTGAAGAGCCTCTGTCTACAAAAATTTACAGTAACTTATACAAATCCTTTTCTTCTAAATTAGGTAATTTTTAATAATCCACACAAGTTTGATGACTCTTAGAAATTGGTGTACATTAAAAACTTGAACAAAAATTACAGCAGTTTTCTGCGTAAAACTTGCTTTGGAAAGGAAGACAGTTTCTTCCTGCTCCTTCCCAGACCTCTGGCCGGTACTGCGGGAGCCCTTCGAGGCTTGTTCTTTACGTCATCTGCCGGGCTTCCCAGAGGAGAAACCAGCCTGATCTTCACAGGAGGAGGTGACCAAGGGTCTTCTTCTTTGTTTCTGAGGACAAAACACAACTCGAGTAAGAGCACACACACGGTAGTGGAAAACAGGGCCACTTCCCCATGGCACTCAGGAAGAAGCATGAAGGAGCGGGTGCTTTCCTGGTGCTTTGAGAGGAGTGAAGAATGTCGTGAAGGGAAGTGGAGGCAGAGTGAAGGCCCACGTGACGCAGAGGGGTGAGCGCCCAGCAGGCCCGTGACTGTGACACTAACAGCAACCCTCACACCCCACCGTCCGTGATCCCGCGCACACGTCCGCCACAAGTGTCCCGCCTGTGCGACAAAGCCAACTGATGTATAAGCCGTGTTCTCAATTAGGGTCAAAAATCTTGATAAGTCAGCTTTCAAAGTACGATGTAATGGACTGCTTTGTACTTTTACGAAATTCGACCACCCCGTAACACAAATCCATCCGGAGAAGTCTCCCCACAAATGAAGTTTTACTGCCATTAGTAAAACAACTGCAAGATTTTTAAGTTTATAATTAGTTTTACTACTGTTACCTACCTTTACTAGGGAAAGGGCGACACATCCGTTCACCCCCCTCCCCCGCCCTCAGAACAGAGGACACAAGGGGCACAGACCTGCCCCACAGCCCTGCTTTCAAGGGCCACTGGGTTCTCACTGGCCTGTGGAGAGGCCCCTCGCCTTGCTTGGTAAGGCCCTGTAACCGCCGGCAGCCAGTGCTCACAGACACCCCAACAATTACCCTTTTCCGAAGAGCTTGATCTCTCAAGACTCTTTTCAGATCTAATTCACAAAACAAAATGGATAAAAATTACTGCATAAAACAGGTCAGACCTGCTTGCCTGTCTGGTCTTTGTGGTCCGGGGTGTTTTCGCTTTTTGCTTTCCCACAGTTTCTGTTGATTGGGTGTGATCTTTCTGCGGGGTACAAGTTTGGAGAGAGAAATTGTTAGTAACTAAGTATTTGCAATCTGAACTGAATCCTTCTATCCTGAGTCAACGAATCCCCCCAAACAGCGCTAATGAATTCAGAGGCAAGTCCCAGGTGGACTTTTTTTTTTTCCTTTAATGTTTGTTTATTTTTGAGGCGGGGAAGGGCAGAGAGGGAGGGAAACCGGATTCCCAAGCAGGGTCTAGGCTCTGAGCTGTCAGTACAGAACCCAACATGGGGCTTGAACCCACCTCTGTGACCTGGGCTGAAGTTGGCCGCTTAACCGACTGAGTTGCCCGGGGCGACCCCCCTCCCCACATGGAATCTCTTTATTTTCAGCAGGAACTCTCCGGTCATTTCAGGCCGCTCCTCCTCCCCATGCACACAGTCTGTCTCCAAGGCACAGGTTTCCTCGTCTGCTGCCCTCCTGTTCCCAGTGCTTCTGTCCAAACCCAGGGCTCATCATCTCAGGAAGGACCGCGCCCCCAGGGACTCCCTTTCCTCCCCGGAACTCATGTCCTCCTGCCTTCAACATGCACACGGCAGTTTGTAAGGAGCTCCACCCCCGGTGCCTCTGTGGTCCCTGACGCTCCCTTCCAGGACGGCCTGCCTCCTTCACCTTCTGCCTAGAGGGCTACTTGGGTAGAAACGATTCTTGGCATACTGTGAATTAATTGTGTGTGTTTTAGCCTCTTCACTTAAACTGAGCTCCTGAAAGGCCAGGCATTTGCCCAAGTGATTTCTGTGGGCGTCTCTGCCTTTGCACAGTAACTGGTCACGGCAGATAATTCAAGAAACGCTTATGAATTCACACTGCTAAACAGTTCAGTCCATGAACTCTTTTCGTTTTATGGTTTTGTGCAATCAGGTGACTGGACAACTCTGAAACCCTGCCCCTCCAAGTGTGGTCTGTGGATGACACCCCGGGGGTTCAGGGACCAACATTCATATAAACGCCTCCAGAGAAGGCGGAGGAGACGCTAAAAGTGAAAAACCTCTTCCCCAACAGGTCATCCAAGCCGCAGCTGCCAGTAACATACCATCAGCGACGTGCCACAAATGTGGCCACAGGCGGGCACTCCAAGTGCAGAGAAGGCAATTTTGGGCTTTCAGTATGTCTGCTCTTTTAATTATTTTTTGAAATTTATTTTTATTTATTTTTTGAGAGAGAGAGAGAGAGAGAGAGAGACAGAAAGAATGAGGCAGGGGCAGGGAGAGAGTGGGAGACAGAATCCCAAGGAGGCTCTGTGCTATCAGAGCCAGACGTGGGGCTCAAATTCACAAACTGTGACATCATTACCTAAGCAGAAGTCAAGGGTTGGAAGCTTAACTGACTGAGCCCCCAGGTGCCCCAAATCTCTGCTCTCTTATTTTTTTTAAATATTTTTTTAACATATACTTATTATCTTTGAGAGACAGAGCATGAGCGGGGCAGGGGCAGAGAGAGAGGGAGACACAGGATCTGAAGCAGCTCCAGGCTCTGAGCTGTCAGCACAGAGCCTGACGCGGGGCTCAAACCCACAAACCGTGAGATCATGACCTGAGCCGAAGTTGGCCGCTTAACCCACTGCGCCACCCAGGCACCCCTCTCTGCTCTTTTAAAAGAGATTTATTTATGAAACATTGCTTAAAAAAGTAAAGAGCATGTTTTTTTTTCTTTCTTAGAGAGAGGGTGCAGAGGGAGAGGCAGAGAGAGAGAGAGAGAGAGAGAGAGAGAGAGAGAGAGAGAATCATAAGCAGGCTCCCGATGCAGGGCTCGATCCCACACCCTGGTATCACGCCCTGAACCATAATCAAAAGTCGGACACTTCCCCCACTGAGCCACCCAGGCGCCCCAAGAGCACGTTTAAACGTGCCTACAAATGAATAAAATGCACTTCTTACCAGTTCGTCTCCGAGTCTTGATGTATTGGATGCATTTTTCTGCCTGGTCCGTAAAGTAGGTGGTGAGAAGACAAACTGAGGAGATAAATCTGAAACTAATTCTTGCAGCTGTGCTGGAGCCTCTATCTTTTTAGCTGCAGAAAGGCAGGGAAGAAGAAACAAACACTGAAATCCAGGTCCACAAATACGGATCTTGAGATCTATCTTTTATAAAAGTGTGGAACAGAGAACACACGCTGGAAAGATGTACACATTTCCGAGCCTGGAAAACGCTAGTGGGGACACACACTGGCCGTGTGAGGAGAGACAGACGCAGGGAAAAACCTCCACACCGTTTGGGTCAACCTGACGTGTAGAAATTTAATGCCCCAAACTAAATAGTGTTACAATATAAAAACAATATTTAAGAAGCAAACTCAGAACTGTTATTCTGCGAGTTTTCATCATTACTGCTCCTCCCTCATATGTTCTCGGGAAGGAAAACATCCATCTTCTATATAACCTGTGCTAGTTTACTTCAAAATCCCTACTATTCCAAGATGACATTTTTATTTACAAAGATATTTTCAAAGAGACTCAAAACTTTTTTCCTTCCAGATCATTCTCAGCTAGTGGTTCCAGTCAAAGGAACAACAGAAAAGTTCACGTTGTGAAGGGAAAAAGGGAACAGAGAAAGTAATTAATAGAAGAAAAAACAGGCTGATTGGAAGATACTCCATAGATAAATAAATAAAAGTGATTTACTTAAGAACTGGTCCAGAACATGTGACTAAAAACATCACAGATGTTCTCTCAGATTTATTTTTGCCATTGGGTCTCCATATCAAAGGTGATTACCAAGGTTATTGTGGAAGCAGCAGGTGCAGCCAAACCCGTCTGCCACAGGTTAGATCCCAGCTTCTGGATCCGCTACTTGCGGGGCCCAAGGCAAATCAGATAAAGCTCTCTGTGCTTCAGTGTCTATAGTATGGGGTCACAGCACTGGGACCTAGGAGTTGCTGTGAAGATTACAGGATCAGAAGAGAGTGTGGGGCGCCCGGCAAGGTCTGTATTCGTCACAGGCTTGTGGCTTCCAGAATTTACAAATCCTAAAGTAAGATTCTCCAAGTTCAATGTTATTTCACCTAGTGGGGGCCATCAAGACTTCTGTAAGATATCAAATTCTGCATTTAAAGCCCAGGATTCTTAAAAAGGAAACAGGAGTGGTCAGAAATGAAAGTCCTCTCTGCTGCCTGCTAATAAGGGGCAGAAATGGCAACAGCTGGGGTGCTGGGGGTAACCTTCCCCTTTGGGTGTTAAAAAAACAACAACGGATCCATGTTCTTTACAGGAAATGAAGACACTGTATTTTTCTCTTTCTAGGCTACCCGGAGCCACAGAGGGTCTGCCCTTCACAGACGCGCTTCCGCTCCTCACCGCCGGTCCCCCTGCAGCGCACAAACTACACTATCATGTGCACACGTGTCGGGCCTCACCCGCCTCCCACGTGCTCCTATTGGCCACACAGGACTTGGTTCCCCATGTTAGTTCCTCCCCATCTCTCTCCAGTGAGTTCCAACGTCCTAGTGGCAAAGCCAGGGACGGGCTGGTAAGTGGCTCTGACACCGGGAGCAGCAGCCAGCAGGAGGTGGCTCCACCGCAGCGTGCGTGCGTGTGTGTGTGTGTCTGTGTGTGTCTGTGTGTCTGTGTGTGTCCCTGCACCTGGTCCGGCCTCGGGCAGAGGTGCGCCCCTCAGCATCTGCTGCCGGCAACAGAAAGGAAGGAAGCTTTGTGTCTGAGCAGCGAATACATTCAGAGGTGGCATCTCTTTGACGGGTTTCGATTAAACAGAGGACGTTCTGCACCTGCTCCCTGCACTTCCTACCCCTCCCTGAAGAGCTTTCAAACTATGACTGGGGTTGGCATGGGGGACAGAGGCGCAGTGGGGGGGGGGACAGAGGGACAACCAGAGCCTGGGGGGAGGGGCTGCCCTGGTGAAGGAGCGACAAAAGAGTGCAGCGCTGCCGCCGTCACCGCACGCGGAGGAAAAGCAGGATCGGGAGGGCCACACGGCTGCTCGCGCCCAGCTAGTAAAGTGGCAGAAATGACAGTTGCCCCCACCCCCCCAACTTCTCATCACTTCTCGCCAGAAGGTGTCTCTCTTTAATACCAGAAAATCTGAGAACCATTCAGATGCCCGGAGAACGCGTGAGCAGCCTACGGCCCGGCCCTCTCAGCGTGCGAGCAACAAAACACACAAGCATCTGAAGACCCTCGGCGGGCAAGGGGGGAGCGGAACGCACAACTGCACACGCCCCAGGCTGCTGGGCGTTAAAACTATGCCCACCAGGGGAAGGGGCGGCGGACACAGGCTTGGGTCCTCTGAGGACCGTGTTCTGGTCTCTCGGGCACGCGTGCTTCGTTACAGGAGGGGCTACAGGTAACGTGGGGGGTGACCGTAAAGGCCACAAAGCGGGGGATCGCGGCTGTCCGTATGAGAAGGGCACGCAGTTGCTGTGCTGGCTGCACCGTTCTAAGCCCCGGGGAAAGCGGAAAAGACTTGCGTTAACGACCTTCTGCTCCCTGCACTGCTGACTTCCTGTCATCTGAACTCACATGAGCTGCGATGCACATTCGGAGCGAAGGATGGCCGCGGCCCCCTTTCCCGGCACCAGGAAACTGAACTACACACATCACAAAATCAAAGACCTGATGTTAAAAAACTGGGAGGGGGCAGAGGAGACCTCCTACAATCACAAATTATTATTTTTTAATGTTTATTTTTGAGAAAGAGGAGAAGGGGCAGAGCGGGAGACTGAGGATCCAAAGCGGGCTCTGGAGCTGACAGTGGAGAACCCGGTGCTAGGCTTGAACTCCGAAACCACGAGATCATGACCTGAGCCAAAGTAAGATGCCTAACAGAATGAGCCAGACACGCACCCCAACCACAAACTCTATTAATTTTAAAGTTTCTTTCTTTATTTTGAGAGAGAAAGCACACACGGGGGCAGGGAGCAGAGAGAGGATGAGAGAGAGAACCAAGCAGGCTCCATGCTTTCAGCACAGTGTGTAACCGAGAGCGCCACCCAGGCGATCCTCAACCACAAATTATTTTTAAAACAAATGATTAATCTCATGACAAAGGGCCCTTTCCTGGGCTCAAGCTTTGTGAACATAACAGACGACTGCATAAATACGTACATTTAAAGAGGTGCCTATGCAGTGAATGCTGAATGTAGAAAATTTCAGTTTGCAGATTTTTAAATGGCTTATCTCCCCGTGGGCCTTCCTCAAGTCAGGAGGCAACAATCTGGGACGTTCCCCACTGCATTTGTAAGTACCTGCAGCCGTCTGCATAGGTTTAAGACAACAACGAAGTCACCTACTTTACTTAGAAGTCTCTGAGCCGCTTCGCTGAAATCAACCATTTAATCCGTAAAGAAACCACCGCTTTGATCACATGTGCAAACAACTCCCGCACCAAGTCTGCTGGGCCACAGCGGCCTCTCTCCGTTTTCTTCATAGTCACCTTTTAGACCCTTTTTCTCCAAGTACTAACCAGCCCAGACCCTGCTTAGCTTCCGAGATCAGACGAGATCGAGATCGGGTGCGTTCAGGGTGGAATGGCTATAGACTAGACCCTTTTTCTTAAGTGCCTGCTTCACTGAAAAATTCCCCCTCCAAGTCTTAACGGCACAGATACATTGTAATCTTTGCTATCCTACACAGACCTGTGCTCTAGACCTAAAGAGGAAGAGGCTCTCACCCTCTGTGGAAACCCATCAACCCTTTGCGAAGGTACTGACTGAACACTGCGACCATGAGCTCATCAGCGGCAATGAGGCAGGACGGACAGGCAGCCGAGCCAACCGGGGGTGGCCAGGAGCACGCACTTAGGTAATCTGTGTCCTAGTGACATCTTATCACTCCTTCCCCTCCCTGCAAACAATCCGAAGCTGCGGGTATCAGTGGGGTCAAGAGCCAGACACGGCGGCGGCACTTAAATAAAAAATGCTGCCTCTACGTGGGGAGAAATTAAGTCATTCAGGTCAGGGCAGAAAGAGAAGGGAGGATACTACTCTAAAAGATAAAAACCCTGACAAGGGCATTACAGGATTTAAAGAGTCCTACTGGACCAGAAAATTCTTGAATCTAAAGATAAACCCTGAAATAGAAAATCTTTAAGTTTTACTATTAAAAGATCAAGACTGTTTTCTTCTTTGGAACGGGGAGGGCCTCTCTATAACTACTGATCATTTTCAGGTAATTCATCAAATCTGATCAATAACTGATCAAGTAATTTCATCACAATCAGTTATAGTCTTAAATGGAATTGAACTGTGCTGAAAACAGAAGGCATCGCATGAGATGAAAACCGTGCTTTGAGTAGAAGTAGAAGTACCTTTCTCCTTCCGTGGAGCCTTGGACACTGGAGGGGAGAAGACGAACTCCACTTCCGGCTCCGGGAGGTCGGGGGGCGAGACCCTGGTCCTCCTCCTGCCACGCGCAGGCCCTTTGGCTTCCGGGTCACCACGTTCTTTCAGGTCTTTGTCGGTGTCTTTTTCCGATATTGAGCGTAATGCACGTGTGCGGCTTTGATTTTCGGTCCTTTTTGTAAGCCTTCTCTCCTCGCTGGTCTCGGCGGTGAGCTCCTCAGCTGGCGCCAGAACGGACCTCGGCACAGCTGGCTTCCCCGCGTCAGCCTCGCCGCTCCTGGCCGGGGTGCTCCTGGCGGCCCTCCTCTGGCGGCCGGGGGTCTGTGTCTTCTTGGGACTCCTTACCTCCTTGGTGGCCTTGGAGCCCACATCTTCAGGTGGATTTTTCCTCGGTCGACCTCGTTTCCTAGGCTGATCTGATTCGGCCTCAAGCGCCACCTGGGATGCGTCAAGTTGGGAGTCTTCTGGAACACCCAGTGTGCTGAATTGTCTCTTAGCCCTTCTGTCCTGCTGGACAAGTGCTGCCTCGTCAACTTGCATGGGATCTGGTTTGCGTCCTACACTTCCAGAAGCTCCTGCGTTAGCACTTCTCAGTTTTCTGGTGCTTCTGCCAGAATGTGCTGCTTTACTAGCGTTCCCATCTTGATCTACCACCATCTCCATGCTGTCAGCATTATCCACTGCTTTTTTACTTCTTCTTGGGGTCTTTTTGGTGACAGGTGAAAGCTTGTTTTTGCCACCTTGCTTATACCCCGTATTTTCGGAAGCCCCGATTTTAGCACTTCTCAGTTTTCTGGTGCTTCCACCAGAACGTGCTACTTTACTAACTTCGATATCTAGATCTACCATTTCAGCACTGTCTTCATTTTCCACTGCTTTTTTAATTCTTCTAGGGGTCTTTTTGGTGACAGATGAAAGCTTGGTTTCTTTAGCTGCCGGTGCCCGCAGTGGAGAGGACTTGAACGTCCCGAGCCTGCCGTCTGCGGGGGCCGGGTGCTCCTGTGCCGTCGGAGCATCACTTTCTAATGTGCGTTGAGGATCTTCCTTTCTCTTCCGTCCTCCCCGAGGAGTACCAGAATCTGGAGGTATCTGCCGGTTCTGAGACGCCCCCACGAGGTCTTTTGTCCTCCTTGCTCGCCTCCCGCCTGAAAGCCCCAGGGCGTCGGGGGTGGCAGCAGCCTCGGGCTCCTCCTGTTGAGCTGGAGTGCCGTTCAGGTCTGGGATGCGCTGTCCTCTCCCGCGCGTTCTGGACGAGACCATGTCCCGCACCTGGCTCACGTTTACAGTCACTGTACTCGTTTCCTGAACAGTCTTCAATGTAGATCTGCCTACTTTGCTGGGGCAGACTAGCTTCTGGCTTATTAAAGGTATGTTTTCATGAATGGACGATGGGTCCACTGTACCGGAAGTAATTTCTTTACTTCTTGTGTCTTTAATCACATCTAGTAAGTTTTCTGCAATTGCAACTTGAATTGGTTCAGGCACATATGGTAACGTCTCTATCTTCTGGGACTCCTGGTCACTCGCGGTGATGGACGGGGAACCTGCGGCGCGTCCGTGACCACTGTCCTCCCCGCCGCATGCGTGGTTCTCCTCCGCTGCCATGTTCGCTGCCTTGGCTGACACACTGGATGCTGCAGAACCACCTGCCTCAAACTCTCCTTCTTCACCTTCCAGGATCAAGGTAAAGTTGCTCTGAGCCCCAAAAAGCTCCCCGTCTACTTCGGCAATATCACACTCAGCGGAGTCTTTGTTATCAGGTAAGTCACAGAACTGCTGCTCAATGGTATCAAAATTATACTGGAGCTTAAGTGTCCCTGAGGGATACAACTCAGTGAATGAAAGATTGCTAGCCTCGCGTCCTGAACCTTGAACTCCAAGCTTTTCATGTTCAATCGCCTAAAATGAATTAAAGATAAAAGATGGGTTAAAGGATTTTAACATATTTATTTTAACCTAAAGCACAAAGTTTTTAAAAAATCACCTCACCCTTGGTGTATGAACTGTAAACATATAAACTACATTTGATATGGCCTATGCTTATGGGTTTACTTTATAAAATATCCATTTAAGCAAGCAGACATTATTACTGAGTCAAAATAACTAAACAGAAAAAGATTCTGAATGGAAGTAAAACAGAAATTCCACATTTCCCTAGGTAAAAAAAGGCATTCTTTATAAAACCTTGAAAATTATCATGATGCTAATAACAGTTGTGAGACGAATTTAAAGGACTTATTCTGTTCTCACCCGAGAAAAAAAAATTAACTGGAGAAAAAGAAACAACCCCCAAATTGTGTTTTAATGGTAATCCCCAAATTGCCTAACTAACCACACTTTTTCTAAATAGCACGATCCCCATAAGGTTGAAGAAGAGTTCACCTACATAAGCTCCCTTGGGCTAGACTCAATCCTCTTCCCTTTGCTGGGGCTGCATAAACCATGAAATTCCTAAGGCTTTCAAGTTCAGTACCTCTCTTGCAAGGGTTTGGTGGAAGAAGGAATGGTCCTTGCATTTACCTTTTGGTAAGGGAAGGGGAGAAAAAGGAGGAGGTAGAAAGTAACAGAGAGATCTCCTGACCAAGAAGGTAGAACATTACCACCCACCTAGACAATAACATTTCCCACTCCCCAAACATTCAGTGAGAGGAGAGACTGGAAATACCCAGAGATCAAGTTTCTCACTCATACCATGCCAATTTTTATTAGCTTCCCAGATGAAGGAATGGGGACGTTATCCACCTATTTTACAGTGAGAATACTCATAAAAACAAATATGGATAAGCATGACACGATTATGTTAAGAAACTTCCCAGATACTACACAGCCACATTTCTATAAATTAGAGGTGTTTTTGGTTTATCTTAAAGTCATTTATCATATAAAAGTTGCCTATTGATAGTAAAAGAAACTTGATGGAATTTTTAGAAAGCATAAATCGTATTAAATACCAAAATATAAAAATAAAAAATAAAAAAAAAGGAAAGAAAAAAAATCCTTTCTCAAGGGTATAGAGGTTAAACCCCAGTCAGATGATGATCATTCTCCTACAAGTATACATGAGGGAAAAGGTCCTATTTTTTAAAAAAATTTTTTTAAATGTTTATTTTTGAGAACAAGAGAGCACGGAATGGGGGAGGGGCAGAGAGAGAGGGAGACAGAGAATCTGAAACAGGCTCTAGGCTCTGAGCTGTCAGCAAAGAGCCCAACGCGGGGCTCGAACTTGGGTATGGTGAGATCGTGACCTGAGCCAAAGTCGGAGGCTCACCTGACTGAGCTGCCCAGGCACCCCAAAAGTCCTATTTAACTGTATTCAATTATTTTCAAATATATGCTCTGAAGAGGTTCAATGTCATACTTGTCTCTGGGATGGCCAGTACCTGCCACCGTATGGCTAAAAGAGCCTTCATCTGAAGCAGGTACTAAGCAAAGATTAAATTGTGAGGGGCGCCGGGAGGACTCAGTGGGTTGGACGTCCAACTTCGTCTCAGGTCATGATCTCAACAGCTCATGAGTTCAAGGCCCACAGCAGGCTCTGTGCTGACAGCCTGGAGCCTGGTTTGGGTTCCATGTCTCCCTCTCTCTCTCCGCCACTGCCCAACTTGTGCTCTGTCTCTCAAAAATAAACTTAAAAAAAAAAAAAAAAAAAAAATTTAAATTGTTAAAATTGCGACAACATAGCCTTTTGGTTTTCATGCAAAACAATTTCTCACTTAAAGGATTTGTTCTTTTATATTCCACAAAATATTTACACTTTCTTTTCCACGCAATTATAAAGAGGCTTTTTAGATAGCAATCAGGTAAATCTATGCATTAGGTTTAAACTATGGCTTGAAAACTAACTAAACCAAAACTAACAAGTAAGTGAAAACTTAATTTTTTTACATGAATTTCTTGAGTATCCGGAGGGCTGTCAGAGACAGGAGGCTTTTCTTCTGCTAAGTCAACACCTGCTTTCAGTACATCAGCTGCTACTTCATGATCTTTTAAGGTCAGTGCTATCTCTCGGTCAGACTTATGATCAGAGGTAACAGGACTTTTGGAGACAATAAGCCCCAGGTCCCCAGGGTCACCACGGACATCGGCCGCAGCTGAAAGGAAAACGAGAGTTAATCCTCCAGGTTTTAAATGGAAAGAAAACCAAAAAGATACATACCACACTATTTGAGAAGTAACAGACAGGAAAAGGCTGTATTGCACTTGAGACTATTTCCTTGAAAACCAGACATATTGCCAAATGGCCTCTAATATCTGAAAGGGGAAAAGTCAGTGAGGGCTTACATGTTAATCCTCTCTCTTCAGTGTCCATTTGGTTTAAACAATGCATACTTGCTTTACACAAACACACAAATGATAAATTTTACATTTAAAAATTACAATACTGGGTTTTTTTTTTTTTAATGTTTATTTTTGAAAGAGCATGAGCAGGGTATGGGCAGAGGGAGAGAGGGAGACACAGAATTGCAAGCAGCCTCCAGGTTCCAAGCCGTCAGCACAGAGCTGGATGTGGGGCTCGAACTCATGAGCCGTGAGATCATGAACTGAGCCAAAGTCAGACGCTCAACTGACTGCACCACCCAGGTGCCCCAGCCCGTGTTCTTTTCAACTTGGATAGAAAGATTTCTTGCCCTTACTCTGAAACTTCAGTATGAGCCCAACTGCTCTGAGGGGCTCAGATGTTTGTTCCCCATTCATTCGTCAGGTGACTAGTGGCACCCAGCTCTCCCTGCTGAGCCATTACAGGACGTGAAGGACACAGTCTGGGCTTTCTCTCGCTACAGAGAGGACTAGATCTCTCTCTGTGAGCAGAAAGCATCCAAATGGCCACAAATACACTCTACCACTTGGAAAAACTGGAAGGGAGCTGAGGGAGGGCAACAACTCATCTAAAAAAAAAAAAAATTCCTCCTTTTATCTATTTGCCAGTGATTTATAGGTCATTAGCACCCATGATTATTTATATGTCATTTGGGTTTGTGAATGACACAAAATACAAAACACTTCACGGCGGGTGTGTGTGTGGGGGTGTCTGACTAAATCAAAAGCTTTTAGAGTTTAACAAAAAATAAAAAGGTTGTTAAAAAAAAAAATGAGGAAAAATATTTTCACACTTTTGACAGATAACGGGGCTAGCGTCCCTAATATGAAAGACAGCTTATAAAACAAAATGAAAAAAGTTGTCCCCTGTCCATTTGGCAAGAGGAATGGGAAAACACGTACTTCACCTTCTGATTGTGAGTGTACAAAAGCAGTGAATAACCTGTGCTGGAGCAAATCATAGAAGTCTGTGCATATTCCTTGACCTGCGAGGCAAGCCTGTGGTTTGGAACCACTGAACAGAAATACGGACACAAAATGTGCAAAGATACGGATACACAAAAAAAATTCAATGCAGAAATGAAATGGAGAAACAGGAATGATCGGCCCAGGTGCTCCTCAACATGCAACGAGTTAAGCATACCACAAAACGTCCATACTAACAAACACTACCAGGGCTGCTGAAAAGGACAGCATTAATCTAGATTAATGACGTAGGAAAATGTCATATATATACTGCTAACTGAAAAAAAAAAGAGTTGCTTTTTCGGTAATAAACTGATGATAATTTATAATCCTAGCTAACATTTACTGAGCTTTTATTAACATTTAAAAGTATTAATATTTTATAGAAAAGCAATGGGAGGTACAGGCTGTAACCTTTACGTATTTTAAAGTGCAGAGCTGGGTTATGAATCCAAGCAAAGCCTCCACACTTACCTTTTCAACACAAGCAGGAAAATATGCACAAAGACAGAAACCCAGGAAAGATACTTTAAATTGTCCATAATGGATCCTTAAAGTAGATGACCAGGTTATGGGGATTTCTACTTTACTTGGCTATGATCTCCTCGTTATTTTACTATAAACACATATTTCATTCAAGGGGCACCTGGGTGGCTCAGCTGGTTAAGCTACAGACTCCTGGTTTCAGCTCAGGTCATGATCTCGCAGATGGTGGGATTGAGACCCACATTACGCTCTGCACTGACAGTGTGGAGCCAGCTTGGGGTTTTCGCTCTCTCCCTCTCAAAAATAAACTTAAAAAACAAAAAACAAAAAACAAAAACAACAACTACATTCTTAATGAGGGGGAATAAACCAAAACCAAAAACCAAGTTTATTCAAGTCTGTCCTAATCCCTATTCATGATATGACGGGCAGGAGGGTGTTTCGTTAAGAGCATGAGCTTGGAGTCAGCAGCAACATTGTATTGGTAGGTGATCACGCTAAATGCTAAGTTCTGGGCATCAGCATTCAAGATGTCTGCTTTCCCCAAACCCAGCTGTAAGCTGAGGAAAACACAGCTCCCTCATCTCTATATGGCCAGGGTCTAAGAGAAGGCACTTAAAAAAAAAATGTCATTGGATTATTAAAATAAAAAAAGAAAAAATCAAATGAACTTTATATGTTCGTTAACTTCCCTAGAGAAAATTCAGTCTGGCTGGGGACTGATAACTTATTTTACTCTTCTTAGATGTTCTGAAGGAAAATATGTCCACAAAAAGCCTTCTAACACCATTCTACTATCAGACCACAGAATGCCTTAGGAGAGACTCTAGAACCTGACTAAAGAGGTAAAACTGTGGTAAGAAAATCTAGATAACAGATTCCTTTGTTCTAAGAATAGAACACTCCTGAAACACTGTAACAGAATTATTCGTTACAGTGCTTCAAAATAATGTATATACGCTTCGGTTACCTGCTCCGCTTCGGTTACCTGCTCCGCTTCGGTTACCTGCTCCGAGTGAAGAGGTGCAGGCCTCCACCGACACTACTCCTTCGTCCAGAACTGGCACCCCCAAATTCCAGGTGAGGACTTTCCTTTAAAAACAGAAATATGCCAGTGAGCATGTATGAAGGCCCCGCCTGCTCTTACACCTGAGTTAACCACGCTCCTTCTGCTACATGCCCTACAGGTAATGAAAACCAAGGTTCAGAGAACCAAATACCACCCTAGTTCGGTTTGAAGAACACTCTACAATCTGTAAGTGAATTCAGAAACAAGCAATGCTGGATTTGGTGCTCCCATCTTCTAGGACTTCAACCTGTTGGCAACAGTGGCATGACCTTAAATTACAAGTACAAGTACTTTAAAACGCTGGTCAGTGTAAATTACACTTATGCTGGTTTTTAAATTATCTGTGGGCAGACCCTTAAGTAAGTCTGTCAGGTACTATGGAGTACCGCCTCTATCCGCAGTAAAATCAGGTTCAGTATTTCAGTGTTATGAAAAGAGGATGATAAAACAGTGGGAGACCGATGGGGCCTGTATCACTAGATTAAAGTTAAGTTCTGGAAATATGGGGACAGTGATCCCTTCGATCCCTTCCTGTGCTGAGCTAGCCTCTCCCCAACTAAATCATGCTAACTTTGTGAGAGGGGACAAAATAAAATTATAAACTCGAGAAAAAGCATGCATTTGGAATATATACGTTTATTTCATAGGTGTATTTTAAAGAACTTATCTCACAATGTCAGGATAACCAAGAACTGATAAATTTATATTTAAAAAGGACACAGCTTGTTATGATGGAGACTATTCACCTAGATTATTACCGGTCACCACAAAGTTTGTCACGTGACTGTGTTTGCTTTGCAACTGTTGCAATTAACAACCAAACCCACCGCAATAAGTATTATTTTCATTGAAATTCAAGAAATGTGAGAATGGAATAATAAAAACAATCTAGGTGATCTTTTCATATTACGTCCTCCCACTTTTTGTGTGAAGTCCCAGCAAAGAGTCCGGCTAATCAAGATCTGTCTTCTCGGAAGGGAAGCACCTGACTGAGGTCACGAAGGAGACGTGACTGTAGCGACACTGATTTTTGTGGGTGCTTTGTGAACTCCCTCAGGCCCGACAGAGCGATGAACCATCGACAGTATCTTAAACGATCATGCTGTGTGTGCGTTCATTCGCCCTTGCTGCTTCCTGATCACCAAAGCTGCTACTTTTCTGTACTCTGCAACTGCGCTGCTCAGGCTCCGGGTGTGCGAGGTGTCCACCCTGCAACCAGACCGAGGCGCTTCTGCTAGAAGGTCCATCACGTCACTGCTTAGTTCAGCGGACTCTCAAGAAGGGATGCGGTGCACAGATTGATATTCTAATACAAGCTGCCTGTCTGCTGTGTCGCAGAACATAAACCAATCAGGAGCCAGGGTCCGTCTGCTGGAGCACACTGAGAGCACCCCAACATCATCTAGGGCAGTGCCCACATGTGCAAACACTAAATAAAACTGGGGCGGGGGGCGCACAGTGCTTCAGGCAGTCATTCAAAACCTAAACTTGGCTGGAGTTTCATATTCACTGGATGGCAGGAACAGCATAGCCTCTGTCTATACTATCAGACAGCTCATTGGCCTGAAGCCACTGGAAATGGAGGGCGTGGAGGAATATACAGCCATAAATCAAACTCCAGTCTTCAACAAAAATGGAATCACCAATAAATATAAAAGGAGATCTGCCTCAACTCATCGTGACTTCAAATATTCGGGAAATGTCTACTTTCATTCTAGGATTCATGGTAACTACTAAATAACACACATTTGTACCAATGGAAACCGTTTAAATGGAAACCGTCACTGGAGTGGGAATGTCCAAGATCTAAAATAAAAGCTAGCCTATGCACCGAATATTAAACTACTGGCTCACCGTTTTAGTACACTTTCTTAACACGGGAACTTTTCTCTGCTAACTTACCCTTCATGGGCTGCTGGTACATAGAGCGAAGCTTCGACTCCTTGAACGGGGCTCGAGTGACTGAGTTCTGCAAGTTCCGCATGACTGAGTTCTGCAAGTTCCGCCTCTGCAGCCACCTCTTCCAAAGGGCCTGGAAATCACGCGGTGGAGAACACTTACAATGATTTATGCCACATGTTTAGCGATTCCTCACGGTCCTTCTTGGATGATTACTTTTGAACAAGTCTGTTGGGTCTGCTTTTTTATACGGTTAGGTTTACTCGCTCGGCATCAGAAATACCAACAGGTCCTTCGAATTCTCTGAGCCCAGTCCAAGGGCCCCCTTACCCCACCACTTCTCACTTCTGGCTTCACGCGCAAGTGTTGTACACGGATCGACTCACTCAGTCATCAACAGCCAAAGTGGTCAAATTATCCTCCCCATTTTATAGATGAGGAAACAGAGGCACACAGTCACATCTTATCCCAGGCCTAGTAAGTAGCCAATCATGGAGATTCAGTCTGTTTTCTACAGTTTGTGCCTTAGGATGCCCCATGAGAACAGAAGTTTCTATTTGAGACTGCCTGATCTTTGTAGGAACATCAATGAAGATACTGCCATGAACATCCTCTGTTTCATCACTCAATTATTTTAGGGGAACAGAACACATCCAAAGTGATGTCAACATGTAGACAGGTGCTATTCACGGGGACAGCCATAGGCTCTTAGAGCAATTACTGATGCCTCTGTTTCTGAAACAGACCTCAGAGCCCCAAAGAAACTACCAGGACACAGATTTTTATAGAAGTACTCAATTTAACAGTTTGAGAGTCAGGAGTTACCTTTAAATATTCCTATTAAAACTGAGCAGGGGTTTGAAGCATGAAAAAAGAGACTAAATTTCTGATGCAATTCTCAGCCAAGTCTCTCCTCTCTCTGGGGTTCCCCTGCGCCCTCCATGCCGCCTCCAGCAGCATGTATCAAACAACAGTGTAAGTGCTTGTTCATTTATCTAGAGTCCACTAGGCTCTAAGTTACCAACGGGCAGGGCTGCGTCTGCTCCCCTCACTGTCTGACCCTCAATCATGACCCACACAGAAAGCGTCCACCTGCTGCGCATGCCTGAGGGGCTCTAAATCTTTTCGATGGATAAATAAATGTAAAGCTATAAATTCATGGGCCCTTGGTTTGTTTTGATTGCCCCGCTCTTATTTTAGCAGTAGGGACTGTGACAAGAACAAATGAACGACCTGGTTTTCTAAGCAGCTTTCTAGGAAGTTAAGGCTGCTGGACAATTTAAAACCCGCACTAACAATTGAGTCTGCGGGGCTGTACTGCTACTCCTCACGGACAGAAGAGGGCGCGGAGGTGCGTGTGTGCACTGTGTCTACAAGCCAGCACGCTGCCACCGTGTGACTCTCCAGTCCCGATGCTTCTCTTACCATGGAAGAATTCTGTTACAAATTCTTTATCTGGAAATGAGTCCTTACCCATCTGTTTCTCCAGGTCTGGAGGAGTTACTTCTGATTCAAGAACTTCTGTATCACCGTCCTTCTCAGCCTGTTCAGTTACATTAGTAATTAGTTCTGTGGAAGAGCTCGCCGGCTTTGAGGCCACGGAAAGATCTTCCAAGTCTCCCGGGGACGGCGCATCCTGGTACTCCAAGGTGGTCTGGTCCGACCTGGTTGAAGTTCCGCTACTTTCTTTGCTCACGTCCAGTTTCTCCAAACTCTGTGAAGCTGCGTCCTCTGATCTCAGGTCTGATTCTTGATCGTCCTTTTCAGGACTGTTCAGGGCAAAGGCTGCCATCTTGTCTCTGCTCCTTAGCCATCTGCTTTCCTCCGGGGCTCCGCATTTATGGAAAGGGGTAGTAAAGGATAGTTTTGTTTTGCTCTCATTTGCACCCTGTCAAGTAAACGATTTTGGGGGAGAAAATACTGACTAGTAAAAGAATCATAGTTGAGCCTCAGCTATCCACACTTTCCATGTTTGCTATTTCTCTAGAATTCTCTCCTCAATCAACACTTAGTTATTCCTAAATCCATCCTCTCAGATAGAGAACGAATATACATACATGGCTGTGAACGTTTCCCTGACTGGTAACAAGACAGTTTTTCCAAAAGGCTAAACACAAAAGGCAAGATGACCCACTACCACCAAACGGTGCCCTGTGAATCCACAATGGAGCTCTGACAACATACCCACCTAAAAAACCAGTGAGAAGCAACACAAGATAAGGTGAGAAACAAACCACGGATTAAGAATTAGGAGGCTCCAGCCACCAAATAGCTATTTGATTACAGGCAATTTACTTGGTGCTTCTGGGCTGTATTTTCTTCACTTGTAAATGATGGGTCTGGCTTAGCCAATACCAGGAGTCTTTCTGAACTAATGTTTTCTGATTTCATGACTATCTGCGAGATTGCAAACAAAATCTACAGTGATATTATTTATTTGGCTTCATCTTTTCACTCCAAAAAGCTAATATATTCTTATTAAGTCTTTTTGGTTCAACTACGATCAGGCTTACTTCAGCAGTCCGTTTTGTGGCAATGCCTTCTTCCATGAATGAAATTCTAGTTTCTTTAAGTCGCAAAGGAGGGGTAAGGGACCTTCCAGGTGATAGAGATGGAGACGGTAATGGTGATGTTCGAAGACCAGACCTTAAGATGGACTGAGGAGTGAACTCGGCAAACCCAGAGGAAGTGATGGACATGGCCAGAGTTTTAGCTTTCTGTGACAAAGAACAAATGGAATTCTGCCGTTAGTATTTGTAAAAGGCACTTACAGAAGGACAGACAGGGTCAATGGAGTCACAGTGGTGGCTGTATGTATACATATGTATATATATATACATATATATACATATGTATATATAT
This sequence comes from Hyaena hyaena, assembly GCF_003009895.1. Taxonomy (NCBI): domain Eukaryota; kingdom Metazoa; phylum Chordata; class Mammalia; order Carnivora; family Hyaenidae; genus Hyaena; species Hyaena hyaena. The sequence continues at coordinate 3,676,495 of NW_024080735.1, read as the reverse complement.
ATATATATACACTCACCTCTAATAAACACATCAATAAAAACTTTTATCACAGATTACTGGGAAGAAAACACAAAATTCTACTCATAGGTTTCTATTTACAGAAAGCAACAAAAAAAACATAAAACTGTATCTATAATCATTCTAAAGACCTTGGTTGTTCCTAGTTTAAATTCCACTTAAAAAACAAAGCGTAGGAGCGCCTAGGGGGCTCAGTTGATTAAGCATCCGACTCTTGATTGTGGCTCAGGTCATGATCTCACGGTCTCGGAGTTCAAACCCCACATCAGGATCTGTGCTGACAATGTGGAGCCTGCTTTGGATTCTCTTTCCCTCTCTCTGCCCCTCCCCCGCATGCACATGCTCTCTCTCTCAAAATAAATAAACTAAAAAAAAAAAAAAATACAGTGTAGAGATAAATTATTTAATGCTTGCTTACAAAACTTTAGTTAGGCAGAGAGAAATGATAGTGTGCAATGAAAAGAACAGAGTTTAATTACAGCAAGTTAATACAGATGAGCCTGACTTTAAAACTGTTTTAAAAATTTTTTTTTATGTTTTATTTATTTCTATGAGAGAGAGAGACAGTGTGAGCAGGAGGGGGTCAGAGAGAGAGGGAGTCACAGACCGAAAGAGGCTCCAGGCTCTGAGCTGGCAGTCAGCACAGAGCCCGACGTGGGGCTCGAACCCATGAACGGCGAGATCATGACCTAAGCGAAAGTCGGACGCTTAACCGACTAAGCCACCCAGGTGCCCCATAAACTGTTTTTATAAAAAAATATAATTTCATCACACAACTCCAATAGTAACTGATTACTTATGGAAATCCTGAGGATTTTCCATAATCAATAGAAATAATTAGCACAGAAACTGTTTAGCAGAAATAATTCCTTCACTTAACTTCTCCTCTAAAGGACTAGCAGATTGTTGTATCCCATTAGATTACTGAATACCAACAGATCTATTTCAATTACTAGATTTTTTTGTCTAGATTATTTTTGGTAGTAGGCACAAAATATAATTACATGACAGAATATGGAATGTAATTTAACAAAATTTTTTAATGTTTATTTATATTTGAGACACAGAGACAGAGCGTACACAGTGGAAGGACACAGAGGGAGACAGAATCTGAAGCAGGCTCCAGGCTCTGAGCTGTCAGCACAGAGCCCGACGCGGGGCTCGAACTCATGAACTGCAAGAGCATGAACTGAGGCGAAGTTAGACACTTAACTGAATGAGCCACCCAGGTGCCCTGAGATGTGGTCTTTTTAATAGATGAAAACAAAGAAACAAAAACAAATTTAAGGGAAAAAAAGGAGGGGGGCAACACCTGAGTGGCTCAGTCGAGTGTCCGAATCTTGATTTTGGCTCAGGTCATGGTCTCAGGGTTCATGAAATCAAGTCCCGAGTGGGGCTCCATGTGGAGCCTGCTTAAGATTCCCTCTCTTTCCTCCCTCCACCTCGACCCAACTCACCTACTTTGTGCGGGGAAGCACTCTCCCCCCACAAAATAAGTAAATATTAGAAGAAGGAAAGAAAGAAAGGAAACAAGAATCACAGTATCCTGCATATTGAATGTCAGGAACTGAATTAGCTTATCCACCGTCTTTTCAACTTCTTTTAGTATTTTCAGACTGGCATTTATTGAACTATCTTACTCACTCTGAAAAGCAAGACTCCCCTGGCTCTGCTCGCAGTGCGGACTATGCAGAAATACATAAATATTTCTGGCCTAAATATGGGCAGAGCCTGTGGGACCCCGCCGGGCGCTGGGCTCGGCATCAGCGCACAGCCGGCACAAGACCCTGGCGGCGGCGGGACGGAGGCAGGTCTGCTGCTATGGTTTCCAGGGCTTCTCAGAGACGGTGGAGGAAAAGGAATCAGGCAGACAGGCTGCTAACAAGGGCTAACAGTTTACAGTTTCACCGAAGGAGAGAATGTATATAAATAAAAATGCCCCTGAGAACTGAAAGCATCTGATAGAAGGAAGAAGTAACAACAAAAAGGCAGCAGAGATGGGCGGGGGGACAAACCCAAGAGCGTGAAAGCTCTTTCCGAGGTTTTAACTTAGAGGTTTCAACTTGTAAGGACCACAGAGACTTGCGTTGCTCTAACAACGTCAGTGAGGCATACAAGGTAAATCCAGTAACAGTCTGTTTAAGATGTAAAAATACAGTTAACAGTTTGGAAAGGTAACTCCCCCTAATGGGTTTAAAGCTGTCAATTACCCAGAGAAACTGGTTAAAAACAGCTTCTCTCTTCTACTTGGAAAGTGAGAGCTTCCCAGCTTCCTTGCGAATGTAGGTACCGACTACTCACCTTCACGACAAACGGAGTTTCAAGTATGCGGAATTCTGAAGCCCTGGGAGAGCTCTGACGCGATCCTTTCTGCTGGGATCTTGATTGTAGTGAACTGGACGCTTGGTACAAAGGAGACTGTGGGGGGGTTTGCTGAGTGAATCTCAAACGCTGAGGAGGCTGGGGCACAGGATGGACGACCAAATCCAGTGGTCTGTAATCAAGGCACACACACAGGGCACAGAGATCCGAGTAACTCACTTGCCGACAGACTCATTTGCTAGACTCATTTTTATGAGCACGTACAAATTCCCAGCACCTGCACAGGACCTACATAACGAATCCTGGCATGCTCTGCCGTTATGGCTTTTACTGCAATGCAAGGATGATCACCAAGCCACACACAATCTTTATTTTTTCAAATTAATGAGGACAGTGACAAAATGGAATCCCAAGATTCTGCTGAATGTTTTCTAGAAGGTCCTGGGCGTACTTCACACAAATGATATAATTAATCTCATCAATAATTTGTATTAAGCATGCATAGTCCCAACACCTTAAAAACTTAATTTATAGGTAAAGAATTTACATTCAAAGTGAAAATTCAGGTTACAAATCCTGATGGACCATTTATTTGCGTAGGTCACTCCTCCCCCAATGTCCTCATAAACAGTCTGCTTGATGGTTATATTCTGTAGCAATAAGAACAAAACATTTTTACTTCCCCCAAATGACTCTATGGTTCAGCTGCGAAGAACCAGAGAGGTACCGCCTGTCTGGTGCCCAGGAATCTCCCCCACCCCCGCCGTCCTTGCCCTTCTGTTCTCTACATTCAAGTGAGATTTTCACGACTGGGCCAGTAGATGAACACAGTTCACAGACGGGGGCTTTAAGACTCCACCTGTGACCTGGTGGGAAACATTTGTAGGAAGCATTATCTTAATAATGCTTATTATTCTGTACTAATAAGCATAGCCTTGAGATTTCCACCAAACCAAACATACCCAATCAGGCCACTAAATATTTCTTTCTCTGTTGCCTGTTCCAATTCTTGTTTTCCTTCTCTGGGTCACTGGTATTCAAAAATCTGTAATTGTAAACTGCTCACTTTTAGACTGAACTATTCCCAAATAGGTGTTTTGTTAAATGCCTTTGCACTGTGTTAATATTTATGCTCAAGGTGCCTATTTATAAATGATCCTCAAAAGCACGGCCTGTGCAACAAAGTTACCTACTTAGTAAATGAGAAACTCTTATACTCATAAGACCTAATATATATAAATTCTACTAAAACAATTAAAGAAAAGACATTTTTTGATTATGTTATTTCCTTTAAAAATGTGGTTCTTAGGATTTCTACAATTCTTATACCACTGTAACAGTAAGTAATGCATTTCAGGTCATACGCACACACAAAACATAAATTACATAGAATAGCATATATACATATATGCCTTACTATATGCAGTGCCCACTGACATTACCTTTCTGTTTTGTGGAAAGACATGCTAGTCACAATCCATTAAATTTACGTACTACTCACTAATGCAAACCAGTTTGAAAAAACAGAATTAGGGAATGGAATGATTTCTATAAAAATAAATATTCACACCTCAATGGACTTTCTTCCATGTGAGTTAATCATAGCTTTGAAGGATTCTCAGTACTTCTTTTTCTTTAGGTCCTTAGGCCATTAGTCATGAGTCTGAAAACTTTTATTATTGTTCCCCTCTTGAACCCCAGATCTATTAAAGTACAAAGGGACTGAGAAAAAGTGACTTGTGGGGGAAAAAAAAATGGAACTACTGACAGGAAAACAGAATGACAATAATAATGACTTTTATTTGAGATAATCTTCCTGGTAATAAAAACAACCTCGACCTAATTAAATCTAACCCCCAAACAGAAAACCTTGTAAAGCTTTGAAAATACATATGCCCACTTTACTATAAAAAGCTTTGGCCCCAACTGTTTGTAAATTACTAATTTCTTCCGAGTACTTTAAATTCAGATCATCTGATTCTCCCAAAATAATGTAATTTCGTTCTTGATAAGATGTAAACGATCAGTTATGTACAACAATCATGAGCCTGGTATTAAAGACAAGGAATCAAACGTTAAGAGACACCTGATTGTTCTCTGCTACTGAGGGTATGAATACTTTTTCCAACAATCCAATATTTTAAATGAAACAATCACAATTTCATCTTGGATGCAAAACTTCAACTTAACTATTTCCTCTCCTAAAACACAGTTGAAGATGGACAAGTATGACTGCATCTGAAGCCACGTAGGCATTTAGCGGGCTCTGCCAGCACAGGACAAAGTTCCAGTGAGCCAACCAAGATTAGTCACAAATTATACAAACAAACTTCAGTCACAGATCAGTCAACAAGGAAATTATATTAAAGAAAGCAAGTTAATAGTTTACTTTGCTCATGATTTTAATAAAACAAAGTTTGCTTCTTTCCATTAAGCAATCTGAAATCATTCAGCGAAAATTCTAAGTAGACTAGCAGCTGGTGTAAAGTTCCCTAAAATTACTTACACAACTTACCAAGTTATAAAAAAATTAAAAACAAGCATAAAAACTCATTCAAGGATTTAAAATAAAGTTTAAAGATAATTAAAAATTACAGTGCAAGTATTATCTAACATTGTGACTTCAGAATGATTTAATTAAAGTCTTACCTAGAAACTTTTTGTGATGCTTTTAAAATTGGTGTTCCAACAAATGCCTCAGGCATTTTTGCATGTGAGATAGAAGGAGAAGGTCCTTCTGGTTTAGGACTACAAAGAAAATAAAAATTTAACTTTGGATTATGTATTATGAAGAGTATTATGTTAAAATATGCTTTAAGAAGAGGGGAGAGGGGGCTCCTGGGTGGCGCAGTCAGTTGAGCGTTTGACTCTTGATTTCAGTTCAGGTCACAATCTCACGAATCATGGGATTGAGCTCCGCATCGGGCTCTGTGCTGAGAACGCAGAGCCTGCTTGGGATTCTCTCTCACTCTCTCTCTCTCTCTCTGCCCCCTCCCTCTCTGCCCCTCCCACGCTTGTATGCATTCTCTCTCACTCTCAAAATAAACAAACTTAAAAAAAATGAGATGTGATTAGAGAGGAGAGGAGGGCTTTCACTTTTTACTTTGTACATTTCTGCTTAGTTACAAATAACAATAAATATAAATGCCTTTAAATTTAAAGACAAAAAAAATTCTTCTTACAGTAAGAATAGTCAACATACAAACTCTTCCTTTTTGCACACACTAATAAACTCTAAGGCTGGATCGCTGATGACGGCTTCTGACCTCCAGGGAGGCTTAGTGAGCAGCCAGGCGGTCCCGGGGTGTGAGGAGAGCGTACCTGCTGCAGGCTGACGGGCCGTCCGCAGGGTCACTGTTCTCCCAGACCTCTCCGATTTTAGACAACACGCTGCTGATGAACGTAGATCTTGTTAACACAGTCCCTGTTCTGGTCTGCTTGGTAACAGTGGACAATGGTTTGGGTCTAGAAACTGTAATACAAAGAATGTGAGGTTTAATTTCATCTCTAATACCAGGATTTTACTAGATTAATATGAAAGAGCAACTGGAAAACAGGGGTCACGAGATAAGAGTAGTTTAAAATTATACTTGGCTTAGCAACATCTATGCAGCAAGATTTAACAACTTGAGCTTTCAGGAGGCAGTAAAAATATTACTTGCCATGTTCTCTACTAGCTGCATGGGAGTGTCCAAATGAAATACAATGAGTTCTTTTATTCTGTACTACACTGCTAAATTATAAACACTTCCAAGAAAGCTTTATATCGGGGGGAGGAAGGATGGGAAGGGGCAGCTAGGATGGCCAGTAAAAAAAAAAGCAGTACTGTAATGAATCAAAGCAAAAGTGAGCTGAAGAGAAGGTAAGTGTTTTCAGAAGGTAATCATCCTTTCTCACCTGATAGTTTATGATAGTTTTCAATGAAATCTTATTACCTTCTTGAAGCACTGGTGATGTGGACAGATGGTAAGGCTTAGCTTGCTCAAAGGCTAATTTCCGCTGGATTTTAGGAAGGACTTTCCCATATTGGTCTATTATCGCATTCCGAACCTCTGATCTCTCTCGCAGAAGAGGGTCACGATCATTCTATTGAACATGCCGTGATTGGTAAAGATTTAATCTTCAAAACATTAAGTGCTATGTTTACATATTTACCATTTAGAACAGAATTCTGCACACCTGAGAATGTCTTCCTCCTTCCTACATATCCCTTCCTCCTGACCCAGGACCTCTGACGCACACCTAACTGCATTGGCAGTCCCTGCCCATCAGCCTCGGTCCTTCACAACTACTAAAACAGCAGCTATCGTTCACTGAGCGTCTACACGGTCAGGCACCATGTAGCTCCGGACACACCTCTATGCACCCCCACAAAGAGACCTTGTCATTTTACAGATGAGGAGCTGAGGCTCAGAGGATGTTTCAGGCAGAGTGCAGAGCAGAGTCCATCGGACCCCTGAGCCCGTGCTCCTCGCACTGTGAGAACTCCGACTGCCCGCCCGCCTCTTCCTCTTGTTCCCGAGTGAGGGGCTTAGCCTGGCAAGAACTGTGGGCAGTCGGCTCAAAAGAAACGGCACACGTGAGAGAATTAGGGAAGCACCGACACCCTGTTGCCCATCTGCTACCGAAAGCAAGGAGGGGATTCTCCGAGCTCAGGATTATGTAACAAACCCAGTGGTTACCAATGCACAAACTCTTACAGAGCAAAGTCACCAGCTTCCCTGTTCTCTTGTCCCCCCAAATGAAACAAGTTTCACTCTACCGTGAGGTTGGCCTTCAGAGTTTGGTTCAGCCTCAGGGCAGAGGCGTAATTGGCACGCTGCAAATAGTGAACTAGAAGGAATTCCTGATTTCGAACATTGGGGCTGGACTGCAGAAACCTCACCAAGCACTCCTGGGAAGAAGCACAAACACGTGTAAGCCACTAACTGCCCTGACCTTCTGACAGGCTGGGGTGGGGGGTCCTCACCTGCTCGGTGTCTGTGAAGGGCAGCTGCAGCAAGTCCTCCATGAGCCCCGTCTCCTGGCAGACCTCATATGTGTGCCTCAGGAGGTCCTCCACGTTCAGGCCAGTGGAGTGCTGTCGCAGGAAAGCCCACGCCTCCACCACGTACCTGGAACCGGCGTTCAGCACGATTTCGTGTTAGAAAAGAGTTGGAGGTACTTAAAACAAGCGATCCACCTACAGAATCTTTGATGAAATACTCATTGTCACGGGTGCCCATGCGGCTCACTCGGTTACGAGTCCGATGCTTGGTTTCAGCTCAGATCTTGCTTGCACCATTTGTGAGCTTGAGCCCTGCACAGGGCGCTGCACTGACAGCACAGAGCCTGCTTGGGATTCTCTCCTGTTTCTCTGACTCTCCCCTGCTCACTCATTCGGTTTGTCTCTCAAAAAAAAAAAAGAAAAAAAACAACAAAAAACAAAAAACTAGGGATCATTGCATAATGACGTTTGCTAACGCCAACAAGAAGACTTCCCGTGATGCTGTTCTGGACTATTACTCATGTGTAAACAGGAAACCTCGGTAAGGACACGAGCTAACGTGGTCCGGGTGGAGGAAGGGAAGGGTAGTGGTGCGGCAGAGAAAAGCGCCTCTCATGGAAGAGACCCCCAGGGTGCAGACAGTGGACATGGAACAGTGTTTACGGGCCGGTGATGGGCTTACTTAGCTCAGTAGAAGAACACTGTGACTGTGTTCTTTAAGTAAGATCTGATTAGAGAACACGGGTTCAGTTAGACACTTTTGGGGGCGCCTGGGTGGCTTAGTCGGTTAAGCGTCCGACTTTCGCTTAGGTCATGATCTCGCGGTTCGTGGGTTCNATTTATGAAGTCAGATATACACCTACCTTATGGTCGAGCAATGTTAGATCTAGGTATTTTCCCCAAAGAAATTAAAACGTATTCACAAAATGTTTATGACAGTTTTATTCATAGCATCTAAAAATTGCAAACAACCCAATTTCCATATAGAAAAGAAATGTATAGGGGCGCCTGGGTGGCTTAGTTGGTTAAGCGTCCGACTTTCGCTCAGGTCATGATCTCGCGGTTCGTGGATTCGGGCCCCGTGTCGGGCTCTGTGCTGCCAGCTCAGAGCCTGGAGCCTGTTTCAGAGTCTGTGTCTCCCTCTCTCTCTCTGACCCTCCCCTGCTCATGCTGTCTCTCTCTCTCTCTCCTAGAAATAAATAAAAATAATAAATTAAAAAAAAATTAGACTTTTGGACATCGCATGGGGGTCAGGAGGCTATCCTTCCATGGGCAATAAGACCATCAAATAAGCAGTGTTTCTCATGATATACTGTTAAGTGGGAAAAAAAAAAAAATAAAGCAAGCTTACAACAGTACAAACAGTAATTATTTTAAAAAATTAACCAATGAACAAAGCCTATAAACATTTACGTCCTTATTACGTAGATAACAAAACATCTTGAAAGCCAGGAGAGTATGGGGGTTTCTGGTTTTCAACAATAGATATTTACATGCTTCGAAATGAGTCAAAAGGATACACAGCACACTCCCAGACTCTTAAGCTGCTTCTCGGTGCCCAGGCAATGCTAACAATCTCGTGCATCCTTCCTAAGAAGTTCTGGATATACGTAAGAAAATACGTATCTGTTTCTTCCCACCACTACTTAAAACTCTCTGTCCCCACTTTCTGAAGAGCACTTGTTGGCATGTAATGAACCTATTTACTAAATAAACATTTATCACCATTAGCTTCTTTAAAAATTTTTTTTTAACATTTATTTTTGAGAGACAGAGTGCAAATGTGGGAGGAGCAGAGAGAGAGGGAGACAGAATCCGAAGCAGGCTCTAGGCTCTGAGCCGTCAGCACAGAGCCCAACGCGGGGCTTAAACCTATGAACTGTGAGATCATGACCTGAGCTCAAGTGGAACGCTGAACTGACTGAGACACGCAGGTGCCCCTTTCTTTCTGTTCAGTCCATATTTATTCAGCTAGCTGAATGCTTCTGGCTGATCCAAATTATTTCATTTCAACAAGTACTTCCTAATTCATTACTTTTGAGGACACTGGCAGTTTCCACTTAACCAACCCACTATTCCACTAGGGAACTTATCTTCTATCTGAGATGGAGAGATTCAACCCTCTCTTCTCAGAGATGCACTGTTTAACACAAGAGAACAAAGAAAACACTGACTTTCAGAGTGCTGGCACTGAGGTGGTGTTTGGCTCATTAAGGACAATTTGCCACGAGTAAAGTGACTGTTTTCTAAAAATATAAAAATGACCAATTGACAGAACTAGAAAAAAATGAGTTGTATAAGACAGTTACATTCAAGTAAGAAATACTAGCTCCAAGCAACTTCCCCTACTAATTTGGTTAGCAAGGAAACCTGATAATCAGATCACTGTATTTCCAATCATGACATTTAACTTGTCGCCATTACATACATGACAGATAACGTAACTGCAGATATGTGTTGCTATAATATAAATGGCAAATATCATACTGAGTAGAGAACATTATTAAAATATGGCAAAGGGAAGAAGCAAAGTAAAGATACAACCTGCTCAAATCTGGCCAAGGTATTTAAGACACCAAACCTAATTTTACAACCCAGGATGACTTCATCCTACCTCTATATTTTTGGCTCCTTTTCAGAAGCTACTAAACCTCAACTGCCCATGGTGCAGACTGCAATACTGACAATTAGCAGCAGATATAATTTCTTTGTTTTTTTTTAAATGAAATGTTTTTTTCAAGTTTACTTGAGACCGCGCATGCATGTGAGTAGGGGAGGGGCTGACAGCAAGGGGGAAAGAGAACCCCAAGCAGGCTCCGCACGGACAGTGGGTGGGGAGCTCCATGCAGAGCACCATGAGAGCATGACGGAGAGAGCCACCCAGGGAGCGTCCCGCCACAGATATCATTTTAAACCTCAGGTGGGATTCCCATCATTCAACATACTCCTTATTCATCCTTTTCTATGGCAAAAGGTTTTTTAACATTTTTTTCCTAACTTTGAAAGATGAAGAATCCTAAGAATGGATATCACGTAACACAACCAAAGCAGAATATTACGTACTGTCGATTTCATTGACTCTGTTTTACTGATGTATGATCAAGACTTTGATTGTAGATTCAGAATACGGACTCACCTGTTAGAAAGCAGAACAGTGAGGTGAAGGAGGACGTCGTCGACACTGGACACCGTGGGCTTCATGGTCTGGATGTACCTGAGGGCCTGTCTGTGCTCGCCCTGACTCATAAAGGCTTGAATAATCTTCGAATGCTGCCATGACACAGGTTTTGCAGTGCTTGGGTGAAACAGGAGATCCAAGCCGCTCTGCGAAGAGGACACGAAACTTGGTGAGCACAAACAAGGCGTGCCGTGTTGCGACAAAGCAGCTGAGCTCTAAAAAGACAGGCCACGCTAGAGCCACACAGAGCGGTTTAAATGCAACCTTTAAAGATCTCCTTTAACCCATGGTATATTTTAAGTAAAAGCCTTATCAAAAGCTTCTTTTGAGGCCTCATTAAGCTATTATATGAAGCTTTCTACCACCACCGTCAGGCTCAATGCCAAGGCCTGCCTTCTACGGCAACACGCCTAACAGATCTCTAACAGAAAAATCACCGTATTTGTACTGTTAGTAATTGTTTACTATTTCTTTCCTTCTTTGGACAGTACGGAACCTGGGGTTCTGAACTGTTTTATCTTTGTATCCTCACTGGCTAAGACAGTGCCTGGTAAAGGCACTGATGGAACAGAGTCCTTAAATTCCCTCTCAAAGCAGAATGTATCGTATCTTTAATATCACAACCCAGCTATGTACTTCCTTCTAAAATCTTAATCTTGTATGAACGTTTACATTCTAAGTGACCAGACTTACCCCATAATCATTATGATCTATCAGCCAAAACCCTTGGATAAGTTTAACCTGGCCCCATGAAATGGCAAAGGCAGTCGGAAATGATTCAATGCAAGCATCTGTTTTGTTTGGGAAGGAATACATGATATCAAGTAACAAATAAATGGTCTTTAAAAACGAGGGTTAAGGGCAATAAACAAGAAGAAACCCCCCACCTATCCGCTTGTATTAGGCAGCAACAGACCACAGCAGCGAAGCGGCTTGAAGGGGCTGCTGTTGAGCACTTGGAAAGCCCGAATGGATAACCAACCACGGTAGTTTTACTAAATGCGGGTGTAGCCAATCTACACCCGACCTCACTGGTTCTCAACACTAAGTACCATCACGAAGGAGGAAGACTAAAGCATACTTTCTTCAAGAAGCCAGTGGCTTACGAGCAAACTGAAGAAGCAGAGCTACAGACAAAACTCCAGGTAGGCAGCAAAACCCAGCATCTTAAAGCAAACCCATCAAGTCTCTTATAAACTATGAATGGAACCACATGTTTTTAGATAAAGAAACCAACATCAGTACAACAGTCTTACTGCAAAGACCACTGGGCTCCAAGGCAATACCTAAGGTAACAGAAAGCTCACTTCTCGTGTATTCGATTGAACACAGAGGTTAACCTCACTAAGAAGGAGCATTTGGCCGGCAATGTTTCACAGCCATTCTAACTTTGGTACCATCCCGGGCACATGGTATAGTCTGAGGAGAGTCCTGGACGCCGTCCCTAGAAAGTTAAGCACCAAACACAATTCTGCATGGCTTCAGGTCTGAACCCTCTGAACCCGACCAACAGACCCCGGATTAATTTTTCCTTTAGAAAAGTTCCCAGTATGAAACGGAGACTGGTTTAGGTTGTGTGAGGCTCTCTCCACTCTGCGATCTGATGGCTCAGGTAACGCATGAGTTGCGGGACAGCATTTAAAGGATACGATGGCGTGTTTGCTTGCTTCTGTCACATCGTCTAGTAGGTATATGTCCAGTAGTGCCTATGAAAGGACAATACATTCAGTGTGTTTTATACACTCATTCACTCATGCTCCCTGGTTTCCCCAGCCTGTGCCGGGAGTGAAAAATAGAGCTAAGCATGTCTCCTGCTCCACACCTCTGCTGTCGGGCACTTACGTGTAGACTGCTGGGGGGGTATTTTCCTGTGCCTCCTTCATCCCGTTTCCACAGTTTCTCTACACCATCTCCCAGCTGAGAAACCAACCCGTCGATCATCAAGTAATCAGGATTCCACTTCCCTCTGAAAAGGGCAACAATCAGGATTATTTAATATTAGCACGGATTCCTATTATCAGAACAAGAGGCATCAAAGCCTTAAAAGTAACAATCCTGACAATCAAAAGGAGAAGAGACTTGACTTGCTAAGGGCCCCACTTAGCATCAAGTGAGCCCCAGTCATCAAGAACCAGTTAGGCCCCGAAGAGGCCTCCGGCTGGGGTACCAGCAGGCCAGCATGGGAAGGTCAGGTCCCGGGTAGAACCGGGTCCCACCTGCCAGGTGCCTGAGGCGATTCAGAAAGTTTAGCAAATTGGCTCACATACTCTGGAAGTAACAGATCTAGAATTTTCAGATATGTCTAATAAGTCTCCCAAGACCGTGGTCAGTCTCCAAAATTATTAGTTCTTCCAAAGCACTGGACCCCTCACTGGCCACGCACCAAAGTTCCAGAAGCCACTGCCTTCTAGGCACTGCTCTCTGGGTGACTGTGACCTCGCGCCCGGCACCTGGGCGAGCCAGTGAGGTCAGGGCTGCGGGCTGTGGTACTACTGAGCCATTCCAGCCCGAGGAAGAAGGCGCAGAGTCCAGAGGCAGAGCTGAGGCTCACTCCCTGCTCTTTCTTCTAGTGCTTCTGCTTCCTTATTTCAAAGGACTCAATGAGGCTAACAGTCATGTATTTTCAAAAAGAAATAAAGGAAATAAAAAAAAACCCCAGAAAAGAGTGGGTGAAGTGATGAACCGCAGCTGTTAATGGAAAGAACGTGACACGCCTAACTGGTGGTATGTTTTATGCTTTTTTGGGGACTCGGAGCTTCTAGTCTTTTTCTGAATATGAATGCTCAGGAAAAATACACACAGGCTCTCCTCTATTAAACCAATCGTGGGAACTACTTAGATTAGGAAATACTGAGGGGCTATACTCAAGTTTCAGAGTAAAAGTGGTAACCCTTAGGTCAAGGTAGACAGGCAGACATTACCACTAAAATAATAAGGCTGGCAACAAATCCTGTCACCATACTTGAGAATTCCACACATTTTGGCCTCTGTAGGATGATGAATTCTGTTCTGAGAAAGCAATGACTTCTTACAAAAGCAATTGCTAAAATGTTCTGGAAGGTTCCGGACATACCGTACCTGGACAGACGCTCACACTTCTGTCGACGGCTGTTGTAGTAGTTCTGGATGACGGGGTAGTTGTAGCACAGGCGGGGCAGGGGCGTGGCATCGTCTAGACATTGGTTAAGGGTCGGGTAAAGGTCAGTAAGATCTCCAAAACATCCCAACGCTACTTGAGGTTACGCACATTAACGCTTTACTAAATTCATAGGATGTTGTTTAACCTGCAGGTTTCCTAAATTTAAGTACTAAACTTACTTAAATATAGTAAGTGAATTTAAGTAGTAAACAAATGTCATCAGCAGATCCAGAAATGAGAAAATAGAGTCTCTTGTGACAGTCTGTAAACACAAGGGTGCTGGCTTAAAACTCTGGAAAAGCTATTCTAGAAATTGATTCTACTCCCTTAATCACAAATGATAATTGAAAGGCAGCAATGTTGACCAGTTAAGTAAAATCAAAGGGCATAAGGGAAGGGTAGATCAGCAGCGATCATGCACAGGAAAGACACGCTTCTTAACAGAATCTAGTGTGTGTCCCAGACATGCAAGAAGTTAGAGGCTTTAGAAGTGCTCCAAGCAAACATGGCCCAAGTCCAATTCTCTAATTCTTGGTATTGGCATAAATTATTAGGTAAAAGGAGGTATTCAACAGACGGCAAATAATATTGGTTAATAACCATTATTAAGAGAACTCATAAGGAGAAAAAGAACAGTAAGTTGGATTAGGAAACCCACAGCTGAATGGGTCTGAACACAGCTGGTGATCTCACCGACCCCTCGTTCAGAGCCCTGTGCTGTGTCACTCGGTTCAGGGAGTGACGTGTGCGCGCCTGGGAGCGGCACGGGGCGAGGCTCCCAACACAAAGTGCGAAAGGACAGAAGGAGGTAAGAACAGGAGAAAACCTGAGTGAGGTGCTGGAAGAAAGGAAATCTGAAACCTGAGAACCACCAAATGATAATGACTTAAGAACGCGTCCACGCCCGGAACTCTGTTACCTGAGCCCTCTGGCAGCAGCCCCGAGCGACAGAACCACAGCACCACTTGTGTGTAGCGGCAGATGAGGCTGGTCACCAGGCACTTCCTGTGGAGGTCCTTAAGGCCTGTGTAGGAGGGTCAAACACCAGATATGCAAGGTGCACACTGTCAACCACACGTGAAACTCAACACACTTGGCGGTTCTCAAAAACTAATTATTTCGTGATTTTTAACAGGATATGTGTGTTTTTGAACACCCTCGGCTTGAACAAGTAATCTCCAAAATTCTAAAGTAAGTAACTTTCCAAGTAGGCATTTTTGAGAAATCTGATTCCACCTCAGCTGTTTCCATTTACTTAGTTTCAGAAGCCGAATCTAGACATTAATATAAACTAGTAGAGTAATATTAACATATAGCCTGTTCAAACCAGGCCTTTAAATGAAATTGGCTATTTTTTTGTTTATATAGCAAAACAGAGACCAAACATTTACAATGACTTCTGTGAATAAAAACGAGTAATTTAAGAATTCGAAACTCTAATGTTAGTATGTACTCCACCCCAATGTTCAGAAAATTTAACCCTCAAATTTCCCACGCTTATTTACTTAAGCAGGGGCTCATGGCACATCGAATAACATTCTGTAGTTTCCATTAAAAAACAAACACAAGAACCAACGCCTCACCACAATGATGCATCTAAGACACGGATGCTTATTGTTTCTCGAAGCCGGAAGTAAAATTGAAATAAAAACTCATCTACAGAAGACAAAGCACACACCTCTCTCAGTGATGTCTTGGGCCTCCCTCACGAAACAGTTTAAGACGGAATTGAGGTTGCTAAGAAGCAAGCAGCACTGCCGAAGGGACTGTATGGTTTGCGTATCGATGAAGCGACACGAGCCATCAAACAATGGTGTACCTTCCAAGGATAAAATACAAGATTCGTTTGGACACAATAAACAGGAATTAATTAAAATCACAAATGCAGTATTTATCAAACTCCTATTAACCACAGAATCAGTCTACACATTCTGGGTTTTGCAAAACACAAACCTCAAGAGCCCCAGATGGGACAAATACAAATTACTATTTTTTATGAGGCACAACAAGGGTAGCGATACGTGAACAGAGGAAAGTGATCGAGAATCAACTTCAGATTCACTACAAATTAGTTCATTAAATGCTTCTCCTCCAAATAAAGCTTTCAGGGCAGATCTCTTACATACAGTGCTGTTTTGGGATTAGTATTTTACAAGAACTCTTCCTCCACCTCCAGTCTTCAAAAGTGAGACACTAAAATGAAGACTCAGATAAAGACTTTATTATAATAAAATTGCATGCTTGTTACAATTCCTTGTAGATTTGGTTGTCCTTTCATTTCAAACTCGAGATTGAGTTTGTAAATTCATTTTTTGGGGAAAAAATGGGTATTTTAGTTGCTACTAGCTACACCTTTTAGGTAAGATTTAATCTCATTAATATTTAATGGGTAATTAAACCACAAAACAAGTATCCTAATCAGAAATCCTTCCTCAAATGACATGCTCTACTTCCAATACATTTAAAATATTAGGCTTCGCACTTTAATTACATTTAGGTTAAAAAAAAAATTTTTTTTTAAATGTTTTATTAATTTTTGAGAGAGAGACAGAGACAGCATGAGCACGGGAGGGTCAGAGAGGGAGGCAGACACAGAATGCAAAGCAGGTTCCAGGCTCTGAGCTAGCTGTCAGCACAGAGCCCGACGCGGGGCTCGAACCCACAAACTGTGAGATCACGGCCTGAGCTGAAGTTGGACACTTAACCAACTGAGCCACCCAGGTGCCCCTACATTTAGGTTTTAAAAAAAAACTCCATTAACTAATAATGAAAGTTCAAGGCAGCAATAATGGCGGAGTTACCAAGTTCAAGCCTGAAGCACATTATACTCTTATATAAGAAAGGCATACAATTTGTGAACTAATCTGAAATTTTTTTTACACGAGTTACAGAATCATAACCAATCCTGAAAATATTTTCCTCTCAAAAAAATACATTTTTACTCTGATTCTGAACTATTAGGTGTTTGTCCCTCACTTCAAATGTACTAAGTAATCACCAAAATATTTAAAACTATTTCATGTTTATAATGTTATTAAATATGCCCTAAAAATATTATAGAACCTCAGGTCTTCCGACAAAACTTGAAAATCCTCTAAGAATAATTTACTTAAAAAGTCCATTTGTTCATTCATCACTGACACGATGAGAGAAGTAACAAAAACATATACATCTAAAACTTAAATTTTACTTTCTTGTACAGGGCAATCACATATTATACCTTTCACATTTTTTGCACAAATTAGGCATTAGTGTTTAATGCTCACAGGACACCTCAAAACTCAAAGTGTACAACAAATAAGCAAAACTGTTAAGAAAAAGGACTTTGAACGACTGATAAAAACATCTGTTCGTAGAAGACAGAGGAGATTTTTGCCCTCCTATTCAGCCTTTTTATAGTCATAAATATTTTAAATAGAAAGTAAACAGAGGAGATTCTGGGGTTAACTGGCATATTCTAACTCCATCATCAACATGTTTTATAATCTCATAAGATCAAAAATTAGAATTCCAATTCTTGGTATTGGACACATCTTAACATGTGCCAGTTTAACAATGTGTTGCAAAATCTTGCTCAAGAAAGAATTTGGTCGGGGCGCCTGGCCGGCTCAGTGGTGGAGCGTGGGACTCTTGATCCTGAGGTTGGGAGTTTGAGCCCCATGCTGGGTGTAGAAATTAAAAATAAAGTATTCTTTAATTTTCAAAACCTTTTTATTTTAGAGAGAGAGTGCGCAAGTGGGAGAGGGGCAGAGGAGAGAGGGAGGGAGGGAAGGAGGGAGGGAGGGAGGGAGAGAGAGAGAGAGACAGAGAGTGAAAATCCTAAGCAGGCTCCGTGTTCACTGCGAGCCTGATGCAGGACTCGAAGTCACAACCCTGGGATCAGGACCTGAGCCGAAATCAAAAGTTGGAAGCTCAACTGACTGAGCCACCCAGGCACCCCGAAAATAAAATCTTTGAAAATCAAACAAAAATAATAATTTTGTCACCCCAATTTAAAAAGAAATGGTATTCTTTTTATTAAAGATAAAAAGAGCTCACAACGTCAAAATGATTAAGGTATTAAAGAGCTCACAACATCAAAATGATTAAAAGTTGTCATGTACTTAAAACATATACTAAAGTTAATGTTTTAATATAATACTTACACAGTCTGTCAAATTCCTCTTTTGTGAAAATCACTTTATTCCAGGTCCATTCAAGAACAAAGCGCAGATTAGCAGCAGAATTTGGTTGTTCTTATTTGTAAATATCAATGGAAAAAATAAAGAATTATTAATTACAAACAAGAAATTAGTAACTTCGGGGAAACGAGAGCCGCCATCCTGATCAAGCGAGCAACGTTAAGTTCAACAGTAACAGAGACAAGCAGGTACTGCCCCCTCCTGGTGAAACACAGCAAGGAGCACGTCCTTTTATGCAGTGCTGTTGTGAAATGTGTAAAATCTGAATCTACTACGGGGAAAGAGTAACAAACACACACTGAAAGGCTGTCTACAAAAACAAACACACACTGAAAGGCTGTCTACAAAACAATAGGCTTATATTTCTTTTAAAATGTCAATTTCTTCAAAGATAGCGCCCTAGGAATCGTACAAGACTAAGAGAAATTTAAAAGACATAAACACTAAACACAAAGTATATTCCGGATTCCCTACCCCTCTAAATGCTACAAAGGACATTACTGGCCTGATGAATAAGATTCCAGTAAGGTCTGGAGATCAGATAACAACATGTATTAATGTTTTCCTGATTTTTAGAAACACAAAGTGGTTTGGTAATATAAGTTTTTGTTCTTGGAAAAAAACACTGAAATGTTACTTACAATTAAAGAAACCTGACATCCTCAACTTAGTCTCAAATGACTCAACAAAAATAATGTGTGGAGTACGTGTTTGTAAAGAAGAGGACACATACCATGAGGATGAATTCCAGAGAATTCTGCTGAGTGAAAAAAGAGTCAACCCCAAAGTTTACGTACACTGTAATTACATTTACGAAGTTTTTAAAAATGTGTGTTTATTTTTGAGACATAGAGACAGAGCACGAGCAGGGAGAGAGAGAGGGAGACACAGAATCCTAAGCAGGCTCCAGGCTCTGAGCTGTCAGCACAGAGTCCAATGCGGGGCTCCAACTCACAAACCGTGAGATCATGACCTGAGCCGAAGTTGGATGCTTAACCGACTGAGCCACCCAGGTGCCCCATGAACATTTTTGAAATGACAAAATTATAGAAGTAGAGAACAGATTGGTGGCTGCCAAGGGTTAAGGATGGGGGTGGGTAATGGCAGGCGTGGCTATAAAAAGGGCAACGTGGGGGCACTGACTGAGATACTGTACTAGAGGTCGCCCAGGCCTTGCCGGGGGAAGGCGATGGTGAAAGGGTACACGGGATGTCTACATGATGTCTTAAAGCTACGATGTCAATTGATGATCATCTCAAAATAAAGCTTAACTAACTCCCCCCGCAATGAATAATTAAAAATTTTTTAAATACAAAAATAATTTTTTATTTGTTAAAAACTAAGATCTTACCTTCTGCTATCCACTTGTTGATGCATCCAGTCAAAAGTCCCAGGGAACTCGTATGGATTGCTGCCGACAATATAGCTTCTAACTGTTCTTCCTAAAAGAAGACAAGAAGATTAAAAGTAAGACAAGAAGATAAAGGACCTGTGATCCCAGGCTCAGAGACAGCAAGTTCAATAAGAGGACACATGGGTAGAGGCTTAAATATCCTGACCCGCTAGACGGCTGTAAACCAGAAGCTAGACGTGGACGCCACTCGCAGTGACGCGGCCTCACTGCAAGGCTCACATTGGACAGTGGGAACGTAGAATGGTAAAAGTCACTTTGGGAAACAGTTGTAGATTCTGGTCACCTCAGACCTGGCAACTCCATACCCAAGAAAAATGAAGGCACAGGCCCACACCAAAAGTGTCCATGAGATGTTATTCTTAATAGTCCCAAAATGAAACCAAGCCAAATGGCCACAGGCTGACGAATGGATGAACAAAATGCGGCACATGCCTGTGCAGACACCAAAGGGGACGAAGTACTGGTGTGTGCTACCACACAGTGAACCTGAAGTTCATACACGTGTGAAATTCCTAGGGGAAGTCAGTCAGAATGCAGATCAACAGTTATCAAAGCTGGAGGACGAAGGGGAAGGAAGGAGAAAGGGGGTCTTTGTGGAGGCGATAAAAATGTTCTAAAACTGAATGTGGGGCCGGGCGCACAATTTCGGGAATTTATTCAAAACCACTGAATTACCCACTTTCAACGGGTGACCTAAAGTATATAAGTTATGTCTTAATAAATCTGATACTTAAAATATTGTTTAGTCACATTTAATATCCAAGAAATCTATGAATGTCATTTATTCTTTTTTCTTTTTCTTTCTTTTTTTTTTTTTTTTACAAATAACTACATGAATAAACAGAGAGTTAGATAGGAATAGAAATGCTACGGTATGATGAAGGTTCACCCAAATGAAGAAAAGCACAATTCTAAAAGGAGACTTGCTAAAGCATTTACATTATGATCAGGGACAAAACAAGTGTGTCTGCTGGTACCATTATTTTTTCCGGTTTGTGGAGGTTCTGCCAACACTATGCAAAAATAAACAAAAATAGTAAAAGAAAAGAGGGCTACATTTCTGCCGACTGTGTACCTTGAAAATCTAAGAGATTCTAACTTGGTTAAATAGATATTAAAGAGATATACAAAAATTAATTGCATTTTCATATGTTAGCAGCAACCATTTAGAAATGAATACAGGAAAAATGTTCTACTCACAATGAGCAAAAGTACAGAATACTTAAAAGATAAAAATAGAAACAAATTCGTAAGAAAATAACCATAAACTCTTGCTGATAAATGTAAAACAAACCGTGGGTAAACGGGAAGATACAAGATTTAGACTTGGATCTGATAAAAATGTCAAATCTCTCCAAACTTAGTATGTGAATATAATAAGTTTCCAAAAAGAATTCCAATGGAGGTGCTGGATAAAACCATCTTATAATTAATACAAAAAATGCCTATGAACTGACCAAAAATTACAGGGAAAAAAGGGCTACATTAGCAAATATTAAAACAGTATTTTAAAATGGCATATAAATAGATGAGATTAACAGGACAAAATTAAAATACAGAAACAAAACCCAGTCCACCCAGACACTGGAAATCAAATAAATGTGGTATTTCAGTAGCACGGGAAAAGCCTATTCTATGTTTTTCTAAATGGTACAGAACCACTAGACTAAACACCATCTGGGAAAGAGGGGGGAAATAAAAAAAATCAACCTTCACCTGATCTGTTACACAAAGATGAATTAAAGCTTTAAATGTTAAAGAAACATTTACGTGTTAGATTTTTTAAGCCAGAGCTATAAAACAAATTTGACCACAAAAATCAATTTGTATGTAGCAAAAGATACCATTAGACAATCCAGAAGAAAACAGCAGGAGAAATATGTATAAAATGACAGAAAAGAGAAATATGTATTTCATAAAGAATTTCTATAGACAACCCAGTAAAAAAGGGTAAAACCTATAAATATGTCATTAATTATGATCAGCCAATAATAACATGAAACTGCACACACCTCGTCCTTTTCACATATACGGAAGGATACATCGAGGAACAGAACGAAAAAGTCTACAGTCAAGAAGCCCACACAGCACATAATGCAAACCGGCAGGTGACTACGAAGCGGTCGTCCAGACGGTGACCCGGGCCTAGGCGGAGACGACTGCTGGACCCCAGAAGCTTGTCTGCTCCTCCCCGGTCAGAAGCAAGTCCCACCAGCCCCCACCATCTCCCACGGTGACCCCCATCATCTCCCCTGCCTTCTGAAGGAATCATTTTCTTGCTTTTCCTTTTGTTTTACCTCTATGAACACATCACTGAAGAACGTTCTAGGAACGGACAACAGAATGCCAATACTGATGTGCCTCCGAACAGTTTAGCCAAGTTTCTAAATTCAAACTATTCGTTTATTATTTATATAACTGGAAACAAAACCAGTTTCCAGGTTGAAGTACCAGGTTTAAAATAATCAATCACAGAAAACACTAAATGCTGTTTTATCCACGCAGCTGAATTATAGGTAATTGTTTCTCATGTCAAATTTGTAAGACATTCTTGCCTTAACTAAATTTGACAACGTGTAATTAGAAAAGATTAATCAGCATTAAGTTTCCTAGAGTAAAAGGGTTGAATGGAGCACCTGGAGCACCTGGGTCTGGAGGATGACGAGCAGCTGGCTCTCTGCTGTGACCAAGCAGGAGCGCTTGGCAGGCAACGGCAGTTTCAACCCGACTCGCCTGGTCTCACTCTCTCACACCTGTGCTGCTCTCACGGGGGCTGGAAAACGGTCCCCGGTCTGTTTTAACAGCTTCCACTCGGGTCAAGGCTGAGGTCACGATGGGGTGCCTCCTGTCCTGTGTCCTATTCGGCTACGTGAACCCAGTGTCGAGTCATGGCCTAATGGGTCCGGGGAGTGTGTGGCGTGAGCCAAACCCGAGACCACAGCTGCTGATCACGCACACTGAGCTCTACGTTACCCAACCCACCAAGGCCGAAATCACCTAGCAGATTTTTACTACAATAGAAAGCTAACGGTCTATGACCCCAAATAAACAACAAAGTTAGAGGTCACCTCACCTGAGTTAAGTTGGAAGGCTGAATATCAGCGAGTCTCGGGGACAGAAGACCAGCCATTAGACAACGATTATAACCATCAGGTATGAATTCACTGAGAGACGGTCCTGATTTCTTTAAAAAAGTCAAAGTCTGCAAAGATTGGTTAGTAAACATCAAAAACCACAACTTAAATAAACAAATTTAAGATAATAAACTCATCATCCTACTTTACACTTAATGTTTCGAGTAAAATTAAAAGACACTGAACAGAAATTGCAAAAGACTCCATTTTTACGTTTCTGACAAGGAAAAGGGTTTATCGGTTCTCGAGCTAAACCAATGCTTATTAGTGATAAAGAACATTACTGATAGGTGTACTTTAGGTCACTTTTTGTTTTTATGAAAAGTAACCCTATTAACCTTCCTTATAGCTGACAGACTTGGTAACAGACCTTATGAACATACCCCCTCCATCCCCCCTCACCGCCCCCGGCGGTTTATTCCTGATTTAATGTACAAAAGATCGAATACAAGTATAAATATGGCATTCACATGCATCTAGCTGATTATCAATTTAAACATCTGCCATTTTGTGCCTTCCTGGAAAAGTGGTTTTCAACATTAGTCATTGCCCACTCTGTGCCAGGCACCATCCTAGGCATCTTTTTTGTGTCACTTCATTTATTCATAAGCTTCCTGAGAAGAAAGAGGAGAAGTGAGGGATGGACAGAGAGGGGTGTGGTTAAGGCACTGACCTACTTCGCTCTCTTCCTGAAGGTCCAAGCAGCTAACATCCACACAAAGCTGCTAAACACAGCCCAACGCCTCTTCTGGTACGTTGCCATCAGTAACTAATGTCACTAGCCGCCAACACCACAAACCTAGCAGAACCTACCATTTGAGCTGAAACAACAGTCGGCGTAACTAACACTAAATGAAGTTTACATCCAATGACCTGACTTCAGCCCAGTTAGACACACTCTGTCCACAGTGTTAGTTGCTACCTACCTCCTTGTGAAAGCCATTACAAGTTATACGAACAATTCCTGAGTTTAATAAACAAGTGGCATCTAAAAAAAAAAAAGGAAAAAACAACCGCTCACATATTATATTTTAGACTGCACTGATACAACAAAATGTACCCTAAGAAGAGACTGCTAGGCAAAGTATCAAAATCGTTGCATATGACAAGTTTTAAAACAGGGGCGCCTGGGTGGCTCAGTTGGTAAAGTGTCTGACTCTTGATTTCGGCTCAGGTCACGATCTCAGTCCATGGAATCGAGCCCCACTTCGGGCTCTCAGCAGCAGGGAGCCTGCCTGGTATTCTCTCTCTCCCTCCCTCTGCCCCTCCCCTGCGTGCGTACGCATGCATGCTCTCACAAAATAAGTAAACTTTAAAAAATAAATAAAATAATTTTTCCAGGCACTTTTATCCTAGCAAGATACCCAGCTTCATCATAAATAATAGTTACCTTTTCTATCAAGTTCAAAATAGTGATACTTTCTTTATAAAATATCTAAGTATTAACTTTCTCACATACGTATCAAGGTAATTTCCTCAGCTACCCATATATTAATGGTAAGGAGACATGAAGAGATAATTATATACACATGCCAACTATACACTGTATATGTACCATATGTATATGCACACACATCACACACAAACACGCGGACACGTTGTTATTTTTCTTGAAAGGTCATGTTAAGGAAATACATACCAAAATTGTAAGTACTTGGGCTAAAAAACTGCTCAGGAGGTGGAAAGGAAGGAGGCACTCCTCGACTCAAGCTTCTCTCGTGCACCAGCACATCCAGGATGTAATGGGGGAACGTCTTACTCACGACAGAATCCAGAGACCACAATGCAAAATAAGGGCAATTATGCAGATACTCTCCTGATCTGAAAGAAAATGTTACAGAATTATTAAGGCACCAAGCTGCTACACATAAAAAATAAATACCAGAATGAGAAAGAGAGAGAGAGAAATCATACCTTAACGAATCTGGCATTTGAGCATGATACCAACGATTTATGTCAAAAAGTCCCAAATACACAGAAGGCTTTCCTTGTCCGTATACATTCACCTGCCAGGTAAATACTGAAACACTAGTGTCAGGAGACAGCGCTAAAAGGAAAGAACGTAGTTTTGAAAAATTGAATAAATCACTGCAAAGTAAAATTACCCAAAATAAAATGTCAGCAGCATTTTCTCATACAGTAAGAAGTTTCAATTCCATTTGATACATCAAAACACACTTCCACTGCTCATTCTGTAAGAAGAGTTACATTCACTTGTATCTTAACTGTTTTCCTATTTCAAGAAGATTTTATCAAAAAGTAAACATCAGAAAAGATATATCTTGGCTTATTTTCACTTAACGCTTTGGCCACTTTGACGCAGCTGAGGTAGAAAGCAGAAAATGATTTGAATGAATATTGTCCCAACAACGGAGCAGTTAGTACAGAGCATATCAATACCTACGATGGACGGCCCAGGCGCAGGGCTTAACTCTTGAGAGGAATTCTAGCCGAGAAGGACGGATCCAGCCTTACTGTACAGGGGGGAAGACAAGCGCTTGGATGGTAGTTGGGGAATGGAAAGACAGAATCGCAGTGAGAGACGGCAACAGCAGAGAAAGATGTAAGCATCGGAGAACCAACAGAGGGGAAACACAAAATGGAAGAGGGGCGTGAACGATGAGAAGAAGTGGAGTGCGGGGAGTTCTGTGTGGGGCATTTTGCTGGATGTGACCACCAGACCACCTACCGACGTGGGACTAGAACAGAGGACACACTCAGGGCGGAGGCACTGACCATGAGCTCATGAGCCCCAATAAGAACACCAACGCCGCCAGGGCCCTGGTACACGTTCCCGGACTGAACGAACCCATCCCACGGTCCCGCTCCACCGGCACAACAGCTTCTGCAGAAGGTACAGCTGTATCACTCTGCTCACGGTGGGGGAAGGGAGGCCCTCACAACCAACGACACAGATGGGACGTGAATCCCTGCTGGATTCTAAACCCTCTGCAACTGTGAGCAAGCGAGTCTTGTTCACCAGGAAGAAGGGATGATACGGAAGGAAACAGAAAAATTGAAGGCAACCACCGCAGGTCTGCCATCACGTCTGGAAACTACACAGAGGGAACCATTACCCATGGTGTGCACGCTAGTCAAACTGCAGACCTTCTCCGCCTGTTCACAGGGAGCTGGAGCAAGACTCAAGGGCCCTTCAGTAAGGGTGCCTGAAGCTACCCTGTTCTTGGGTTCCGCAGAGCAACGTGGAGAGTAACAAATACCTAGGACATCACACAGACCTAAATAAATGCTGTACTTAGTATCCCAATTTTTTAACTGCCAGGAGTATGAACTCTAAGAAGCAGTTCTCTGTCATAAATCTTAAATCAAGATAAATCTCAAAATCAAGCATTCCACATGATATACATTTAGAGCACTTTTTAACCAACCTTCATCCATACCTTCCTCTCTGTCGCCATGATATCGAAATTTCTCTATACTCTGGCATCCCAACAGCTTGGTATTACTAGTCTGTCCCCTCAGGGGAAACATGCCACCTGTGAGGTCCAGTGTGTATCTTTCTTCACAGTACTCTAACCCCTGAGAGAGAAAACGTATATGAACCTTAACAGAATTCTAAGCAAAGAGTCATTCAAAAACTAAATGTCCTCCAAATCTCGGGTGCCTGGGGGACTCGGTCGATTAAGTGTCAGACTCTTGGTTTGGCTCAGGTCATGATCTCATGGTTTGTGAGTTTGAGCCCCATGTCAGGCTCTGCACGGACAGTGCGGAGGCTGCTTGGGATTCTCTCTTCCTCCCTCTTTCTCTGCCTCTCCCACTCGTTCTCAGAATAAACTTTAAAAATTAAACATGAAAAAAAAATAAGTGGTCTCCAAACTTAAAGATCTTTCACACAATCCAAAGGAAACACAAAAAGGTTAAAGACTAAAGAGAACAAATCACTGAAAAGGGCTCTGCGATTTTATAGAGCATAAGACACAAAAGGCTAAATTTAGTCTCTCGAAAATAGTTACCAACAAATCTTCTAAAGCCGTTATCAAACATGGGAACCTTGCACTTTGGGCTGGAGTGTGAACTGGACTAACCACAAAAATTGCACACAAGTATACTCCAGGCCAGCAAAGCTGTTCCCGTGTTCTCAGGGAAATTCTTGCTCTAGAGAAGCAGCTCTTAAAATTGTTTTTGCTAATCAATCTCTTTAAAAACCTAAGAGAAGCTATGAAACTTTCTCCCCAGAAAAATCCATTGATCATAAAAAAGTCAAACATAATTGGGAGACTCGTGGATCCTCTAACGCCCACCCACATGTCTGCAAACACTAGGCTCAGGAAGTCTGCTCTCCAGAGAGGGGAGGGAGGGCTGGCCACACCGCGAGGGGCAGCACACTTCTTCCTCGAGGATTCAGCTGGAGAAAGACTTCTGAAAGGCCGAACATTTACGTGCTTTTACAACTGTTAAATATTTTTTTTTAATTTTGGGGCGCGTGGGTGGCTCAGTCAGCTGAGCGTCTGACTTCAGGTCCGGTCATGATCTCAGAGTTTATGAGTTTGAGCCCTGCGTCAGGCTGGCTGCTATCAGCACACAGCTCACTTTAGATCCTCTGTCCACCCCATCTCTATCCGTCCTCTCCTCGCTTGCTTGCTCTCTCTCTCAAAAAGAAGCATTTTAAAAATTTTTATTTATTTTTTTAAGATTTTATTTTTAAGTAACTCTACACCCAGCATGGGGCTTGAACTCACCACCACAAGATCAAGAGGTCGCGTGCTCTACTGAGCCAGTCTGGCACCCTAGGACTGTTTATAAAGTCACCCTATGGCTTACTGCTTGGTATCAGAGCTGTTGCTCTAATAAGTAGAGCTATTTTTCTTGGGTACCAATTAGGTCACAAGATGAGTCTTGTCTAATCCCCTCATTTTAGAGGACAGTGATGGCCAGGGAAGGTAACTTGGTAAAACGCTCATCTTCTAATCCCTAATCTAACACTTTTTTCATTATACTATGAATACATTATTCACTTGAACAGAAGAGTAATTTTTCAATATGTTGATACCTTAAGACAAAGATTAAAAAAGGCAAACAATGACAATATGGTAATAATGAAATGTATCCCCAGTACCATTTACCTCATACAAGATCTGTCCTGATGCCAAACACTTTCTATCACCGAAGGCCAGCTGAAGTAGGTGTAAACTCAAAACATCCCCTTCACTGAAAAAAAAAACACAAAAAAAACAGAGAATAGCTGAGAAGAAACACTCAACATCATATTGATATATGAAGCATCTCTTACTGTCCAGTATGTAACACTGAGTGCACATGACAAAACTAAGGTAAAAGTGAAGAACTTACTTGGTCGTTTTCACAAAATGCAGTCCTCTGAAACAACTGATTTTTATCTTTTATTATTTTTTAAATCTTTATTTCCTTTTGAGAGAGACAGAGTGCGAGCGGCAGAGGAGCAGAGAGACGGAGACACAGAATCCAAAGCAGACTCCAGGCTCCGAGCTGTCAGCACATAGCCCTACAAAGGGCTTGAACTCACAAATCCTGAGATCATGACCTGAGCCAAAGTCACATGCTCAACAGACTGAGCCACGCAGGCATCCCTGACTTGTATTTTTAACTGATTCTAATCAGCTTAAGCTGATCTTATTTGCAACCTTTAGGTGGCCCCTTATGTGGCAGAGACTACAGCTCTTTACCCAACTTTCTTTCGCAGGGATGTGTTTGTTAAGTACATGGCTGCCGAAAATGTGTTACATTTCCCAACTTTCTGTGCAGCTGGGTGCAGGAGGCCAGTTTCACCAACAGATGGGAACAGAACTATCCTGCGGCAACTACAGAAAGCCCTTGGTACGGGACAGCACGTTCCCGCCCCTCCTTGCTGGTCTCTTCCTCCAGCTTGTGACGCTCCTGCCTGGAACAAAGGGGCTGCCATGTACCACAGCACGATGGCTAGACAGTGTGAACATAAAGCAGATACCGGATCGGGCGTGCGCTGCTCCAGGACACCAGCACGCAGTAAGGACTGAAAGCACACATTTCCATACTGTCTGACTTTGAATTCTTAGTCTCTCTGGCTGATCTTTTTTTTTTTTTTTTTTTAAATAGTTTGTCAACTTGGTTTCCATGTAACACCCAGTGCTCATCCCCACAAGTGCCCTCCTCCGTGCCCATCAGCCCTGTTTGTTCTCAGCATTTTTTTTTTTTTTTTTTTTTAAATAGTTTGTCAACTTGGTTTCCATGTAACACCCAGTGCTCATCCCCACAAGTGCCCTCCTCCGTGCCCATCAGCCCTGTTTGTTCTCAGCATTCAAGAGTCTCTCATGGTTTGCCTCCCTCTCTCTCCCCAACTATTTTTCCCCTTCTTCTCCCCCATGGTCCCAGTCAAGTTCCTCCTAATCCTCCTATACGTGCAAACATATGGTATTTGTCCTTCTCTGTCTGACTTATTTCGCTCAGCATAACTCCCTCAAGTTCCATCCATGTTGCTACACATGGCCAGATTTCATTCTTTCTCATTGCCATGTAGTATTCCACTCTACAGATGAACCATATCTTTTTTTTTGTTAATGTTTTATTTATTTCTCAGAGAGAGACAGACGCCATGAGTAGGGGACGGTCAGAGAGAGAGGGAGTTACAGAATCTGAAACAGGCTCCAGGCTCTGAGCCAGCTGTCAGCACAGAGCCCGACACGGGGCTCGAACCCACGAACCATGAGATCATGACCTGAGGTGAAGTCAGACACTTAACCGACTTAGCCACCCAGGCGCCCCGAACCATATCTTCTTGATCCATCCGTCAGTTGATGGATATTTAGGCTCTTTCCATGATTTGGCTATTGTTTTAGAGTGCTGCTATGAACATTGGGGTACATGTGCCCCTATGCATCAGCACTCCTGTATCCCTTCGGTAAATTCCTAGCAGTGCTACTGCTGGGTCATAGGGGAGTTCTATTGTTAATTTTTTGAGGAACCTCCACACTGTTTTCCAGAGGAGTCGCACCAGTTTACATTCCCACCAACAGTATGGGAGGGTGCCTGTTTCTCCACATCCTTGCCAGCACCTAGAGTCTCCTGATTTGTTCATTTCAGCCACTCTGACCAGCATGAGATGGTATCTCCGTGTGGTTTTGATTTGTATTTCCCTGATGAGGAGGGATGCTAACCACTGTTTCATGCGTCTGTTGGCCATCTAGATGTACTCCTTGGAGAAGTGTCTGTTCATGTCTTCTGCCCATTTCTTCACTGGATTATTTGTTTTTCGGGTGTGGAGTTTGGTGAGTTCTTTATAGATTTTGGATACTAGTTCTTTATCTGATATGTCATTTGCAACTATCTTTTCCCATTCCATCAGTTTTATGGACTGTTTCCTTTGCCATGCAGAAGCCTTTTATCTTGATGAGGTCCCAATAATTCATTTTTGCTCGTGATTCCCTTGCCTTTGGGGATGTGTCAAGTAAGAAACTACTGTGGTTGAGGTCTAGGAAGTTGTTTCCTGCTTCCTCCTCTAGGGTTTTGATGGTTTCCTGTATCACATTCAGGTCCTTTATCCATTTTGAGTTTATTTTTGTGTATGGTGTGAGAAAATGATCTAGTTTCATTCCTCTGCATGTTCCTGTCCAGTTTTCCCAGCACCATTTGTTAAAGAGGCTGTCTTTTTTCCATTGGATGTTCTTTTCTGCTTTGTCAAAGATTAGTTGGCCAGACATTTGTGGGTCCAATTCTGAGTTCTCTATTCTATTCCTTCGGTCTATGTGTCTATTTTTGTGCCAATACCATACTGTCTTGATGATGACAGCTTTGTAGTAGAGGCTAAAGTCTGGGATGGTGATGCCTCGCATTTTGGTTTTCTTTTTCAATACCACTTTGGTTATTCGGGGTCTTTTGTGGTTCCATACAAATTTTAGGATAGTTTGTTCTAGTTTTGAGAAGTATGCTGGTGCAATTTTGATTGGACTGCACTGAATGTGTACACTGCTTTGGGTAGTAATGACATTTTAACAATATTCTTCTGACCCATGAGCATGGAATGTTTTTCCATTTCTTTGTGCCTTCTTCCATTTCCTTCATAAGTTTTCTATAGTTTTCATCATACAGATCTCTTGTATCCTAGGTTAGGATTATTCCTAGGTATTTTGTTTCTTTGTGCAACTGTGAATGGGAACAGTTTCTTGATTTCTCTTTCTGTTGCTTCATTATTGGTGTGTAAAAATGCAACTGATTTCTGTACGTTTATTTTGTACCCTGCAACTTTGCTGAATTCTTGGATCAGTTTTAGAAGGCTTCTGGTGGAGCCTGTCGGGTTTTCCATGTAGAGTATCATGTCGTCTGCAAAAAGTGAAAGTTTGACGACTTCTTTGCCAATTCTGATGCCTTTGATTTCCTTTTGTTGTCTGATGGCTGATGCTAGGACTTCCAGCACTATGTTAAACAACAGTAGTGAGAGTGGACATACCTGTCGTGTTCCTGATCTCAGGGGGAAAGCTCTCAGTTTTTCCCCGTTGAGGATGATGTTAGCTGAGGGCTTCTCATAGACGGCTTTTATTATGTTTAAGTAGGTTCCTTCTATCCCGACTTTCTCTAGAGTCTTTATTAAGAAGGGATGCTGTATTTTGTCAAATGCTTTTCTGCATCTATCAACAGGATCATATTGTTTTTATCTTTTCTTTTGTTGATGTGATGTATCACATTGATTGATTTGAGAATGTTGAACCAGCCCTGCAACCCAGGAATAAATCCCACTTGATCTTGGTGGATAATTCTTTTTATGTGCTGCTGAATTCTACTTGGAAGTATCTTGTTGAGGATTTTTGCATCCATATTCATCAAGGATATTGGCCTGTAGTTCTCTTTTTGTTGGGTCTCTGTCTGGCTTGGGAACCACCATGATGCTGACTTCGTAGAATGAGTCTGGAAGTTTTCCTTCAATTTCTATTTTTTGGAATAGCTTGAGAAAAATGGGTATTAATTCTGTTTTAAATGTCTAGTAGAATTCCCCAGGGAAGTCATCTGGCCCAGGGCTCTTATTTTTTGGGAGATTTTTGATAACTGATTCAATTTCTTCACTAGTTATGGGTCTGTTCAGATTTTCTATCTCTTCCCAGGTGAATTTTGGTAGTGTGTGTGTGTGTTTAGGAATTTGTCCATTTCTTCTAAGTTGTCCACTTTGTTGGCATATAATTTTTCATAGTATTCCCTGATAATTGCTTGTATTTCTGAGGGGTTGGTTGTAGTAAGTCCTTTTTCATTCATGATTTTGTCTATTTGGGTGCTCTCTCTTTGCTTTTTGAGAAGCCTGGCTAGAGGTTTGTCAATTTTGTTTATTTTTTCAAAAAACCAACTCTTGGTTTCATTGATCTGTTCAACTGTTTCTTTGGTCTCTAGATTGTTTATTCTGCCCTGATTTTTATTATTTCTCTTCTCTTACTGGGTTTGGGGTGCTCTTGTTGCTCTCCTTCTAGTTCCTTCGGTGCACTGTTAGATTTTGTACTTGCGCTTTTTCTAATTTCTTGAAATAGGCCTAGAGTGCAATGTACTTTCCCCTTAGGACTGCCTTTGCCGCACCCCATAGAGTTTGGATTGTTGTGTTTTCATTTTCATTTGTTTCCATGTATTTTTTAATTTCTTCTCTAATTGCCTGATTGGCCCATTAGTTCCTTAGTAGGATGTTCTTTAACCTCCATGTTTTTGGAGGTTTTCCTGACTTCATCCTGTGATTGATTTCAAGGTTTGTGTTCAAGCATTGTGACCTAAAAGTGTGCATGGTATGATCTCAATTCTTTTGTATTTATTGAGGGCTGCTTTATGTCCCAGTATGTGATCTATCTTAGAAAATGTGCCATGCACACTTGAGAAGAAAGGAATTCCATGGCCTCAGGATGTAGAGTTCTAAATATATGTCAAATCCCTCTGTTCCAATGTGTCTTTCAAGTCCATTATTTCTTTAGTAATTTTCTGTCTAGCTGATCTACCCATTGCTGTAAGTGGAGTATTAAAGTCCCCTGCTACTAGCACATTCTTACCCATAAAATTGTTTGTGACTGTTTTATGTATTTATGTGCTCCCGTATTTGGGGCATAAACATTTATAATTGTTAGCTCTTCCTGATGAATAGACCCTGTTATTAGTATATATTGCTTTCTTCATCCCTTGTCACTGCCTTTACTTTAAAGTCCAGTTTGTCTGATGTAAGTATAGCTATTTCAGCTTTCTTTTGACTTCCAGTAGCATGATACATATTTCTCCATCCCCTTACTTTCAATCTGAAGGTGTCCTCAGGTCTAAAATGAGTCTCTTGTAGATACAAATAGATGGATTTTGTTTTTTTTTATCCATTCTGCTACCCTATGTCTTTTGATTGGAGCATTTAGCCCATTTACATTCAGTGTTATTATTGAAAAATATGGGTTTAGAGTCACTGTGTTCTTTGTAGAATTCATGCTTGTGATGGTGTCTCTGGTACCTTGCGTTCCTTGCAACATTTCCCTCATAGAGTCCCCCTCAGGATTTCTTGTAGGGCTGGTTTAATGGTGACAAATTCTTTCAATTTTTATTTGGGAAGACTTTTATCTCTTCTTCTATTATGAATGACAGGCTTGCTGGATACAGGATTCTTGGCTGCATATTTTTTCTGTTCATCACATTGAAGATCTCCTGCCATTCCTTTCTGGCCTGTCAAGTTTCAGTAGATAGGTCTGTCACCACTCTGATCGGTTTCCCTTTGTATGTTAGAGCCCTTTTATCCCTGTTTTCAGAATTCTCTCTTTGTCCATAAATTTTGCCAGTTTCACTATGATATGTCGTGCAGAAGATGGATTCAAGTTACATCTGAGGGTAGTTCTCTGTGCCTCTTGGATTTCAATGTCTGTTTCCTTCCCCAGATTGGGGAAGTTTCAAGGACTCCTTCAGCACCTTTCCCTCTCTCTTCCTCTTCTGGGATTCCTATGATAATACAGATATTGTTCCATTTGATTGTATCGCTCTGCTCTCGAACTCTTTCATGTTCCTGGATCAGTTTATATCTCTTTTTCTCAACTTCCTCTTTCTCTATAATTGTGTCTTCTAATTCACCTATTCTCTCTGCCTCTTCAATCCATGCATTGGATGCCTCCATTTTATTACGCATCTCATTTATAGCATTTTTTTAATTCATCACAATTATTTTTAGGCTCCATAGTCTTTGTAGCAATAGTTTCTCTGATGTCTTCCATGCCTTTTTCAAGCCCAGTGATTAATTTTATGACTATTGTTCTAAATTCTTGTTCAGTTATGTTGCTTTTATCTGTTTTGAGAAGTTTTTAAAAACTTTATTTGTAGTTTCTTTATTTTTCAGGCAGAGAGAGACAGAGCATGAGTGGGGAAAGGGCAGCAAGAGAGGGAGACACAGAATCTAAAACAGGCTCCAGGCTCTGAGCTGTCAGCACAGAACCCAATGTGGGGCTCAAACCCATGAACCGTGAGATCATGACCTAAGCTGAAGTCAGACACTTAACCGACTGAGCGACCCAGGCGCTCCTGTTTTGAGCAGTTCTTCAGCTGTCATTTCTTCCTGGAATTTCTCCTGCAATTTCTCTAGAGGAGAGTTCTTCCATTTCATCATTTTGGTTAGCTTTCTATCTCTTGTTAGTTTTAAAAGCTCGTTATGCACTCTGCACCTAGGAGTGCTGCTGTATTAAAGAAGACTCTTTGACTGTCCAGGGCCTGTCCATTCAGGAAGTGCTCTTTGAATGGTGTCTCTTGGTCTCTCTTGTTGAGACTTTGGTTATTTTATTTCCCTACTTGTAGTGGTATTTGGGGCTCTCCACCATGTGCACTTTGGCTTGTTTCTTGAGGTAGCCCTGTCCACAAACAAGGGCGTGCCCTCTGGGTGGTTGGCCGGAGCCTGGAGTGGGTTTGAGGATTGGTGACGAGGGTTGGGAGCCTCTCGCCTCACCACTGGGGATCGAGCCGAGCCAGAAGCACAGTGACGCAGTTTCAGGCATGCCACATACCCTCCAGATTGAGCTGGCTGGTGAGCAGAGGGGTGGTTTCTCCCGGGGTCGCCTGGGACCAGTGTGTCCCACTCAGGGCGAGCTGGACAGCAGGAAACCGGATCCCTCTGTGTCCCAAGCCGAGGTTTTTCTCTTCTCCAGGGACAGGGACAGTGTCTTGAGTAGTTCCGCTGCTCTTTCTTTTCCCCTAGACTCACCGCAGCTCCCCGCAAAGGGGACTCCCTCCACTCCCTCCAAGTCTCCGGTCCCAGCCCGTTTTTATCTTTCTCAGTTCACACTCACGCTATAAGGTTTTCTCAGCGGAATCTGTCTCCTTTTCCTCCCATATTCCTGGATATTCTTGGATTCTGTAAGGGTTCCTATGGCTTCAGGCCTTCTCCATTTGACAGATGGGGGTGAGTGAAATGTACAGAGCTCCCTGCTTCTCCGCCATCTTGCCTCTCCGTGGCTGATCTTTCTTAAAGGACCTACTCTACTTGGCTTCCAAGGATACCACAGTCTTCATGGTCCCCACATACACTACCCTCGGTCTCTGCTGGCAGTTCTGTCTCCTGCTTCTCAACCTTCGGTCATCCCTGCGTGCAGAAGGCTTCCCAGCTCTCTTCTCTAGCTATTCTCTCTCTGGGCTAGTAGTGCTCTACCTTGGTTGCTTATGATTAGAATCACCAGAGGAGTTTACAGAAAATACTAGTGCTTAGATAGGCCTTACCACCAGAAATGGGTTTCACTGGTCTGGTGCACCAGAGCAAACTCAATACTCATATTATCCTGACCTCCACGGCCCTCCACACACCAGTTCTATTTTTCTGACCTCACCCACGACTACTCTGCATTCTACCCTTTACCACTCTTGCTGCTTTTCCTTGCAACATTTTTCTAAGGCCTTTGCCATCTTTCCCTCAGATCTTCCCATGGCTCTCCTACCTCCCAGTCCCAACCGACTTCATTCACATCTCCCTGACTACACAGATCTAAAATAGCAGTTCCCTATATCACACATTCTGTATCTCCTCTGCCAGCTTTATTTTTCTGTACTTAACATCACTACCTGAGATTACATTAAATATGTGCACTAATATACTTATGAAATATACTCCCTGAAATATACCATCCAGAAGAACAGAGATTTATTGGTTATGCATCGCTATGTATCTCCAACTGTCACTAGCACCCAGTAAATGCTCGATAATTACGCTGAATGAATAAACACACGGATGTGAAACAAAGACAACCTCGCAAAGACCAAATATTAAACAGGATAAACTGCATACAACCACCATTCAAGGGACACCAGTTTTTCCATTCACTTTTCCATATTACAAAATTAACTTGGCTTTTATTGTAATTGAGGAGCATGGTAGTGAGGATGGAGTTGTACACCCGTGTAATCTTGTGGTGGTGTGGTCACGACAATGATTCTTTCCTTCCTTCTTTTATCCCATTTAAATAATTACTCTGGCAGTAAAAAGGAAGGACCACGCCATCTTTCTCATTTAGACTTACAATCTAAATTTATATTATTTTCATCAGCTTATAATACCAGTACGGTGCTGGGAAAGTCCATGACCAGGGGATCAAAGAAGAGCCTTTGTTAAGTAATATGCCTTTGTGAAATGAGAGATTAGACTAAGCGTGATTTAAAGCAGGATTCCTGCCCTGGGATCTGAGGGGAGATAAGAGAGCATCTGTGAGTTCCCGTAAATTGTAAACAAGAATATTTCTCTTTATATGTGTATGTGAACAATACATAATAAAGATATATATGTACACGTATACAAAGAATACACACACAAACAACACTTCTACA
Organism: Hyaena hyaena; assembly: GCF_003009895.1. Classification (NCBI taxonomy): domain Eukaryota; kingdom Metazoa; phylum Chordata; class Mammalia; order Carnivora; family Hyaenidae; genus Hyaena; species Hyaena hyaena. The sequence goes on along the minus strand of NW_024080735.1, from coordinate 3,640,361 downwards.
GAGTGTATGTAATACTCACATATAAACAAATGTAAATACTCTCTTTAAATTTTTTTTAATGTGTTATTTCTGAGAGAGAGAGAGACAGGGAGAGAGCGTGAGCAGGGGAGGGTTAGAGAGGGAGGGAGACACAGAATCCGAAGCAGGCTACAGGCTCTGAGCTAGCTGTCAGGACAGAGCCCGACGCAGAGCTCGAACCCACAAACCGTGAGATCATAGCCTGAGCCGAAGTCGGATGCTTAACCGACTGAGCCACCCAGGCGCCCCTCAAATGTAAATACTCTTGTGTACAACTTACAGGAGCTCACAGACTGCACTCTGTCTCCCCGCAGACCCCAGGCAGGAATCCTGCTTTAAATCGTATCACATACACACACCAATACATATCCCGGCCTTCATCAGATTCTCAAAGAGCCCCATGACAGACTAACTTAAGTCAAAGACTAGAAGACCACAAAAATACCATTCTCAAAAACATCTCACATCAGTAACACTACAAACACAAAGTAAATCATGTCAGAATAAATAATCCAAATTACCAAATAAATTAACCCTACCCTATTAAAAGAATATATACAGTATCAGAAAGTGGTTTCAAAGTCATTAGAGAATTATGCCCATGTCTTATTTCCAAAATGTGTCGTGATAATAAACATAAGTAAATGCAGAATGTCACCGTAAGAGAAGCAAACAGTATGTTCTGCCTGTATTTTAAACTATGATTCATTTGTGCTTCAAGTGCAAATTCAGTTGACCCTCCAACAACATGGGTTTGAACCCATGTTCAAAAGTTACAGGTGGGGGGCGCCTGGGTGGCTTAGTCGGTTAAGCGTCCGACTTTCGCTTAGGTCATGATCTCGCGGTACGTGGGTTCGAGCCCCGCGTCAGGCTCTGTGCTGACTGTCAGCACAGAGCCTGGAGCCTGTTTCAGAGTCTATCTCCCTTTCAGAGTCTATCTCCCTCTCTCTCTGACCCTCCTCTGCTCACGCTGTCTCTCTCTCTCCTAGAAATAAATAAAAATATTAAAAAAAAAAAAGTTACAGGTGGATTTTTGACTGCAGGGGGTGGGAGGTGGGGGCTGGGGGCGGTGAGTAGAAGAGTCAACTGTGGAGCTCTGAAAACCTCAAAAAAGGACTCAGGGAAGTGCATTCAGTTCACGAGGGTTTTACACAAAATCAGGAGCAGAGAATAGCAGACAGCTTCCTGATTACAAGGACACAGTAGACATCACTCACTGACAGTACTAAAAGAATCAAGAGTGGTATGATAAAAAAGAACGCAGACTTATTCACCAAGTTCCAAAATAAGAGAACAACACTCTAGACTTTAGTGTACAAATCTTAGGAAAAGCAAAATTTTAAAAACCCACATAAATAATAATAAATCAGAGCACTTGGGTGGCTCAGCTGGTTAAGCATCCGACCGCAGCTTAGGTCATGATCTCTCCATTCCCAAGTTTGAGCCCCGTGTCGGGCTCTGTGCTGACAGCTCAGAGCCTGGAGCCTGCTTCCGATTCTGTGTCTCCCTATCTCTTTGCCCCTCCCCTGCTCATACTCTGTCTCTCTCTCTCTCAAAAATGAATGTTAAAACAATTTTTTGAAGGGTAATAAATTACCGAACTCATCCTAAGAGGCAATCCTAGGAGGAAAAATAACCAAACAACAATCATTTAGATGAAAGTCCCCTTGCATCCCCCTCCCCACCCCAACCCTGCCTGAACAGCCCAGCGGAGTCTCAACCATCAAACTGCTGCTGCCCACACCGCACTGGGGCAGACGGAAACACAGCCTGGACTCCATGAAGGAGAGAGAGCTCCACAGCGGTCTCCTTATTTTCAGTTCCATAGTTTTTCGGGATTGACAAATTTCAAAAGTGGCAAATCAAGTCTTCTTTCCATCACTGACCACAGAGTAAGGCAAGATAAAACCACCAAGTGTGGCATCTAATACAAAATCCCAGAAATCTAATACAAACAGACCCCAATTCAGGTACCCAGAGCCCGAGGTGGGATGGGCTTGGGAGGAGCAAGTACTGGGAACAAAGGTGATCACCATCGTGGCGTTTATATCATAAGCGCGACTGTTTCACTAATCTTAGAAGGGATGAAACATTAAAGAGAAAGAAGAGGAAGTCAATACTACTACCATTCTAGCCCTGGAAACAAGCGAGCATAACCAGACAGAATCAGCTGAAAGATTTCTCACGAGCTATACTTGGGACAAAATTAGACCCTGTGACAGAGTAAAAAATAAGCAAGTGAATGCTACGAGTTTACTGCGCCAGGCAAGCAGGACAAGGAACAGAGTCGGGGTCAATAAAAACGGGAGGCACACACAACAGGGAAAGAAGGTGCTGGGACACGAGACCCCAGGAGGCCACCGCCCCCCACCTGCACTGGCCGGCTCCCGGCAACAGCAAGCAAACAGGCGCGCACAGTGTCCTCCCGGCCTCAGAACGTACTCAACCACGTGGAAACAATCCCTTCGTTTTCAGGATCGTCCCAATTGCCACCCGTGACAGTGATGTTGCTTCCGGGGAAACTGAGACAATGTACTGTGAAGCTTTCTGAGAGGCTCGCTGCGGCCTCGTCGCTGGCCAGGGTCGTTGAAAACCCCACGCGCCACACTCACCTATCCTGTGTAGACTGAACGGCCCACAGGTAACAGCAATTACGAGGGTCATTCTCCGGTTCTTGAAAAGTGAGAGCGTACACAGGGACTCTTCCACCTTCCAACTGGGTATAGTACCTAAAACGGTAACAGAAAGGACTTCATATTCTTACGTGGTGATTTCAGGAAGAATCCGGGCTCTCATGGGAGACTCTCCGGTTAGAGCAACTGCCGCTCGCGCAATCGTCTCATCTTCAAAACTACACAGGGCATTCGAGGTCACGACTGCCCGTGGCCATGGTGCCAGAAGGGCTAAAACCACCCCCAAGGTCGCCTTCCAGTCCCGTGGACGCCACGTGAGCTGCTCCCCAGGGAGGCGGCACTCCGCCTGGGCCACCTGCCCCGGCCAGTTTCCCCAGAACAACCCCGAGGGGGTGAGAACGCTCCCGGGAACCAGCGAGAAGTCAGCCCGGAGCGGCCAGCGCTAGGGACGCACGTAGAGAGGCCGGGGACCCCCAGGTTCGCAGGAGCAATTCAAAGACAAGAGCTGGGGAAAGGCTCTCGGCACAACACAGAGAGCTGAGGTGGCCTCCCGTGGGGGCTACTGGGCGACAGCACCTCCACCCCATTGCTGGTAACTTGCAAAACCCAAACCAAAAAGAAAAAAAAAAAAGGACTCTGAGGATCTGAGGAGGTGCAAGGACAGAAGTTACTTAAAGCACTTGTGATTCTCTACTTTATCAAAGAGCAACGGTGAGCAGCAGGTCTGGTTTGAGATGAGAGAAACTTGTTATTTTCCTCCTCTCTCTTTTCTCTTTCACCTCAACCCTGGTATACGGTATACATTTATTACCAAGGTGAGCCAAGCAGGAAACGTTTGGAAGAGTAACTACTACTGATTTTTTTTGCAAGATAAAGTATTCAAGAAAATATTCCAATATGCCTTGAAAAAACAGAGAATATTAAATTGACAACTTACAAGGAAAATGGGCATCTACTTAGCTATAGGGATTAAAAGTCTGCAATACTTATCTGTCACCCTCCTCAATAAAGGGTTAATCCCACACGATTTTCAAGATTTTTTATTAAAATCTTAATCTCACACCCAGTGTGGGGCTCAAACTCACAACCTCAAGATTAAGAGTCGCACGCTCTACTGACCGAGCCCCCTTCAGCAATTTGAACACCAGAAATGCCAATTTAAAAAGTATCAATACAACTGGGGGAAATTTAAACAGCATCAAAATTTCAAAACATGGTGTCTTTTAACTTTGATTAAAAAGCCTGTTTTCCCATCAACCAAGTACTACCATCACCTTCTACTCTACACGTGTGGTTGGAAGTACTCATGACAGAATTCATACCCCATGAATACGTGGCTTACCATTACAGAGCAGCATCTTACTCGCCAACAGCCCACCACACTCGCTGAAGGGCCTTTTAAATACACACCAAAGAGCCGACCTATATTCACGCGATGAGGCCTTCCTTTATTATATCAAGTTATGATTTTGTGCAGCAAGAAATCATCCAGACTCACTAAACTGCTAAGCTACCCTACCTTTTTCTCTTTACTCTAATTTTAAACTATTAATACCTGAGTACAAGCTATCTTCGGAAAACGGCTACCAATAAACAAACAAGAGGAAAAAGCTGTACTTACTCTCTTTTCATGCTTTTCATATTCCACAGAGCTAGGTAGCCGTCAGAAAAGCCCACGGCCAGCTGGTTAGTCCTGCTGATGTAACAGAGCACCGACACGGCCGTCCCCGACGGGCTGGTGAGCTGGAAACACAGGTGGCGCCCTGCCCGCGTCACAGTCTCTCTGATGTGCGGCACCTCGGCCGGAATGCCAGTGACAACTTCGAGGTCTAGAGACGCAGAGTGAGTAAGATCAGCAAATTGTAAAGAGCATAAAAGCAAACGTGTCACCCCCTAGTCAAGCTGCAACTGAAGCCCACTGGGGTCGATGAAAAAGGATCTGTGACAACACAGCACGCTCAGCTCCTAAACAGCCTCCCATCTATGTAAATGCTACGATTTTCAAAACACATTTAGGTGTGTAACTTTTTAAAACTCTCATGGCACGTTTTAAATATTCTCTAAAGTACATTTTTTTTAAAGGATTAAAGAATTTCCTTACTAATCATAAACAAAGCTGACAGTTTCTTTATTTACATTTAGAACTAAAAACCTAAATACTCCCTTTGGAGAAGTGCCGGTTCCAGGTCTGGGGCAGGAAATATGTGAGGTGAGCCTAGTTCATCTTGTGCCCGAAATCGAGGAAGCCATCGAAATCTATAGGGGATCTGGCAGACTCCAGAAGGGGCTTGTCAGTAACAAATGCCATTTTGAGCACTGTTTCTTTAACAATGAAAATGAATGAATGAAACACATTAAGTATGTAAAACCTCATGAGTTCCCGCCCTGCTCACCTAAAGACTTTCCTGAACCATTTTAAGTCCCTGGGTACCAGCTCCTTACTCTGAAAATTAGTACTTAGAGAAATAGTAAGCATTTATCCTTTTCTGTACAAACTGTATTTCAGGCAAACAGCCCTAGTTAATGAGAAAATCCTTCCTTAGATTTACAGAATTTTAAAATCATCATTTTTGTATCCCCTAATGAAGAAACTGAGGTAACAGTCTCAATGGACGAAACAATTAATTTATGTAGGGTTTTTCAACTCTGGCTCCACTGACGCTCTGGGTCAGAGCAATCTTGGCTGAGGAACAGCCCTATGCGTATAGGATGGTCAGCTGCATCCCGGGCTTCTACCCAACGCCACCAGCACCATCTCTCTCCAGGAGCAACAACCAAAACACATCCCGGACACCTCATCAAAGATCCCCCAGAGGGCAAACGTCACCCCCGGGTGAGAATCACCGGTACAGGGGGAAATTGTAACAAGGAAGAATCAAGCTGTCGTCATCTGGACCTACTGGTCACTGAAGGTGAAACATGACACCATGTGCCCCTGTCATGATACAATACGAAGCACCTGGCTCTTCCGAGGCAGCCTTGCCAATGTCACACCTGACTCTGGTCAGAACTGACTTACGTTTGCAGAAAACGCAAAATGTAAATGACAGCACGTGAAAACACCCTGATAACTGCAAACTGCGGGGCATTCTACCAGCTAAACTAACTTCTTTAGCAAGTCAGAAGCACTACAAATAGAAAAAGAGGGGAAGGGGGAGGACTGCTCTACATTCAAGGCGACAGAGACGTACCTCAAATGTCATGTGTGGACCTTCTTTAGACCCAGATTCAAATGATACAAATGCAAAACGATGCTTTAGAGACAATCACAGCAATCTGACTTATGGGTTCGTTACTAGATTACACCAAGGAGTTCTTATTAACGTACTTAGGACTGGTAATGGCCTTAGGACTATGTAGTAAAACAGCCCTTATCAGCTTTAAATTAATTCAGAGGCAAAGGTGGGGGAGAAGGAAAAGAAAACAAATGTACACGTGGTAAGTTCTGAAAACGAACTTGAATTTAGGTGATGGACATGTGGGAATTCTTATATTCTTCTCTCTTTGAAGATGTCTGAAATCTTTCATAGAAAGGAAAACTACTCAGGTCCGTATGTTAATATAACCGAGATGCAAGGGCAGGTTCCCTCAACGCTGCTATGCAGAGGGGAAAAATCATATATTGTACTTGAACAATTACCCTCTTGATCCCTTCTGCTTCTGATTTTTTTTTCCCAGAGAAGCAAGTGATTAAATTTTGCCAAAATAAATAGTTCATACAATGGAATAATGTAACCTTACGCAAGAGGGTAAGATAGACTCTATCTGTACTGATGTGGGAAGATGTTAAGGTTGGAAAAATTGTAACACAGTATTTATAGTATAATAAACATCAGGAACTTCATTTTCTATGTTATGTGTATTACAGTGAAGACCAAATAGTTGTAATCCTAAATTACTTTTGTAAACAAAAAAATATATTTTGTATTAAACCCCAATTTTTTATTCAATGGCTTTATAATTCTTTATAACTGGGAAATGATTCTGATCTCTGATCACAATCCAAAGTGTATCATTATAAAACTATCCTTGTGTTGAATTCCACTACTGATTGTGGACTTCTGAAGTAAAGAAAGTTCTAACTCTACTATTCTGGTCTGAAGAAGAGTTTTAATTATGAATATGAGCACATTGATTAGCCTTACACCTAGAAGGATACGATCTACAAAACTCTGGAACAAAAGCCATCATGACTATTTAATTCCTCTATCAACTTTCTGTAAAGGCAGTTTAGGCATTTCTAATATTCTATAAATTCACTTTCAGTTTCTGTGATTTCTGCAAGTCAATTCTTTTCATTAATTTTACACAGAGTTAATCAGTCAGATCTTTGTACATATCAAATTTGCAGATACAATTCTCATCACTGTGAGGATCTTTTTTTAAATTTTTTAATGTTTATTTATTTTCGAGAGACAGAGACAGAGAGTGCAAGTGGGGTAGGAGCTGAGAGGGAGAGGGAGACACAGAATCTGAAACAGGCTCCAGGCTCTGAGCTGTTAGCACAGAGCCTGACGTAGGGCTCCAGCTCACGACCTGTGAGATCATGACCTGAGCTGAAGTTGGATGCTTAACTGACTGAGCCATCCAGGTGCCCCCAGGATTTTTTTTTTTTTTTAAGTGTACATGTGGCCATTATTTCTGTCAAATCAAGTGTTTTCAAGTCATATTACAGAAATCTGTAAAATCAAAAAGTTTGTTCAGAAATCTGATTTTGCTCTTAAGTTTCTGGCTAAATATAATTTTTACTACTTGCAGTTACAATCAGTTTTATTAAACACTGACAATTTTTATTCGTTATGCTCATTATAATTTGGGGGAAAATAATGATCATTTGTATCTTTCTTTCTTAGCTGATCTACAGAGAAAGATCTGCCCTATTATAGGACTGCTTTAAAAATCAAGAAAGTCCTCAAAATTAAACGGTCTTTTCCTAAAACTGTATGATATATACATTTTTAAAAGGCTTTTAGGTTACCTCTCCTCCCTACATAAGCCAGTCTTAACACTGGATAATTCTATAACGTCTACACCTTCAGCCCTCCTCCTGGCATAACGGAACGACAGCTATTGTTCAAGTGTTGATTTAAAACAAATCAGGAATTGTCTCAAAAATAAATAAAACAAATCAGGACCTCAATCTCTTTCAAGACCTACTTTCGTACCTCATCAATAAACAGAATAACTCATGCAAAAGTATCCCTGGGCCCCAAAACGCTAATACAATGGGTCCAGACCATTAAAGAAACAAAGACACACAGAAGCAATTTCTACATAAAGGTTTTTCACTGTTTAAGGAACCCTGGTCCATTGCATCGGAATCCACCAGCGCTCAGTTCGAGGCTCCACACGATTACCTGATGCTTCCACTTCATTCTGGCCGCACGACAAGTCATCCAAGCACAGGTCAATGAGGAGGATGTGCCCGATATCAGTCACCACGGCCGCCACACCGAAAAGCCACCGCAGGCTGGGGTGCAGGTGCTGGGTGCTTGCACTGGCGCCGCCGTGGTTGATGACAGGCTCGATGGCGGTCACCTGGGGGGCAGAGAGTGAAAAAACACAATGAAACAACAGAACAAATTTGGAGGTTAGAGACGGCTCTCAGCGATAACAGATTTAAACATTTTCTACTAGAGATTATAAATTTGCATTTGGCTGGTGGATCTGAATAACGTTAATGAAACCTTCAGGAACAGAAACACCATCGTTTCACTATAAAAATATATCCGGGTCGGTGTTTACTGGAAGCGTACCACAGGCCAGGCCTTGTCTAACTGCATCACGTAACGTCATGGTAACCTTGGATACGGGGTTATGTGTAATTACACCTGTTACGGATGAAGCACGCTGAAGCCTAGAAAGTTTAACTGGGGTCATTTATACTCAAACCCAGATTCTTCTCTATAAAGCTGTCAACCAGCTACTGCTCCATCATACAGCCTGTTGTCCTGAGGAAGGATGAAAAGAAATCATTCAAGAAAAATTTACAGTTTTACTTTTATGCATTTTATGCATTCATGTCAGAGTAAAGTTTGTTTCAGGCTGTAACTCATTACAGACAAAAGCCTGGCTCTGTATTTCACTGGTATACAAAACATTCTACAGTGTTTCTAATTCTGAAAGCCGTGATTTCATGGACTGTCTTCCTTGTCTAACTCACAGTGATATTGTCTACAAATACTAAAGCCCAGTCTCTCAGTCCCTTCTGAGTGGTTAAAAAATCTATCTGGGTTTGCATTCCTCATACAAACACTGTATTAATTAACTGAAAATGGGATCTTATTATTAATTTTAAAATGAGACACTTAAAGCAAACAGAGTTAAGAGAGGATACTGTGCCCCAGACAAGAAACTTAGCTGACCAAGTTCTTGGGAAGGTTTCGATCAGTCTCCTCCCAGCCCTTCCCTTCTATATCCCCCCTTCTCTGCGGTGCCAACCATCTGCACGACTGAGCAACCAGGCACCTCGCCACCCTCATTCCTTCTCAATTACTCATCCAAATGATCGACAGGGCCAGGCCGTGTTACCTCCTGAATATATTCTACTTTTGTTCCGTCTTCTCCACTTTGACCGTCATTTCCCTTGTCCAGTTCATTATCATTATCCATCTGCACCTACTCCAATCCAATGAGCTTTTTATACTAGAGCTCTGCTTCAACCTTAAACGACCACCAAAGACTTCAGATGGAGGCCACTAACTACAAACAAGTCCCTTCACTATCCCAACCTTCCCCATTTCTAGACCCCACCTCCTCCGTCCCCTCCCGCAGCCATTCTACGTAAGCCCAATCCCCAAATGTCCCATACACTAGGACTTTTTACATGCTGGTCCCTTTGCCTAAAATATCCAACCTCTCTAAGCAGAAATTATCTAGGTGTTTCCATGTTCCGTGTGCTTGAGTTTATCAAAATACTTACTATACTTAGGCTATAAACTTATTACCTGTCTTCTCCCACTAGACTACAGGCTTTTTCAACAGCATGAACCAAGTTCCATTTATCTACTTTTCTCCAAAATTTAGGATATAGCTTGATTTACAGTAAGCACTCAATAAACTGCTAAATGAAATCTGACTTTAAAATCAGCACTGGCAACTACATTTAAGACACCAGGCTATGACCACTTCGACCCCCAGCAGTGCCCACTGAGTGAGTTTCCTCAAACTGTCAAAACATAGTATTTTGACATTTACCTCCCTTTAAAAATTCTATTCTAGGGGCACCAGGGTGGCTCAGTCAGTTAAGCATATGACTTCAGCTCAGGTCATGATCTACTGGTCCGTGTGTTCGAGCCCTGTGTCAGATTCTATGTTGACAGCTTGGAGCCTGGAGCCTGCTTCAGATTCTGTGTCTCCCTCTCTCTCTGACTCTCCCCTGCTCACGCTGTCTCTCTCTCTCTCAGAAATAAATAAAACATTAAAAAAAAAATTTTTTTTAAATATCATTTGACTCTTAAGAAAAATATATTCAACTCTTAAACAAGAGTGAAGACATACTTTCCATACTGCGGCAAGGCTACAGTGTCAAATTAAAAAAGAAGAAAAACAAACCGAAACACACCACAGTAATGAGTATTTTAATAGAAACTTCCAGTGTGCTCATAAACTCCAACTGAAGCTGATGAGACTCAGATGATCCTCTTCACACAAGAGAGTATCAGAACACTTCGTGTCACCCCTACTTTCATTTGCAATTTTCTAACCAAGCATAAAAAGTTCTATATTAAACGTTAAGTTCTTTTGATAACATACTGTCTTTAAGCTCTTTATTTTGAACTTTTAATGGAAAATAACAATTCCATAGAAGTAAGCAAATTTTAACAATGCAGAGCTCAATGGATTTTCCCAAAGCCAACACACCTGTGTGACCAGCAGGGGTTAGCTCTGAACACAGAGAGCTCATGTATATTCAACGGCACCTACCCTTCCAGGAAGAACAACAGCTTTCACTACTCTGGACACGCCAAGGTCGTACAGACAGAGAACACTCCCTTCTGCTTCCTCGAGTCCGATTAACAACCCAGTTCTCTTCTGCCAGGAGAATTCCTTCATAGCCAGGACTATGGGAGGCTGGTGATTCGCTCCACTGAATCGATACGCAGACAGCCGCGCTCCTGTTAGAAAGTTCACTACCTCGAGCTGTGGACCACAAGCCAGGCAAGCAAGTGCATTTCTCCCTAGAAGAAGGAAAAGAAAAAAGAAAAAAAGCAAAAAACGTTACTTATTTCAATGGACACCATGTAAGTAAACAGAAGTTAGAAGTTTTACATACATGATATACAGCTTATTATGTAGAACCTGATGCATTAGCTCTAAAGTGAAATCTGACCATTTATAGAACACAGTGGTCCAGAGATTAGTAAAATACATTAAACAACTATTACCTCAGTAAGAAAGTTAACCATTGGGTGAAGGCACCTGCTATGGGCTAAAAGAAACGATCTCATTTAGTCCCCGTCACACCTCAATACAGAGAAAAAGCAACGGAACTCTCACACAGGTAACTAACCTGCCCCCGGCCGTGTGGCAACAAGGACCGCAGCCAGAGGGGCACCGCAAGTCAAACTCCAAACCTCACAGGTCCACGATGTTATACCTCAGGAGTTACACGTGGTGCTCTGAGCCTCATAAGATATAACCCATGGTTCTATCCCCGAGTTGTTCAAAATCTAACTGAGAAGACAAGATGTAACTGGTGTCACAGGAAAGGCCAGGAGCCCTTCTGGACCCCTTACCAGTCATGCCTGGATCTTACTGTGTACACAGTGTAAACTACCCGGAGGTTTTTAACCTATCTGATAGGTTTTTAAACGTTACCCTCTCTGCTAAGCGAAACAGGGACAAGGGGGAGCACAGGGCACAGGTGCAGGATGAGACCCCAGGCCCGGCGGGCGACCATGAACGAAGAAAAGTAGACTGACAAGAGATTCGTCTTGGAGACAGGACTGAGAGTATGCGCTTGCTGATGGAAGACCATAAGGGAGGTAAATAAACCAAGAATCAGGAACAGACTCGAATTTGCCCTTGAGCAGCTGGGTGCGTGGTAACTTTTAAATCTGTGATGGCTACCTCGCATCCAAGGACACAGGTGGCTAACCCAGGCTGGAGCAACGGGACACTCTGCAGTTTAAGGAAACAGCACAGCACAGCGGGGACCCAGAACACATGGCTTCAGAGAGAATTCTCACCACTTGCTATCTCAACCTGCCGGGTTCTTAGCCGCACAGATCAGTGAGGGTCTACTCAGAAGAGTCTGATACCTCAGGGCAAAGTTGTTACAGGGCCTAGCACTGCTCTTATACTCCAGACAGGAGCGCTGCGAATAGCCACGTGGCTGACAGGTGTCCCTGTCCACCCACCAGGGTGGATGGCTGGGAAATTCACTTTCCTAAAACTCGCCTGCAGCCTCTTTCAGCGGACTGAAGTCCACGACTGAATGGCTCCTCTGCTACGGTTTTCTGCTCTATTATATAATCGAAACTGTATATTAAGATCTTGTTCAAGTTAACGAAATTAAGAAATAAGACTTTGTGGGTATTATTCGAGGCCCTACAGTCAGACTGTTCTACTCATAAGACTATTTAGATTCTAATCCAAATTCATCGCCAGTAAACCTTACTGATTACAAAGAAATAACAGCTGTGTATTATTTCTATCTTCTAAATATAAACAGTCAATACTAAAAGATAGTGTACACATAGTACAAAAACTATAAAGCACACAGTACTCTTAATAAGCAAAACACCCACCCAGGAGTCACCGAGAATTGTTCGAGAGTATACGGACATGATTCCACATGCAGCTGGGATGCCAGATGCTCAGGTAAGACCCCTACGACCAGGTAGTGCGATTTTATCCCGGATTAAAGGAAATTATAATACGTGCTTATTATTCTCTCCCAAATCTATCACATTGGTCAACGCCCAGTAACGTTATTTACCTGGAGTGAGCCTTCCACGAAGCACACATTCTGACGTCCTGCCGTCTTCCGCACAGGCTTGCACCGTCACCTCCGGCAAGCGCAGGAGGGCCGTCACTTGCGCCGTTAAGCCTCGCATGCTTTCACTGTAAGGAGTTGGAAGAGAAAGCATTACGTTCGGAGCGTAATATGCTTGAGCCCAGAAGAAAAAACGGAAAAGCCATCACACGAAAATAAATATGCTAAAACCAAAATCTGATTATAAAACACATTTCGTGTGCTTCTGGGTCTAAGGTCCTACCTCCTAATAAGATGTTTCCCAACAGCCTTAGGAGAGGAAAGATGTAGTAAGCCAGATGGCCTGAGGGTAGACTTGATTCCCCAGACGGCCTGGCCCTGTGCAGCTCACCTTATCTACTGCCTGACCTACTACTCTCCAAGAACACTTCACACACAAACAGGAAGAACTGATGAATGTTACAAAAACTGCTGCTCCAGGGAAGGGGGAGAAAGTCCCCCAAAAGTGTGCAAACACACAGTAATCTCAGGAATTGAGTTTGGGACGGCTCTTTAACTAGACAGGAAAAAAAAATTGGAAATTATCTTTCACTTCCAATATATAGAAGATTAGATTCCCTCTACTGTCAGCGACCAAAACTAATGGTTAAAATACCACTTTTTTGGGAGGGGGCAAGATGGCGGAGAAGTAGGGAGCTCCATACATTGCACTCGCCCCCATATCTCACACAGAAAAGATCTGAAGCCATAGGAAACCTTACAGAACCCAAGAGATTGGGAGAAAAAGGACGCAGGATCCACTGAGAAAGCCTTCTAATGTGAGTGCGAACTGGGGAAGATAAAATCGGGCCAGGATCGGAGACTGGAGGGACTGGGCGATCCCCCTCTGTGGGGAGTGAGAGGGGAAAGAGAGAGTCCGAAACTACTCAAGACACGGCCCCTGTCGCTGGGGAACAGAAAAACCTCCGCTTGGGGCACAAAAGGACTGTGCACGCCAACTCATCCTGGAAGGGCCACCCGTTGACCGCTCCTTTGAGCTCCTGGCTGGGTGGACCCCTGGAGTAACCGCGTGCGTACTGGGCCTCTGTGCTCTGAGCTGGCTGGACACTTAGAGGGAAGGCGAAGGGCTTAAAACTGGGAGATTTGCCCGCGAGTTCGTGTTTCGGGTGATGAAACACGGAGGGACCCAGTTTCCCGCTCTCCAGCGGGCCTGCGCGCCCCCCAGGCAAACCCCCCATCCTTGCTCGCCAACCCGACCCAGAGGAGAAGGGAGCAGCGATTCATGCTTCACCCCCAGGGCGAGGCAAGAGGCTTGGAATTGCCCCAAGGGGATCACCTGCGAGGTTGTGTCTACGGCAATTTCAGTGGGGCGCACGGACTGGGATTTGGAAACTAGTCTGGCCTGGGTTAAAGAGTGTGACCCACTTTGGCTGCGCCCCTGGCACGGGGAGTTTACACACCCAAAAAAGCGAGGTGCAGTGCTTGGTTCAAGAAGGGACTGGAGCGCCCCCACCCTCCTCCCCACAACTGCCAACGCAGAACCCCCACCTGACGCATCGGATCACACCATGCCCGTCCCTGCCTGAGAGCTGCCCTCCTCCCCTTTTTTTTTTTTTTGTTCTGGAACACTGACCTGATTAACTCTGGTCACCAGCTTGCTTAAACAGTCACATCTAGTCCATTCTGTAGATGTAAATTCTACACCTACCAACCTTATCATCTCTTTCTCTCAGGAGTAATTAGACTATATAGTTTCTCTGGATAAGACCAGCGTCCTTCTCTCATCTATCCAACCATATTCCACCCTTTAGCTCTTTGAAAAAAGCTTCTTATCTCTTCTGCCTGTTCATTCTATTTCCAATTTTGCCTCATCTCCTCCCTGTCTTCTCTCTCTTTCTCTATGCTCTTCAACCAGCACTGCATACACACGGCTATTTAATTGTAGCTGGGAAATCCGGTTATATGCTTTAAACCATTCTTTGTCCATCGGTTTTCTTCTTTTTTCTTTTCTCCTTTTTGACCCTTTTATGTATTTTATACTCTCTATTATTTGCCCTCCCTCCTCCGTCTTTTCTCTTAACTTTTTCATTTTCCCTCTCAGTTTGCATGTTTGTTGGATTTGTCTGTGCGTTTGTGTGCCCCTGCTCCCTGTGTGTTTGTCTGTCTGTTTTCTTCTCCAGGGTTACTTCAAGAAACTAGCCATAGTATACATGGTGGAGAGTCCCAAATATCACTACTAGTAGGAAAATAAAATAACCAAGGTCTCAACAAGAGAGACCAAGAGATACCATTCAAAAAACACTCTCTGAAAGAATAGGCCCTGGACAGTCAAAGAGTCTTCTTGGGTATAGCAGCGCTCACAGGTGCACAGAGCATAACAAGTCTTTAAAAGTAACGAAAGACAGAAAGCTAACTAAAATGACAAAACGAAAGAGCTCTCCTCCAAAGAAATTCCAAGAAGAATTGACAGCTAATGAACAGCTCAAAACAGATATAAGCAGCATAACTGAACAAGATTTTAGAATAATCATAAAATTATGACAGAAGGTAAAGCTAAGGGCTGGCAGAGCCAAGGCAAGCTAAGAGCCCCCTCCTCACCCCACTGAGCTCCGGTAAGGTTGTGTCCTCGGCATAAAGGTCAGTGAGAAAAGCACTCAGTGTGCAAGACAGGGTGCGGTAACGCTGCCCGTTTTAACCATGGCTGTTAAGTCTCTACTCGGAGTATTTCCCTTCACACAAACTGGTGGCCAGAATCCAAGCTAGGTTATCTGAAAGCACCCGGGGAGGGTTTTTTTATAAATTATTCTCAGGTTGGTAACGCTGCACACAACCCATAGAAACCACCTAGTCTCTAGAATATCAAGGAGTTTTCAGAGATGAAATTCCAAAGAAAATGGGCTCACAGTCAAATAATGAACTGTAACAAGGGTACCATGATCAGCAGCCAGCAGAATCAACCTGTCAAAGACTTCGGATGTTGAAAATGATCAGAGAACAGAAAATAGGTTTAATAGGTTTAAAGAAATCAAAGTTCTAGCTTGCTAATGCGGAAGAAATTTCACAAAAATAATGAATAGTCAAGCAGATCTGACAAAAGTTACAGAACTTGTGGAATAAAAAATTAAGTGAAACTCAGAACTCAATGGGGAAAATACCTCAATGGAGTTAGAACTGCGGCATATGCAACAAGATGGAAAAGCGCCACCAGAGTACAACACTACACAATGAGAGGAGCAGAAAATACATGTAGAATGATTACATTTACATTAAGGTAAAAAGGTTGCAAAACTAAGCAAAATAATACCTAAGGATACAAACGTGTGTAGCAAAACTATGCATGAAACAAGGAAACAAACACAAAAACCCGACAGTAGTGTGAGAAGAGGGAAAGGGACTGGAACGCAGGGGAGTAAGCCAGGGCTCTGGGGCAATGGTAACGTTCTTTTTCTACAGCCCCATGGTGAGCAGGCTCGTGTTCACCTACTCACCGCTCAGGCTTCTTTGTAACTTACAAATATTCTCTTTTATATCCAGGCAGCAAATAGTTCTTTTGTATCAAAAGTCAGCAAAACCAACTTAAAAAGTTAGTAACACGGCACACTAACTAGAAGGAGAAAGAGAGCCCCAAACTCCTGCAGAACATAAGACAGAGACAAAGAAATGAGCAGTTGGAAGTTACAGACAAGAGGGACCCCTGGCTGGCTTGGTCGGTGAAGCATCCAACTCTAGATCTTGGGATGGGGAGTTTGAGCACCCTGCTGGGTGTAGAAATTACAAGTAAAGTCTTAAAAAACGTGATAGACAAGAGAGGGAGAAGAACATATGCTTATTCAGAATCCCTCAACATACAACACTAAATGATAAGGAAGAAGCAGTATTCTAAAAGATATTTCCCAGACTTGGACATACCAATTCTTTGGAATCAGGAAGACCAGTGAATCCTGCATAGAGTAAATAAGAAGACGGCTGGAATATCTTCAAAATTCTAAGCAAAAATTGCTGTCAACGTTAAATTACAGATCACTGGAGTTATCATTAAACATGAAACATGTTTTTAGGAAACCAGAGTTCACCACAAATAAACTCTCCCTTAAAGAGACTTCGAAAAGATTACAGCTAGAAGGTTTCAGGTGGGATAGTGGTCAGAGAAAAGCTCCAGATACCTGCAGCGGGTTCCCCTGAACCTTCGTATGATCAGCGTAAGCATGTAAGGAAACCAGCAGAGGCCAAGGAATGAATCACTGCAAAAACCGAGGAGGGACAATCCCCAAAGCTTGCACAAGGCCAGGAATAACCCTGCACTGGAAAACATTCTAATACATGAGGCCCTGAGTAGGGTACTCGGAATGGTATTGACTGCTCCAGTTGGGGGGGGGATGGTGAAATTCGCCCTTGTCCAAGGCTCATTCTGGGCCTTTCTAAAAAGGCAATCCTCAAAAGACTCAAACTGTTTCCAAATAGCTGAGCGGCATCCTAGAACATGGAAGGCTCAAGAATATGTAAAGGAATGCAAAAAATACTCAGTACTCAAGAAGGTGAAATTCGCAATATCTGGCTTCCAATCAAAAATTGTCAGGCATGCAAAAGAAGTGGAAAAATATGACCCATAATAAAGGGAAAAAACCCAAACCCTGACCAATAGAAACAGACCACGAAATGACACAAAGGTTAGAATTACTAAAGGAGGACATGAAATCAGTTATTCTAGGGGCGCCTGGGTGGCTCAGTCAGTTAAGCGTCCGACTTTGGCTCAGGTCATGATCTCACGGTTTGTGGGTTCGAGCTCCGCATCAGGCTCTGTGCTGACAGCTAGCTCAGAGCCTGGAGCCGGTTTCGGATTCTGTGTCTCCCTCTCTCTCTGACCCTCCCCTGCTCATGCTGTCTCTATCTCTTTCACAAAAATAAATAAAATGGTTTTTTTTTTTTCAAAAAAAAAAAAAATGAAATCAGTTATTCTGGCTATAATCCCTATGTCCAAAAAGTCAGAGGAAAGCATAAGCATGTTAAGACTCAGAAGATATTTAAAAAGACTAAACCAAACATCTAGAGATGGGATATACACGGATAGAGATTCACAGACAGACACATTAAGTATTACTGAACTTAAACACCCACAATAGAAACTGTCTAAAATGAGCCACCATGAGAAAAAAGACTGGAGCAGAAAGGGAAGGAGCAGGGCACCTGTGGGCTATGAGACAATATTAAGTGCCCTAATATATGCAAAAGCAATCTCCAAAAATAGAGAACAGGCATATTTCAAAACTACTGGCCAAAATGGTCCAAATTTGATGAAAACTATAAACCTACAACCAGAAGGTCACTGTACTTCAAGCACAAGAAACATGAAGAAACCTCACTAAAATACATCATAATTAAAGGACAAAATCATAAAGTCTCCCACTGCAAAAAGGAACAAGGTAAGAATGACAGGAGACTTCTTGTGGAAAACAATGCAAGACAGAAGACAATGGAACAAATAACTGAAAGAAAACAATGGAACTGAAAGAAAGCTGTCAACCTAGAATTCTATATCCAGTGAAAACATCACTTAAATACAGAGAACAAACTGAGGGCTAATGGGAACGGGCAATGGGCACTAAGGGCACTTGTTGGGAAGAGCACTGGGTGTCATATGTGAGTGATGAAGCACTGGAATCTACTCCTGAGGCCAAGAGTACACTATATGTTAGCTAACTTAAAAATACATTAAAAAAAAAAAAAAAGGCAAAATAAAGACCTTGCAGACATACAAGAGCTGAAAAGACAGTCACCAGTAGTAGATCTGCACTACAAGGAATGTTAAAGAAATTCCTTTAGGAAGAAAGCAAATGATACCAGACGGAAATCTAGATCTACATAAAAGAATACAGACCACCAAAAACTGGCAAATTTCTTCTTAACCCATTGAGCCACCCAGGTGCCCCCCCCCCCCGTCAAATATCTTCTTAAAAGACAATTATGTATTTGAAGCAAAAATGATAGCAATATATGGAGTTTCTAATATGTTTACAAATTAAAATGACTAACACAAGGCTTAGGAGAAATGGAAGCACAGTTACAAAGTCCTTACACTGTATATTAAATGCTCTAATGGTACTTCAATATAGGTGGCAATAATTTAAAGATGTACACAATAAACCTCAGCACAACCACACAGCACAACATATACACACTGAGCTATATCGCTAATTAACCAATGGAAGCAATAAAATATCATCATAAAAACTTAAATCCAACAGATGGCACAAAAAAGGGAAAATGAAAGAACAGATGGGACAAAAAAAAATTGGAAGACAGCAGATTTAACCCTAACCGTGGTACATCAACATTAATGAGATGACTTGGAAGATGGCAGATTTAAACCTAACCATGGTATATCAACATTAATGAAATGACTTTAACGTTCCAATTAAAAAGCAGACTGTCAGATTGGATTTTTTTTAAAAAGCAAGAGTTTAAATAAAAAGGCTAGTTAGGTTGAGAGTAAAAATAATGGAAGCTAGATCACACTAACACTGATTTAAAAAAAAAAAAAAGGTAGAACAGCTATATGAATATCAAAGAATTCAGAGCAAAGAATATTACCACGGATAAAAAGGTTCACTTCATCATGATAAAGTGCTCAAGTCACCAAGTAAACATTAACACTCCTGAACATTTATACTGAATAACAGAGCTTCAAAATAAATGGGGCAAAAACTAGGAGCTGAAAGGAAAAACACAAACCCACAACTGTAATTGGAGATTTCATCAGCCCCCTCTCCACGACTGACAGTAACAACTAGACAGAAGAGCAGTAAGGACAAAAAAGACCTAAATACATCTGGCCAACCTGACTGATTATTATAGAACATTCTACCCAAGAACAAAAGACTGCACATTCTTTTCAAATGCACACAAATGACTTACCAAGATAGACTATATACTTATATTTAAAAGGATTCAAATCATACAAAGCATGTCCTCTGCTCAAAATGAAATAAAAAATCAGTAAAATGTCTGGAAAATTTACAAACATTTGAATACTAAGTAACATACTTCTAAACGAGTCATGGATCAGAAAGATCAAAAGGGAAATGAAAGTACTTTGAATTGAATGAAAAAAAAAAGATGTATCAAAATTTGTGTGATGCAGCTTAAAGCAGTACTTACGGGGAAACTGATAGCACTAAACTTCTGTAAGAGCACAGATCAGTAACCTAAGATTCTACCTTAAGAAACTAGACAAACTCAGCATCAGCAGAAGGAATAAAAGAGCTGAATTCAGTGAAACAGAAAACAAATAAATCATAGTAAAAAAATCAGTGAAATCAAAAGCAGGCTGACAAGAATTAAAAAAAAAAAAAAATTAGATTAACGAAAGTGAGAGACCAGAGACAGAACTATTTCACTTACGACAAAAATAAATTTTTCTCTTTATCTCATTCTGCAAATTTAACTAGGATGTGTCTCGTTGTTGACCTGCTTTTGCTGATCTTGTTGGGAGTTCTTGGTGTCTCCTGAATTTGGATATATTTCCTTTCCCAGATTAGGTAAATCTTCAGCTATAATTTCCTTACCATCCGCTAAAATGCACAAAAATAAAATGCTGAAATCCTAGCTTCCTCCTAAATCTTCCTCTATCTTCACCTCACCATATCCCTCTTTATCCAATTGTTTCTCAGGATTAAGGTAACAATTAAAATTCATTTCTCGGTCCTGCAAGTTAATTACACTTAGCTTCTATATAACTAAAAGAATGTACTCCATTAGTTTGGAATTAGAGCAGTGTTCTCAAACTTCCATCCTACACCAATGCCTGGTTCAAGATGAAAAAGGATTTCTCAAAGCTTTTAGTGTCTGAGAAGCAGCAAGGTGAATTATAATAGCAGGCTCCATCCAGAGTATGAGAAAAGGCAGGAACTTTGAATCAGAATGGCTTTAAAGCCCACGTTCTGCCACTTCCTAGTACATGGAATGCTGAACTTCCGTACTGTCTTCGTGTCACACCTTCTGAAAAAGGTGAATACTTATCTCTCCCAACTCTTAGCTTATCATAGTGCCTGGCATGAAGGAGTTCAAAAAGATGTTCAGTGAGTGAAAGAGAAAGTTTTTCAAATTTACAAGTTAGCCTTTGAATCTACGAGGGAAAAACTGGTTTCAAGACCTTTCGAATCCCAAATTTACAGTGTGAATTTTAACATTTTAAGCACATTGAAGAGAACTAAAAAATATATTAGAAAGAACATCTCATATGGACACGTATGCTCACATACACACATTAAGCAGCCATGCTCAGCATCGTACAAAATTAAGTAGCGTCCCAGCCTTCAAGACACGCCAGCACTGGGAACCTCTGAAAGGGAATTTAGAAAGTTTAAACTCCTTCTGAAGGGCCAGGTAGGCAGAGCAGGACATGACGCTGGCTCCCAATGAAATAAAGATATTGTTCATCTTCTTGATAAAGCACAGATGGGTTATGTCACTGCCTTCTCAAAACCCTCCAATGACTCCCTTCTACTGTAAAAAGCAACATCCTCAGCCTCAGACAACGAAGGTCCTCCTCGACCAGGCAGCCCCAGTCTATCTCTACAGCGCGGCCTCCCAAAACCATCATCAGTTTGCTACTGCCTGTACTTTTGCTCTTTCTGCTGTTCCGCTTTCCAGCTGTCTGCCAAAACCCTGCCTACCGCTTAAACACTAAATTCCTAGCATGGTCTGGACAGACCCATCCCTTCCCATTTAATCTGATCTCTTAGCTCGCTCCTTTCCACCTTTAGGGAAGCAATCACAAATATTATTTCTGAAAGTCATTACTTGTCTTTGCCGGTCTTCCCCACTATCATATTAATTCCTAGAAGGCAAAAATCATAACTAATTCCCGTGATTTCCAGTCACAATGCATTGCAACTAACAGATCCAAAACATGGTGAATCAGGACAGCCTGATACTAGTAGCTAACAGAAATAGATATATTGAACAATAAAATCAATTTTTAAAACCTCAGTATTCTTAAAAACCAACAGGAAAAGAACCCAATTAAAAAATGCAGAGGGGCGCCTGGGTGGGCTGTTAGGCGTCTGACGTTGGTTCAGGTCATGATCTCACGGTTTGTGAGTTCGAGCCCTTGCATCTGGCTCTGTGCTAACAGCTCAGAGCTTGGAGCCTGTTCAGATTCTGTGTCTCCATCTCTCTCTGCCCCTCCCCTGCTGGTGCGCACTCTCTCTCAAAAATAAACATTAAAAAAAAAAAAGGCCACAGACCTACCAGAAACTTCACTAAAGAAGATACATGGATAGCAAATAAACACACGAACAGAAGCCCCACAGCATACGTCATCAGAGAAATGTGTCGTAAAATGACGAGATACCACTGCACACCTTTTAGAAGGGCCCAAATCCGGAACACTGACACCACCAAATGTTGGTGAGGGTGAGAAGCAACAGGAACTCTCCTTCGCTGCTGGTGGAAACAGCCACTCTGGAAGATAATTTGGCAGTTTCTTTCAGAACTAAACATATTCTTACCATACGATCCAGCAATCAGGCTCCTTGGTATTTACTCAAAGGAGGTGAAAACGGACGTCCACACTAAAGACGACACAAAGATGTTTTATCAGCTTTCCTCATAACTGTCAAAACCTGTAAACAACTAAGATGCCCTTCTGAGTGAATGAAGGGTTGAATAAATGGTGGAACATCTAGACAATGGAATTTATTCAGTGCTAAGAAGAAATGAGCACGGTGCCCGGCTGGCTCAGTCCGAAGAGCATGCAACTCTTGATCTCAGGGTCCTGAGTTGGAGTCCCATGTTGGGCGCAGAGATTACTTAAAAACAAAACAAGCAAACAAAACTTTAAGAAAGAAATGAGCTACCAAGCCACAAAAGGACATGGAGGAAACCTAAATGAATTCTTACTAAGTAAAAAAAGGCAATCTGAAAGGGCTCCATACTGCAGAATCCCAACTATCTGACGATTCTGGAAAAAGCAAAACTACGGAGACAATAAAAAAAAAAAAATCAGTGGTTGCCAGGGGTTAGCAGTGAGCGAAGGACAGAGGCAGAGCGCAGAGGGCTTCTAGGGCAGTGAAACTACTCTAAATACTATAATGGTGATCTATGTCGTCATACATCTGTCCCAAATCCACAGAACACACACCAAGGGGGAACCCTAATATAAATTGCCAACTTTGGTGACACCGATGTGTGTAGGTTCATCAACTGTAACAAGCGTTCTACGCTAGTGGGGGGTCTTGATAATGGGACAAAGTGTGTACCAGAACTCCCTGTACCTACCACTCAACTCTGCTGTGAGCCTAAAACGGCTCTAAAAAATAAAGTCTATTAAAAAGAAAAAGCCCATGGGGCTCCTGGGTGGCTCAGTCGGTTAAGCGTCTGACTTCGGCTCTGGTCATAATCTCACAGTTCATGAGTTCGAGCCCCACGGCGGGCTCTGTGCTGACAGCTCAGAGACTGAAGCCTGCTTCGGATTCTGTGTCTCCCTCTCTCTCTGCCTCTCCCCCACTCACCTCTGTCTCTTTCTCTCTCAAAAATAAATAAAACATTAAAAAAAATTTAAGAAGCAAAAAAAAAATTTCCAAAATTACCAGGAAAGATTTTATTAGCACAGAATACCACAGATCAGTTCTGTAGGAAATATACATAGGCTTGAAAGCAGCTGCATTCCACCGCAGCAAATAATTCAGTAATTATATTGTTACACATACTGAACAAACTTCTCTACAGAACATTCTGTATGCATTTTTACTCCTCCCCCCCCCCCCCCCCCCCCCCCGGCCTTTTACTGAAAACTAAGGTGATACACATAGAAGCTGCCAGCGCACTCAGAAACCTCCGGCCTTGTAGCGGCTGTTCTTCCAAAGTTAACAACTTGGAACATTTATGGATCTCCAAGCACTTTTAAAAAGTTGTGCTGGGAAGGGACTGGGAGGGCAGGTAGACGACCCACTTCTGACCTCAAGGAGTTGCATTCTGGGAGACGCATCATCAAGAACAGAATATTAGACACAAATAAATAGGGGATAAATGATGTGGGAGAAGGAGAAATGAAAGCGTGCCTAGGAAAGAAGGCATGGAAGCTGAGCAAGGTGCGAAACTGGAGAACTTGAAAGGAAGCAGGTATGGCGCCCAAGGCCACGGGGCAGAGCAACACCAAATCACACCTTCAAGAAAATGGGCCCAGGAGTGGGGAGCCTTCTGGTAGCAGTAAAGCACAGAGCAGACGTATATTCTAGAGACCGCTGACCTAAACCAGGGAAGTTCTCCTTCCTTCTGTTAAGAAAAACGAGGAGTCCCTGGAAAATGTTCACGGTCAGGAGACAAAGAAACTATGTCTTATTTCCCCTTAAATCAAGAGGAGTCCGTCCCCCAAGTGAGACTGAAATCTTTTTAAAATGGATTTTAATTTTTCCCTGTCTTGCGAACTGGGGTCACTTCGGTAGTGGGTTACGGGAAAACGGGGATCAAAAATTACAGGTGGGAGAGGACGTGGACGTCCCCCGTGGCGTTGGACGCACATGGAGCATCCCGCGGGCCTGAAAGGTAGCCGGGCTTGACATCCCCCGGTCACCGGCCCAGCCAGTCAACGCTCACCAGAGCTTCCTAACATCTGCTAGTTCTTTAGGGTATTCTGAGAACCGAAGTTGGGAGTTGCTGAGAGATCCGGGTTTTATCCTAAAGGGCCCGGCTCCTCCAAACGCTTCTCAAACTGCCGATTTGAAAAAAAGAGAACAGCGAGCAAGGACCTTGTTGGCGCTGAGCACGCAGACCGCCGCCCCCCACCCCCCGCCCAGAAGTCAACTAGTAACAAAGTGACGGTTCTCAGGCTCCCGAAGGGGGAGACAAGAAGGTGGGTTAAGAGCCACTCCGAGACGTCCCGCGCTCCTACGCCGCACTTGTCCACTCGCCGCGCCCCCACTCACCCGAGCCAGGCCCAGGAACATGTGGGGTGCAGGTCGGCGCCGGAGGCCAAGGTCTCCACCGCCCCGGGGTACAGCGCGGGAGGAACGCCGCGGGCCCTAGCGCCCTTCGGGGCGTGCGGGGCCGGCTGTCGCGGAAGAAAGATCGCAGCGCCCATCACCATGTGCCACCGCTCGGCCGAGTGGTGGTTATGTAACCCGTTGCCAGGGCCCATCCCCACAGTTGGAACGCACCGCCCCGCGCCGCCAACCGCGTCCGCTCGCGGGACGCCGCCCCGGCCCCGCGCGGGGAGGCCCGCGGCCCTGCGGCCCAGGCCGCGCGGACCCGCCCTCGCGCGCCGGTCCGGCCCCTCCCGCCCCTCCCCTACCTGCGCAGGGCGGGCGGCCGAGTGCGGGGGGCGCGAGGCCGGGCGCGAGCTCCTCCCGCGCGGGTCCGTCACAGCATCTCCCGGGAGACACGGCCGCCGCCACGGGCAGGGCGCGCTCACCGTCGCCGCCGCGCCGAACCTCCAGCCTCCGCCCGCGACCTCGCCGGCCGCAACAGCCCCACAGCCCCGCGCGCGCCTCTGCCGGCTGCAGGCCGGCGCGCCGCTCAGCGACTCGAACGCCGCGGCGGTTCCGGGTCCTCCTCCCCGCGACTCTGCGTCCCAGACGCTGACGCCGCCAGCCCCGTTCTGAGCATTACCCTGGGCCGACCGACCGATCCGGTCGTATATACCCGGGAGCGGAGGGGAGGGGCGGGGCGGGACGCGGAGGGGGGGGCAGGGGGCAGGGGCGGGGAGCGGGGGTGCGGCGCGCGGAGGGAGGGCGGCGGTGAAGGATATCGCGGCGCCGGCCCTGAGTTCTCGCGAGTGTTGAGGCCTCGGCGCCTGCTCCGCGGGAATTTTCAAACTCTCGCAGGAGGAGGTGGGGGGAGGGGAGGGGAGGAAAGGGAAGCCGGCTGGAGAAGGGCTGGTCATTTACATAAAACAGGATCTCCCCGCCTCCAAAGAGCTGACGGGACCGGAAGTGGAGGGCTGTGGGTGGGAACTACGAGTCCGTGATGCCTCGCGCGCCGCACGGCTGCGGCGGCCGGGCGCTAGGCCCCGCGTGGAGTCGGGAGTGGTAGTTTTTTTTTTGCCAGCGGTCCGCCGCGCCGGCCGGGACCCGCCCTCCACTAGGCCTCGTGGGCGGGGAGAGCGGCGGGAGCGTCTCAGCCCGGTTAGCGGGTGGCCCTGCTTGCGAGCGACCGCGTGACAGTCTTTGCCTCCATTGGAGGCGCGTCAGCTTGCGGTGGTTTTCGTGCCCAAACACGTTTCAAGCAATTAGTGTCTAGTATGCCCCTAATCGTGAACACCAAATAAAAGGGTCCTAACGTGGGGTAAAGGGAAGATCCTAGCAGGCCGCTTCTCTTACTAGCGAAGTTTATCCTTTTCTGTTACTCTTTCCCCTATTTGAGATACGCTGCCTTTTAGGAACATAATTTCCTTTGTCTCGTAATTTTGGTTTCTTTATTGACACCAGCCTCTAAACATATTTGTTTGCAAGGGTGCTGGGCTAAGTTGTGGCAGAGGAGTTAAAAGGGGTCTTGGGTTATTTGTCTTAATTATTTTAAGCAGACCTTTCAAACAGAAACCACCGCCTTGGCAAATGTGCCTATGTCGTGGCCTTGTCCCCCGCCCCCATCCTGCACTTCCTTTCTTTGGCACCATTTTATGCTCAATTCGTGAGTACTGAACTTCTTGGGAGTCGGAAGACCGGAGTTCTCAACTCTGGTCTCCTGCTCCTGACGCTGTGTGACCTTAGGAAAATCAGGTGACCTCTCTGGGCTTCAGTTGTCAGATCGGTGGAGTAAGGGGGACTGGATTTGAGGATTGACTGATTCGTTACACAGCCATCTGTTAGCTTTTCTCTAAGGGCCCAGCCAGTTGCAAAATTCAAAAATCTATCTCCTCCTACTTACTATAGAGATTAATCGACCTTCTAAATCAGATTTTAATCTTTCCTTCCATCTTCCCACCAGGATGGTTACTGTGTGGCTATCTATAATCTGGGCCAACCCTACCTGTCCTACTTTATTTACCTCTGTAGTTGTGAGGATCCTTTCTTTACTCTGAGGAGAGCAAAAAGCAGACAGGGCAAAACGGGAGCTGACCCACCCCCTGAAGGTGGGATTCCTCAGGTACAGGTAACTGCGTAAGAAGAGGCAAAGGAAAAACAATTGGCCAACTGATAAAGATCACAGTCATGTAGGACTTGAAACTCCACCACAGTTTGTAACCATCTTAATAATTTACAAGAAAAATACAATCTTAATAGTAGACCTCCAGGAAACTGTAGACTCAATCTCCTGGAGCCCTGACATCACCTTCACCTCCATAGGATAGGAAACTTTATATGATCAGTCACTCCCCACAATCACAGTGCTGCTCTCTCTGCCCCCAGGTCTTGTCCCCCTGGTATAATAACATCTTTCCTTGCCCTACAATGTCACAAGAATTCTTTCTTGGCCAGAGGGCTTGACGATTCCATATCAACTCTCCTCCAAACGTATTTTTGCCTTTCACTGTCTCCCAGCCTCTCCCGTTGTCTAAATCTCAATATCCTTCAGGGTCCAGCTCAAGCCTCTTTTCTCTCCCCAGTCTGCCCTTCAACGTCAGCCCACATTAGTTATTAAGAACTGGCCCCGAAAATATGCTAATGGTATTATTTCATGTCTGTTTCCCTGTTTGCCTCCAACTCTGTCCATCTACCCACCACCCCGGTCTCCTAAATACCCTGAAAGCAGAATGTATCTTATATTCTTTTAAGTTTATCTATTTGTTGGGGGGAGGGGCAGAGAGAGAGAGAGGGAGAGAGAGAGAGTCCCAAGCAGGCTCTGAGCTGACAGTGAGGAGCCCTAGGCGGGGCTGGAACCCATGAACCGTGAGATCATGATCTGAGCCAAAATCAAGAGTTAATCACCTAATGGACTGAGCTGCCCAGGTGCCCCAACCTTACACTTTTTTTCAAATGCTTCCCTTATCACTGCTAGTTGTTCATTTTATTTTTATTTTTTAATGTTTATTTATCCTTGAGAGAGAGAGACAGACAGACAGAGCACAAGTGGGGGAGATGCAGAGAGAGAGGGAGACAGAATCCGAAGCAGGATCCAGGCTTAGAGCTGTCAGCCCAGAGCCTGACGTGGGGCTCAAACTCACAAACTGTGAGATCCTGACCTGAGCGAGGTGGGACGCTTAATCCACTGAGCCAACCCCGTGCCCCTAGCTGTTTATTTTAATTCCGTTTGAAAACTGAATTTTCACTTCAAAGCTGTCATTCACCCCTTTTCCTTCTTTTCATTTCAGCATATGCCAAATCATTTGTTAGTTTCAAGAAATGTTAATGTGCATTTTTTCATGGTTATTCTTATTTTGTTGAACAGTAGTTTCGATGTAAAGCTAGAAGGGGACTTAAAGAATGTAGAATAGTGAAGGGGTGAAGGCCTTCACACACTTAGTGAGTAGTCAGCTAGGAAGATGCATGAAACTTTGGGTTGGAATCAGAGTGAAAACATGTTGGCTGAAGGGAGATCCTTGATTTCCTCCTTCAACAATCTCTCGGTTGACAAAAGTCTATAGAAATATGAGTGTTTATGAAAAACTCATATTTTCACAAAACGCCATCGGATGGGAGAAACGGTCAGGATGGAAGGATGTGGGCTGTGGGGGGCAGTCAGTCTGCAGCCTGGATGGCTGGACCGGAGGACCCCGTGTGGGCCCAGGACCCGGACATTAAGAGCAGGCTGGGAAGAAGTCTAGAGGCAGAGCTTAGCGCATTCACCACAAGCCCTAGCTTTCCGGTCAAGAGTCTCAAGTGATGCCGGTGCTTTCCTCAGACAAGGTGTATTCAATGGAAAAAACAGTCCGGGTTTGGTCGTCAAATGAGTTTGGGGAAACGCTGATTAAACAAAATCCAGCATTTCCTGTATGCAGTATTTCACTGCCTTCAACATTCTTAGCACCTCCCAGAGTCACTTGACCGTGGCCTCCATTGAGGCTCATGGATCGTCTTGCCTCATTAACGTTCTCCAGAACGGACTTTGGTAAACACGGCTTCAAAGCTTTCCCTTAGCGGAGGAAGCGTCGTGTAGTGAATAGAATATGGTCATCTGGAGCCAGAAAAATCTTGGGTTTTAATCCTTTTCACCACTTTCGGGCAACATGACTTTAATGGAATTACTTCACTCTCTGAGCCTGTTTTCTCTCTGGGGAGAAAGGATAATGTCGCTCACTTGTCTGACAGGGTGTTGGCGAGATTAAAGAGAAGTGTGTGCCCAGCTCAAAACTTCATTCCCTCCTTACCTCCATGGTCAATAGGCTTGTTTTTTGCTTTTGGGGGGGAAGGGCATTCTTTTGGTAAAAAGCCTAGAAAATAATAATGATATAGCCCCCCACACTTCTGTTTGGAATGTTTTATTTAAAAGGCAATATTTCAGTACCAATGCAGCATCCTGGGAGCGACCGACACCCATCTGATTTCAGAGACTTTAGAATCTCATTGAAGTATTCTGATTTAGATTTTGGTTTGTTTTGCAAAGAAATGGGTGGGGGCGGGGAGCTCTGATACTTGAACAACAACAAACGGAGCTTGCCTGTCTCAAATAGAGGCGATCGCTTGCCCTAAACAGTTACATTTTTCTCATTTTTGTAGAGATTATTGGTTATGACAAGCAGTACCCGACCCTTGATTTCTCCAAATGACAATCAGCTTGGTGAGTGAGTCTTATTTTTCTTGTTCTCCATGACATTTCCAGAGATGGAATCATGCCAACACGCGAAATAAGTGCTGAGATAATTGTTTAGTGAATTAGTATGTCTTTATCGATTTCACCATTCGAAGCAAAATGTGCAATATTAGATTAAAAGGGACCCTAGAGATAGTTAGACCAATAGATGGGGAAACGGATCATCAAATGATTTGCCACAAATGCTTTGTGACGGTTTTTATTTGTTTTCTTAAAAAAAAAAAAAAGACATTAAAGATGTCTGGGTGGCTCAGTTGATTAAGTGTCCAACTTTGGCTCAGGTCATGATTTTGCAGTCCGAGAGTTCAAGCCCCCTGTCGGACTCTGTGCTGACTGCTTAGAGCCTGGAGCCTGCTTCCAGTTCTGTGTCTCCTTCTCTCTCTGCCCCTCCCCCACTCGCACTCTGTTTCTCTCTCTCAGAAATAGATAAGTACTTAAAAAAATTTTTTTAAAAAGGACATTAAATCTACAGTTTCTTGAAAATAAAACTAGTATATTTCCGTCATTAAAATAATCTTTATGCACCTGAAAAAATGTTTTACGTAATACCCAAAAAAGCTACATATTTTCTTTCTTTCTCTAAACAATGATAATATTTGCCATAAACACAGTACCAGCATTAATCTCTTCTTAAAAATTATTTCCCTTTCTGCCTCTCCTTTTCTTTCACGTTCTCCTCTCCTAATATTACTTCTTAAAATCTACATTCAAGAAAAAAACTTTTTGTTTATTTTGGAGAGACAGAGAGACAGAGCATGAGTGGGGGAGGGGCAGAGAGAGGGAGACGCAGAATCTGAAGCAGCTCCAGGCTCTGAGCTGTCAGTACAGAGCCTGACGCGAGGCTCGAACTCACCGACCGGAAGATCACGACCTGAGCCAAAGTCTGCTGTTTAACCAACTGAGTCACCCAGGCGCCCCAAAATCTATACATTTTAACCAAAACTCTCAAGGTTCTGATTTCTTTGTCCCTTAATCCACCCACCCCCAAACACCATTAATGACAGATCTTGAGATTCTGCGACACACTCACATATCATTGCATTTTTGTTTTGAGCCTTTGCCTTTTCAAGACTCGCTCTTGCCAGGGCGCCTGGGTGGCTTAGTCGGTTGAGCGTCCGACTTTCGCTTAGGTCGTGATCTCATGTTCGTGGGTTCGAGCCCCGCGTCGGGCTCTGTGCTGACTGCCGGCTCAGAGCCTGGAGCCTGTTTCAGTCTGTGACTCCCTCTCTCTCTGACCCTCCCCTGCTCACGCTGTCTCTCTCTCTCTCTCTCTCCTAGAAATAATAAATTAAAAAAAAAAAAAGACTCGCTCTTGCCTTGGAGCGGCGTTATGCCAGATCCCAGAGGGTGCGTACTAGTTACAATTTTCCTTTCGTCCGTGATGTTGCAAGTCCCGCTTCAAAGTCACAGACCCCTCACTTGTCTGAAGCTCCCTGCCTCGCAGGAAACCCAGCCTGGAGAAGTCGGCTCAGCTGCGAAGTCGTGGAAATGAGCACAGTCCAGTGTGATAGTCCATTGAGGGGACAGGTCACCCGTTTTAACAATTGCTTCGTGCCCAGTTTATCAGATAGATTCTCAGCCTCTCTTTCCCGAGAACTTATTTTAATCCCATTGAGCTGGCATGTCCTATATTAACCGTGGCATTTTCAAGGTGCTCTCAATTTTCCAAGTGTTTTAAATCATTAGTCAAAACTATCTCTGCATGGTTTGGATGATACACTGTGGATTTGTTTTCCCTTTTGTGTTTTCTGACGTCTACTCCTCTTGGGGCCCTCTGTCTGGTTTTGTAATAAACTTCAGGTAGACTCGTTGGATTTGATTGGAGAAAGGTGTGTAGGTGACGTGGTATCCATTTTTCACTGGGAAAAGTCTGTGAAAATCAAAACAAGATGTTCATTAGGATGCCCTACGTGGAGAGCCAGCAACAGAATGTCCAGGATAAAGTTCAGCACAGCCTAGGGCATTCTCCTCCCGAAAATAAGTTTCAGTGCAGAAGACCTTTAGGGTTTGGAAGTGAATTATTTATTAGCAGACCACCTAAGTCCTGCTTAGAGAAGAAAACAATACAGAGCTTTTTAAAACTTGTATTTATTTTGAGGGAGACAGAGAGTGTGAGTGGGGGAGAGAGAGATGAGACAGTGGGGGAGAGAGAGAATCCCAAGCAGGCTCTGGCAAAACCGAGTCGGAGGCTAAGCCGACTGAGCCACCCAGGCGCCCCACATCCTTAAGATCCTAAATCATAATTGTCGAATACTATTTTTCAGTATAGTTTTGTTCCTGTTCTCTGTCATTCATTCATTCATTTGTTCATCCAGCAAATATTATTTGAATATTTTCAATAGGCTGGTTTTTACTCAAGGCACGGGGGGTACAAAGCTCGATAAGACCAGTATCTGTGTCCTTCAGCAATGCAATCAGGAGAACAGAATGAAATGAAAAATTACCTTTTGTTTGAAATATTTTTTTGTAAAACCTCCTTTCAAATCAAAGAGAGCTACAATTCTTTCTCAAATATCTTATTGATAATTATAATGAGCACTCAGTGCCCTGGTCAGTCATAGGAATATTCTAGCTTCCCATTCTGTTTTTGGTCAAGCCATGTATTCAAAAGAACTGGTTGGGTCACAGACTCATTTCCCACTAAGTGGACGAAAGGCACTTTTCAGGAAGGCCTGCCACTTTTATGTTTGGTGTGTTTTTGAGTAATAGCTTTATAATCTCTCAGATTTCTTTTGTTTGTACGATTCTACATTCTCTCATTTTAAAGGGTCTAATTTTAAAGTTAGATAACTACTGGGGCGCCTGAATGGCTCAGTTGGTTAAGTGTCCAACTTCAGCTCAGGTCATGATCTCTCAGCTGGTGAGTTCAAGCCCCACATCGGGCTCTGAGCTAACAGCTCAGAGCCTGGCGCCTGCTTTGGATTCTGTGTCTCCCTCCCTCTCTCTGCCCCTCTCCCATTTGTACTCTGTCTCTCTCAAAAATAAACACTTAAAAATGTAAAAATAAATAAATAAAGTTAGATAACTATCCTTCCTTACCTTTGCCACAGATTCTGGACATGAGGGTTTAATAGACTTGGCAAATTTCAGGTATTCAAGATAGTCCTCGACTTTGGTTAAAGTATGAATAACAAAACACCCCCTTACTCTACATTGTTCCCGCAATACTTATGTTTTTGTATGGTTGGGAGGTTTTTTACGTTTTCTGGGGGAGGGACAAATGAAGCACTCGGGTGATCTTTTAATCCCATCTAAGACAAACATATTTTGCCTGTCAATAGAGCAGTTTTCAGGAAACAGACACCTGATAAATCTTTAGTAAATAAGGCTGGTAGCTATCTCCTCAGCAAGGTAGACAGTGGAAACCTTAACCTCTAAAAAGAAGAGGCTGAGGAGTGACATAGCAGAGCCATAGTGTAAGAATCCTTGTCTTTTTAATGTTTTAAAATATTTTTTAATGTTTATTTTTTTAATTTTCTTTACATTTATTTATTTTTGAGAGATAGAATGAGACAGATTGTGAGTGGGGAGGGGCAAAGAGAGAAGGAGATACAGAATATGAAGCAGGCTCCAGGCTCTGAGCAAGAGTTCAGCACAGAGCCCAATGCGGGGCTCAAACCCACAAACCATGAGATCATGACCTGAGCTGAAGTCAGATACGCATCTGACTGAGCCACCCAGGCGCCCCTATTTACTTATTTTTGAGAGGGCGGAGGGGCAGAGAGAAAGGGAGACAGAAGCCCAAGCAGGCTCCGTGCTGTCAGCACAGAGCCTGACGTGGGGCTCTGTTACGTAGAGTACATCTCCGTAAACCCTTCAAGGGTCCTTAAGAACCCACTGGCTTTGTTAACGGTATTTCATTAGAATCCTTTCTTTCCTTTGCTATTTTTGCCGGCAAACTTCAAACCTGCATGTGGTCAGCCTCCTGGAGAAGAGGAGATCTGGAAGTCCCAACTTCAAGGTCACCCTTCGAGTCCCCCCAGACCATCAGGCCTGCAGGCCAGGGCAGCCCCAGTCATCTCCTATCCTAGACCAACCTCAATGCAAACACCACGGGGTCCCGTATCTCCAGCACGTGGCTGAAAGCAGCATTCTCCTAAGAATTTCCTCAAATGTGTGAAACACTTTGGGAAGCAGCGTGTTGAAACACAAAAACACTGAATTCACAGGGAGCAGATGTACATGTGAATCCTGACGGCTGGGCTACCTTTGGCATCGGTGTATCTGTGGAAAAAGACCTCAGGCTGTCCCAACCTCAGTTTCTTCATCTGTTGTGAGGATTATGAATAAAAGTACGCAGTAAACTTTGAACTTCTACCAAGTTTTTGCTAGTGCTAACACTTTTTTGGACATTGGATGACTTATTTAAGCTGGATAGATAAGAACAATGAGTGGTAGCATAGAACATATCTCTCTATTGTTTTGGATGCATTGTTCTACATCAAGATTAGTCTACAGTCTGTCATTGCAATAAGATTTTTCTTTTAAGTTGCTAGTCCCTGACTTTTTTAAAGTTTGTTTATTTATTTTGAGAGAGACAGAGACGGTGTGAGCAGGTGAGGGGTAGAGAGAGGGGGAGAGAGAATCCCAGGCAGATTCTGCACTGTCAGCACAGAGCCCAACATGGGGGTCGAACTCATCAACCATGAGATCATGACTTGAGCTGAAACTGAGCATCCAACGCTTAACTGACTGAGCCACCCACGTGCCCCAACTAGTCATTGATTTTTACTGTTGACCCATCGACTATATAATTTCATATATAAATCACAGAGGCCCCTACAAAATTACCCAATCCAGCCTGTTTTGATGAGATTTTTGCTAAAAGTCACGTTTCGTGTTGGCAAACCTAAACAGCCCACAGGGCTCCTGAGGTCCTGTACCCCATTCACTTCAACCCGAAGGAAATTAATTGCCCTTAATGACACAGCTGGGAGCAAAATACATAAA
This sequence comes from Hyaena hyaena, assembly GCF_003009895.1. NCBI lineage: Eukaryota > Metazoa > Chordata > Mammalia > Carnivora > Hyaenidae > Hyaena > Hyaena hyaena. The sequence goes on along the minus strand of NW_024080735.1, from coordinate 3,606,134 downwards.
ATCTATCCTCCTGCCCACTTTAAAACATCAACATGGGTGATTAGACAGGAAACAAAACACAGTTGCGATATGAAAGAGAAACAAAGCGTTTCCAGCTTCATGAACCGGAATCAAAAAAATCTTCCCCCATAATTGCTGCTATTATCTCATGTGTTTGCAGCGAGTTAACGGAAGGGGCTCTCCAGATGCAGGGAGCGAATGCACAATGCTGGTATTTGCACTGATCCGGAAGCCGGCTCCTTGAAACCCAAAGTTGTTCATCGTGTGAGCTACAGCAAGTTGACACTGTCTTCTGATTACTTTTGTTTTTTAAATGTTCATTTGTGTGAGAGAGAGAGACAGAGACAGAGCATGAACAGGGGAGGGGCAGAAAGAGAGGGAAACACAGAGTCCAAAGGAGGCTCCAGGCTCTGAGCCGTCAGCACACAGCCGGATGTGGGGCTTGAACCCACGAACCGTAAGATCATGACATGAGCCGAAGTCAGACGCTTAACCAACTGAGCCACCTAGGTGCCTCTCTTCTGATTACTTTTTAGAAGTTATCTTCCTGGGGACACTGTGAGCTTTGTTAACACTGAGACAACAGCTCTGTCACCGTTTTTCTACAACATCAACCAAGAACCTACCATCTAAAAGGCATTCACAGTTGTTTTTTCAGTAAGAAATGAATAAATCCACTTTCTCTTCTTTCATGGAGTTGGAGAACAAGAAAGCAAAAATGATAGAGGGATTCGTCAATACAAACACGGAGGACTGTCCCTTTACCGTCAATGGGAAGTAGATTCGGATATAGGTTCCCCTGGAGACGGCTGCACTGAACCAGGTGGGGATGTACCTGCAACAGGCAAGCTGTGCTGTGCACTGATGACCGCCCTCCCCGACTGAGCCACCCAGGTGCCCCACCCTTTGTCACTTTTCTGAATTACCTGGTTCTTACTATTCTCTCAATACGTGTGCCATTGGATTCACTTTTAGCCTTCTAAAAAGTTTGCTTATTTTCTCTGACTTTTTACTTGTTTCCTGACATTTATGTAGCCAACCATCGTGCTTGTTCTTGAAGGCTGGAAAGAAGAGCATTGAGAGTGACAGCATCTGGCCAGCAGCCCCTCAGACCCCTTCAAGGGTGATAGCGTCACGAACCTGGCTCTAGTCTTGGTCTAGAAACTGAGCCGTATCAGGACCCCCGGGTTCATCTGTCTCCAGCAGACTGACTTGTAGGAAGCACATTCGTAAGAAGTTTACATATACAAACCCAAATTCTAATGCATTGACGTACAGTCTTGGACATTTCCTTGCTTTTGCTAGGATCCCTGTGACTCCTGTCCAGGGCACCCCCTTTTCTGATGGGGAGGCATCTGGGAAATGTTGCACCAAAAGACTGCTTGAAGAACACTAAGTCAAAGCTTGGAGGGCAGGAATTGTTTTGGGAGAGATTTCATCCAAGCCTGAGAAGCTGTGATGACTCACAGTTGCCTCACGACAGGACTGCCGGCTCCCAGTCCCTGACTTCCTGTCCCAGGAAGAAAAGGTTCATGGCTGCCAATTGGAGCGTAAGGTCAGTCTGGACAGGGCCCAGCACATCAGACTGGGTTTTTGCTGGTGAAACTGCAACCAGGCTGGCTCTCTGAGGGTGCTTCCAGGACACTGCGAGTGATACATGGGTGTTTCCACACTTCTCGATGCACATGTGTTCACTGGTCTCTCGATTCACTCCCACTGATGGTCAAGTCTATCCATGATATGTGTGAATTTCATTCAAAGGACAAGTTAAAAAATTTTATTAATGTTTGTTTATTTTTAAGAGAGACATAGACAGAGCAGGGGAAGGGCAGAGGGAGAAAGAGAGAGGGAGACACAGAATCTGAAGCAGGCTTCAGGCTCTGAGCTGTCAGCACAGAGCCTGACGTGGGGCTCGAACCCATGAACCATGAGACCATGACCTGAGCTGAAGTTGGGTGCTTAACCGACAGAGCCACACAGCACCCGGAAAGGACATTTTTAAAGTTTTTTAAAAATATATTTTATAGTTTATTTATTTATTTTTGAGAGAGAGTGTGTGAGCATGAGTGGGGGGAGGAGCAGAGAGGGGGAGAGAAAGAAGCCCAAGCAGGCTCCACGCTGTCAGCACAGAGCCCAACATGGGGCTCGAACTCATGAACCGTGAGATCACAACCTGAGCCGAAGTCAGACACCTAAAAGACTGAGCCACCCAGGTGCCCCTCAAAGTACTTCCCTTACTTTCTTGGGGGAAACCTTACTCTCTCTTCCACAAATTACTATGTACTAGTATCACACTCTTCTATAATTCTAACAGATCATTTACAAAAGCACCTGGTCTTGTGTAACATACTTACTGCCAAATCATGGCAAGGAACGGGAGAGAGAACACACCGCGGAGGCTATTTGCTGGGGCGATCGCCTCATTCATCTCCCTGTGCTGGGAGAGAGCACAGGGCTGAGCTGGTTTGGAAGCCTGTCTCTTCCGCTCATTACTTGTGAGACTGTCAGTGATTTACTTGACCTTGCTGAGCCAGTGCTACTCCAAGCATAGTCTTCAAACTGTCTAGACAGGTCTTCAAGGAAATAAGGTGCATCATCTATGTCACTGAGCGCACTTTCTTTCAAGAGAAAATTTCCTCACTGAAGAAAGCCAGATTTATATTCCAGCCCGGTCTCCTGAGCAATAAAATTGGGAAATTATACCAACCACGTAGAGCTGCTATTCTAGGGATAAAATGAATGATGATGCATGACTCGGAGCACCTGGGTGACTCAGACCGTTAAGCGTCCGAGTCTTGATTTCGACTCAGGTCATGATCTCAGCCCTGTGTCCGGCTCTGTGCTGACAGTGTGGAGCCCACTTCGGATTCTGTGTCTCCCTCTCTCTCTGCCCCTCCCCCCATGCACACTCTGTCTCTCTCAAAATAAATAAATGAATAAAAGTCAAAGAATTTATTTAAAAAATGATGATCCCCAATAGGAGTACAATAAATGGCTGTCTGGTTTGTTATTTTGTTGTTGTTGTTACTGTAGTTCAGCACCGACAATGGAGTTTTCTAGAAAGTGTAAGGCAGCCGCAGGCTCACAGAAGGGAAGAGGATGGAGAGGCTGAGGGTTTACAACCTGCCGTTCACCTCATGACTCTGCGGAACCCAGCACACCTTTCTCAGCATCTGCTCCTTCCTCTGGACACTGGGATGATAATCATGCCCCCCACACCGAGGTGTTAGTAGGGCCTAAAACACACAACCCGAGTAACACACTCAGAATAGTGCCAAACACATAAGAGGGGTCTAATAAATGCTAGTTTTCTTCCTTCATTTTGACTGGCTTTGAGGACACTTGCATCAATAGTAGCATAATATTCAGAGAAACAACCATATGCAAAAAAGTTTTCCAAAGGTAACAGTAACCCCAGAACTCAAAATAATAATAATAATAATAATAATAATAATAATTCAAGATAGGAACAAAGTGGATGGACAGTGATCACAAGAATGAACATAGAAATGCCATATTGTGGTATTTGTCTCTAACTTAATGCTGAGAGAAGCAGGTGAACTTGAACTTTGGCTCAACACAGCTGTGTTGAAAGCATGAGACTACTGTTTTCAATAGAGCTCTCTCCCTTGATCCATGGGCTTTCCTTTCTGACTGAGCTGAATCATCTTCTTCTTCTTCTTCTTCTTCTTCTTCTTCTACTTCTACTTCTACTTCTACTTCTTCTTCTTCTTCAAGTCTATTTATTTATTTTGAGAGAGAAAGAGTGACCGTGACCTCCAGGAGGGGCTGAGAGAGAAGGAGAGAGGGAATCCTAAGCAGACTCTGTGCTATTAGCCCAGACCCCGACACAGAGCTCAATCTCATGAACTGTGAGGTCATGACCTGACCAAATGCCAGACACTTAACCGACTGAGCCACACAGGCACCCCCTGAATGTTCATATTCTTACATGTCCCCAAAGTGACTGATCCCTCCCTCCTCGAAGGTCCTTCCCCTCTGCCTGCCTCCTTGACATTGAGTACGTGGTCAGTGTGACTGCTGCTACCTATTCCATATCACAAAGTCATGGAAAGGACCAATTACTGCTCTTATATAACATAACCATCAATACGTAGTAACAACTGTGTATGTGTCTCTTAATGTAAACATAGAGAGACTGTACATTTTATGACAGTTAAACAGGAAATCTAAGCAATCGGCTTTAAAATTTATCACGTAAGTCATGTTTCTTTATCTCATGCCCCAAGAGGGGATGGCATTTGTATTCTATTGTTAAGTGCGTATGTTCTCCATTTTACAAAAAAAAAATTTTTTTTTAAGTCATTGTGCTAAAGTTACAGACAAGATTTGTTACTGGAATCCAGACAAACGAATGGGATGTTGACATAAGGTCAACCACCCCTTGCTCACCACCTTTAACTAGTCACGTCTACTTTTGGTTAATTTTATTTATTGCTATTTGCTTACAATCAGAAGAATGAACATATGACCAAGATGGAGTCCTGTCCTGAGTGGTTTAAAAATAATTACCGAAGAGATTCAGATCTGCTACCCTTTGTGATTATACACAATGCTTTTAAAATAATGCTTGTGGGGCGGAGGGGTGGGGGTTGGCACCTGGGTGGTTCAGTTGGTTGGGCGTCCGACTTTGGCTCAGTTCATGATCTCGTGGTTCATGAGTTTGAGCCCTGCATTGGGTTCTGGGCTGACAGCTCAGAGCCTGGAGCCTGCTTCAGATTCTGTGTCTCCCTCTCTCTGCCCCTCCCCTGCTCACACTCTGTCTCTCTTTCTCTCTCAAAAATAAATGAACATTAAAAAATCAAAATACTGTTTCTGGTACAGAAGCAAGTAAAAGTTACAGGGATTTCCATCTTATTGTCCCACAAAGTTTGGGGCAAGTTACTTACTCCTTGCTTCTGTTTCCTCATTTGCAATATACAAAAAGACAGTAGCTTTATCCTGTAATGCTCTTGGGAAAATGAAATGCTTAACCTGTATAAAACACTTCGGAATGGTACAGTTGTCCTTGAACTTGGGTGCGAACTGCACAAGTCCACTTATATGCAGATTTAAAAAAAAAATAAATGTACCACAGTACAGAACATGTATTTTCTCTCTTATTATTTTCCTTCTCAATAACATTTGCTTTTCTCTGGCATTATTGTAAGAATACAATAGAAAATACATATAACATACAAGATATGTGTTGATCGGCTATATAGGTCATCGGTAAGGCTTCTAGTCGCTAGTAGTCTATTTGTGGTTAAGTCTGGGGAAAGCCTAAAGTTACACATGGATTTTCAACCATTGTAGAAGGTTCGTGCTCCTCACCCACGTGTTGCTCAAGGGTCAGCTGTACGTGGCCCCTAACGTGCTCAGGAAGCGTTAGTTATTCTTACGATCACTGAAAATTTAAGAAAATGAAACAAGAAGTCTCTAGTTTCTTCAAATCAACATTCCCTTGTTTACTACCAATCAACACGTAGTTAGTAATAAACCAAGAATTTGACCTTCATCATTCTCCTATGACTGAGTGGTGTTCCTCAGATTGCAAGAATATTGTGCTTTCCACACAAAGTATTGCGCTACAACCTGCCTCCTACAGAGGCTCTAAGAAATTCTCAGTGTGTGTGCTCATTTATCATGACGCCAGTCACTCTTGACCCAGTTCCTTCTTTTGGGAACAAGCGGCTGTACCTTTGGTCTCTGTTTTTGATTGAACTGTGTCCTCCCTGAAAGATGCATTGATACAGATCAAGGGAAGAGGACAGAGAGCCCAGACATAAACATATTCATATATGATTAACTCATCCAGACATAAACACATGCATATATGATTAACTCATCCATGACAAAGGCAGGAGTATACAAAGGGGAAAAGATGGTCCCTTCAACAAATGGTGTGCGGAAATCTGGACAGCCACATGCCAAAGAATGACCCTAGACTACTTTCCTACCCCATACACAAAAATAAACTCAAAATCGATTGAAGACATAAATGTGAGGCATGAACCCACAAGCCTCCTAAAAGAAAACAGGCATTATCTCTTGGACATCAGCCTTAGCAACATACTTGAGAGATATGTCCTCAGGCAAAGGAAACAAAAGCAAAAGTAAACTGTTAGGGCTGCACCAAAGTAAGAACTTTTTGCACAGCAAAGGAAGCCATTAACAAAATGAAAAGGCAACCCATTGAATGGGAGAGAGGAGATATTTGCAAATGATTTATCCGATAAGGGGGTAATATTCACAATATATAAAGAACTTATACAACTCAGCACACACAAAATAAGTAATCCAATTTAAAAATGAGAAGAACACATGAATAGACACTTTTCCAGAGAAGATATGCAAATAGCCAACAGACAAATGAAGAGAAGCTCAGGCGTCACTGATCATCAGGCAAATGCAAATCAAAACTGCAAGGAGATACCACTTCACACCTGTCAGAATGGCTGGTATCAAAAAGACAAAAAATGACAAGCGTTGGTGAGGATGTGGAGAAAAAGGAACTCTCTCTCATCCAATGTAGGTGGAAATGTACATCGGTGCAGCCACTGTGGAAAACAGTGTGGAGGGTTTGTAAAAAATTAAAAATAGAAATATCGTATGATCCAACAATTCCACTACTGAGTACTTACCCAAAGAAAATGAAAACATTAATTTGAAAAGATCTGTACACCCCCATGTTCATTGCAGCATTATTTTCAATAGCCAAGATTTGGAAGCAACTCAAGTGGTCATCAGTAAATGAATGGATAAAAATGTGGTGTCTTTATGTACACACACACAATGGAATATTACTCAGTCATCAAGAGGAACGAAATCTTGCCATTTGTGACAACATGGATGGACCTAGAAGGTATTATGCTAAGTGAATGAAGTCAGTCAGAGAAACACAAATACCATATGATTTCACTTATGTGTGGAATCTAAGAAACAAAGAAATAAAAGAAACAAAAAGAGAAACAGACTCATAAATACAGAGAACACACTGGTGGTCACCAGATGGGAAGGTTTGGATGGGCAAAATGGATGAGGGGGATTAAGAGGTATAAACTTCCAGTTATAAAATAAATAAGTCATAGAGATGAAAAGTACAGCATAGGAGATACAGTCAGTAACATTGCACTAATGTTGGATGGTGACAGCTGGTGATAATACTTGTTGTGTGAGTGCAGAGTAATGTATAGAGTTGTGAGTCACAGTGGCACTGGGGTGGCTCAGTTGGTTGTGTGTCCAAATCTTGATCTCAGGGTTGTGAGTTCAAGTCTCGCGTCGGGCATGGAGCCTTCTTAAGAAAAAAAAAGAATTGTTGAGTACCTATGTTGTGCAAAAACCAATGTAACATTGTATGTCAACTGTACTTAAATAATGAAGAAAAAAAAAGATTTTTTTAAGCTGTGGTGAAGTCCTAGCCCTAGTACTTGATAATGTGACTGTATTTGGAAATAGGGTCATTGCAGGTATAATTCCTTGGCATACGGCAGTAGGATGGACCCTTAACCAACATGACTGATGTCCTTTAAGAAGAGAAGAGACACAAACATGGAGGGAAGATGTCCACATGAAGACAGGCAGAGACTGTAGTGACTGCCGGGACGACCAGATGCTGGAAGAGACAGGAAGGATCTTCAATGAGAGGCTTCGGAACAAGCATGACCGTGCTTGGGACACGGTGGTTTTGGACGCCAAGCCTCCATGATGGGGAGACAGTAAATTTCAGGTTGTGGGCGTTTGTCACAGCAGCCCTAGACAACTAATACAGGCTCCCTGACCAGAAAGTAGAGCCAAGAGGCAAGGCTTGGGCCAATCGCAGAGAAGACCAGTCCTTTGCTGTAGGAATCCAAGTTGTCTGCAAAACCAGCCTCCAGGAGGCGGGTCCTTCGCATGGGGAAGCGAGCCTGGGAAGTGAGGTGCTTACTAAGTTGAGCCAGCCCTTTGGGACTAGGGAGGGATGGAGGCCTTCTCAGGGAGGCTTTCCCCGACTGCCCCACCTCTTACCTGCCCCGTCTTCATGGCATCGGCCGACACGTGTTATCTTTATTTGTTTCCTGTCTAACTTCCCAAGTACGACTTCCACCACTGGAGTGGAAGCTTCATGAGAACAGGGACCACAGGTGATATTTTTCTAGGGTTCTTTTGTGCCCCCTGTGATTGTACACAGGTGATTATTAAAAAAATCTTTTGTGTGTGTGTCTCCCTGTCTTTTGCACATAGTTTTTGTTTTTTATTTTTTAATTTTTTTCATGTTTATTTATTTTTTGAGAGAGAGACAGAGCATGAGCAGGGGAGGGGCAGAGAGAGAGGGAGACACAGAATCCGAAGCAGCTCCAGGTTCTGAGCTGTCAGCACAGAGCCCAAAGTGGGGCTCGAACCCATGAACTGTGATATCATGACCTGAGCCAAAGTCGGATGCTCAACGGACTGAGCCACCCAGACGCCCCAGTTTTTGTCTTTTAAATCAGCAAAGGGTATTAAAAACTATAAGCTTAGGGGGCTGGTGTCAACACTCTCAAGTGTCATTCATCATTTGTGTCTCCAGTGTATGCTAGATTCTCGATGAATATTTTCTTTAAAGTTTATTTCTTTTGAGAAAGAGAGAGAGAGAAAGAGTAGGGGAGGGGCAGGGAGAGAAGGAGAGAGAGAATCCCAAGCAGGCTCTGAGCTATCCACACAGACCTCGATGTGGGGCTCGAAACCATGAACGGTGAGATCATGACCTGAGCCGAAACCAAAAGTCAGATGCCTAACTGACTGAGCCACCCAGGGGCCCCTGAATATTTTTTTAACGAATCATTGGATAAATGATATTACGATATTCTTTATGTGTAATTCCCCTTCCCCCACTTCCCCCCACAGTATTTAGTAACTTCTTTCTGGAAAGTACTTCCTTTCTCAGCCGTGCCGAAGGAAACCTAACAAAACAATCTGGCCAGGCCTGGGCCATACCAGAAGGGGCATGTCCCCACTAGAATTCCCCACACTTCCCAATAGCCAAGTTTGATCACATTCCTGGAATCTTGGTTCAGGACTGGCTTTGCTCTATTGTACTAGATGTTTCCTCATCATATGCCAGGCCTCCAATGGACAGGAGCATAAGAGAACATTGGCAGCTTCCAGTAGATATGAATGGCTTAACCATTCTTCTATTCATTCATGAATTCTGGAAGGTCATCAAACTTGTAAATTTGGACCTAGAAGCTGATTGCTTATTTTAAGAAAACCCGCATAGTATCCTCACTAATAAAAACAGTGGAGCCTAAAACTGGGGGTAAGTGTGGCTCATGGGGCTTGGCTAACACTCCAAGGAGTCCCAAGAGGAGAGCCATTCACCATTATCAGAAATTCTGAGGTCTTCTTTCTCCATCCTTAGAACAACTGTGCCCAAATACGAGGTTACTAGCGCAAGAATGAGCACATGGCTTCTGTTTGTGCTCAGCTGGACAGATTCCCTTGCCAATCAGGCTAACCCTGAAGCCACAGTAGGAGCTAGTCCTGAATTCCCCTGAGAGCCAACAGCACTAAGAACAGGGAGAATAAAATCCCCGGGTATGGTGCTCACTACCCAACCACATGGCCTGGCGGCTTGAAGCCAAAGGCAGAAACAAGTGATGCGAGTCGTCGGCTGTCCCAGGGGAAATGCTCCAAAGCGATCTCACGCTCAACTTTGTTTATCTTCAGCCCATATTGCCGGAGAAGTCCCCTCGCCCTTCTGGTGGCGGAAGACCAATCTCCAGGCTGGCAGTCGCCGTCACCCTGAGGTTACTGTCCCAGTTTGGCAGTCAGGGGACAGTCAGAAAAATTCACGTAACTGGGAGATGAGGAACACAGAGGCTGGGAACAGAAGATCCCAACAGTCTTATCTGATTGCAGGACTTCGGAGTGGGACTTCTGTGCATAGAAACCAAGTGTACCTAGAGCCTTGTGGTTAAGCAAATCCCTCGGTAAGGGTCACCCATGAGATCATCTGTCAGAGTGGAGAGTCTGGATCAGATGACCTCGAAGAGCCCTGACCCCTGTGAGCCTCGCTGTCTCTGTTGCGAGATGGGCTCCTTGCTTATTAAATAGTTAGAAAGATAATAACAGAGAATGCCCAAACTAGCAAGCAGTAAGGACAAAATGCCTACATGTAATTTTATTTAATTGGAAGCAAGGAACCTCGCTCTTTATACAACGGTCGATGGACTATACACTCCGGAATTGTCACTCTGCTCAGCATTGCATATTTCCTTGTTGAGCTTGTCAGACACCCCATAAGGAACAGAAATGGTTTAATTTTAATCCAGATCCATTTTCTTTTGTATAAAAGATTTTTTTTTTCAAGATTTGCTCCAGTCCTTTGAGCTAAAGTGACAATCCCCTATGTTTACGGAGCACTGTTAACTTTTCCAGTCTGTCTGGAATGTAAGCTCCTGAGTTCACTGCTGTATCTTCTGGAACCGTGTACAGCACATAGTACGCACCCTGCAGGGTTTCGGACCCATTCACTCTATGACAACTGTATTAGCTTTCATAGCTATGGTCGGATATTTTTGGCAGGCTGTTGTCCTCATGAAATAAACAGTTTCACCTCCAGCCAATACCTGTAAGTCTATCAGATTATACATCTCACAAATGCGCTCTTTGAAACTAACTTGAGCTGCATTGAGAAGCTCAGCTTTGAAAAGTCTTACTCTTTCCTTCGACAGAACAAAAGGTCAAGAAATTGCATGAAGAGGGGTTCCCTGGGTGGCTGAGTTGGTTGAGCGTCGGACTCTTGATTTCGGCTTGGGTCATGATCTCACAGTTCGTGAGTTCGAGCCCCATGTCGGGCTCTGCACTGACAGTGCAGAGCCTGCTTGAGCGTCTCTCTCTCTCTTCTCTCTCTGCCCCTCCCTCACACTGTCTCTGTCTCTCTCTCAAAATAAATACGTAAATTTAAAGAAAAAAGAAATTACACGAAGAATTCATAATTGTTTACTTTTTCTATCAGAGTCACACATTTTGCCATGTCATTATTTAAGGAGGCTTCACCATATTGTAATACTTCCTCTTTTCTCTCAGACAAAGAAAATGTAAACATATCAGCAAAAGGGGAACTGTAGTGTTATCTGAAACACAAATACATTTAAAGAGAACAAACCTGCCACCCTCAAATTTCTGTGACTGAGACGCATTTTGCCGTATGCGAACAAGACGTTACAATTACTGTTTTGTAAAAGATCACTCTCTCTCTCTGCCTCTGTATCTATTGAGAGAGAGGTTCTTGCAGTGGCTTAATACTTTCTTCAGTGTTATTTGTCATACGTATGCTGTGCAACGACAGAATAACACCCGTGTTTCACATACATATAAAAACCCCAGAGTGTAATTTATTTCCATTTGGAGTATTGAGGTTATACAAGAACTGACAAGCCCTTGTCTTCATGTCTGTCCACGAATTCAGGTCCGTTCTCAGGAGTTCAAGGAGGCTAACTATCATCCAAAGAACAGTACAAGAGAGACACCTGCGTGGCTTAGTTGCTTAAGCATCTGATTTTGGCTCAGGTCGTGATCTCACAGTTTGTGAATTCAAGCACTGCATCGGGCTCCGTGCTGACAGCTCAGAGCCTGGAGCCTGCTTCGGATTCTGCGTCTCCCCCTCTGTCGCTGCCCCTCCCCTACTTGTGCTCGGTCTCTCTCTCTCAAAAATTTTTTTAAAAAAACGTGGCAAAGAACAGTACAAGAACATGCAAAAGGAAAGGATCTATAAAGCCCTTTTGAGCTCAAATGTTTTTTTATTTCATTTATCATTTAAAAACATCATAAAGGTGAACCTCTTGGCTTGATTCACTTATTGGAACTCACAGTAGGGTCAATTAATGGTCAAGAAAAAGTATCAACTTTAAAACGTGGGATGAAACTCTTACAGAGTACGTACTTAACTCAAAATAGCCACTTTTAACAGTGTCATTAAAGAAGAAATTATATACCTGACATTCTTCTAATTAGGCAGAACCCTCCATTAGAAGTTACATATGTGCTAAAAGCCACCTCCAACTGTGCCAGACTAGGATCTATTTATTCCATTAATGCGGTGATCTTTCATTGCTACCTATTGTTTTATGTGCGCGCGGGTACTCAATAAAAGCTTTTAAAATACATGAATTCTACCTTCTTATAAGGCATGCCTTTGTATCCTATCACCCATTATTGCCACTCTCCACCTCTTCCATTCCATAAAACGTAAGGTCTTTGCTATAGAAGCTGCTTGTATTCAAGTGAGTCACTTTAACAGCTCTTTTCATACTTACTGGCAAGTTCTGCTTCTCTTTTCCAGACCCTCAGGAAATCTTTCCAGGTTGCTTCCTTTCTACCCTCCGAAGTTTACTCAACCTCCCACGCCACCCTCCAACATGCCTGCTAACTTTGCTTAGAGTCCCTTTCCTTCCCACGCAGCATTCACCCGTCACCCTGGTCCCCCTGGTAGATGAAAGATACTTCAAATTCTCTTCCTGGGTGCTGTCCTTGGGCTCCTCATCCAGCAGCCTGGAAAGGACAGCCAGTCCCAGCCTGGGAGGGACATTCACACAGCGGACTTGGTGGCAAAGGTGAGCTGACCACTGTGACCATTGACTTCAAGGTTGACCGGCCGCTTAGAAAAATGTCTTCTTCACTCCCTTTATCACTCAATTAAGGGAAAGACCTTCACAGGAAGACAGAGGAATCAAGTAGTACCTCAAGGGCACGGGGGCTTAGTTTAGCATCTAGCACTGTGCTTTCCCTAAGGATTTGTTGCCCTGGCAGATTTTGGTGCGATGATCCCGCTTGCCTGTACCTTTGTAAACTCAGACAAATCTAAACTTGTCTTTAGGGAAACCCAGGCATAATTTCCCTCTCCGCTTACTTCCTGGGGCCGTTGGGGTAGGGCAAGAAGGCACAGAGCCCTGTGTAACAAATTAAAGCAATATCTACATTATGGGCTTGGTCTTTCATGATGGAAGGGAGACTGTGGTTAATGGTGCTCAGGTCGGACTTCTTGCCACCAGCCAGTGTCCACCTATGGTGAATACAGATGACTGGTTTGGGCTTTGAGCTCGCCATAACGGGCCCTGGCGACTAGGATCAGGAGGGGGATTAGTGATGCTGTGTGACCCCTTTACATCTGTATTTGGCAAAGGGTACCACCGTCCCTCAAGTCAGCCATGTTAGAAATCTGGTGGCCATCCTAGACTCCTCTGCTGACCCGTCTCACACCAATGTGTTTACCAAGTCCCGAAGGCCTTGCTTCCTAGATACCATCCATTCTAATCTTTCCCTTCCCTTTCAGGGCCTCTGCCCCTGATTCACTTCTTGAGGTGGGCCTGTATTGCTATAAACTTCCTTCTTATTTATTTACTTTTTTAAAGTTTTTAAAGATGCTTATTTATTTTTGAGGGGGGGAGGGGCAGAGAAAGAGGGAGACACCGAATCCCAAGCAGGTTTCAGGCTCTGCACTATCAGCACAGAGCCTGATGTAGGGCTTGAACCCATGAACTGTGAGATCGTGGCCTGAGCAGAGGTCAGACACTTAACCAACTGAGCCACCTAGGTGCCCCTAAAATTCCCTCTTAGAACAGCTTTTGCTGCACCCCCAAAGGGTTCAGGCTGTCGTGTTTTAATTTTCATTTGTTTCTGTATGCTTTTTGATTTCTCCTTTATTTCCTGGTTGACGCATTCATTGTTTAGTAGCATGTTATTTAACCTCCATGAATTTGCGCTCTTTCCAATATTTTTCTTATGGTTGACTTCCAGTTTCGTAGCATTGATGTCAGAAAAGTTGCATGGTATGATTTCGATCTTCTTGGATTTGTTGAGGCTTGTTTTGTGGCCTAAAATGTGATAGTCTCTGGAGAATGCCCTATGTGCACTTTAAAAGAATATATTCTGGGGCACCTGGGTGGCTTAGTCAGTTGAGTGTCTGATGTCAGCTCAGGTCACGATCTTGCAGTTCGTGAGTTCAAGCCCCACGTCGCACTCTGTGCTGACAGCTTAGAGCCTGGAGCCCGCTTTGGATTCTGTGTCTTCCCCTCTCTGTCCCTTCCCTGCTCGCACTCTCTGTCTCTCTGTCCCTCTGTCTCTATCTCTCAAAAACAAATAAACATTAAAAGAATGTAGATTCTGTTGCTGTAGGGTGGAATGTTCTGAATATATCTGTAAAATCCATCAGGTCCAGTATGTCATTCAAAGTCATTGTTTCCTTGTTGATTCTCTGCTTAGATGATGTGCTCATTGATGTAAGTGGGGTGTAAAGTTCCCTACTATTACTGTATTATTATCAATTAGTTCCTTTATGTTTGTAATTAATTGTTTTATATATTCGGGTGCATCAATGTTGGGTGCATAAATATTTACAATTCTGATATCTTCTTGTTGGATTGTCCCCTTTATGGTTATAAAGGACACCAGTCCTTCTTTGTGTCTTGTTACAGTCTTTGTTTCAAAGTCAAGTTTGTCTGATATAAGTATTGCTAGTTCACCTTTCTTTTGATATGCATTTACGTGATAGATGTTTCTCCATCCCCTCAGTTTCCTTCTCTCTCTCTCTCTCTTTTTTTTCTTTTAGAGAGAGTAAGTGCATGAGCAAGTGGGGTGGGGGAGAGGGCGAGGGAGAGAATCTCAAGCAGGCTCCACATCCAGTGTGGAGCCCCAAGTGGGGTTCCAACTCACGACCACTAGATTATGACCTGAGCCGAAATCAAGAGTTGGACTCCTAATTGACTGAGCCACTCAGGCGCCCTTCCAGCCCCTCACTTTCAATCTGCAGGTGACTTGAGGTCCAAGATGTGGGCAGCATATAGATGGGTCTTATTTTTTTTTTTTTAATCTGTTCTGATACCCCTATGTCTTTTGACTGGAGATTTTAGTCTATTTACATTAAAAGTAATTATTTTTTAAAGATTTTATTTTTAAGTAATCTCTCACCCAAAGTGGGGCTCAAACTTACAACCATGAGATCAAGAGTCACATGCTGTACTAACTGAGCCAGCCAGGTGCCCCTCAAAATAATTATTGATAGATATGTATTTATTGCCATTTTATTACTTCTTTTGTGGTTGTTTCTGAAGATTTCTTCTGATCCTTTCCTGTCTTTCTCTCTTTGATGGTTTGTTGGTTTTCTTTAGCGATAAATATGGATTTATTTCTCTTTATTCTTTGCATATTTATTAGTGGTTTTTGAAATACGGTTGCCATTAGGTGCGTATATAACCTCTCCTGCACGTAGCAGTCTGTATTAAGTTGATGCTCGCTCAAGTTTAAACCCATTCATCACTCCTCTCTCCTCCACATTGTATATATATGGTGTCATATTTTACATCTTTTTATTTTGTGAGCTCCCTGACTGATTTTTTGCAGAAATATTCATTTTTACTGCTCTTGTGTTTCCTACCTCCATACTGTCATTTTTGCTCTTTTCTTTCCACTCGAAGAGTCCTCTTTAATATTTCTTACAGGGTTGTTTTAGTGGTCATGAAAAACTCAGGTTTTTCTCACTCAGCACATTGAATAAATATACCATGCCACTCCCTTCTAGATTGGAACATTTCTGCTGAAAAGTCCACTGGCAGCCTTATGCGGTTTCCTTTGTAGGTAAATCTCTTCTTTTGTCTTGCTGCTTTTAACATTTTTTCTTTATCACTATATTTTGCCATTTTTTAAATTACAAATGTTTTTTAAAAATTTTTTGTTTTTATTTATTTCTCAGAGAGAAATAGCATGAGCAGGGGAGGGTCAACGAGAGAGGGAGACACAGAATCTGAAACAGGCTCTAGGCTCTGAGCTAGCTATCAGCACAGAGCCCGACACGGGGCTCAAACCCATGAACTGTAAGATCATGACCTGAGCTTAAGTTGGACACTTAATCGACTGAGCCACTCAGACGCCCCTATTTTGCCTTTTTAAAAGTTTATACACTTTGGGGAGAGCATGAGCTGGGGAGGGGCAGAAAGAGATTGAGAAAGAGAGAATCCCAAACAGGCCCCACACTGTTGGCACAGAGCCCAACGTGGGGCTCAAACCCACGAACCATGAGATCATGACCTGAGCCAAAACCAAAAGCTGGATGCTTCACAGACTGAGCCACCACCCAGGCACTCCTTTTTTTCTCTCTTTTGTTCAGCTCAATTACTTTCCATTACTCTGTTTTCTAGGCCATTAATTTGTTCCTCTGCTTCTTCCATCTGGCCTGCTGTTCATTCCATCAGGTGTCATTCTCATATTGACCCCTTTATCTCTGCCATGTTATTCCTTATCTCTGCATTAAGGGTCTCCTTCATGTCTTCCTCTCTTTCCTCAAGTCCAGTGAGTATCCTTATGATCAATGTTTTATTTATTTTATTATTTTTTTTAATGTTTTATTTATTTCCGAGAGAGAGACACACAGCGTGAGCAGGAGAGGGTCAGAGAGCGGGAGATACAGAATCTGAAATAGGCTCCAGGCTCTGAGTTGTCTGTCAGCACAGAGCCCGATGCGAGACTTGAACCCACGAACTGTGAGATCATGACCTGAGCCGAAGTCGGACGCTTAACCGACTGAGCCACCCAGGTGCCCCGTTTTCCTGTTCTTTCATTTGGGACAAATTCCTCTTTCTTCTCATCTTGTCTAAGCCTCGGTGCCTGTTTCTGTGTGTTAGAAAAGTCAGCTACATTGCCTGTTTTGGAGGGTAATGGCCTTATGAAGAAGAGGTCCCGCAGTGTGGTGTCCCCTGTACTCTGGGGCCTGACACTTCTGGGACTGTTTCCAATGTGCGCTGCGCGTGCTTTGCTGTCTTGTCCTGATGGCTTTATCCTTCAGACCAGTCATCTGCGGAGGCTGTCTCTGCCTGCTGTGGGCAGTGTTTGGTCCCCGGCGTGATGGCGGCGTGTTTTAACTAGGTGTGCTCTGGTCTGCCTCTGAAAGGAGACCTGTCGCTACTGCCACTGGGACCGAGGCCTCACAACACTCCTGGGTAGTGGGCCCTGGTGTTGGCAAGGGGTTGGGCTGGTCTTCTCTAGGGCCGGGCCTACCGCAGTAACCACTGGGAGGGCCAGTTCCACCAGAGTGTAGGGGGAGGGGACTCGGTGTAAGCAAAGTAGGGAGTGAGTGCCGGTGCTCAGCTCACTCTTTCCCCGCAGGTGGCCTTGTGCTTATGCTGAGGATCAGGGGAGGGAAATGGTGCGGGCCAGTTCTTCTCCTCCTGGAGAGGAATGCTGCCTCTCTGGGCCACACACCAAGATGAATAAATAACATCCCCACTGTGTGCCCCAGGTGCTCTTCGGATGGCTGTCTCCACACTGCATGTCTGCAGGCTGCTTGCCTGCTTTCTCTCCAAGAGTATCCCCAATGTTCTATAAGCTCTCCCCAAACCAAACACGCTGACTTTTAAAACTCTAGGCTTTAAGCCCCCCATTGGTTACCAGAACTCAGGCAATTCAGCCCCTCTCCCTTTCCAAACCAATTGCTATGGGGGTTCATTTTCCCTGTGAGCTCCCTTGGGTGCCAGTCTCCAAGACCACGGTTCCTGCCCCACCAGAGCAGCCACAATCTGTTTCTTCCCCAAACCATGTCGCCATGCTTCGTACCTTCTTCGATGTGGCCTCATCTCCGACTTTAGTTGTGGAGTTTTTTGGCCAGTCTTCAGATCAATTTCTGGGATATTTAGGATGATTTGATAGTTATCTAGTTGTGTTCATGGAAGGAGGTGAGCCTAGAGGTCTCCTACCCCACCGCCATCTTTCCTGAAAAATCCCGCCTCTGCCACAGATTTAATTTAGGTCCTCATCATTAACCACTGGAGCTGTTGAGCTTAGAACCTTGTCTCCTTGTATCCAGACTCCATGTCTCAGCTAACATCTTCTACATTACTGATATACTCAGATTTCACTCACTGCCCTGTCACCCACCCCAGCCCAGAAACTTCCAGTGACGCCCCCGCTGCTTCAGGCTGAAGTTCGAACCCCCCGCATGGCAAGCTGCCCTGCTGCTTGGCCCCATCCCCACGTGCCCTTCATTCCAGATCCATCCCTCCAATTTCAGTTTCCTGATCGTATCACAGGCTCACCCCCTTCCGGGGTCGTCCACACCACCCCCTCATGCCCAAACCACTACTACCTACTAATGACCTCCCCTCTACCACTGCTCCAGCATTCTATTCATCCAGCATCCTATCCATGGAATATGTACTGAGGCTTACCTTGGCCAGGTACTATTTCAGGCGCCTCACAGACAGAACTTCCCACCTTGTAGGACTTACCTCATAGAGGTGTTGATGGTAGTGATGGGAGGGGGCAGACAACGAGCAACATAGAATACATAGAACTGGAAGGGAAGCAGGACAGGGGGAGGTCGAGGAGAGCTTCATTGAGAAAGGACATTGGAGCAAAGACAAGGAAGTGAAGGGGCAGCCCGTGCAAGTGTTTGGGGGTAAATCATTCAGAGAAAAGTGAAAAGCAGAGGGCAGGGGGCATGCCTCATGTGCGGGAGGGGCTGGAAGGAGGCCAGCATGGCCCGAACAGAGCGGGTAAAGGGGAGAACAGCGAAAGTCAAAGTGGGAGACAGAGGAGACCTCGTAAGGCTTTGCAAAGCAGCACGGACCTCGCCTCCAAGGACAGAAGCGGTGTGGACCTCGGTGGTAGCAGTGAAGGCGGTGGGACCAGTTGGACTCTGGGTGTAGCTTAAAGGCGGGTCTGACTGGATTTGACAGGGAATCGGATGGGGGTTAAGACAGAAAGAAAGGCGACAAGGATGGTGTCAAAGCTTTTGGTGTGAGCAGCTCTAAGGACGGAGCCGCCGGTGACTAAGGAAGGAAGGAGAGACGTGGAGGAGCAGGTTTTGAGGAGAAGGTCAGGAGTTCCGATTTGCACTTGGCAAGTTGGAGATGCTTGAAAACTCTCTCCTCTCCTCACACAGAAGATGCATTTGGCTTCTCCTGTAACTCTGGGGAGGTTGGTTGTTTTTTGCTTTGCTTTGTTTCTCTTTATTTTTTCTCTTCTCTTCTCTTCTCTTCTCTTCTCTTCTCTTCTCTTCTCTTCTCTTCTCTTCTCTTCTCTTCTCTTTTTGCTGTCATGGCCCTTGGCACACAAAACAACCCTTGGAACACAGATGTTTTAGATTAAGCATGTGTTGATTTGGCCTAGAAAACAAACCAGTAACTTCTGTTTGGGCAGCAAAGGAGTCATTGAAGTAGAACTTGCTCTTCTGGCATAAAGAACCAGAAGACAGGATGACATATGTGAAGTGACTGTGCTCAGATCCTGGGACACTACGCAATGGGAGCATGGGGGTGGCTGTAAGCGATTTGCAGTTTGTGGGGCAGCATCTTGAAGAGGAAGGAGCTACAAAAGAAAGTGCTCCTGAGCGGCGCCTGGGGGACTCAGTTGGTTGAGTGTCCGACTTCGGCTCAGGTCATGATCTTGCGGTCTGTGGGTTTGAGCCTCAAATCAGGTTCTGTGCTGACAGCTCAGAGCCTGGAGCCTGTTTCAGATTCTGTGTCTCCTTCTCTCTCTGCCTCTCCCCCACTCATGCTCTGTGTCTCTCTGTCTCAAATATAAACTATAAAAATTTTTTTTAAATAAATAAACATTAAAAAGTTTTTAAAAGAAAACAGGTGTGTTTACAAAAACAAATTAAAAAAACTAAAGTGCTCCTGAAATAGGGGTTCCCTCCAGACTTTGTGTGGGTGAATCACCCTAGAGCTTGGGAAGAATTGGTGGGAATTTAACGGCTAAAAGTTCCCAAAGCTGAGACAGGGACTAGGAAACCGGAGTTCTTGGCCTGCAGGGTGGAATGCCCTCTTCAACATCTGGGGTACCGAGTAAAAGCCCCCAAAGGGTCCCTGTCTCAGTAGAAGTGCTGATTAGCCCTACTGGAAAGGCCTAAAACAAACAAACAAAGATCAACCCCATCTGCAAATAACTGCCCAACAAGACAGACGTTAATTCTCCGTAAAGGGAGCCAATAAGATCCCATCACCTAACAACATGATACTTACAGTGTCGGAATTTAAAATAGCACCAAAAGGGGCGCCTGGGTGGCTTAGTCGGTTAAGCGTCCGACTTTTGCTTTGGTCATGATCTCGCGGTTCTTGGGTTCGAGCCCCTCGTTTGGCTCTGTGCTGACTGCCAGCTCAGAGCCTGGAGCCTGTTTCAGAGTCTGTGACTCCCTCTCTCTCTGACCCTCCCTGCTCACGCTGTCTCTCTCTCTCTCTCTCCTAGAAATAAATAAAAAATATTTAAAAAAAAATAAATAAAATAGCACCAAAAGCCATGAAATATTTAGGGATGAATCCTGTATGTGTGGGAACTGGCTCATAATCAGTCATCGCTTCGGAACTGTTAACAGGCATCATGTTGAGAGCTTGAAATTGATTATGTTATATATATTTTACACACATAAATTGGCAGATGAAACAAATTAGGGGTTTATGATACCCCCCCCAAAGATGTTTCACCAGCACGCCACTGGATAAACGTAACAAAATATGGAATGATGTCTACAACAACACATCACCAAGAGAAGCTATAGGAGGCCTAAATAAATGGAGAGCTAGAATTTGTTCCTGGTTTGGAAGATTCAGTGCTGTTGGGATGTCAGTTATCCTCCCTAAATAAATGAATCTGGAGGCTCAACGTAATCCTAATAAAAATCCCAACCGACAGGCTGATCTCAAAACCTATGAGGAAATGCAAAGTCCTAGAATCATCGCAAGTTGAAAAAGAAGTTGGATGACCGACTACAGGGCTTTAGTGTTTACTGCAAAGCTATACTCGTGAAGACACATAGTACCGGGACAGGATAACATAGACAGACCAAGGAAGACGACTCTAGAAATTCATCCAGATAGATACAGCTGATTGCTTTTCTTTGGCACTAGACATTGCATGGCTACTTGATTGAGACTTCGTAATGGTTGTTTGGGGCATTGATTAATACTCATGTTAAAAAAAAATCCGAGCAAAAGTTATCATGACTATGTTTCATGGCATAAGATTTTGGGACTTCAGCCACCCATTTGTCCTTTGCTGGAACGAACTCAGAACTATTCTCTAAAATCATGTGTGCTCTGCCTACAAACATTGCCTTGGCCTTTCTTTGAGCATTAGATATTTATTTATTCGTTTGTTTTAATTTCTGAGAGAGAGCGAGAGAGACAGCATGAGCAGGGGAGGGTCAAAGAGAGAGGGAGACACAGAATCTGAAACAGGCTCCAGGCTCTGAGATAGCTTCCAGCACAGAGCCCAACATGCGGCTCGAACCCACGAACCATGAGATCATGACCTGAGCCGAAGTTGGACGCTTAACTGACTGAGCCACCCAGGTGCCCCAATGTGTATTACATCTTTAGTCAGTCAAGTGGCCTGCCTCTAATTAAAGTATCAGGATCTGTTCTTAATCAGCACCATAAAATAAGCCATCCGGCCCTGGACTCTTTGTTGGGAGATTTTTGATTACTGATTCAATTTGTTTATTGGTTATGAGCCTGTTCAAATGTTCTATTTCTCCTTGTTTCAGTTTTGGTAGTTTATGTGATTCTAGGAATTTATCCATTTCTTCCAGGTTGTCCAGTTTGTTGGCATGTAATTGCTCATAATACTCTTAAACATTTTTTAATGTTTATTTTGAGAGAGAGAGCAAGCAGGGGAGGGGTAGAGAGAGAGGGAGACACAGAATCAAAAGAAGGCTCCAAGCTCTGAGCTGTTGCAGAGACCCTGATGCAGGTCTTGAATTCACAAACTGTGAGATCATGACCTGAGCCGAAGTCAGACACTTGCCCAACTAAGGCACCAGGCGCCTCGCTTATAATATTCTATTATTGTTTGTATCTCTTCTGTGTTGCTTATGGTCTTTCCTCTTTCATTTGTGATTTTATTTACTTGGGTCATTTCCTTTTTCTTTTCGATAAATCTGGCTGGGGATTTATCAGTTTTGTTAATTCTTTCAAAGAACCAGCTCCTAGTTTCTTTGATCTGTTCTATGTTTGTTTGTTTTTTTAATTTCAATATCATTGATTTCTGAACTTTATTATTGTCCTTATGCCGGTTTTGGGCTTTATTTGCTGTCCTTTTCCTAGTTTCTTTAGGTGTAAGTTTAGGTTGGATGTTTGAGACCTTTTTTCCTTCTTTAGGAAGGATTGCTATGTACTTCCATCTTATGGCTGCCTTTGCGGCATCTCAGTGGTTTTGGACTGTCGTGTTTTCATTTTCATTGGCTTCCATGTACTTTTTAATTTCCTTTTCAATTTCTTCATTAACCCTTTAATTCTTTAGTAGAATGTTCTTTAACCCCTGGTATTTGTGGTCTTTCCAAATTTTTTCTTGTGGTTGATTTCAAGTTTCATAGTGTTGTGGTCTGAAAATATGCATGGTATGATCTCTATCTTTTTCTACTTGTTGAGGGCTGGTTTGTAACCCAGTATGTGATTTATTCTGGAGAATGTTCCCTGTGCATTTGAGAAAAATATGTATTCTGCTTTATTCCTTTCTTTCTTTTTTTAATGTTTACTTTTCAGAGAGAGAAAGAGGAGAGCACACATGGGGGAGAGGCAGAGAGAGAAGGAGAAAGATGATCTGGATTGGGCTCTGTGCTTATAGCAGAGAGCCCGATGCAGGGCTGGAACTCATAAACTGTGAGACCATGACCTGCGGTGATGTCAGATGCTTAACCGACTGAGCCACCCAGGAGCCCCTCTGCTGCCTTAGGATGAAATGTTCTGAATATACCTGTTAAGTCCATCTGGTCCACTGTGTCATTCAAAGCCATTGTTTCCGTGTTGATTGTCTGTTCAGATGATATGTCCACTGCTGTAAATGGGGTGTTAAAGCCTCCTAGTATTATTGCATTATTATCAATGAGTTTTTTTTTTAATGTTTGTGATTGATTTATGTATTAGGGTGTCTCCAAATTGGGAGCATAAATATCTATAATTGTTAGATCTTCTTCATGGATAGACCCCTTCATCTTTTGTTACAGTCTTTGTTTTAAACTCTAGTTCATATAAGTATGGCTTTCTTTTGCTGTCCAGTAGCATGATAAATTGTTCTCCATCCCCTCACTTTCAATCTGCAGGTGTCTTTAGCTCTAAAATGAGTCTCCTGTAGGTAGCATTTAGAAGCGTCTCATTTTTTAAAATCCATTCTGACACTGTCTGTCTTTTGATTGCAACATTTAGTCCTTTTACGTTCAGACTAATAATTGATAAATATGAATTCAGTGCCATTGTATGACTTTATTTATTTATTGTTTGCCATTATGGCTGGGGATTTCTCTGTTCTCTTCTGGTCTTTGTCACTTTTGGTCTTTCTTTCTTAGTCAAGAGAGTCCCCTTTAATATTTCTTGTGGGGCTACTTTTGTGGTCACAAACTCCTTTAGTTTTTGCTTGTCTGGGAAACTCTTTATCTCTCCTTCTATTCTGAGTGACAGCTTTGCTGGATAGAGTATTCTTGGCTGCATATTTTTTCCATTCAGCATGTTGAATATATTATGCCACTTGTTTCTGGCCTGCCAAGTTTCTGTGGAGAAATCTGCTGCTAACCTTATTTGTTTTCCCTTGTAAGTTAGTGACTTCTTTTCTCTTGCTGCTTTTAGGATTTTTTTCTTTATCTATGTTTTGCAAATTGTACTATAATATGTCTTGGTGTTGGCCCACTTTATTTGATTATGATTGGAATTCTCTATGCTTCCTGGATTTGGATGTCTGTTTCCTTCCACAGATTAGGTAAGGATTTGGCTATAATTTCCTCAAATAAACCTTCCTCTGCTGTTCCCTCTCTTCTTCTTCTGAGTCTCCTATGACACTAATGTTATGTTTTATGGAGTCACTGAGTTCCCTACATCTATATTCATAATCCAATATTTTCCTTTCCCTCTTCTTTTCAGCTTCATTATTTCCATAATTTTATCTTCTATATCACTGATTCATTCCTCTGGTTCTTCCATCCTTGTGGTCATTACATCCAGTTGGTTTCACAATTCAGTTACAGCATTTTTTATTTTGGCCTGACTAGTTTTTAGGCCTTTTATCTCTGGGATAAAGGACTCCCTGGTGTCTCCTATGCTTTTCTCAAGACTGGCTAGTATCCTTGAGGTTGTTGTTTTAAATTCTGGATCAGGCATATTACTTATATCTGTTTTGATCAGATCCCTGGCCATGACCGTTTCCTGTTCTTTCTTTTGGGATGAGTTCCTCCATCTTGGCATTTTGTCTTAGGTCTCTGTCTTCTTCTCTGTGTTAGGAAAGCCTGTTATATTTCCTCTTCCTGAGAGTAATGGCTATCTTAAGAAGAGGTCATATACTATCCAGGCGTTCGAGGAAGTGTCTCTGGCATATGCTGTGTGCACTCTGTTGCTGTGTTTTGGCTGCTCTTTCCCTCAAATCAGTCCTCTGCAGAATTTCTCCTTGCTTGTAGCGGGGAGTGTTTGGACCTTGGCCATAATGTGGCGAGTTTTAACTAGGGTGTTCTGTGTCTGCTTGTGAAAAGAGACCTGATGCTGTTTCCACTAGAGTTGAAGCTTTGCAGCACTCTGGTCAGTAGATGTGGTGCATGGGGGTGGGGGGGTGGAGTGGATTGTGCTGGTCTTCATGGGGACGGGCCCGCAGCACTTGCAGAACACAGGAGGCTGGGACTTGGTGGAAGTGGTTTCAATTGCCATTGTTGGCACTGTGCTGCTTATTGAAGTTATTTTATGCTGAGGCATGTGGGAGGAAAATGGCACCAGCCGTCTCCTTTTTCCTGGGAGAACAGAGTTCATGCCTGCCACTGTTCAGGAAGCCCTCCCAGAAGAGCAAATATTCTCTTGTGTGTCCGAGGTGTCCCTCAGATCCCCTACCTTCACCTTGCCTGTGTCTGGGCCGTCTGCCTGTCTGGCAGCACAGTGCACCTGTGTTTTATCCAGACAGGCCTGCCGAGTTTCGAAACTCCAAACTTTAAGGATGTGCTATGGCCAGGACCTGAGTCCTCTGGGGGACAGTCTCACCACTCTGGGACTGGTGCAGCTTTGTCCCAGAAGGATGGTTGCACCAGGAGTGTGGGGTTTTGATAAAGCACAGCAAAAAGCCAGTGTCCAGGTTAGCCACCCTCAGCAGGTGTCTTGATAAAGCACAGCAAAAAGCCAGTGTCCAGGTTAGCCACCCTCAGCAGGTGTCTCTGCACTGACCCTAAGGGCCAGGCCAGCGCAATGGCACTCACTGGTTCTTTTGTCCCCTGTGAGGCAGTGACTCCTCTCCCAGTGCACGCCCAGAAGGCAGAAACAGCTCTCACCATGCTCCCAGGAGATCTGCAGATCCCATTGTCTGCCCCTGGGCCCCCACCCCCCTACGCCACAGGACCACTGCAGCACCTGCCGGGCTCCACACCATCTGCACTGCGGGCCTCTAAAACTCGTCTTTAAGGGGCACCTGGGTGTCTCAGTCAGTTGAGCATCCGACTTTGGCTCAGGTCATGATCTCATGGTTCACGTTTTGAGCCCCATGTTGGACTCTGTGCTGACAGCTCAGAGCCTGGAGCCTGCTTCAGATCCTGTGTCTCCCTCCCTCTCTGCCCCTCCCCTGCTCGTGCTCTCTCTCTCTCTCAAAAATAAATTAATATTTTAAAAAATTAAAAATAAATAAATAAAATGCCAGTCTTTGAGCCTTCCTGCTTGTAGAAACTCACGATAATCAGCCTCTCTTGTTTTCCACTTGAGGGCTTTGGGGAAGTGTTTTCTTTGTGTATATCCCTATGCACCTTCCTCTCTCCCTTCCACGGCACCCACAACCTATTTCTCCCCCCCAGCCACATCTCTGCACCTCCTATCTTCCACAACGTGGCCTCTTCTCTACCTCTAGTTTTGTAGTTTGTTCTGCCAGTCCTCGGGTCAGTCTCTTGGGTGTTCAGAATGACTTGATATTTATCTAGCTGTATTTGAGGGGCGGAGCAAGCCTAAAGTTCTTCTACTACTTTCCCACCTTAGTGCCTCCTAACCTCCTCAAAACTATATTAAAATAGTTTGGCTCCTTGCATGTCCCTGGGTTACCACGAGGTTGGCTATAGGCTAAAGTCCTCATTTTTATTTTCATGGGTATGATGACAATAAATCTTGATTCTCTAAGGTAATCTGAGTGAACACCTACAATTGAAAGAGCCTATGGAACACATGACATTTTATAATAAAAATATTCCAGAAAGCAAGCACAGGGGCTTCCCTTAGTGCTCTGCCTGGACCAGACACCATCGCCAGCTCTGGGTCCCAGGACCTCTTCGGCCCAGTCATGTCACCCATGCTAGCATCCAGCCATTTCTCCTAAGCTCCAAAATCTAACTCATATCAAACTACCTGCTCAGTCCCTCCATGTCCCTGTCTAATGGGCATATTAAAATGTGATGAAGGGCCGCCTGGGTGGCTCAGTAGGTTAAGCATCCGACTTCGGCTCAGGTCATGATGTCACAGTTCGTGGGTTTGGGCCCCGCGTCGGGCTCTGTGCTGACAGCTCAGAGCCTGGAGCCTGTTTCAGATTCTGTGTCTCCCTCTCTCTCTGACCCTCCCCTGCTCATGCTGTCTCTCTCTCTCAGAAATAAATAAAACATTAAAAAAAAATTTTTTTTAATGTGATGTAATCCAGGGCTCATTTGGTTAAGATTCCGATTTTGGCTCAGGTCATGATCTCATGGTCTGTGAGTTCAAGCCCTGCACCAGGCGCTGTGCTGATAGCTCAGAGTCTGAAGGCTCCTTCAGATTCTGTGTGTCCCTCTCTCTCTGTTCCTCCCTGTTCATGCTCTGTCTCTCTCTCAAAAAAAAAAAAATTTAAATGTGATGTAATCCAAAATGGATAAAGACCTCCCTGTCTTTATCCACTTCTCCAAGCCTTCTGAGTTGGGGGCCTCAGGAAAGGTATAGCTCAGGTAAAGATGGTACTTCCTGTAAGATCTAATCAGGTCAAGATGGAGTCTCAGGTAAGGTCTAACTCAGATGAAGAATGAGATCTTAGGTAAAGTATAATCAGATGGAGATAGGATCTCAGGTAAAGTCTAACTCAGGTGATGAATATGATCATAGGTAAAGTCTAAGTGAGGTTACAGGGTGGTCTCAGGTAAGGTCTGACTCAGATGAAGATGAGATTTCAGTTAAAGTCTAAGTCATGTGAAGAGTTCAGTCTCAGGTAATGTCTGACTCAGATGAAGAGTGTGTTCTTAGGTAAGGTTTAACTCAGGTGAAGCTGGGATCTAAGGTCTAATTCAGCTAAAGAATGTAGTTTCAAGTAAAGTCTAACTCAGGTGAAGAAGGTCTCAGGTATGGTTTAACTTAGGTGAAGAGCGGGGTCTCAGGTAAGCCCTAACTCAAGTGAAGGGCGTGGTCTCAAGTAACATCTAACTCAGGTGATGGGAGGGTCCCAGCTAAAGTCTAACTCCGGTGAAATTGGGATCTCAGGCAAGGTGTAACTCAGGTGAAGATAGGGTCTCGGGTAAGGGCTAACTCTGGTACAGACAGGACCTCAGATATGTCTAACTGAGGTGAAGAATGTGATCTTAGGCAAAGTCTAAGTCAGGTGAAGGGTGTGGTCTCGGGGAAGGTCAACTCAGGTGAACAGTGTGAGCTCAGTTAAGGTCTAACTGAAGTGAGGGTAGGATCTCAGGTAGGTCTAATTCAGCTGAAGGTGTGGTCTCAGGCAAAGGTGATGGAGGAGGGCTCTGGGACTTAATGTGTCTCGAGGTCAGGGCACACTTTTGGACCCTCCCCCCCATCATCAGTGGCTGGGGCTGCCCCTTTCTCCTGGGAGAAGAGGGTTTATAACTGCGCCAGGCAGGGGCAGTCCCCAGGCCAGGGGAGGCCACAGAGCAGCCGTGGGCTGTTAGCCACAGTCACTCAGCAGCTGTGAGGGGGTCTGGGCCGGTGCTGCAGCCTCCAGAACAGAGGGTGGTCAAGATTGTTCTTTTAAGGGGCGCTTGGGTGGCTTAGTCGGTTAAGCGTCCGACTTTCGCTTAGGTCATGATCTTGCGGTTCATGGGTTCGGGTCCCGCGTCGGGCTCTGTGCTGACTGCCAGCTCAGAGCCTGGAGCCTATTTCAGAGTCCGTGTCTCCCTCTCTCTCTGACCCTCCCCTGCTCACGCTGTCTCTCTCTCTCTCTCTCTCCTAGAAAAAAAAAAAAAGATTGTTCTTTTAAACACGTGTATGAGGGGATTCCAATGGCTAATGGAAAGTTGAAGAATGCGATAGAATGGGGGTGGAAGGGGGTTATCTCGGACGTCTAGTGTTCTCTTCTAGCCAATCTGCAGCACACCCTAGAGCGGGATTTGGAGTTTGTGAAACAACAAAGCAAGGGATCCTTCCCGGTTGTGACGGGATGACAGCCACCCCCCAGCTCTGGCGTCACCGAGTCAGCTGTGGGTGGGCAGCACCAGCAGAGCCCTTCCATCACGTCTCCTGTCTCCCCCACGTCCATCCCCTCCCGTCCTCCCTAGTCTCTGAGCTGCTCAAGTGGCATCACCTGAGTGCATTTGTTTCCCACCGTGACCTGCTACAACCACTAACGTCCCTGAAGCGCACCTTCTCAGGGCCTTGCTGCACCAGCCCCAGCTCCCCGGCCTTGGCCCACTGCGGAGGACAGGATGAGCCTGCTTCTGGACCCCGGTTCCCAGGCCTTGGCCCCAGGGCCAGCTTCCATGGGCTGCTGGAGCCCCTAGGGCTGGTAGGAGGAGGGGGAAGGGTAGGGTCCTGCATTTATGGACCCAGGACATTGTGAAGCCCGCTTTGTTTGGACAGAAGACCCGGGGCCACCTGGCTGGAGACGGATACAGCCAATTCCCCCCGGGGAGGGCGTGTGACTCAAGCCCTTCCCCATCCATCTCTCAGGGAGGAGCCTGTCAAGAGCTTAGCGTTATCACCCAGCACCCCTGCCCCCTATAAAGGGAGAGACATTTCTTCGAGGACTTCTACTTTTTGTCTACTTCAGACTCCCGTCCCCAGCACTGCAAGTACCACCACCTGCTCTGCCGTCCCGGCTTGCCTTGGCCCGGGCTGGCCTCACACTGTTGAGAATGAATGATTTCTCCAGCAGAGGAGGGGGAACTCCTCTCATCCTCACTTCCTGGCTCTTTCCTGCCGGGAAGAGGTACCTTCAGCAAGAGAGTGCGCTTACTTTCCCAGCCATCCCGTCAAGCTTGACTGACTCCAGCCAACCTGTCTAGCTCCCAAGAGCTATGATGGATGGTATTTCAGGAGCTCCCACCCGCCCCCCCTCGGGCAGCCACTTTCCAAGCCTTGTACTGGATTCCCCACCATCTGTAGTTTGCTAAACAGAAGTTAGGAACGAGATGATGACGTGTCATGGTCCCTTGGAGCTGGAGATCCAGTCTTGAAACAGGATAGGAGCCACGGGCAGCTGGTCAACTATTTCGTTCGAGAGTTACCGGGGAGCATCTCAGAGATGCTCCCAGCATGATCTCTGAGAATGCATCACTCGGTCCAAGATTCAGTGTCAGGAGAGTCTGAGTGGCCTCGCCTGGCTCATGGGCCCACGTCTTGGCTGCGTGCAAAAGTCCTTTGATTCGCTGTCCCACCCAAAGGGCACACAGGGTGAGAAGCTCAACTCCACAAACAAAAGCTGGGGTGCTGGGGCGCCTGGGGGGCTCAGTGGGTTGAGGGGCCCACTCTTGATTTCAGCTCACGTCATGATCTTGCAGTTTTGTGGGTTCCAGCCCTAAGCCTGGCTCTGTGCCAGCAGCGCGGAGCCTGCTTGGGATTCTCTCGCTCTCTCTCTGCCCCTCCCCTGCTCGCACTTCTCTTTCAAAATAAATAAATAAACTTAAAAATAAAAAAGCTGGCGTGCTACCTCCAGGAAAGGGGAAACAGATGCTGGGAAATTAGACAAATGCCCCCCCAGGACCTGTGTCTCTGTGTTTCCCCCACCATGCGGCTAGTGGACCCCACCTTACTCCTGCAGAAACCACACACGAGAAACTCCCACACGGCAAGGTGGCCCAGAAGCGCCTCCAGGCTGCCCTCTGGAGGCCACGGGTGGGTATAACCTCCTGGACGACAGGAATCCAGTAAAGGCTGCAGAATGAAGCTAACCAGCTGGACCCTAGGGTACGATGCTCTGAGACCCAGAAAGAGTTCTGTGTGTGTTTCACATACTTTAGGAGCAATCAGTCCAGAGGCTTTCTGACTTTAATGGTCTCTGTCCACTACCTTTCCCTACTGTCACCCCCGGCCCTCCAGGTCTCACCCTCCCTCCACCAGTCACCCACCTCGGGGACCATCCATTCAGGATGGAACAATGTTGAGTCTTACAGGAAGCCTCGGACGGAGATGCCGCTGTGGTTAAACCATCTCATCAAGCACAGGGCCCTGTTATACTCCTGCCGAACGGGATATGCCTCTGGGCTCGCAGAGTCAGCCAAATGGTTCCTTCCTCCCCGGTAAGAAGTCCACAGGCACATTCAAATACATCCATAAATATTTATTCAGCGTTTACGAACTGGCAGGTACCATGGGGACACCCTGGTGATAGCATGTTGCACTTGCAGGCTTGAGGGGAGGACACATGAGGCCACTGGATGCACACGAATGTAATTAACCATGATATTTGCCAGGAGGGAAATGTACATTCTAGAGCAGATAGCAGGAGGCCATGTGACCTGCAGGTCGGGGCTGGTTTCTCTAAAGAGGTAATGTTTGAGTGCCATATTCAGGGTGAAGAGCTCGGTAGGCAGACGGGGAAAGTCACCTGTCTGTCGTCGGAGGCCACAGCACTGTGCTGGGCCTGGGTTGTGGGACGGAGCTTCGTCTTGATCCTCAGAGCGATCGTAAAATACTAACTAGCTCATTTTAAGCAGGCTGCTGTGGATGATTGAGGGAACTGCATAGAGGGAAGGAAAGTGAATATTTAGGGGCACCTGGGTGGCTCAGTTGGCTAACCGTCTGTCTGTGGCTTGAGTCATGATCTCACAGTTCATGAGATCGAGCCCTGCTATGGGCTCTGTGCTGACAGCTCAGAGCCTGGAGCCTCCTTTGGATTCTGTGTCTCTGGCTTTCTCTGCCCCTGCTCCACTTGTGCTCTGTCTCTTTCTCTCAAAAATAAATAAATATTGAAAAAGAAAAAGAAAAGAAATTGAATATTTAGTCAGGAGGCCAGGCCACAGGGAGATTTGGATGAGGAAGTGGGGGAGAAGTGGGAGGATCTAGGGAGTATTTCGAACTTGGACTTGGAGGACTTGATAATGGGGTGCAGGTGAAGAGCGGCCCTGGGATTCTGGAGGGTGCACGTCCCTCTGTCGCTGCCCCTACAACACACCACCTGTTACCGTCCCTCCCACCCCGAACTGCAATGTCATCCAGCTGGGGATCTTGGCTTGTGCTCACATCCGGGTATCTTAGGCAAACTTGGTGCATCTCCGCTCCCGGCCTGGCGGCCCTGCAGCCCTGAAATTCTCCAGTAGGTGGCAGCACACGAAAACCGAACCGGCCACTTCTTCCGGGATGTGAACTTTGGTTTCCTCCGCAGCCTGCTGACTCCGCGTGGTCAGCTTCCCCCGCCGCGGTCCCGATTCCCAGAGAAGCCCTTCCTTCTCCCGCCTTTCTGAGCGGCCTCCGTGCAGGGGGTGACTTACCCAGGGAACTTTTCATGTGAGGCCACGGCCTGGAGCCTCTTTATTTGGGGCTGCCGGGGCTTTCCCCAGGCTGTTGTCCCCCTTCCCGGCCTTTCACAAAGCGCGCTTCTCTCCTCCGATGCGCAGCCTGGGCACCCGGACCGCATCCGTGCGAGCCTGCCGGGTCAGGTCAGCGGGAGATGGGCAAAGCCCAGGCCTGAGTCAGAAGGTGGGTTTGGGTCTAGGAAAGGGGCTTGGGGTGAGCCTGGTTCTGAAAAGCTCAAAGCCTCCCCTGGGAGAGGTGAGCCACGGGGCTGCGGCCTCCTCCCTGGGTAAGGGAAGAGTGGACTTGGGGGGAGGAGGAAGGGGATGAGCTGGATGAAAAGTACAAGAACAGTGACCTAGTGAGGGATGCAGGAAGTTGAAGGTCAATTTAGGGGACCCAGTGCCAGGAGGGAAAGGATTTTCACTACCTCCGTTTTGACTTCAGTCTGTGCTTTCTGATTGCATTCGTTTTTCCCGCTTCTCTCTTAACTCAGGCAAACACGAGGCAGGCGAAGCACCCCCCCCCCCCATGGGAACTGAAAGCACCCCTTCCGCAGTGGGGACTGCCCTGAGCCCGCAGGAGCCTGCGAGCCTGACCCCAAGGCAACGATCCACCTGCCATTCACTGCCCACCCGCTTGGCCCACCGACCTCTGTCCCACACTCGCCTTGTATGAACTTGGTCGTATTTTCAGCACTTTGGAGACCGTCTTTGAGCCGCTAGTCCATTGTCTAGTGGTGCCCTCGTGGAAATAAATTCCTTTCCTGTCTTCCCATCATCCATCTCTCTGCCTTTGACTTTGTGAGCGGCCAGAGGCCAAACCTGGTCTGTCCAAGACACCGGAGCTAGGGGCTCTCATCCCCGGCGCCCTGGCCACAGGAGGAACACAGGCCAGAATCCAGAACCATCTTACCCGATGCTGGGGATTCGTTTCTAGACTAGTGTAGGGGTCTGCGGCCATATGTGACATCAGGACTTCGTCCCCTGTTCAGAGCCTTTGTCACTGACGGAACGCTGTGGGAAGGGCTTCACCCTGTAGGAGAAACAGCCAGAGCCGCCATCCCCGCTCGTGTTCTCTGCCGGACGCCCACCGTGTGACCCCTTTTAACCTCTCCTCTCTTGTCCCCACCCCTCCTGCTTCTATTCCTCGCCTCTTCTGACCTCGATCTTTGGAGAGTGGTTCCCAATTTCAGGAGCCTCGTTATCCCCAGACCGCACACGGACTCCGTCAGCCTCCGACTGATTTCCTGAAGCACCGCGGTCTCATTGCGTAACTTTATTACTATGATCTTATTGCAGTTCAATGTCTCAGGTCTTGTATTAGTAGTATCGATCTATTTTTTTCTATGTTAATGCTTGTTGTCAGTTCAATTCAACAAGTGCATGTTGAAGGCCCACTTGGGGGACGGCCGATCCACCCCGTATTCCAAATGTGCTATTCTGGGAAAGTACTGTGTTCATCTGTTATCTGTCACTTGCTCCTTAGGTTGGAATGCTTGTGCTCCTGGGTCACCCCGAACTGATCTTAGGTAGTAGCCCCGGCCAGGACGGCCTGATGGCGTTTCTGCCGTGAGTCTGTGGGCAGACGTGCCCGGCCCAGTCTCTGCCGTTCTTTGTACGACACGCAGGCCAGATACCCACACGACCTGCGTTGCTCAGGGGCATCAGTCTGTGCTGCACGCCTGCATCTTTTCCGCTCGTTGCCTCTATTGCCTGAGATACGCCTTGGCCTGTGGTCATCTGGCCGCTTCCCAGCGTTTATCAGGATTCGTGATCACTGTCACCTCTTCCAGGAAGTCTGCTCTGGTTGCCCAGATGGTGTCTGGCATGTGCCGAGCTCTGTGCTAGACATGGGGGGGTCCCGAGTTAAGGAAATCATAGTCCAGGACCTCAAAGTGCACTCTGGCTTGGGGACGGGGCAGCATGGGAAGTGCTATGATAGAGGTAAGCACCCGGATGGGGCCCAGAGAGGGTGACACAGAGGAAGCGGCGGAGGGAAGCATGTCCCAGATAAGGATTTCTGGTGAGAGGAAGTGCCAGTGTGGCACATTTGAGCCACTGCTGGTCACTCAAAGGACAAAGCCAGGAAGTGATAAGAGAGAACATTTGACCAGATCAGAAAGGGCCAGGCCATGGATTTGTGGATTTGGTCATTCTAACAACTTTGGGCTTTATCCTGAAGACACCGGGCAGCCCCCACTCTCCCGGGAAGGATTTTAAACAGGGGAGGATGGGATCACACTGGCATTTTAAAGACTTAGCTCTGGGGTCACCTGGGTGGCTCGGTTGGTTAAGTGTCTGACTCTTGATCTCAGCTCAGCTCTTGATCTCAGGGTCGTGTGAGTTCAAGTCCCACACTGGGCTCCACGCTGGGCGTGAAGCCTAAAAAAAGAGAGTTAACTATGGCTGGAGTGCGAACAGTAAGTCAGAGGGAAGGGGGCAGGAGGCAGGGAGGTGGCCCTGGCCTGAACCCAGATGACAGTGTCAGGACCGAGGGAGAGAATGGGGGAGGGTCAGGACATGCCAAGGGGCTACGGTCGCTGGCGCTGAGAAGAGCACCATCCAGCCTCCACCTGTGACCCAGGCGGACGGTGGTCATTTGCTGACATGGTGTTCTCCAGCGGGTGTCAGGTTTGGTGGGGTGTCAAGATTGAGTTCAAGGTTCTCTGGCATCTTCAGATGGAGATGTCCAGTGGGCGGCTGGCTGTGCAACTCTAGAGTGCGTGCAAGTGACTGGAATCCCATACCCTCCAGGACGGCTAGTCTCAAAAAACCAGAAAGTGGCGAGTGTTGGCAGGGATTGGAGAGGTTGAGACTTTTGCACACTCCTGGGGGGAATGTGAGATGGTGGGAAACAGTGTGGCAGGTTCTCAAAAAATTAAAAACGGAATTATCATACGGGGGCACCTGGGTGGCTCAATCGGTTAAGCATCTGACTTTTTTTTTTTTTTTTACTTTTTAATGTTTATTTTATTTTGAGAGACATGGAGAGACAGAAAGCCAGAGATTATTTGAGTCAATTCCTACGTTTGTTTTTGATGAGCACTAGTGGGAGGGGCGATTCACATATGCTTTTATTTATTTATTTAATTTTATTTTTTTTACTTTTTAAATGTTTATTTATTTTTGAGAGACATGGAGAGACAGAGAGAGACAGAGCATGAGCAGGGGAGGGGCAGAGAGAGAGAGGGAGACAGAATCTGAAGCAGGCTCCAGGCTCTGAGCTGTCAGCAGAGCCCAATGCAAGGCTTGAACTCATGAGCCGTGAGATCATGACCTGAGTGGAAGTTGGACGCTCAACCCAGTGAGCCACCCAGGTGCCCGACTCTTGATTTCAGCTCAGGTCATGATGTCATGAGTCGAGGGATCAATCCCCACGCCGGGCTCTGCACTGACAGTGTGGAGCCTGCTTGGGATTCTCTCTCTCCCTCTCACTCTGCCACTCCCCTGCTTGCACGCTCTCTCTCAAAACTAAATAAACCTTAAAAAAAAACCCAACCCAGAATTATCATACACTATAGCAGTTCTACTGCTGGGCATTTGTCCCAAGGAATCGAAAACAGGGTCTTGGAAAGATACTTGTACCCTCATCTTCACAGCTGTACTGTTCAAATAGCCGAGAAGTGTAAGTAACACAAGTATCCAAGGACGGACGAACATATCAACAAAATGCAGCCTGTCTGTGTGTATACATATACAATGCAGCCTGGAAAAGGATGGAAATTCCACCACCTGCCACGACATAGAGGAACCTGGGGGGCATTATGCTGAGTGAAATAAACATTCACAAAAGGACCAACGCTGTGCGATTCCTCTTATATGAGGTGTCCAACTCACAGACACAGAAATTCGAATGGTGGCTGCCAGGATCAGGGGGAAGGAAGACCGGAGGGCTATTGTTCAACAGGCACAGAGCTCCAATTTTGCGAGATGAAAGCGTTCTGGAGACAGATGGTGGTGATGTTTGCCCAACAGTGCGAATGTGTTTCGTGCCGCTGAAATGTACACTTAAAAAAGCCCCTAAAATGGTTCTGATGGTACATTTATGTTTCATGTATTTTAGCACGTTGGGTGGAAAAGGGGCATTTGAGCCATAGATAGGGATTTGGGAATTTTTCGACCATGTGAATGGCGACTGAATTTGTGATTTCAGCTGGACGGGGAGCGAAGAGGGAAGCAATCAGCTGCGGGATGGGCAGAGAAAATGGTGGAAAGGGGTCTGGGCAGTAGCAGCCAGATTCATAGGAGGGAAACTGGAAAGGAGTGGATGTGGGGAGAGGAGAGCAGGTCACAAGCCAGTGACAAGGGTGACTTGTGGCCTCCCCGAAGGCACCTGCTGAGGATGGAATCCAGATTGGGATGAGGGTCCGGGCCCTGTGGGCTGAGGGAGCAGAGGAAAGTGTAGCTCCTAGAAACTTGGCTCTCCCGGGCGGGGAGGGAGGCGGTGGCCCGGCAGGTACCGCAGCTGCCCTAAGTTGACGACAAGATCACTGGCTTTGCAGCTTGCTCCAATTTCATGCTCACTCAGCATCCTTCTGTGTCTATCCAGGTTCCAAAGCCCACGTGGACATATGGCCTTCCAGACAGGGCCACTCTGGCTTAAGAAGCTGGCATTCGAGCTCTTGAGAATGAGGTTGGCTCCCGGATTCCAAACAGCTCAGGCAAGATCAAGGTTGCGGAATTGCTGCGCTCAAGGTGCTGGATCGCACGGTGGTCTCTGCTGTCCCTCCTGAGCTGCCCTCTCCGCCCACAGTGCTGTCTGTCTGTCACGTGCAACTTCCTCTGAGACGCAGTTTGGGCTTCACTCCAGAAAGCCTTCCCCTCCAGCCCCAGGCTGGTTACGGGCTCCCCCCCTGCACCCTTCCTCGGGATCCCATGCTCTGGAACGTGTGCCGGCCACACGGTGTGTGGTGATTTGCTTCTTTCCCCACTGAGCTTGGCTGGCCCCAGAATGTCCTGATCCCAGCATATGGCGGGTGCTCCCTAAGCGTGTATCCACCTGACGAGTGACTCTTGAAGGAAGACTGGGCTGGAACTGTCCAGTGGGTCAGAGGACAGGAAATCCCTCCTTGGAGAGCAGGATTTATCTAACGCCAGGTGGGCTGGCCGCACGGAAAGAAGGACCCTGCCCCAAGGAGCATATGCACGGCGGCTCTTGAGTCCCAGCATCCTATTTGAAAGAGGAATGGTAGTTATATTTGGCCTCTGTGCTCTCAAAATTATTTGTTCATACTTGAGGCTGG
Organism: Hyaena hyaena; assembly: GCF_003009895.1. Classification (NCBI taxonomy): domain Eukaryota; kingdom Metazoa; phylum Chordata; class Mammalia; order Carnivora; family Hyaenidae; genus Hyaena; species Hyaena hyaena. The sequence continues at coordinate 3,569,300 of NW_024080735.1, read as the reverse complement.
CACATCGTACACAATCAATCTTTGTTGACTAGATGAATGAGCCTTTATCATAGGACTTATGATACGATTTTCTAGTTTGTATGTGTGATTTCTCCCCCTCCCCTGCCCCTGACTGTGAGCTCCTGGAAGTCGTGGGCCGTGTCTCACTCACATTTGTTTCTAGAATCTAGCCCAGAGCTTTGCACACCTTCGGTACCGAGAATGTTTATTGGCTGAAAGAGATGAGAACAGTGCCCACATCCACCCACATGTGTTCTACACTCTCCCTTCTCCCCCGCTCCCCAGTATTATTTTTTCCATAGGAAACCAGGTGAAAAACCCATTTCTTGTCATTGGCTTTCAGCAGGCCTGAACGTTTATGCAGGCTTCCTTGGTACCGTGCTCCGGCGGCGGCCAACAGGCATCCACGGCCTCTAAAGAGGTGCTGAGCGATCTGGGAAGACGCACGACCAGCGTGTATGGGGTGGCTGGTCGTCCTAAAGCCCACAGTGTTTCTCTGACAGTGGGTGCTGGCTGATAGAGACAGAGCTGTGCTCCTGTCTGGGGGGGGGGTGCCCCACTGAGAGCTGCGTGTTTATCTTTACTAAATTCTCCAATGAGGACATTCTTTTTTTTCTTTTTTCTTTAATTTTTTTAAATGTTTTTATTTATTTCTGAGAGACAGAGACAGCACGAGCAGGGGAGGGTCAGAGAGAGAGAGGGAGACACAGAATCCGAAACAGGCTCCAGGCTCTGAGCTTGCTGTCAGCACAGAGCCCGACGTGGGGCTCGAACCCACGAACCATGAGATCATGACCTGAGCCGAAGTCGGATGCTTAACCAACTGAGCCCCCCGGATGCCCCCATCTTTGTTCTGCCTGCAGGGGAAATGGGTTTGTGGAAGCAGGGATGAATTTCTCAGGTGAGGTTAAGCGGGAGGATGAGGATTTTATATGCATTTTTCCCCCCCTTAGGGATGCAATGAGCTTATCGAAGAACAGAAGACAAGGCCTCAGTGCCACGGGTGATTTCATCTTGGAGTTTCTAAATGTTGTTATAGGGGCAGCCATGGTGGCTGGGACCCTGGGTCAGAGCAAGGATGACGCCCCCTCGCACCCGCTCCTTGGCCGGCTCAGCCCCGCCTGCCTTTGGTGACCAGCCCTCCAGCCGTGGCTCCTGCACCCTGTCCCCGCCCTTGGGGACAAAGACTAGTGGCTCATGACTTCAGCACACCTTCTTATGGTCTCCTGGCTGTGCCGGGTGACTCCAAACAGTTCAAGGTCAGCCCTGGAGGGGCGTGCCCTTGGTGGTGGTTCTCTTTCCCAGGCTTCTGGCATTTGGCTCCAACTCCACAAGCAGGGCTTGGAAAAGCCTTAACGCTTTAATGATCCGCCGCCTGATTTCTCTCGGACCAGCCCGATTTCTTTCCTGCTCTCTTTGGAGGGAGGGGGAGGGTTGTTCCAACGCGTGCTGTGTTTATTCCCAAGGAAAGAGCTGGCTTCCTCTTCAGCTGTTTCCCTGCTCTTTGCTATCAGTAAATCCCGACTCTGCGGCCTCCAGCGAATCTACAAGTTATTATTAGCAGCTATGTGGAAACCTCATAGTCGAAATGTTTTCTGATAAAAGAACGTTCTTTGTTAAAAATTATTCTGGCTGCTCTGTGCTCACCCAGCTCATATGCTGTAACTTCACAACTTCAAAAAATATCCTTTTGGGGGCGCCTGGGGGGCTCAGTCGGTTAAGCGTCTGACTTCGCCTCAGGTTACAACTATCTCACAGTTCGTGGGTTTGAGCCCCACGTCGGGCTCTGCGCTGACAGCTCAGAGCCTGGAGCCTGCTTGGGATTCTGCGTCTCCCTCTCTCTCTCCCCTCTGCTGCTCTCTCTCTGTTTCCCTCTCTCTCAAAAATAAGTAAACATTAAAAAATTAATAACTATTAATGTTGTGCCAGATTAAAAGTCTTTTTTAATTTTTTAAATGTTTGTTTATTTTTTGAGAGAAAAAGACAGAGCACGAGTAGGGGAAGAACAGAGACAGAGGGAGACATGGAATCCGAAGCAGGCTCCAGGTTCTGAGCTGTCAGCACAGAGCCCGACGCGGGGCTCGAACCCACGAACCGTGAGATAGTGACCTGAACCGAAGTCAGATGTTCAACTGACTGAGCCGCCCAAGTGCCCACAATGTTAATAGTTATTAATTCCAGGTGGTGGGAATACGGGTTTTAAAGGATTACTTGGATGTTTCTGTAACTTTAACAGGAAAAAAAAGAAAGCCTGTAAAATAAGTTGCTCTCCGTCCTCTCCCAGAGGTGACGTTGGTGAGCCAGCTGCTATCTCAGTTCCTGAGCGGTTCACGGGACCTCACTGTTTCCTCCGGGCACAAATGAGATCTCTGTGTTCTCGGCCAGTCTCCCACCTCACAACCGCGCTTGCCAACCATTCTTGCTGGGCCTGGAAGCTGAAGATTAAACAACAAAAGGGAGACAGGGCGTCCCCAGGGGCCTCTCTGCTGAACCCCACCGGGGATTGCTAGTTTTGCTCGGGTGGCTCTGGGCCGGTTCCTGGGGAGAATAAGCAGGCTCAGAGGTGGACAGACCCTGCAGAAGCTTCCAGAGTGGACGGGACCGAGATGGCCCATTGTTCGACATGAGGGAGCTGCGGACCCAGGGCCGAAGTGTTGATTTCAGATTTTCACGTTCTAACTAGGCTTGGCCCCAGCCTCGTTTGCCATCTGTTAACCAACAAACTGCGCCCCAGTGTGCTTCTTCAGTTAGTGCTTCTCAACGCTTCTCAAAGCTGCACCCTGAGAGTCTGTTAGAACACAGACTTCTGTGTTCACCCCCAGAAGTTTCCTGTTCAGTGGGACCAGGCTCCAGCTGGAGAATTTGTATTTCTAGTAAGTTCCCAGGTGAAGCTGCTGCTTCTGGTTGGGGTCAAGAGTTAGAAAATTGTTGATTTAGGGACGCCTGGGTGGCTCAGTCAGTTAAGCTCCCGACTTCGGCTCAGGTCATAATCTCGCTGTCCGTGAGTTTGAGCCCCGCGTGGGGCTCTGTGTTGACAGTTGGGAGCCTGGAGCCTGCTTCGGATTCCGTGTCTCCCTCTCTCTCTGTTCTTCCCCTACTCGTGCTCTGTCTCTCTCTCTTTCAAAATAATAAATAAACATTAAAAATCGAAAGAAAGAACATCGCTGACTTAGAAGACGTGCCTGGTAGGTTTATCTTACCTGTTTACTGGCGTGAGAGAAAGGGGGGAGCGGAGGACCTGTGGGAGTTTTGTACAGTTCTGTGTCTCTAGAAATGCTTATAACCTGTGCTTCCCTGTGCTCCAGAAGTGGGGGCGGGGCCCTCTTCGGGAAGGGGCACTTCAGTGTGGATCTCAACCCAGACGGTATTTTCTCTGGTCTAATGGTGACCCCTACCCCTTCTCTGGTTGGAAGTCAACTTGCAATTTGCATTTCTAGGTTGTTGTGAGTTTACTAACGATATTCCTCAAAGCTGTACTGTGTATCTGGTGTCTGAGCCCTATTTCAGGGTATCCTAATCCCATGGTACTTTGTCCCCCTCAAGTCGGCCGAGTGTCTGTTGTCGTCATCAATGCCAGCCTCTCAGCCCCATGGAGTCTTGGGGGTTCACAGCAAACCTCCGGGCATGACGGACCCACAAGCTGCACCCCAGAGTTACCAGGCTCCGGCTGCCTTCAGATGTGATTGAGTGTGAAGTTCTTGTGGACACTAACATAATTGCTCAGGAAGTGGAAAAATCCTCAATATGTGCGTCTTGTGTGTTTGGAGATGTGGGAGAGCATTGGGGAGGGAAGAGGCAGTCTATTTTCGTTGCTCAGTCCATTCTTCCCAAAACTATCTCCAGTCTTCCAATGTTTAGCCCAGGGAGGAACATTTTAGGGATCTAAAATTCTGACGAGCAGTAGAGGGCAGAGGGCTGGTAATACATCATTGTTTTCTTATACAGCAGCAAGACTTGATTTGTGCTGTGGGACTTTATGTTTAGAGCAGTGGAGAGTTTCTGCATAGGGTTATGGTTTCAAGTTTTAGCCTCCTCTCTGTACACTAATAATTCATTATAAACGCACTGTATTGTACGACTCCTTCTGTCATTCCTAAAGTCTCATATATAAGAAAGTTAAAACAACAACTATCTTAAAATAGCAGTGCTCTCTTACCTTGCACCCCTGTGGGAGTGTTTTAGAAATCTTTCTGTCCTCACTGATGCTGACACAATCTTATTTCAGAGTCAAATTGGAGGCTTCATTACTTTCTCTGTACCACCGCCATTTTCTGTGAACTATGGGGGCCATTTGGTGACTTATCTGGAGGGACAGAGAGATACATTACAACCCTTTGCCATAGAAAACAATTTAAGAGTAGCCAGTGGTCCCCGGACCGGGTGATATTTGCTTTCATGCACCTTGCCATTAGATGGTAGTATAGTAACAGACATAACAATTTGCGGGTCCAGTCTTGGTCTCTTTCTCCACCCATTCAAATAAGCTCAGAGAGGTTAGAAGTTGGTCTACTAGAAGCATCAGGTCCTCGTCAGCCCCGCAAGGGCTAGATTGGGGCCAGAGACCTCTGTCCTGAGTGGGACTCCATGGAAAGTCAGAATGAGGGCTGGTGTTGTAAACTGAGTAGTGGTCGTAGCAAGCCCTGTTACCTTCAGATCTGGAATAATGATCATTTAAAGCCCAAGGATGCCTGGGTGGGTTTGGAGGTATTGCTCTGAGACTCCTTATAACAGCTTTGGGCTTCCCTATTTTTGAAAATTTGGATGTCGATGTATATAATTTATCACTACTCCCTGACAAAGCTGTTGCGTATCTAGCATCCAAACCGAAAGTGCATATTACCACTGGAACTCAACCCCTTCCTCATGGCTATACTCTCCTTAGTGTCTGGGGTGTCTGGGGGGCTCAGTCAGTTGAGTGTCTGACTCTTGATTAAGGCTCAGGTCGTGAATCCCAGAGTCATGGGATCGAGCCCCACATCGGGCTCAGGGCTGAGCATGGAGCCTGCTTGGGATTCTCTCTCTCTCCCTCTGTCCCTTTAACTAACTAACTAACTAACTAACTAACTAACTAATAAAAGACGAACATATCTAGTGTTTGGCAACTTCTTTCCTCTGTAATGTGTGACCAGAAAGGAAGAAATAGCTCTTCTCAGGCTCTGTCCCTCCTCAGTATTGAGCCCACCACCCTTTGACATTGGGGTCTTCCTGTCTCCTGCCTTGAGTCATCAGGTGTCATTGTCAGGGACTCTTTGCCCCAAGAGGACCGAAGAAAGCCAGGTCCAGGCGACTTCCATGGAAATTTAAACATTTTTAAGAATGGCATGTTTGGCTTCATTTCTCATATAATTGAGATTCTCTAACAGTATTAGAAAGTTAATGGGGCTACACATAGCTGGTAGAAAACCAACCACAAAAACCCATCCAATTAGACCTCATTTCTGTAAAGATAATAAGTCCAAGAAGAAAACAAATTCTGCAGATATACAGAAAATGGAGCAGATTTGCCGCGTCAACATTCTCCCGCCTTAGCAATCAAGGTGACAGATGGATTCTCTGATGGGTCTCAGGGGTGTGGATCCGCCCAGGGCATTCCCCTGTCTGGTCTCGTCCCCCGGCGTGCTAATGCTGTTAGGACCCTGCCAAATGGCTGAGCCAGGGCACTCGCCAGCCCTGGCCCTGTGCTCCGGGTCCGGCCCATCTGCACCACGATGAGCAGACACCCAGACCAGATCTGCTGCCTTCAAAGGCCAGAGGGCTGAGCGCAGCTAGGGAGCCACAGAGGCCACTTGGTTTGGAGTGGCCGTCCCTGCTTCTGGACAACAGGAAGGAGCCGAGACTTGTCTAAGCCTGAACATGGGGCCACCGTGCCCCGAGGGCCACTCAAGCCCTCCCAGCCTGAGTTCTCACTCTGTGAGGAGCACACACCCACTCCTCTGCCCCAGCTGTTAGGAAATTACTTTTCCCAGAAAACAGGTGCTTCCTTGGGCCCTGAGAACCCATTGTCCTTCCCTTGGGCACATCTCCGGGGCCACTTTCAGGGCTGTTCCTGTGTCGGGGCCTCTGTTCTTCTGCTCCCTCCTTCTCCTCACCCGGGAGCCTTATCTTCCAGCCACGTCACGTGAGGCCTCCAGATATCGACCATATCTAGCAGCAATGTTCGTTGCATGATACTTTCATGCAGTGGTTGGTGAGCGTTCAATGATCAGCTCCGGGCAGGGAAGGGGGAGAAAGCTCTGACTTGCAGCATTGGCTCGTGTCCGTAGGGGAAATACTCTCTCCGTCGCCAATTTCCAGCTACCAATGTGACATTCCAGACCTTGGGAGCTGGGAACGCATGGACACGGACTCCAGGACAGCCACGAAGGCACGTGCCTCACCAGAGCTTGTCCTCTGGTCTTGTCCAAATCCTGACATTTCTGGGAGGCGAGGAGGTCTGAGAGTATTTTCTTAGGGTGTAGTAATATCTATTGTTGAATACTACTGATAACAAACTAGGGGCACCTGGGGGGCTCAGTCGGCTGGGCGTCCAACGTCAGCTCGGGTCATGATCTCATGGTTGGTGAGATCGAGCCCTGCATCAGGCTCTGTGCTGACAGAGCAGAACATGTTTGGGACTCTCTGTCTCTTTCCCTCCTGTCTGCCCCTTCCCTGTTCTCTCTCTCTCTCAAAATAAACAAATAAGCTTAAAAAAAGGAATTACAAAAAAGTTTTTTTAATTAAAAAAGGAATTGCAAACTATAGCATATGTTCAAAAAATGCAAATTTAAAACTATGGAGAGGTTTTCCACACCGTGTGGGATACGATAAAGGTTTCTGATCTCAAAATCTTAAGAAGCTAAAAGCAAACTGGGTTCATAGCCCCATCAATAGGAGAACGTAAGCACTGCTTCCAGCTAAGGGCCATGGACTCAGACTGGCCTTAGCAGGGCACACAGTGTTATTCCCACTCCATATAAGACGACTCGTAGGTGCCCTGAGCAGGTGCTGGCTGAATAGTGTATTCACTGGAGACCTATGTATTGTCACACTGACCATACGCAGATCTTCAAAGGAAATATCCAGAAACTGGTTTTCACAGCCCCTGAAAACCCATATCTGTGAAGGAATATAAAAGGACCAAGAAACAAGAGAGGGGGCTTTGGGAGAAAAGTTATGACTGTACTGCCCTCCCTAAGAGGCGGGGGGCCGGGCTGTTAGCCTCCTTACCGACTCGTCTCGCAGGGGAAGATCTACTCCGAGACCTGCATTTGGGGACCTGCTGAGAAGGCTCCAGCAGCGGCCTTGGCAGCGGGCAGAGGCAGAGAGAGAGAGAGAAACTGGGGCTTTATCTGAGAGAGGAGTGCAGCCCACAGAGTGCAGGGTCCCTCCTGCGTGGGCCCAGCTCGGAGAGGGGAGGCCAAGAGACATGCTAACTTTGATCCAACAGTTGGCTGGAGAGGTGAGGGGATGAGGGAAGCGTAGGAGGGAGGTTCTATGTGGGGAGTGCAGCCCAGAGCCTGAGGGTGGTATCAGGGCGCCTAAATGAGACTAAAACAAGCCAAAAGACAGACCCAGGAAGGAGAGTCCCTTCTGCTCTCTTGCTGCGTCCTGAGAGGCCGGTAACAGCCCCGGCATCTGCTCCGGGCGGCGCTCCCGGGCACGGGAAGGGCTGGGAAAACCCACCTTGGAATGAATATGGCAATGTTGACATGCTGGCTACGTGGCCCAGGCACCCGATTTCTGAAACAAGACTGTGTTGTGTGATCTGAAGGTCCATCCACAGGATGATCTCATACCTCTGGGGAGCAGACACATTCTGGCGTTCCTGCCGTTTGTCATCAGAGGGCAGGAAAGAGCTTCCCCTGGGGGAATACAGGATGAAGGAGCAGCAGGGGACAAGAACTGAGTCGCTCTGGGAGGGACTCTGGAGAGGGCAGCTGGTGGACGGACTCGTGGTTAATGGGAGTGGGGGGCGGGGGTGGGCTCGGCGACCAGCCCGCTGTGCTGAGTTCCTCGGGGCGGGGCCTGATAGCCCAGCTGTCTGGGAGGAGTGGGGCGGCCCAGCCCAGGGAGGGGTTCCTTCAACCCGCTCTGAACTGTGGTAAAGGCCTGGTTTAAAAATGCAACTGTTAATCAGATGAGACAATTGCAGACACAGTTCTCGCCGGAGTCAAAATTCTGAGGGACAGATCCCCACTCCCATCCGGGAGTCTGTGCAGATCTTCTCGCAGCCCCTTCCGGACTCACCAAGGGTGGGGGTCGAGCACACACCCTCCCCCACCTCGGCCCCCTCCCAGCCCAGCCTCTTGGCGATCCGATCGCGGCCAGCGGGGAAAATCAACGCCACTAACCACATTTCATCCCGTGCTGTTGCGGAGGCGGAGGGAGACCCAGCCCTGCTCGCCGTCAGAGCTGGCTCCCGTTTGCAGACGCGGGCCCTGGAGACACGTGTCCAGCGCCTTCGGGAAGGAGCCGCCCTGAAAGCTGTGCATGGGAAGCTGAGTGAACGGGACGTCCTTAAACGTTCCGCCGGGGTGGCGGCCGCAGGGATGCCTGCAGCACAGGCTGGGGCTTCTGCGTGTGTGTGTGTGTGTGTGTGTGTGTGTGTGTGTGCGCGCGCGCGCGCGCGCGCACGGCTCTTCTGGGAGCGGCCGCCCGGCCACCCGGGCTGCAGCTGGTGTTGATGGCGCAGAAGCGCTGAGTCACGGGCTCTTCCGAGGCCCTCACATCACGTTCCATTGTCCTTTCTTCCCTTCTAGGCTTTTAAGGGCTCTTGCAGCGTTTCTGTTTTGTTCTCTGTTTGCCTCCAGCTTATACCCGCTTGGGAATCTGGGGTGTCAAAACCCAGAGGCCCCGGGGCTTGGGAACAAAGCCCGTGCAGAGAGGGGCAGAGGCCCCTCGGGCGCTGAGAACACCCAGCACCCCGACCGGGTCCCCGCTCCCAGGCGCCCGGAGGCGGAGCTGCAGGTGCCTCGCACCGCACCGGCTCCCCGGCTCCCCCTCCTGCGCAGGTTCGAACGGGAGCCGATGAGTTTCACAGTCTCTCTTTACCTTGTTCTTCAGGCCGTCTCAGCACAAGTGTAACAGGTGTGACCTAAGTTCGTGCACAGCTAGCCCCTGGGGAGGGCCACGGGAATTTGTTTAAAGGACTGTTTTGACCCAACACGCTTGTCGCTTTATTGGAAAAAAAATGATTTGGTTATAAAAATAACTGTTTATTATGGAGAAGTTGGGGGCATACACAGAAAAGCTTACGGGATAAAATGACCCATAATCCATCGGTGGGGAATGATCACCGTTAACATTTTGACAGGTAATCTTCCAACGTTTTCCCTATACATCAGCTGATACCCACATACATTTTACATCATTGGGCCCTCACTGTGCATTTTATTTAAACTGAAAAAGATTCTATGAATACACTCTTAGTTGTTAAACCATATTCTAGAAGAGCTAGAAATTGGTCCAGTATAAGCAAAGAGGAATGGCTAGATCTTTAACTATTTTCTTTTTTTAAAGATTTTTTTAATGTTTACTTTATTCTTTTTGAGAGAGAGAGAGAGAGACAGAGTGTGAGCAGAGGAGGGGCAGAGAGAGGGAGACGCAGAATCTGAAGCGGGCTCCAGGCTCTGAGCTGTCAGCACAGAGCCCGATGCGGGGCTGGAACCCATCAACCGCAAGATCGGGACCTGAGCCCAAGTCAGACACTTAACCGACTGAGCCACCCAGGCGCTGCCACAGTTTCTTAATGGAGGATCAGAACCGAAGGGTTTGGCGAGCCCCCCAGGACCCCTGAGAGTGGAAGCCGGAGTGATTTGTCCCTCACTATCACTGCATCCCGTTCTCCCAAAGAGCTGGCTCAGAAGGAAATGCACAGATGCCCAGACTGTTTGTTAGAGGAAATGACACATTATCCTCTCCCAACATCTGGTAATTCCTGAAAGACAGTCCATCCTGATAATAGTGCCGGTTCACCAGAAGCCTGTGTCTTCTTTCCCCAGGGGACGTGGGGGGCAACCAAAGAGAACAGAGTCTATTTTGGTGTCTGCTGAGCGGGGGGGGGGGGGCAGATCACCAAGCACCGCTGTTCTGCCCTGTAAGCCAGCAACACGCGCTTCCTTCCTGTCCAGCCTTGAGCAGCAGTCTCTTAAGTTTCAAATCGTCCATGGAGAGCTGAAAAGAATTAAAAATGCCATCATGGGCCGGAATGGCTACACACGAGGGCAGACAGACCGACGCAGCGGGAGTCGAGACGTAGCAGGACACGGGGCTGGGGTTGCAGCAAAGGAGCACAGAGCTGGGTGAGGTGGGGTGGCCGCCACCACGCGCGTGATGACTCAGAGGGACCCAGAAGCGTCTGGCTGCCCCTTGGCTGGGAAATGCACATTTTGTTTTGGCCCTAAGGCATCTTCTGGAGACAAAAAGCAACACGTGGAAAGACTGGGATGGGCGTGAGCAGTGAGTGCCTGCCTTTCCCACGTTGACTGATTTCACGCAGGTGAGGAGAGGCAGAGCCTTGAACTCAACAGAGATCCGAGGGGTGAGTGTCTCAGGATCGACAGACCCCTATTCAGCATCTAGACCTTGGAGCAAACTTTTTTTTTTTTAATGTTTTTATGTATTTTTGAGAGAGAGAGAGACAGAGCACCAGCAGGGGAGAGGCAGAGAGAGAGGGAGACACAGAATCCGAAACAGGCTCCAGGCTCTGAGCTGTCAGCACAGAGCCCGATGCGGGGCTCGAACTCATGAACCATGAGATCATGACCTGAGCCAAAGTCAGACGTTCAACCGACTGGGCCACCCAGGCGCCCTGACCTTGGAGCAACTTTAAGTTGAGGTCTGAGAGAAGGGAGTCTTGTTCTCATTAAATGAGCACAGGCCTGGGGGCGTGGGGGAGGGGCGGGTGGACAGTGAGGGGAGGGCACCTCTGTCCCCAGATCTAAGGGCGTTCGTTGGGCCAGGCCCTTGTTTTGTTCCAGCCCGGCCACTCTGGTGAAAGCATCCTGGGAATTCAGCCTTGCAAACAGAAAGAGCGTTTCCTTGTGTGGGTTTCCTGTTTAGGTCTGCGTAGAAACCCAGCGGAGCGCGTGGCCTCGTAAATCCTCTAGACATTTCTGCTTTGGCTGGCTGCCATGGGAAAATCTCACACAAATAGAAGGGGTGGAGGGGAAGTGCATTCACTCGCGGGCTTCTGGGTGGGTTTCAGGCTTCATGTGTTTGGATCCGTAAATAGAGAGGGGTTGGGCTCGTGGAGATGATCAGTAAGGTCCTTTCCAGCTTTAACATTCTCAGATTCCGCTTCCCTCTGGAGGGTCACCCAGAGCTCTCACTGTCCAGCTCTGTGACGGGGGCCTGCGGAAACAGAAACGGGATGACAATCTCTGGCTAAAAATCCAGAAGCTGCCCTAAAACATCCTATGGGCTCCTTCACAGAAAGAAGGTCCTTTTGAATTCTGGTAATTCCCAGACTTTCCTAAACACTCAAGTTTGTCTCCAAAAAGGCAGACACTGAGCTCAGGGCCATCACGGGAGTCTCATGGCCGGTTTTTGGCACAAAGCAAGTTCTCAGAGCGGACCCCAAGGTGGTACACAGAGTGTGTGAGAGGCGACATCACCCACTTTAAACCTTTTTAGAGCTTTTTAAAACTTCCCATCGTCCTCAGTTTCTGCAGCTGTTGAATGGGCATTCAGACGCGTTGGCTTCGTGGAAGAAGCCACGTTTGCCTTCTTACTCTGAGGCCGAAGCCCCAGAGGCCGTGGCAGGTTCCACACAGAGTCTGACCACACGTGAGTACGCTGGGGAAGTGACAAGACAGGGACAGGATTTCTGGCCCGAGTTTCTCGTGTCAACTGTGCTTTGTCCTGTGAGGAGGTCCCATTTGTCTTATACTTCTGTGCATTCCTGTTTTCTCATTTGACCTAGTGAGCATTATTTTAAGAAAAATTTTATGGAACTGTCATCATGAAGTGTGACATTTGTCTATAAACCTCGTTCCCTCGGACATGTCCTTATGGGTAAATAAATCAGCGAAGGAACGGTCACTTCCTAGGTCCCGTTCTGCTATTTATTTTCCAAATTTCGCTTCTGTATATCCGAGCTATCGCCTCTTTTCCCCCAGTGACTGTGAACTGGCGCCCCACTAATGGTGTGGAAGCGAGAATGATCTGAAGGTCTAAGTCTTTTGGGTCAGCGCTCCCCAGAACACTGGTCCAGAGAAACGTATTTCCAAATGGGATTTCTATGGTCCATGTGCGTGGAAATGGCTGTTGTCTTCGGGAGTCACAGGGCGCTCTGATGTGTTCAGGGCTCTGAAAATTCACCCGATGAAGAAACACATTCAACTTTAACTCAGTATTTCCCAAACTTTTCTGATCAAGAGAAACTCTTTTTAGGGGCACCTGGGTGGTTCAGTCAGTTAAGCGTCTGACTTGGGCGTGACTTGGGCGTCATGATCTTGTGGTTCGTGGGTTCGGGCCCCACATGGGGCTCTGGGCTGACAGCTCGGCGGAGCCCGGAGCCTGCTTCGGATTCTGTGTCTCCCTTTCTCTCTGCCCCTCCCCCACGCGCACTCGGTTTCTCTCAAAAATAAATAAACATTTAAAAACTTTAAGAAAAATGGGGCGCCTGGGTGGCTTAGTCGGTTAAGCGTCCGACTTTCGCTTAGGTCATGATCTCGCGGTTCGTGGGTTCGGGCCCCGCGTCGGGCTCTGTGCTGACTGCCAGCTCAGAGCCTGGAGCCTCTTTCAGCCTGTGACTCCCTCTCTCTCTGACCCTCCCCTGCTCACGCTGTCTCTCTCTCTCTCCTAAAAATAAATAAAACATTAAAAAAAATTTTTTTTTAAATAAAAATAAAAATAAAAACTTTAAGAAAATCTCTTTTTATATTATATCTACAGGAGCTGATAACAAATGAAGGAATTGATGTTTCAGGGGACACATCTTGGGAATGCTCCTTTCAGCCAAAAGCTAGTGTTTATTGTCTTTCATTTAGCAGCTGGGGGTATTTGAGAGACAGATTATCGGCATGTAATGGAAATATTTCTACTCTTTTCAGAATTTTAGCAGGGAATAGACCAGAATGAGTGTAGCTATGGAGAGGTTTTCATGGTAAACATATCAGAAAGAAACACCCCGAAATTTCATCAGTGGCTCTGGGTGGCTGACAGGCAATTTTTTCCCTCTATTTTTGTTCTCTCCCATATCTTCCGTAATGAAGATGAATTATTTCTGTATTTGGCGGTGAGAAACAAAATAAACTTTATTTTTTATTTTTCTTGGAAGTTTATTTGTTTATTTTGAGGGAGGGACAGACAGAGAGGGAGAGAGAGAGTCCCAAGCAGGTTCCACGCGCCGTGTACTCCTGGCTGTACCCTGACGTGGGGCTCGATCTCACAACCGTGAGATCAATCGGAACTGAGATCAAGAGTTGGACGCTCAACCTGTTTCAGATTCTGTGTCTCCTTCTCTCTCTGATCCTCTGATCCTTTCTGCTCACGCTCTCTCTTTCTCTCTCTCACTCTCTCTCAGAAATAAATAAAAAACATTAAAAAAAAAAAAAAAGGAGCTGGACGCTCAACTGGCCGAGCCACGCAGGCGCCCCTAAACCTTATTTTTATGTTTTAAAAAGTTTATTTATTTTTGAGGGGGAGAGGGAGACAGAGGATCCGAAGCAGGCCGACAGCAGAGGGCTGAAAACAGAGAGCCTGATGCAGGGCTTGAACTCAGGAACCGTGAGATCATGACCTGAGCCAAAGTCAGATGCTCAACCACCTGAACCACCCAGGTGCCTCTAAACTTTATTTGTTAAAGAAGAATTAATATCCAAGTTTCTTTTTCATTTTTTTCATAATGAACATATCTACTTCACGGCAGAGAAGCTACCAGATGCATCTCCTCTCTCTGGTTTCTTCCCCCAGCGTACTTGGGGTCCCCTAGTGCTTGTCTGCTAGGTTCTGGGGTCTTCCCTGGAGTATATACAGCTCCTTCAGATTTGTGAGAAAGTAAAACAGTTCACACTTGGTGCGAGGGTCACCCCAAGAACAGGAACGGGCCCCACCAAGCCCGCGATCCTAAGTTGTTTCTGGATCACGTGTCCACGAAGGAAGGGTTGGCATAGCAGTTGAGATTCCTGGCTGTACCCAACGAAGGTCTCTTCTAGTTGACCTGAGCAGAGAATGAATTTACCGGAAGAGCACCATGCAGCTTGCAGAACCATTGTGGGGGCTCGACACCCGGGTGATTGGAAATGAATAAGATCACGGCTGGGTCGGGGCAAGGCATGGCCAAGATTTTCACACGGGATGCTCTGCTTAGGGTCCTGTCACTGGTGTTGTCTCTGCTGGACACCAGTTTGGGACTCGGCCACCCCAAACACCTTTCGCCACGCTCCTGGACATTCAAGTACACACATCGTGTCCCGGAGGGGGCCTCTGATTGGCCAAGTCCAGGAGATGTGATGTTTCCCTAGTTGCTGGGGCAAAGATAGAAACTTGGCCCTCTTCGGCTTCTAAAGTAGGGAGAAGAGACCCTCCTCCTCTCTGCTCTGGGCTTCCCCCAAAATGGGAAGGTTGTTTAAAGGTTGGGGAGCCAGAATGGCCAACATGCATGACATTTAGGTATTCTGTAAAGGGGCTCCTAGGATCCTGGAGAGACAGGGCAGACCGGGGCAGCCATGTTCAAAAGTGAGCTCACCCTCCTGGAGTTGTGTAATGAACGCGTGGTCTTCTTTCAACCTGGATTCCTGAGACGGGAAAGCTGCCACCGGATTTCTCAATCACTGCCCCTCAGGAAGAACTGACCTCTCAATAAAAGCCACACTGAGTAATAAAATAAGAATTACCGTTTTCCAGAGGAACCAGGAGGCAAATGCAGAATGCCCATCTGATTGCAAGTCTAGTTGTGTGTTTCCTCCGTCAGTGGGCCACGTGGATCGTCCGCAGGGCACTGACCAAGAGAAATGAAGGAATGATAAAGCATTGGAAGGATTGCTTTTTTTTTTTCTTTGAAGCACTTACAGTTTAGGGAAGCTGATTAACTAAATTGACATGACCTCAGAGAAGGGCCCTATAGCTGCAGGGGATGGGAAAGGAGTGGACAATATGAACGTGCATCATTCATTGACTTCCTCATTCGAGGATATCCCTTTCCACTTGCAAGCTTCCAAACATGGGGGTCGAGTCCAGAGACCGAAAGACGAGGTCCAGGGAGAGAGCCAAGGTGGCTGTGGTTGATCACGGCAGAGTTTGGAGTCTAAGTAAGGAGTGTTAACTGAAAATTCGTGATTAAAAAACAAGAAAAATCTCTTTGTTTTGGAACAATACGGATCTGCTCACCTCAGAGTAAGGGAGGTATGGTTTGAGAACCTCAGGAACTTGGCTTTATGTAGAATGTCTATATGAGTATAATTTTCCACAGTGAATTGCTTCTCTTTTGCTTCTAGAGTGTTCGGACCCTTACACATCTTCCATTGTTGACGGGACCTTTTGAGGACTGTCAACATACCCACAGAGAAGGGGTTTCCAACCTCACGAATATTCTTCCCAGAAATGCAAAGAAGAAAGCAAACTGAGTTCATTGCCTTGGGCAACATGAGTTCTTGCCCACTTGCAAGTGGGATCTTAATCTTTCTAGAAGATCTCTTTCTAGATTTCTTCTAGCAAGAGAAGACGAGCTATACCTTAGACAGTGGAGTTACAGGCAGGTGCTCTGTCACCTGGAACTGAATCTCACTGCCATACACGAGATTTAATGATCAGTTGTAAGAACACCTCAAGTGAAGAAATGTTGAAGAACTCAAGGGGCCTCTTGGAATTGGAGGTCTGTCCATTCCTGGGAAGGCTGAGATAAGTCACGTGATGCCTCTTTTGTAACCCCAACATTTCTCCAAGGAAACCTTTGGAGGAAAAAAGTCACAAAAGTGTAGACTGAGGACTGAAACAGAGACAGTGTGGGAGGGTGACGGGAGGGAATGTCCCACTTTCATTCCCATTCACCGTAGAGGCTGTTGGGAATAGGGGTTGGGTAAAGCAGATTGGAGTTTCCAATATCCGGTGCATGGATAATGTTCTTTCACCTTGGGCTGTGTCCTTAGTGACTGGACAGCGCACGGTGAGCAGAAGGTCTCAAGGGAGAGCCTGATTTAGCATCTGTCCTGGACGAGGGAGGTTGGGGCCAGGGCCCAGGAAATGGGTTTAGGCCCAGAGTGAACATCTTCATCCTCAGTTGTGTTAAAAGATGGTGTCGGGGCACTTGGTGGCTCAGTGGGTTAAATGTCTGGCTTCAGCTCAGGTCATGATCTCGCGGTTCATGAGTTCAAGCCCCGAGTCAGGCTCTGTGCTGACAGCTCGGAGCCTGAAGCCTGCTTCAGTTTCTGTCTCTCCCTCTCTCTCTGTCCCTCCCCTGCTCATGCTATCTCTCTCTCTCTTTCTCTCTCTCTCAAAAATAAATACACATTAAAAAATTAAAAGCTGGTGTCCATAACGAGGCGACTTGGGTTTCAACCTAGCTCTGTACCTTTTACTAGTTATGGGACTTTAAGTAAGAAATTCCCTAACCTTTCTGTGACTCAGTTTTATCATTTGTTAAAGGAAGAGAAGACAATGACCAGCCCCATAGGATTTTCCTGAGTATTAAATATGTTAATTCATGGAAAGTGCTCACAGCTGTACCGGGCACATAAGTCATTGTAATCAAGTAATTGCATGATACGCATTAGGCTTCAATATTATCGGAGCCGTTAGCCTGGGCCAAGATGAGGGTGACATTTTCCATCTCCAAAGCTTTTGGGGGACATCCACGTAAGCTTTTATTTAGAGGAAGCTCAGAAAGTGCCACAGCCGTTCACTTCCATGCGGCTGACATTCCCGAAGCATCTTCTCCGTGGAAATCATTAACTTACACCCATAACGCTAAGAGATTGTTAGTGTTAAAATCTTATCAGTAGGAAGTGCTTTGTTTCATTAAAGCCTTTTCCTAAGCAGAGTCACGTGGTTGGAATGCAGCTGTCCTGGGTCCTAGTATTAGCATCCTTGAAAGTCGAGTTCTCAGGAGGGAAAATACTGGGTTCCTCTTAATGCTTCTCACACATATGGCCCCAGGATTTGGGGAGAACTTGAGAATGTGTACATGTAGGTCTTCATAGACTAAAGCTTTTAGTCTTTTCAAGTCAGCTGTTTCTCAGACTGGGGTTTCCGAGATTTGCTTCTCCTTCACAAAGTGTCAGAGTGTTAATGGAATCTGAGGAATGTTGGTGGGGTAGACAGGACATGGACTTTGGAATCAGAGAGACCCATGTCCACATACTGTTTCTACAATTTACTTGCTGGAATGTGGTGGACATGTTGCTTGACTTCTCTGAGCCTCAATTTTCTCATCTGTAAAATGGTGGCAAGAGATACTCACGCTCTGGTCACGAAGAGTGTCTGGGAATTATTTAGCGTGCAGTAGGGGCTCAGTAAAATTTCTCTCCCATCGTTTTGCCCATTTTTTTCTCCCCTAAAGAAACAAGGTACCTTCTTTTCTTGAAGGATAGTAAAGAGAAATTCAATTGAGGTATTAAATGGGTTTGTACTATTTCTATTACTAGAGAAATCCAACATTTGGGCTTCCCAGTTTGGGTAGTCCCCCACTAGAAATGGGCACATTTTCTATGCTCTCCAGGTCACCACTCCCCACAACACCCTGACCCTTTCTAGAAGTGGAGTCATGTGACTGATAAAGAACTGGAAGGCATGCTTTGAGGACCTTGAGGGCTATCCTAATTGCAGGACCAGCTGAAGCAGCCGGAAAGAAATGTCAGTCATGCGGGATTTTTTTTTTCTTTTTGAGAGCGAGCGTGGGTGAAGGAGGGGCAGAGAGAGAGGCAGAGTGAATCTTAAGCAGGCTCCACGCTCAGTGCAGAATCCAACTCGGGGCTTCATCTCCCAACCATGAGAACGTGACCTGAGCAGAAATCAAGAGTCAGAAGCTCAACCAACTGAGCCATCCAGTGGCCCCAGTCATATAGGATTTTTACTTTTTTATATTTTTAAAATTTTTTAAATGTTTATTCACCTTTGAGAGACAGAGAGGGACAGAGCATGAGTGGGGGAGGGGCAGTGAGACAGGGAGACACAGAATCCGAAGCAGGCTCCAAGCTCCCAACTGTCAGCACAGATCCTGAGGTGGGGCTTGAACTCATGAGCCGCAAGATCATGACCTGAGCTGAAGTCGGCTGCTCAACCAACTGAGCCACCAGGCGCCCCAGTCATATAGGAGTTTTATAAGAAGAGGATGTCTTACCTTCCCAACTTTGGCTCTTCAGAAAATGTAACATCATCGTGTCCTTAGAGCATCAAACGAGAGCCAAATTCTGTTCCGTAACAGCCATGCGTATAGAATAGAGACAAAGTTGTCGTGCTGACTCGATATAATCACATCCTTGCACATAAACCTTATCTTTCTTTGTAGGCATCCAGAGAACACAACAGACGCTCCTGCGTGTTTTCCCACCACCCTGCCAGGTACGTCGGGAGCAGGCACTATTCTTGTCTTCATCTTGTATGTACACAGAGACCTTTCCTGAGAATCATTTGTCCAAAGTTCCATTGGCAATAAGAGTAATGAAAAGAAAGTGACCGGAGTCCAAATTTAGAAAACAGAACTTCCTAGTTAGACAAGTTCAGACCCTAGTCCTGGGATCATTCTAATTTCAGGCATTCGTGGAGCAAGGGGGCATAAAATATTATGTCTCTTTATTTGTGGGTGTGTGGGAGGGAATGGGGTAGCAGATGATTTAATTAAGTCAGTTCAGCTGTGGGTACTGTTTAACTGTTCAGCATCTGCGGGGAGCTTCAGGATGTTTCCTTCTGTGAGGGCAAAAGCATCACCAAATATAGCTCAGTATGGTGGGGCGAGCAATGAAATCTGGAATGTGAATGTGATTCCATAGCAGTTTTTGGCTAATGAGGCTCTTCCACTGTGATGATGAAAACGTTTAGCATTGCAAAGATCTGGGCTGGAGCGGGTCTTGCTTTTTTTGTCCATAAAATGAGCACACTATTTATGTTACATAAATAAATAAAAGGAGATCATATATCTAAAGTGCTCTCTAAACAGCAAAATGCTATAGAAAAACAAGGTATTATGATGGTTGGACCAATACAATTATAGGCCCTAAAAGTGGTTATATTTTCTTCCAGTGGGGGTTTATTTTCAATGGGTCATCAGGGTAAAGGGCATGCCTTTAAATCTGCAAATTATTATATCTCTGGAAAATCAGGAGAAAAGACAATAAGGAGGGGAAAGGAAGCCCAGGGCTATAGGTATATCAAAAATTGTTAAATACGTCAGGTATGAACTCTAGTCTGTCCGGTGGAATTCAAGTGTCCATTCCCTGTAGGGGCCAGGAAGCTTGGAAAATCAAGCTTTCCTGCGCTTTCTGGAAGGGCGACCCTTCATTCAGGATCTACGAAGTAAACAATTCCATCAGAAGTATTTGTTTAATTAATGGTAGCCAGAACTTAGCGGGCAGGTAGGCCAGATCTCATCGCACAATGTTATTGCTTCGCCAACCACACGAGCATACTTTAACTCAAGTGCAAACCCACGAGATTTGAACTCCTAACCTTTAAAATACAAGGCTGCTACTCTGGCCACAAGGCATTGGAGTTCTTGTTTACCGGGACTGGGAATTCTCAGCAGACAGAGCCCCATTTATTCGGTGACCCCGGTGGAATAACACTGAGAAACCCAAAGGAATAGCTACTTTAAATTAGTGTCTTTGGCACCGAAAGGATTCTGGGGCTCTGAATCAGCCCCTTACCTCATGGCAAAATTTACGGGCTTTCTGAGTTAAATGAAAATCAGATTGGAATGTATGGGGTTCTATTTTTCTGTAATGACACGTTGTGTGGAAGGACGGCAATTTTCTTGGACGTTCCTCTAAAACCAGTGCACTTGCAGTGGTTAATTTTGGTGTACGAAGCTCTCTCTGAAACACCCCCGGGCCCACTGCCCTCTCCACAGACTTGCTCTCTGGGCCACGGGGGCCATTTGTCCTTACTCCTCATCCCTTTCACTCCGCATGCGTTTGCTTCTTTTCAAAGCAGTCAGAAAGTGGACTTGACTACCTCATTTTTTGCTCTGGAGTCACTTAATGATTACATTAAAAAAAACACCCCGATTATCTAAAATACAATCTTAGACTCAGGTTCCTCCTACAAGTTGGAAGCACTGGGGATGGAAGGAAATTAAAAAAAGGAAAGAAATGTGTCTATTCCTTTCATCTGACTTTGAAAAATCCATATACTGTAACCTGAAAGGGAAAAATAAACACAGCCCATGAAATTCTGTGGCAAAAAGGAATGAAAATATTCTTAAAAAAAAGAAAGCCAACAAAACTGAACTGTATTCTCTGCAGGTTTCAAGGCAACTTTTGCCAAAATCTGGTTTCTGGGAACTTTCCTCCAGACCTGGCGCCTACCAACCGGCTTGGCTGCAGGAGACGGGCTTGGAAGACTGTGGTTTGGAATGTGTGAATGTTAAAATCAGACACTGTTCCTTTTTCTCTGTAACAACAACACGCCTTTGGTTTGGGCCGAGCTCGTGCTGGGTTTTCTGGTGTTGGCTCATCTCGTGTTTCACAGCAAGGTCAGAGCTACTGAGGGGGTCCGGATGCTCGGGGTCCATCCTCTTTGTGACCAGCGCTTTGCCCAGTCTCACGATGCCCCAGAGAACCTAACGGGCACATTTCCATGTGGAAATGTAGACATGACCGAGGAAAGAGGACTCGCAGGAGGCCACACAGCAAGCTGGAGGAAGAGTCTGGATCAGAACTTGGAATTCCCACATCCTCCCCAGAGCTGTAAACCGGTCTCCTTTTTTTTTTTTTTAACATTTTATTTATTTTTAAGGGACAGTGCACACCTGGGGAGGGGCAGAGAAAGAGGGAGACGCAGAATCCAAAGCAGGCTGCAGGCTCTGAGCTGTCAGCACAGAGCCTGACGTGGGGCTCAAATCCACAAATGGTGAGATCATGACCTGAGCTGAAGTCAGACGCTTAACCGACTGAGCCACCCAGGCACCCATAAACCTGGTCTTCTAAGGAAAGTTTCCTAAGACACTGAGTTCACAGACGCGTGATGGCCCACTGGCGGTGGGTGACACCCCAGACTTTGAGTCCCCACGGTTATGGTGACTGGACATGGACACCTCCATGGGATAGTGATCGCCGGCCAGGGCGGAGTCATAACACAGTTGTTGTATCACAGATCATTCCAACTTTGAACACAGTTTAATTCAGATAGAACATGGAAACATTCTACCTATTCTCAGCTTAGAGAAGATTTGCTCAGCAAACAGCAAATATAAGGCATATTATAGGGACGTGTTATGCGCCATGTGTCACATACATAAGAACAGACACAGGAAATGACAGAATCAATGCTTATTGTATTGGGAGTGAGCTGCCTTCGAGAAACTGTTATTTCCTGTGTCTTGTTCCTGGCATGCAGTATATCACATATGACCTGAGACAGAGTGGAAGTGTCATAGCAGGGACATGGTCTGTGTAATCTGCCACGTCCCACAGCAGCCACGGCAACTGAATACACCATTCCCAGGAAGAGGGCAGATGCTGAGGCCATTTTTACTGGATCTTTGGTGAGCAGATCTGTCTGCCTCAGTTGCATTCAGGAGGAGCGTGGGAATGTGCATGGCTGGAAGCAGAGAACATGCTGGAAAGCATACTTAGGGGAGCCGTGGCATGCTGAGACACGGAATTCTCCGGAATTCATGGGAAATGCTTCCTGACTCCAGGAAGCCTTCCTGATGAAGGAGGGCATGGAAGGTGGGACAGTGCGGACGCAGACAAAGCTCAGTGGGTGACATCGAGCCAGGGCAACAGGAAGGATCGCGGAGGACCAGGGCAGGGATGTTTCCATCGGCCGTCCTTGTCTAAACTGAAATCCAGAGCCACACTACATATTGTTTATAGCTTGTTGTGTGCGTACATTTTCTAAGTTAACTGCTTATCGTTCCTTCACAATGTTGGTAATTTTTATACTATTCTTGGTTTTTTTCCCCATTAAATCAGATCAAAATCATCACCTCTTGTAGTGTTAGTTGATAAAGAATTGTACGTTGTCCACCTGAAATTGATAAAACACTGTATGTCAAGTGTACTTCAATAAAAAAGTCAATATTGGGCATTTTATAGATTGCAGATTATATGCATCCATTAGCCTTCATTCCCTTCTAAGCTGTTCTAAAGTGTACATCAAGGGGCGCCTGGGTGGCTCAGTTGGCTAAGCATCCAATTTCGGTTCAGGTCATAATCTCATGATTCATGGGTTTGAGCCCCGCGGTTAGAGAAATATATTTTTTTTTATTTTTCAGAGAGGGAGAGAGAGAGAGGGAGAGAGAGAATCTCAAGCAGGCTCTGCACTGTCAGCCCTGAGCCCAACATGGGGTTCTATCTCACACACCTTGGGATCGTGACCTGAGCTGAGATTAAGAGTCAAGACACTTAACCTGGGCGCTCCTGCGGAATATTATTCAGCAAAAATAAATAAATAAAGTTCTGATTCACACGACAACAGAGATGAACCCTAGAAACATGATGAGATGTGAAGGCCTCTAGTCACACAGCAGCATCTATGGTATGATTCTATGAACATGAAATCCCCAGAAGGGGCAAATCCACAGAAATAGAAAGTAGATTAGTGGTTGTGTAGGGCTAGTGAGAGAAAGGAAGGGAGGATTTCCACTAATGAGTATTTTTAAGGTAATAAAAATATTCTAAAATTAAGTGTCGTGATGAATGCACAGCTATGTGAATATATTAAAAACTATTGACTATGACATGTTAAATGGGTGAGATTGTACTGTATGTGAATTATATTTCAATGAAACTGTTTTTGTTTTTAAACTTTTAAAAAATGTTTATTTTTGAGAGAGAGATAGAGCATGAACGTGGGAGGGGCAAAGAGAGGGAGACACAGAATCTGAAGCAGGTTCCAGGCTCTGAGCTGTCAGCACAGAGTCAGGTGCATGGGCTCGAACCCACAAACTGTGAGATCATGCCTTGAGCCAAAGTCGGCTGCTTAACTGACTGAGCCACCCAGGCGCCCCTGTTTTTTACTTTTTTTTTTTTAAATTTCTGAGAGAGAGAGAGAGAGAGAGACAGCGTAAGCAGGGGAGGGTCAGAGAGAGAAGGAGACACAGAATCCGAAACAGGCTCCAGGCTCTGAGCTAGCTGTCAGCACAGAGCCCGACGCGGGGCTCGAACCCACGAACCATGAGATCATGACCTGAGCCGAAGTCGGACACTTAACCAACTGAGCCACACAGGCGTCCCTGTTTTTTTACTTTTTAAAAGAAGTGATTTGATACCCATGTTACCTCTCCTGCCCAAGAAAATGTTTTCTGGACTAGGGAACACCAGACATACTTCAGGGTGGGGGTACCACACTAAAACCAGAGATAGTAAGTGAAATTTTGCTCACTGAATGCTGGTCCCTGCATCACCTCTTCCATTAATCAGCTCCTGGTGCACAGGCATCAGGCTTAGGCCTTCCATCTAAACAGAAAATTGAAAGTCTTTTCTGGAGAATCTGTCCATCCCTTGAGAAAAGATCTAATGACACCAACATGGGTAGGGGAGGGGCTTGTCCTCTAATGACATGGCCTGGCCATTAGCTCTACAGTGAGACTCATCGTTCACAAGCCCCGTGAGCAGATAGAGATTCCTATATAAGTGGACATCCACAAGTCCTCAGACACTTGAGGAAAACCTCTGATAGGAAAGATGGAGAACAAATAAACAGGAAAAGCAGTTTGGATGAAACAGAGATGGAAGGAGAAGACTATTTCAAAAGGACAGCTGTAATTAGTAGCCTCAGAGTGATAAAGGAGGATACTAAACCCACAAAATAAGGATAAGGACAGGATTCTATGAAAGAAAGAAAGAAAGAAAGAAAGAAAGAAAGAAAGAAAGAAAGAAAGAAAGAAAGAAAGAAAGATCCAGGGAGGTTTTCTAGAACATAAGGGAACAATGTCTTCAAAATTTTGGGGGAAAATAACCAAAAACCTAGACTTTTATACCTAGACACACTCTCAGTTAGGTGTGAAGGCAGGTTAAAGATATTTTCAGACATGTAAGTGCTCCCCAATTTTCTCTGCCAAAAAGGAAGATAAACCCAAAGAGAAAGACAAGGGATCCTCGAAACAGAAGAGCCAAGCTGGAAGAAGCCCAGGGAATCCTCTGGAAGAGGGAAAGGGGAGAGGCCAAGAGCAAAGCTCACAGAGTAGCCAATTCAGATTGAGGTGGGTTGGAAGTTTCCAGAAAAGGCTTCTTTACAAAGATGAAATTAATGGCGGGGAGCCCGGGTGGCTCAGTCAGTTGAGTGCCTGACTTTGGCTCAGGTCATGATCTTGCATTTGTGAGCCCCACATCGGGCTCCCTGTTGACAGTCAGATCCTGGAGCCTGCTTTGGATTCTGTGTTTCTCTCTCTATCTCTCTCTGCCCTTCTTCGTGTGCACTCTCTCTCTCTCTGTCTCTCAAAAAATAAAATAAAACATTAGAAAATGTTTTAAAAAGATGAACTTAATGGAAGGCCCAATGTGATTAACTCTAATGAGAAGTCTACACAACTAAAGAAGAATTTGGAGTTGATGCAGCCTTAAGGGCATAAAAAATAATGAAACAAACTTCAAAACCAAACGAGACTATTATTAATTCCATGGAAAATAAAGTGATCAGGACAGACCCAGTGACCATAGTGTGCCACGTGGCTTTGCTGTTAATCATGCCATAGAGTCAAAATAGTGTAAACACTGAATGTTTAACCCAAATTATATTTTAACCACACTGTAGAATGGGGGCTAGGGAGAGAATGGATGTGAATAATGGCAGAGGAAATAGCACCAAATCCTCACCCTCCAACGTGGGGACCTGAAACTGACAAATCATACAGTAGTGAGATGAGCTTCCATTTTTAAAATTTGTTTTAATATTTTTAATATTTTAATTAAAAATTTTAATGTTTAGTTTTGAAAGAGAGAGAGAGAGACAGTGGGTGAGTGTGGGAGGGGCAGAGAGAGAGGGAGACACAGAATCCGAAGCAGGCTCCAGGCTCTGAGCTGTCAGCACAGAGCCTGACGCGGAGCTTGAACCTACGAACCCTGAGACTGTGACCTGAGCTGAAGTCGGAGCGCCACCCAGGCGCTCCCAGACTCCCTTTTAGAAATACGGAAGTAGTCGCTAGAAGAATCCATTGAAAGCATTGCCACTGGGGTGTAGGAAACGAAGGTGGATTCAGCAAAATGCTGATTTTCATACCTTATATATCACTTCCCACTCCCCCCAAAATTATGTGAAAGCATCATTTGGATAAAAACAAAAGTTCCGGGTTCAAGTTCCATGGAGTTGCCAAAAAAAAAAAAAAAAAAAAGCAGGGGGACAAAAAAAGCAAAAAAAGCAGAAAAGGCCAGCACTCAACAATAAGAAAGTGAATAATTATATTAAACAATAGGTTGAAGCCCTTAACAGATATCTCGCTGAAGATGATAGTTACATGGCAAATATGCAGCTGAAAAGATGCTGTGCATCCTACGTCATCAGGGAAACGAATTTCAAACAGTGAGTCGCTGCACACCTATTAGAATCGCTGAAATCCAGATCGCCGATAACACCAAGTTCTGGTGAGAATGTGGACCTGTCGGCTCTCTCATTCATTGCTGGCAGGGATGCAAAATGGTACAGCTACGTTGGAAGACAATTTGGCAGCTTCTTCTACAATGAAACACATCCTTCTCATTGATGCAGCAATCTTGCCCACAGAAAAACATCCACACACATGTGTACTGGAGTTTATTCACACACACCCAAACTGGAAGCAATCAAGATATCCTTTGGTGGGGGTGGCGCTTGGGTGGCTCAGTCAGTTAAGTGTCTGGCTTTGGCTCAGGTCATGATCTCATGGTTTGTGAGTTCAAGCCCCACATTGGGCTTTTGCCATCAGCTCAGAGCCCACTTTGGATTCTCTGTCCACCCCCCTCCCCGACCCTACCTCACTCTGGTCCCAAGCTCTCTTTCTCTCTCAAAAAATAAATAAACATTAAAAAAAAAAAGATGTCCTTTAGAGGGTGAATGGATAAATAAACTGTGGTCCATCTAGACAATGGACTATTATTTGGTGCTAAAAAGAAATCAGCCATCAAACCATTAAAAGACAGGATGATACCTTAAATGCGTATTACTAAGTGAAAGAGGCCAATCAGAAAAGGCTACATGCTGCATGATTCCACTTCTATCACATCCTGTAGAAGGCAAAGCTATGGAGACAGTGAAAGATCAATGGCACCCAGGGGCTGGGGGAGGGGCACAGAGGACTTTAAGGGCGGTACCACTATTCTGTATGATGCTATAATGGTGGATACATGTCATTATATACTTGTTGAAACCCACAGAACACACAAAACCATGAGTGAACATTAATGTAAAAACTATGGACTTGAGGTGACAGGGATGTGTCTATGCAAGTTTATCCATCGTAACAAGCATTCTACTCTAGTGTGGGATGTTGACGGGGGGAGACTGTGCATGTGTGGGAGCAGCAGGCCCATGGGAAATCTGTATCTTTTATTTTTTTAAGTCTTATTTATTTATTAAATAAATATTTTTAGGTGGGCTCTATGCCCAATGTGGGGCTCCAACTTATGACCCCAAGCTCATGACATACTCTACGGACTGAGCCAGCCAAGTGTCCTGAGAAATCTGTACCTTTTGTTCCATTTTTGTTAAAACTGTTCTATACAATAAAGCACATTAAATTGAATAAATAATTTTTTTTTACTGTTTTTATTTATTTCTAGGAGAGAGAGAGAGAGACAGCGTGAGCAGGGGAGGGTCAGAGAGAGAGGGAGACACAGACTCTGAAACAGGCTCCAGGCTCTGAGCTGGCAGTCAGCACAGAGCCCGACTCGGGGCTCGAACCCAACGAACCGCGAGATCATGACCTAAGCGAAAGTCGGACGCTTAACCAACTAAGCCACCCAGGCGCCCCTGAATAAATAAATTTAAGAAGAGGACAAAAAGGAATAGCTACAGCCCTACCCTCAGGCTTCCATTATGGAATATGTATGCTAGCATGTATTACTCTTGAAAGAAGGAGAAAAAAAACCCCAATAAGTACTTTGAAAACATTTATTTAAAGTTGATTCTAGAACTTGGTGTACTGGGCTGGTCAGACAGTCTGCTTACGGTGGGGGGGGGGTTGGGGAAGCAGCTACAGCCTGTTCCTACCACAGTGCACACCCACCCCCCACCCAGGGCCCAGACGGTGCAGTGCGCTTTCTCCACTGAGAGCAGGGATAACCTTGAGAACACTTAAATTATTGAGAATAAAATAATTACGTCCAAAGAGTCTTTACATCTACTTAAAAAAGAAGTAGAAACCCATTGTTTTACAAAGACAGTCCCAGGGCTCCAAGAAATTGAGTTAAAGGGAGAGCAGACTTGGTGGTAGAATGTGTTCTCCATCCATCATCTCACAAGTATCCCAAGAAGTAGGTGATGGTATTGATTTGTGTTTCCCTGATGAGTAGGGATGCTGAGCATCATTTCATGTGTCTGTTGACCATCTGGATATCCTTTTTGGAGAAGTGTCTGTTCATATCTTCTGCCCATTTCTTTACTGGGTTGTTTGTTTTTCGGGTGTGGAGTTTGGTGAGTTCCTTATAGATTCTGGATATCAACCCTTTATCTGATATGTCGTTTGCAACTATCTTTTCCCATTCCGTTGGTTGCCTATTAGTTTTGTGGGTTGTTTCCTTTGCCGTGCAGAAGCTTTTAATCTTGATGAGGTCCCAATAATTTATTTTTGCTCTTGATTCCTTTGCTTTGGGGGATGTGTCAAGTAAGAGGTTGCTGTGGTGGAGGTCAAAGAGTGCTAAAATGAGCAAATCAGAGACCACGAGATGCTGGCAAGGATGTGGAGACACGGGCACCCTCCTACAGTGTTGGTGGGAATGTAAACTGGTACAGCCCCTCTGGAAAACAGTGTGGAGGTTCCTCAAAAAATTAACAATAGAACTCCCCTATGACCCAGCAGTAGCACTGCTAGGAATTTACCCAAGGGATATAGAAATGCTGAGGCATAGGAGCACATGTACCCCAATGTTCATAGCAGCACTCTCAACAATAGCCAAAACATGGAAAGAGCCTAAGTGTTCATCAACGGACAAATGGATCAAGAAGATGTGGTTTATCTATACCATGGAATACTACATGGCAATGAGAAAGAATGACATTTGGCCATGTGTAGCAACATGGATGGACCTTGAGGGTGTTATGCTGAGTGAAATAAGTCAGGCAGAGAAGGACAAATATATGTTTGCACATATAGGAGGATTAGGAGGAACTTAACTGAGGAACAAGGGGGAGAAGAAGGGGGAAATGGTGGGGGAAAGGGAGAGAGGCGAACCAGGAGAGACTCTTGAATGCTAACAAAAACTGAGAACTGATGGATGTAGGGGGGAGGGGGGATGGGCATGGAGGAGGTCACTCGTGGGGATTAGCACTGGGTGTTATGTGGAAACTAATTTGACAATAAACTATTTTTAAAAAAAAAAAAGAAGAAGAAGAAGAAGTAGGTGATGGTAGTGTCCCTGTGTTATAGACAAGAGCAATGAGGGGCTGGGGGTTCCTCTTGCGTTCGCACGTCAGTTAAATGGCAGAATCCACTGTGAACTTGGAGCAGCTGGGCTACCCCCACGCTAGACCTCCTCCTTCGGCACCTGTCTTCTTGAATCACTGCTTGGTGATTCTGTTGCTTGGTCATTTGTCTTGAATTCTAATTGCACGCTGGGAAGGTCATCCTTTCCTGTGGTTGTTTTCCAGCTTCCCTATTCTAACTTTACATTGGCCATCAAAGTAGCTGTGAATTTTTGTCTGGTCACAGCATGCTCAGAGCTTCACGCCTACGGCCACTCTAATCTCCCCTTTATCCATATACCAGTGTATAACCCAAAAAGATGTGTCCGAAATCCGATGTTTCACTCATTCATTGATTTACTACTTCTTTCAAAAGTTATTCATTGAGTACTATGGGCAGGGCCTTGGTTATACAGTGAGCAGACGTGGTCCATGTGCTGATGGGGAAAGATAGACATGAAATAAGCAATCAGATCGATAACTAGAATTACAAGGATCTGAGGGGCACCTCAGTGGCTCAGTCAATTGAGCATCCGACTCCTGATTTCGGCTCAGGTCATGATCTCAGGCTTGTGGGATCGAGTCCCACATTGGGCTCTGTGCTGAGTGTGGAGCCTGCTTGGGATTCCCTCTCTCTCCCTCTCTCTCTGCCCTTCCCCCACACACATACACGCTTTCTCTCTCCTTCTCTCAAATAAATAAAAATTTTCAAAATTAAATTTAAAGATTAAGATTAAAAGGATCTGAGACAAGAAAGAGTTTGTGTGTTAAGAATTTAAAACAACTCAGGGCGCCTGGGTGGCTCAGTTGGTTAAGCGTCCAACTTCAGCTCAGGTCATGATCTCACAGTTCGTGGGTTCGAGCCCCACTTCAGGCTCTGTGCTAACAGCTCAGAGCCTGGAGCTTGTCTTCGGATTCTGTGTCTCCCTCTCTCTCTGACCCTCCCCTTCTCATGCTGTCTCTACCTTCCTCTCAAAAATAAATGAAACATTAAAAAAAATTTAAAACAGCTTGTGTGGCCAGAGTGTAGTCCATGAGTAGGAATATGGGAAGAAACGAAGTTAAAGGACTAGACGGAAGTCTGATCCTTCGGTCCTTGTAGGCCCCATAAGGACATCTCATGTTCTATTAAATGCAGTGAGGGGCCAGTGACAGTTCTGAAGTATGTTGAAAAGACCTCCCGGCCCCTGTGGGGAGCCCCAGAGGAGGAGCAAGAGAGGAACATGTTGCAGAATCCCCTTCGAGAGACGGTGGGGGCTTGGAGGTAGAGAGATATGGGCAGATTTGTGAACTACCTGGGAAGTGGGATCAGTAGCCTTCGGTCATGGGTTAGCTTTTAGGAGCAATGAGGTAGGAGTCTGCAAAGATGACTCCTGGGTTTGTGAGTTCAGCAAATGGACAGATGGTAGTTCTACTTATTCAGATAAGGGAGGCAGGAGGAGGACCCAGAGCTCAGTTCTGGACAAGTTCAGTGTGAGCCGTCTCTGAGATATCTGAGTGGGCAGTGGGGTACGCAAGCCTGGAGCTCAGAAAGAAGGTCTGGGCTGGAGAGAAAAATATGGGAGTTAACAGCACTTTGGTGATAGTTAAAGTTGTGGTGCTGGCTGAGATCACCCGGCCAGAGTGTAGAGAGAGCAGGGGAACAGAGCCCCAAGGAGAGGAGAGCAAGCACCTCTAAGACAGAGGTGGAAGGGAGGAAGCCGAGCTGCCAGGGTGGGGGCACGCCCAAGCAGGAGAGGAGGGGAGTGGCTGATGGAAAGGCACAGGGCGAGTTTCAACAGTGCTGAGTGCGGGGGAGGGGTCCATGGGAGGCCTGGGAAGCACTGGCTTTCACCTTGTGCTGGTAGAGTGCTGGGCTTTCGTCCTGTCCCCCCACAAACCCTACAATCCTTTTTTTTCCTTTTTCTTGGAAAGGTGCCCCTGGTGGTGTGACCCCATTTGTAACAGAATGAAGGGGAAACCGGCCTTCTCTGTTCTTTCTGGTCCCATCAGGAGAGTTCCAGAACATTTTCCATGAAAATGAATTCTCTTCAAAGAAACCAGCGGAGTGTGTAAACTTCCTTTGAAGTGAGCTTTACCTTTGCCACAGGACTCTCTAAAGTCTTAGCCTTTTAGTCACTAACCTTCGCAAATTTGAAGCAGACCAACGGGGAAAAAATTCAGTGTGGTCATATGAAGAATTTCTTCCAACTCTGAGTTGGCTGTAAGAAATTCCAGGAAGCATAAGCAGTAAACCACATTTCATTTACTCCTGGGTTTATTTACTTAGTAAAAATAATCATTAGAAGATTCCAGAATTCGCGGGCTAAGAGTCGACATTTTCCCCATCTTGCTTTTTCATTGAAAAAAAATGCTTGCTATTCTATGATTATGCGGATAAGAAAATTAACGGGGAGGTAGAAAGTTTGATTATTTTCAATATGGTGACAGTTGAATTAGATTAGTTGATGAACGAGCCAATTATCAGATACTCAGGTGTTAAGATACAGTCATTTAAAGAACTGGGCTTTTGACATTATTTTAGTCGTGACGTGTGGTCACAGACTAAATCCTGTTCTTGCCTCAAAGCGAACCAAAGACTGAACTGAATGCAATATCAGCCAGAATTTGGCATTTCCGGAGTAAATTAAAATAAGAGTTCCATGCCGAGATGGGAGTGGAAGCCAGGCTCCCTGCTTGAAGCCAGAAGCAGAGGCAGGTTCCGCCTACTCATGAAACAAGGCTGAAATAGAAGCTAGTTCTGCCTGGCCTACAGCTTTCAGCAAACTGCGGACTTAGGGGAGAGAGAAGACACGGACAGAACCTTGCCAAGGGACTATGAAGGGACCAGTCCATTGCCTGGCATGGCCTGGGTCCTCAGGAAGGCTGTGGGCTGGGTTGCTGCAGCTCCGTTATTAGACTGGTCCGAACCGGGTCCAGGGAGCCAAGCACAGACTGAAAGCAATCAAACAAAACAAAACAAAACAAAAACAAAAAACAAACCCACTAGACAGGAAGGGGAAAGCAATGGGGGTGGAAAGGAGAAGAGAAACAGACAGACGGCCTGCAAGCCTGGACTCAAAATGATCTTCTCGACCCAGATCCGATGCTGAGAAAGACAACCAACAAAACAAACCGAGAACACAAATTAATTCCCATTGAAACTGATGTGTGGAGCCATCCGCGAAAAGGTCTAAAATGTGCTTAGACTGTACAGAGATGCATGAAGGCATAGCTTCCATTTAAAAAAGAGCAAGGCATGATGAGAAAAATGGCAGCGTAAATGGAATCAGAATGCATGGGTACTGAAAAGCACAACGTAGAAACCTTGGGAATGAGAAATGGAGCGAGTAAAATGAAAATCCAATAGGTAAGCTAAGCTCTATGTAGGAAGGAGTTCAAAAGAAAATTAGTGAATTGGAAAGGGTGTGAGGATCTCCCCCCAGGAAACAGCAGAGACAGGAGATGAAAACGTGAGGGGCAGATAAGAGTCAGAGAAGATGGGTTGATGGGTCCCAGCGTATGTCCCCGAGGGGGAGAGTGAAAGTTGAGATGGGGAAGCAGTTCCCCAGAAGCGCTAGCTCAGGATTTTCCACAGTTAACCACCTGAGGGCTGAGGTGGAAGGTCGTAGGGAGCACCAAGCGTGGGAATCCTCACAGCTCAGTGAATCCACGTGACATCAAAGATGAAAACTCAGGGGCGTCTGGCTGACTCCGTCGGGAGAGCATGTGACTCTTGATCTCAGGGGTGTGAGTTCAAGCCCCACTTTGGGTGTACAGATTACTTAAAAATAAAATCTTAAAAAAAAAAAAGGTACATAGAAAACTTGAAATCCATGTGAGAAAAAACAACGTATCGCCCTCCCGAGAATGAGAATTAGACCAAGAGCTGATTTCTCATGGGCATGGACTGATGCCAGAGGACAGAGAAGCATGGTCTTTGTGGTGTTGATGGAAGGAGCTGAGAACCCTAAAATCTCATACTTCTTTAAATTATTATTTAACAGTGAGAGGCGGTTAAAGATGGGTTCAAAAATACAGTGATTAAGGTATTTCAACTCCTAGACCCTCATGAAAATTGTTAGCAGGGATGTATTTTAGAAAAACAAAAGGAAACAGAGGTTGAAAATGATAACGCAGAAATTGATAAACGAGGTTAGTGAATTTAATTTTCTCACAAAACCCACCTTTTTTGCATCTATTAAAGGATAAACTCTAGGGGGGCCCAGCTGGCTCCGTCGGTAGAGCGTGTGGCTCTTGATCTCGGGTCGTGAGGTCAAGCCCTGCATTGGGTGTAGACATTACTTAAAAATAAAATCTTAAAGAAAAAGAGAGAGAGAGATGAACTCTAGACACAATTCTAGACAAAAATAAAAAAAAACTATAGGGTGTAAAGGATAGGAAGAGATGAGAATTATTCAATGGGAAGTTAATATATGCTAAGATCAGGGTCGTGTCAGGCAAAAGGGTAAAAATATGGAATAATTTTAGATGTTTTTAGAAAATAGTTATGTATGTTAACCCTTTAAGGGTGACCACTAAAATACATAAATTATCATGTCTGAAAGTCAGCAGAAACGGAAGAAGGAAATATAAAAAAGGCAGGAAAAGTGGGGTGAGGGGAAGCAAGGGATAGGAAACATAAAATTAAAAAAAAAGAGTTAAAAAGAAGTTCAAATATTATTACTAACATTTGCAACGATAAATAATAAAAGTTGATTTAAAAAAAGGAGATTATTAGAATAAACAAAAAACCAATTTCAGCTGTATACTGCACACAACAGACAGAACGATATGGAAAAATAAGAAATGAAGGCATATAAAATGATTCATATAAAATATATTTTTAAGATTTTATTAAAAAGTTTTTTATGTTTATTTTATTTTTGAGAGAGAGAGAGAGTGTGTGTGTGTGGGGGTAGGGGAAGATAGACAGAAAGGGAGACACAGAATCCAAAGCAGGCTCCAGGCTCTGAGCTGTCAACACAGAGCCTGACATGGGGCTTGAACCCACAAACCATGAGATCATGACTTGAGCAAGTCAGAGGCTTAACTGACTGAGCCACTTAGGCACCCCTAAGATTTTATTTTTAAATATTCTCTAAGCCCAACGTGGGGCTTGAGCTCACAAATCTGAGACCAAGAGTCATATGAGGCATGAACTGAGCCAACCAGGTGCCCCACACAGTAAAAATACTAACAACGCAACAAAAAAGCTGACATAGATATCTTAATATCAGATGCAATAAAATTTAAAAATATAAAAAATTAACAGCGACCAAAAGGGACATTATATATTCACATAACATACAGTCATAAATCTATGGACACTTCAAAATATGTAAAGAAGAAAATGACCGTATTATAGAGAAACTTACCAGCCCATTATAATGATAAAAGATTTAATACACTTTTGCTAGCTCTAGTAGATTAAAAAATTAGCAACTACCTAAAATATTTGAACACAAGATTTTAAAATGTGATCTAATGCATATGCTGAATATATATAATACTCTGAACCAAGCAAATGAAGAATGTATACAGTATCTTCTTTTAAATTATCTATGGAACTTTTACAAAAGAGATTTATCACATACTAGATAAAAAAAGTAGTCTCAACACAGTATTAAGAAATCAGTATCATCGAGGCCATAATCTGACTAGAGTTCAATGCGATTAGAATCAACACTAAAAATATAACTCAATCTTTGCATGTTTTGAAACTTAAACATTCACAATCAAATAACTCAATATTAAGAAGGAAATTGCGATGATAATCACACAAATGTATCAAGTAGCACCTAGTGGTAAATGTTTATTCTTTCACATATTTATTAAGAAAACAAGACTGAAGATAAACAAGTTAACCATTCAACATAGAAAGTAAAAAAAATCATAGAGGAAGAGGGGCACCTGTGCGACTCAGTTGATTAAGCATCCAACTTCAGCTCCGGTCATGATCTTGTGGTTTGTGGTTTTGAACCCCATGTCGGGCTCTGTGCTGACAGCTCAGAGCCTGGAACCTGCTTCAGATTCTGTGTCTCCCTCTCTTGCTCTGCCTCCTCCAGCTCATGCTCTGTCTCTCTCTCTCTCTCTCTCAAGAATAAATAAGCATTAAAAACTTTTTTAAAAAAAGAAAAATCATAGAAGAAGAAATTAAAGAGTGGAGAAGGAAGGTGCGTTGCTTTCCTCAGGCCGCCATAACAGAGGACCACCAGCTGGGTGGCCTGAACAACAGAAATGTATCACGTTGCAGTGTGGAGACTGGAAGTCTGGTGTAGACAGGGCTCTCGGAAATGTGGTGGAAGGAACTGGAGCAGGCCCGCTCCTAGCTTCTAGCAGCCTCAGGCATCCCTTGCCTCGTAGATCATCATCCTCTTCACCCGGTGTTCTCCCTGTGCGTCTCCACAACGTCTTCCTCCCTCTGTCCAAATTCCCTTGGTAGAAGGAAACCAGTCATGTTGGATTAGCGGCCCATCCTACACCAGTTTGACCTCATGACAATGTCATTAATCACATCTGCAGGACTCCTATTTCCAAATAAAGTCACTGTATGAGGTACAGGGGATTAGCTTCAATATCTTATTTGGGGAGAAGTGTGCACATGTGACCCATCACAGAGGCACTGATGAAAATAAGAGCAGAAAAGGCTGAAATAGAAAACAAAGTCATAATAGAGGAAACAAACACAACCAAAAGTTAGTTATCAGAAAAAAATCTAGTATGAATACACAGCCTTTAACAAAACTGATGTGACAAAAAGGCACAAGTAAACAATTTGAAGAACACGAAGAGAATATAGCCACAATATAGAACGGAGTTACAGAATCACAAATCACTGCACTGTGACAAAGAACACTGTGAGTAACTGCATGCCAACCAAT
This sequence comes from Hyaena hyaena, assembly GCF_003009895.1. NCBI lineage: Eukaryota > Metazoa > Chordata > Mammalia > Carnivora > Hyaenidae > Hyaena > Hyaena hyaena. The sequence continues at coordinate 3,533,763 of NW_024080735.1, read as the reverse complement.
CTGAAAACATAAATAACGTGGATAATTTTCTTTAATATATGTATTAGTCATCTGATGGAAAAACTGGAGCCTCCATTTGATGTGTGAGTTCTTACAGCAGTCTTGACATTTGAACTGATTTATCTTTAAAAAAAAAGAAAATCATGAAGAAGATAACATGCAATTGAATCGTGGACTTTGTCGAAGGAAAGCTAGTTCCGTTCCCTTAACCTACCCATTCATCTTGCCTGGTTAATTTCATATAGTAATGGCAGTGGTCTTATAGCAACAGGGTGGTGAAGGAGAGTGACGTAGGTATGGATTTAAGGGCTCCTGCACAAATATGGGTATGGATTTCACTCATACTCTTAATATACAATTCACATTTATTATTTTTTTAATCTTTATTTATTTTTGAGAAAGAGAGAGCAGAGGAGAGGCAGAGAGAGAAAGAGAGACACAGAATACGAAGAAGGCTCCAGGCTCTTAGCTAGCTGTCAGCACAGAGCCCAAAGTGGGGCTCAAACCCACGAGCCGTGAGATCATGACCTGAGCTGAAGTCGGACGCTTAACCGACTGAGCCACCCAGGTGCCCCAATTCACATTTATTTTTAAAGCAAATTCTATAAGTCTTGGACAGGGTACCACTCCAATCTATTTTAAAGACTTGCATGGGTAGATGATCATATAATATTCTTATTTATAATAGCAAAATCTCTTCCCTTGACTTACATTGGACACTATTTTCAGGTTTTTCGATGAAGAGCAAGGGACTGAGAAAGGGGCTCTTAGCCAGTAGGGAGCTGTGGAGTTTGAAAAACAATTTCTAGAGGTGCCTGAGTGGCTCAGTTGATTAAGCATCTGACTAGAGATCTTGGCCCAGGTCATGATCGCACAGGTCGTGAGTTCGAATTAGACTCTGGGACGCCTGGTGGCTCAGTCGGTTAAGCGAATTGGACTCTGTGCTAATAGTGCAAAGCCTGTTTGAGATTCTCTCTCTCTCTCACGTTCAAAAATAAATAAACAAACATTAAAAAAAGAAGTGTATAAAAAAGAAAAACAATTTCTAGGAACTTTTAATTTTAACCATGAAATGAATATTTAGTGCCCTTGTACACACAGAGCATGTATTTTTACCTCCTCTAATCTTCCTGTGTGGATATGAAAATATATGTAGGAGAAAATGTTAATGCAACTGCTGACAGATGCTTTGGTACAGCTGCAAAACAGAAGTATTTCTCTCTGTATATTCATATTCACTGTCAAGATAGAGATCTACAAACCTGCTCAGCTGGTATTCTACTTACGTGCTATTTTCTGTCTGCCTCTTAATGAGGGACTCCACATTCCTCATCCAATCTACATTTTACTTTAACAACCATGTTCTTGGCTTTGTTCTTCTCTTGTCAGCTTTATCCATCAACAGCCTGTTTTAGTAGTGATTTCTCAGCTTCAGACTTTGACTTGCTTTCCCCCTCCATCAGAAATGTCCTGTAATTGTATTTATTGTTTCCTGAAGTGTAGTTCCCACTCAGATTTTTGATAAATGACAGCCTTTTCCCAAAGGAGACCAAATCAGTTGAGTCATTCGCCAGCTCCACTTAAAGCCACAGTTAAATACAAATACAATTGCTTCCATTTTTTTCTGCCTTGCTTCTCATGTATGACCTAAACACTCAAAACATTACCCAATGAAACCACAAAAGACTCTGAATAGACAAAGCGATCCTGAGAAAGAACTAAGCTGTAGGCATTCCACTTTCTGATTTCAAATCATACTACAAAGCTATGGTAAGTCAAACAGTATGGTACTGGCATAAAAATAGACACACGAACTAATGGAACAGCCTCAAAAGCTCAGAACTAGATCCATGGATATCTGGTCAACTAATATTCAACAAGACAGCCAAACACACTCATTGGGGAAAGGATAGTCTTTTCAATAAATGGTTTGGAGAGGCGCCTGGGTGGCTCAGTCAGTTAAATGTCTGGCTTTTGATTTTGGCTCAGGTCATGATCTCATGGATCGTGTGTTCAAGCCCTGCGTTGGGCTCTGCACCGACAGCATGGAACCTGCTTGGGATTCTCTCCCTCTCTGCTCCTCCCCCACACTTGTACTCTCAAAATAAATAAATAAACTTAAAAAAAAAAGATTCCCCCTCTCTCCCTCCCTTTTTGCTCCTTCCCCCCCTCAAAAATAATAAAAATAAAATAAATGGTGTTGGAAAAACTGGATAGTACTTGTAGATGAATGAAACTGGGCCCCAATCTTACACCACTCTCAAAAAATAACTCAGAATGGATTAAAGACTTAAACATAAGACCCTAATTATAAAACTCCTAGGAGAAAACATGGGGCTGTGGGTGGGGGTGGTGGGAATCTCCTTGACATTGGTCTTGGCAATGATGTTTTGGATATGACACCAGAAACACAAACAACAAGAGCCAAAATTAATAAGTGGGACTATAGCAAACTACAGAGCTTCTGCACAACAAAAGAGATAAGCAGCGAAATGAAAAGGCAACTTATGGAATGGGAGAAAATATTTGCCTATTTTATATCCAACATTTATAGAGAACTCCTACAACCCAATAGCAAACAAACAATCAAAAAGCCCAAACGATACAATTAAAAAAAGGGCAGAAGAACGGAATAGACATTTTCCTAAAGAAGACATGCAGGTGGACAACAGATACATAAAAAGGTGTTTGACGTTACCCATCATCAAAGAAATGCAAATCAGAACCACTGTGAAATGCTATCTTTCGCCTGTTGAGATCTCGATCAGCAAAGAGGCAAGAGATAAGTGCTGGTGAGGCTGTATAGAAAAGACACCTTCATGCACTGTCGGTGGGAATGTCAATTGGTGCAGCCACCATGAAAAAAATATAGCAGTTCTTCAGTGAACTTTGCAAAAGTTCTGGGACAACTAAATAACACTACAACTGTTTGGGTAAATCAAGAAGGTTTCTGTTTCTATGACCCAAATCATGTTAAACAAGTAAAAAAATAAAACTATGCTAAATATTTTAACTTTTAGTCAGTATCCCCTATGTGAAAAGGAATCCTACCCTATTTACCTACCCTTAATATAAGATAAAGAACAAAACATGGAAAGCCTCACAAAGCAGACCAGTATCTTTCTTAGCTTTGTGGTAATTTTAAGACCTGTGTAATAGAAGCTACAGGTAAAATAAAAGCATACTAACTTGCTTATCATTGAAAAACTTTCTCTTCTTTCTTTTTTTAATTTTCTTTTTTAATTTTAGAGAGAGAAAGAGCACAAGCAGGGAAGAGGAGCAGAGGGAGTAAGAGAGAGACACACACACAAAGAGAGAGAAAGAGTGGATCTCAAGACTTGGGGTTCAATCCCACCACCTTGAGACCACGACTGAAACCAAAATCAAGAGTTGGATGCTCAGGTGACTGAACTACCTGGGTGCCCCTGAAAAACTTTCTTGAAGAAAAAAATTAAAGTAGACCTACCATCTGATCCAGCGATCCCACTTCTGGATATCTAGCCAATGAAAATGAAAACAGAATCTTGAAGAGATGTATTAATTGCAGCATTATTCACCATAGCCATGACATGGAAACAACCTAAGTGTCCATCACCAGGTGAATGGATGCAGAAGACGTAACATACATATCATATATATTCATATATATATGAATGCTAATTTGCAACAACATGGGTGGACCTTGAAGGTATTACGCTAAGTGAAATAAGTCAGGCAGAGAAAGACAAATACTGTACCTTACTCACACGTGGAATCTAAAAATGCCAAACTCATGGAAACAGAGTAGAATGGTGGTTACCGCACACTGGCGAGTGCAGAAATGGGGAGACGCTGGTCACAGGGTACAAATTTTGAGTTAAAAGATGACTAGGTTCTTGGGATCTAATGAACAGTATGGTGACCATGGTTAACAATACTGTATCATGTACTTGAAAGTGGCTAAGCGAGTAGATCTTTAATGCCCTCACCACAAAGAAATAGAGGTAATTAAGTGATGTGATAGAAGTGTTAACTAATGCTATGGTGGTAATCGTTTTGCAATACGTAAGTATATCAAATCATCATACCCTTTAAACTTATACAGTGTTGTATGGCTGTACAGGTTGGGGGCAATGTCATTACCAAAACCTACCTCTTGTTCTTGTGATAGTGGCTTTTAATTTTCTTTAATGTATTTATTTATCTTGAGAGAGACAGAGATGGCACAAATTGGGGGAAGGCAGAGAGAATTCCAATCAGGCTCTGTGCTACCAGCACAGAGCCTGACATGGGGCTTGAATTCACAAAACCTGAGCTGAAACCAGTGCTCAACCACTGAGCCACCCAGGTCCCCCGGCTTTTAATTTTTTTAAACAAACTTCTGGTGGTTGTCTTAGAATTCTGTAATGCTCAGGAATAAGTTATAAGGTGGTTGAACTGTGGTTTCCCTTCCTAATTAAGCAGACTATTCCATTTCCTGTGCACACACCCGTCTACCCCTGGACCTTTCCTTATGTCAGTCACTCCATCTGGAACTCATTTCTCTTTTTTCCCCTCTTACTCAATTGCTAAAGAAACTGAGGCTGGCCCCTGACTTACCCAAGGTTACACAGTTAGGGTTAACCCAGACTACAGATTATCTCTGGACTCCTGGTTTTCAGGGACTTTCCAACCACACCCCACTCTGCTTTTTAGATTCATTATTTGGGGCACTTGGGTGGCTCAGTCAGTGAAGCGTCAACTCTGGATTTGGGCTCAGGTCATGATCTCACGGTGAGATGGAGCCCCGCCTGCTTGAGATTGTCTCTCTTTCTGCCTCTCCTTCATTTGTGCACCCCTTCCTTCTTTCAAAATAAATAAATAAATATTAAAAAACATAAAGATTCGTTATTTGAACTTTTAAGGCTTATTTCAGAGGCTTTCTTGAAAACTTCAAATAGAAGTAATCTGTCCCTTCTTTGAACTCCTACATACTTTAATTGTACCTCTCTTAGGTTGCTTATCACCATTTATTTTGTCTTATGGTTATTTTCTCCCCTCCGGGAGCCATTAAGCTCCCTAAGGACTGGCATTTGTTTCATGTACGTCTGTGTCTTTTCATGTCACCTAACCTTGTATTAGTAGGGTCCTCACTGTATATTTGCTAAAGCAATTAAATCCCTTTTGGAGTTTGGATACCTTGCAGCCCCAGAAAGCATATAGAAACCAGCTGCAACAACACTGGGGATCTTTCAAGCTTGGCTATCCTGACTTTTGCTTCACCCTTGCCTGGCTCTAGACCTGCACTGTCCAAGAGAACCTTCGATAATGATGGAAATGTTTAATATCTGCATTGTCCAATAGGATGCCACCAGCCACATTTGGCCATTGAGCATTTGAACATGGTGGGCTTGAAGCACTAAACACTTAATCCTATATGATTTTAGTTAACTTCTATTTGAATAGGTACATGTAATTTGTGGTAACCATATTGGACAGTATAGTTCTAGACTGTACCACATTTTGATAAATCTACTGGTCTTGCCCCTTTGAACTTGATTGTGTAATTGCCTCCTTAGTGAGAAATGGCACTGTTGTCCTCCAAGCTCAAGGTTCAAGATTCCTCACTTGACATTCTTTCTCTGCCCCCCCACCTCACCCCCAAGAGAAAGATAGAACTCATTAAGCTTTTCCTGTGGACTGCAATTTTCAGGGACCTCCCTTGCCTCAGATTTGGAGCCTGTCTACAATGCATAGGTATAATACTTGGATGATACGTTACTCTGTTTGCTGACATTTTGAATCTTAGTATTTCCTAAATAGATTACAAACGTCTTTAAGCAAAGACCACCCATTCCATATCTTCCAGATTCTCTCTGGTGCCTATTATGGTGTCACTTATATTGTAAATGTTCTGTAAATATTGATCGATTGATTGATTGAAAAGGAGCCTCATATGATTAAGAAAAGAGTTTCTGGGACATAGAAGAAGGGGGGTGTCAGGGCACCTGGGTGGCTCAGTCGGTTAAGCCTCTGACTTCGGCTCAGATCATGGTCTTGTGGTTCACAAGTTCGAGTCCAGTGTCAGGCTCTGTGCTGACAGCTCAAAGTCTGGAACCTGCTTCAGATTCTGTCTCCTCCTCTCTCTGCCATTCCCTTGCTCATGTTCTAAACTTTAAAAATTTAAAAAAAGAAGAAAAGGGGGTGTGTCTTAAGATTTACTTAGCACCTTAAAAATTAAAGGTCTTTCAGAAATTATTTCCTGTAATATTTTTCAAACACCTTTTAGAATGATTTTTCCAGCCATCTAAGGAACTCAGTTCAAAACCTTTTTTTGGGTGGATGGGGGATGGGTGAAATAGGTGATGGGACCAAGGAGCACACTGGTCCCAATGTGTACTTGGTGATGTAAGGAAGCATTGAACCCCTGTATTGTACACCTGAAGCTAACATTATGCTGTATGTTAACAAACTGGAATTTACATAAAAACTTAAAAAAGAAACCTTTTTTTCCTGAGTACTTATGTGGCAAAAACCGTTATGCATTTTGAATGTATCCCTTTCTAATAGGGTTTTCTACCAGAGAAATTTTCTAACCGCACGTATGAGGCTCATCAGAGAGCACTTATTGAGAAATTGAAGGGTTGCTAAGATGCCCCAAACAGCACATTTGGTGGATCCAAGATTGGCATGTGGCTGTCTGTATGTTCAAAACCTCCCCTTGACGGCAGGTGTTCATGCACCATGCTTTCCTTCTTGGGTGACCAGGAAATCGAGGGGAAGACCATGCTTGGTGTGGCCCCCACGTCTATGAAAAGTACTTCATTCACCTTCCCCTTGTCCTTAAGCGCCCAAATTAGACTTTAGCGCATTTGAACTCCTGCAAGACTCTAACTTATGGCAAAATTCCTGCTGACCACACCCTGGGTGAGACCGCCGTGAGCTGGGAGCCCTAAGCTGTAGTTCATGTCCCCACAGAGCCCTGCGGCCTGCCTGAGCTCCAACCACTAGCTCGCGGCGCCCAAAATATGAAAAGAAAATAAGGGGCCAGAAGGGAGTTGTCCTTGTGGGACAAGAATGTCAGCTGGCGTCGGTTCATCACATTTTTCCAGCTATTTTGACATGTGTTATATAAGGGAGCCGATTCCAAGACAAAACAAAAAACCGAAAGCCTCCTTCCTACAGAAGCGCCTGCAGAGTAAATGAGATCTGACTTCTCCTTTGAACTTTTTATTTACATCGGATGGGTTTGTCGAAGCAATTGTGTTTTTTGTCCACGAAGCCCCACATCTAGCCTGGTAGCCTCCTATTTACTAACTAGTGCTTGTTTTTAGGTCTGCGAGCTTCCATACGTTTCAAATATGTTTTCAATTTGCTGAAAATACTTACAAATCATATGCACACACGCATGTGTACAATAAATCATTTTTACAGGACCAATCAAATCTGGCTTATTCTTTTTTTCTTTTTTGTAGCTCACGGTGGTTCAAACTTTCAAGGCTGTGGCCTGGTGTTGAGCTTTAACTTGATGTTCACAAAATTGGTGGGTCAAGAGGCACCTGGGTGGCTCAGTCAGTTGAGCATCCAACTTTGGCTCAGGTCATGATCTCACGGTTCGTGGGTTCGAACCCCATGTCGGGCTCTGTGCTAACAGCTAGCTTAGAGCCTGGGGCCTGCTTCAGATTCTGTGTCTCCCTCTCTCTCTGACCCTTCCCTGCTCACGCTGCCTCTCTCTCTCAGAAATAAATAAAACATTAAATAAAAAAAACAAAACAAAAACAAAGAAAACCCAAAAAAAACCCCAAATGCTGATGGATCCAAATTACACTTGCATTCCTGACTGAATTCCGGAGGTCATCCGTATTATTTCTACTCGAGTATCTGATGGTCTTCAATGTAACATGTCTGAAAAAAACATCTCAATGCTACACCCCTGAAACTTGCCAGCCCCAACCCCGGTCACCCCCATCTCAGTTAACAGCATCATTACTCACCTGGTTGGTCATTCTGAGATTTTTGACTCAGATGTATGCGGTCTATAGACACACATATTTAAGACGCGGAATAGTTCCATTACTGCAAAAATACACCCCTGTGCTTTTTAGTTCGTTGCACCTTCTCCAGCCTCTGGAAACCACTGATTCATTTGCCATCCCTCTGGTTTTCCGGAACATTACAGAAACTGTTGTCTTCTTTCTGGTTCTTTCACTTACCCTAATGTGTTTCAGATTCACTGATGTTGGAGCGTGTTTCAATAGCTCATTCCTTCTTATTACTGAGCAGTATTCCACTGGATGCACGCTCCGCAGCTGGTATATCCATTCACCAGCTGAAGGACATTTAGGTCATTTTCAGTTCAGAGGGGATGATAACTAATGCTGTTATGAACATTCATTTATGTGCCTTTGAGTGAACACCAGATTTCATTTCTCTTTGGGTAAATAGGAGTGGTGCTGGGACTTGTATGGTACGTATATTTTTAACTTTATGAAAAAATGGCTGAACTGTTTTCCAGAGTGGCTGTTCCATTTTATGTTCCCACTGGCACTGTGTAAGGGATCCAGTTTCTTTGATTTTTTAAATAAAAATACAGTGTGTGATGATATCTATTGTGGTCTTAACATGCGTTTCCTTAATGGCTGATGATGTCAAACATCTTTTTGGGCCCTTTTTGTCATTCATATGCGCTTCAGTAAAGAGTCTGAGTCTGTTTGATATTTTTCAGTTGGGTTGTTTGTTTACTGACTATTGAGTTTAGAAGGTTTTTTTGTGGATAGTGTGGATATAAGTCTTTTTTTGGGGGGTATGTGGTTTGTAAATATTTTTTCCCTCTACCTACTTTGCTCTCTAAAAATATTTCATTTCATTTATTTATTTTTTAAATGTTTATTTTTGAAAGAAAGAGAGAGAGAGACAGGATGAACAGGGATGGTCAGAGTGGGGGGCGGGGGGAGAAAGGATCTGAAGCAGCCTCCACATTGACAGCAGCAAGCATGATGCGGGGCTCCAACCCACAAACCATGAGATCATGACCTGAGCCAAAGCTGGACGCTTAACCGACTGAGCCACCCAGGTGCCCCCAAAACATTTTATTTTTTAGAACTATTTTAGGTTCATAGCCAAATTGAATAGAAGGTACACAGATTTCCTATATACCACCTGCGCCCACACACCCACACAGCTTCCCCCACTATCAACATCAACCCCACCCCCCAACCCCCCAGTGGAACATCTGTTAAAAGTGATGAACCTACACATCACGGTCACCCAAAGTCCACAGTTTACATTAGGGTTCACTCATGATGTTGTGTGTTCTGTGGGTTTTGACAGGTATATAATGACATGTATCCACCATTATAGCATCATACAGAATAGTTTTACTGCCCTTAAAGTCCTCTCCCCAGCCCCTCCCCCAGCCCCTGGGCGCCAATGGTCTTTCACTGTCTCCATAGCTTTGCCTTTTCCGGAATGTCATAGAGGTGGAATCACACACTATGTAGCCTTTTCAGACTGGCTTCTTTCACTTAGTGCTATGCACTTAAGGTTCCTTCCTGTATTTCATGGCTTGATGGGTCATTTCTTTATAGCACTGAATGATATTTCACTGTCTGGACGGACCACAATTTACTTATCCATTCATTTACCCACTAAAAGACATCTTGTTTGCTCCAAATTTTGGCAACTTTAAATAAAGCTGCTATAAACATCCATGTGCACATTTTTGTGTGGACATAAGTTTTCAAGTCCTTTGGGTAAATTCCAAGGAGCACATTGCTGCATCCTATGGTAAATGTTAAGAGTATGTTTAGTTTCGTAAGAAGCTCCACATTGTCTTCCAAAGTGGCCGCATCGTTTTGCATTCCCACCAGCAGTGAACGAGAGTCCCTGTTGCTCTACATCCTTGCCAGCATTTGATGGTGTCAGGGTTCCAAATTTTGGCCATTTTAATAGGTGTGAGTTAATTTTTGTGAAGAGCGTAAGTCTGTGTCTAGATTCGTTATTTTGCATGTGGATGTGTCGCTGTTCCAGTATCATTTGTTGGAAAGGCTGTTCTCCATTGTATTTCCCTTGGTCCTTTCTCAGAGGTGAGTTGACTATATAGGGTTGCCTGGGTGGCTCAGTTGGTTAGGCATCCAACTTTGGCTAAGGTCACAATCTCACAGTTCATGGGTTCAAGCCCTGCATTGGGCTCTGAGCTGGAGCCTGCTTCAGATTCTGTGTCTCCCTCTCTCTCTGCACCTCCCCTGCTCACGGTCTATCTCTCTGTGTCTCTTAAAAATGCGTAAACGTTAAAAAATTTTTTTCAAAAAGGTAAGTTGACTATACAGTGTATATATGTGAATCTATTTCTGGGCCTTCTGTTCTATGGACCTATTTGCCTACTCTTTTGTTATCAATACGACATTGTCTTGATTACTGAAGCTCTGTAGTAAGTATTGAAGTTGGGTAGTGTCAGTCCTCCAACTCTGTTCTTCTCCTTGAGTATGGTGTCAGCCGTTCCTGGTATTTTGCCCTCTGTATAAACTTTAGAGTCTGTTGATATCCACAAAACAGCTTGTACAGATTTTGACTGGGATTACATTGACTTTGAAAAGCAAGTGGGGAAGAGCTGATATCCTGAGGGTTCTAATCCATGAACATGACATATCTCTCCATTAATTTAGGTCTTTGATATCTTGTAGGTTTGTTTCCTGTAGTTTTCTTTATATAGATCTTGCTCATATTTTGTTAGGTCTATACCTAAGTATTTTGTTTGTTGGGGTGCTAAAGTAAATGGTATTGTATTTTTAATTTTGGATTCCACTTGCTCGTGGCTATAGGATAGTGGCCAACTTTTGTATATCCACCTTATATCCTGCAAACTTGCTAGGATCACTTTTTTGTTCCAGGAGGGGTTTTTTTTGTTGATTCTTTTGGATTTTCTACATTAGACAATCATGTCACCTACAAACAAAGATAGTTTTATGTCTTCCTTCCCAATGGGTTCACGTTTTATTTCCTTTTCTTGTCTTAGTATATTAGCTAGTACTTCTGGTAAGATGTGGAAAAGGAGTCGTGAGAGGGGACATTTTTGCCTGGCTCTTGATCTTAATAGAAAAGCTTTGAGCTTTTTATCTTAAGTCTGATGCTATCTGTAGGTGTCTATAGATGTTCCTTATCAAGTTGAGGAAGTTCCCCTCTATTATTAAATTACTGAGAGTTTTTATTATAAATGGGTATTGGATTTTGTCAAATGGTTTTTTTTTTTTTTTGCATATATTGATATGGTCACAGGATTTTTCTTCTTTAGCCTATTGATGTGATGGGTTACTTTAATTGATTCTCAAATGTTGAATCGGTTTTGCATACCTAGGATAAATCCCACTTGGTCATGGTATATAATGCTTTTTCTGCATTGTTGAATTATATTTGTTAACATTTTGTTGAGGATTTTTAAACCTATGTTCATGAGAGATATTGGTCTGTAGATTTGTTGTAATGTCTTTGTCTAGTTTTGGTATTAAAATAATGAATTAAGGGAGACTGGGTGGTTCAGTTGGTTAAACATCTAGCTTCAGTTTGGGTCACGATCTTGTGGTTTGTAGGTTTGAGTCCCCCGATGGACTCTCACCTGACAGCTCAGAGCCTGGAGCCTGCTTTGGATTCTGTGTCTCCCTCTCTCTCTGCCCCTGCCCTGCTCATGCTCTGTCTCTCTCTCTCTCAAAAATAAACATTAAACAGAGGCGCCTGGGTGGCTCAGTTGGTTAAGCGTCTGACTTCAGCTCAGGTCATGATCTCACGGTTCGTAGGTTTGAGCCTTGCATCCGGCTCTGTGTTGACAGCTAGTTCGGAGCCTGGAGGCTGCTTCGGATTCTGTGTCTCCCTCTCTCTCTGACCCTCCCCTGCTCATGCTGTCTCTATCTCTCTCTCAAAAATAAAATAAATAAATAAATAAACATTAAACATTGTTTCAAAAATATAATAAATTAAAAAAATAAATTATAACTGAGTAAATTTAAAAATCTAATTGCCTTTATTCAACAATTCATGAATTGGGCATCCCATGCAGCAAGTAGATAGGAGCTCTGAGGAGTTGTACAGAACGGAACATTTTTATAGACTGAAGGAGGGTAGAATAGGACATTAAGAGTGGATTATTTGAGGTAAGCTCACCGCCTTCCCTCAGGGGGAGGCAGGGGGTCTCAGCATGCAGATGTCCTCCCTAGTGCCACCAGGAAACCCCAGACTTATTAGTTTGAGATTCCACTCCTTGGAGAGGCTGAAACTGCAGTTAGGATAGGTATTAAGTGTTGGCAAAGCTTAGCACAAGTGACGCCATTTTGAGCCTGTTGCTTTTTAACAGATCTAATAAGGATGATTGGTTTTGTAGTTTGTTCAGCTTTCTACTTGTTGTTAGGACGGAATAGCAATTTCCAAACTATGTGCTGAACTCATCGTACCTTGTCTTTTAATCCTCTAAACATTATTTCTCAGAGAGCAGAAATTCTTAATTTTAATGAAGTCCAGTTTTCAATATTTGCTTTTAGGGATCAAAATTTTGTGTGCTACTCTTAAGAAAGCTATGCTCAACTCAAGGTCACAAAGATTTTCATCTGTTTTCTTCTAGCAGAGTGATCCTTTTAAGGTGTAAATCAGATCACACCACCACCTGCCTTAAAACTCTCCCAGGGTTTTCCCTCATATTGAGAATAGAAATCTAAACTCTGAACCCTGATCTACAAAACCCTGCATGGTCTTGCCTTAGGCTTCTTCTTTGACCTCTCCCTCCTACCCCTTTCTCCCTCGTTCCCTCTGCTCCAGCCACATTTTCTTTCTTGCCATTCCACATCCCTTCTCTGTAGCCCTTGCACTTGCTTTCCCCTCTTTCTGGATTATTCCTCATGTAACAGGGGCGCAGGGGCAAGAGCACGTGGCTCCGGGGTTCCCAAACAGAACAGGTTCAGCAATTTGCCACTCACAAGTCCAAAGGCAGAGAGACGGATGGTGGTGAAACAGGAAAGGAATTTATTCCAGTGAGGCCAATACCAGGAAGACAGGGGACTAGTGTCTCAAAGGTGGCCTCCAAAGTGCCCAAAATACATCTAGGTTTATATAAGGAAAGAGTGGGACAAAGGTCAGTGGGTTCATGCAGGTGTTCATGCAGGTGAGCCAGAAAGGTTAGGTTGATCATAGTCTTTGAGTCAGCCACTCGGATCTAGCTGGCTCAGGGTGGTCCCTATTGCTTGAGGGGTAGTTTCAGTCCCCATGGAGGGGTGCTTTGCCTGCAGGGTCTTTTGCCTGAGTTAAGAGATAAGCTGGAAAGAAGAATTTAATCAACTAGAAGGTACAGGCTGAGGTCAAAATGGAGGTAGTTTCATCCTCCGGGAACTTTACATGGCTCACTTCTCAACTCTTAGGACTCTGCTCAAGTACCACCTCCTTGGGGAGGCATCCTTCCACCAGTCTGTCTAAAATAGGATGCTTCTTTCACCTGAGATCCTGTTCTCTCTCTTTATTTTCTTCATAGCTTTTATCACTATCTGGAGTTACTTCATTTTTTTGTTTGATGGATTGATTGAAGGATACTTCAGACATTTGTTTTCTTGCTTATTTATGTGCCTAAAATGTAAATCCTTTAAGGACAAGGGAGGGGTGTTCTGTTTTGTTTACTACTCTATTTCCTGAGTCAAGAATGATACCTGGCACAGAACATTTGCTCATATGTTGAAAAAAAAAAAGAATTACATTTTACTGAAGACTTTATCGAATATACGGGGAAACTCAAAATATGGACCTTGGCATAAGAGAGAGGATAAGATTAGGACCAAGTGGAACTTGTTCTGAAGAAAAGAAGAATGGAAGTTTTCAGCGGGCCTCTGGAGAGAGGAAGTCTGCTGAGCAGGGACACAGCCAGTTCCAGAGAATGATGACTCATGCTTGATTCCCTCATGTAAACAGTGTCCAAGAAGAGACTCTCAGCACTTGAACCCCACTGCCTTCCTTCAGGGCAAGATTTCTCTCAGGACCTTGAGCTTAGTGCAATCCGAGGGAGCCTTCTGGACTCCACATTTTATTGCTTCCAGCTTAATTTTTGACAAGAACAATATTTTTTGATTTATTATTCGAGTTTCAATTAGTATTAACGTAAGAATAGACAGATAACTCAATGGCTAAAACTGAGGGTCCACATATAAACCATTACATCTAGGGTCAATCAAGTTCCCGAGAGTATCAAGACAGTCTTTTCAACAAATGGCGCTGGGACAACTGGATATTCACTTGCAAGAGAATGAGGTGGACCCCTTCCTCAAACCATCCACAAAATGGATCCCATCAAAAAGGATCTGACACTATACAGTTTTTAGAAGAAAGCAGTCAATCTTTATGGACATGAGTCAGCCGGTGGTTCCTTAGACATGATCCAAACACACAAGTAACACAAGAAACAGCTATAAATTCCACTTTATCAAAATTAAAAGCTTTTGTGCTTCAAAGGGCATCATCCAGAAAGTAGAAAGATAACACATAGAGTGGGAGAAAAATTTTGTGGATCATATACCTGATAAGAAACCTGTTTCCAGAATACATAAAGAACTCTTATAACTCAGCAATAAAAAGACAAATAATGCAATTTGAAAATGGGCAAATGATTTGAATAGATATTTCTCCAAAGAAGACACACAAATGGCCAATACACATAAAAAAAAAAAAAAAAAAAACCCAGGATGGCTCTCATCAAAAAGAAGGACAATGGCAAGTGTCTGTGATGGTTCAGAGAAATCAGAACCCTTGTATATTGCTGGTGGGAAGGTAAAAAAAAGTGCAGCCACTTTGGAAAGCAGTTTGGCAGTTCTCAAAAGGTTAAACACAGAGTCACCATATAACCCATCAGTTCCGCCCCTAGATGTATACCCAAGAGAAACGAAAGCACAGGTTCACACAAAAACTTCTGCACGAATATTTAAACTAGTCTTTTTTAATCAGAGCCAAAACGTAAAACAACTCAAGCAGTCATCAACTGATGAATGAATAAACGATTGTAGTATAATGGAATATTATGTGAACATATAACGGAATGATAGTGTGGCTCAGTCAATTAAGCATCCGACTTTGGCTCAGGTCATGATATCGTGGGTTCGGGCTCTGTCTTGACAGCTCAGAGCCTGGAGTCTGCTTTGGATTCTGTGTCTCCCTCTCTCTCTGCCCCTCCCCTGCTCATGCTCTCTCTCTCTCTCTCTCTCTCTCTCTCTATCAAAAATAAATAAACATTAAAAAAATTTTTTTAAAGGGGGAATGATACACACTATGACAGGGATATGCCATGTGAACATTCTACGTGAAAGAAGCCAGCCACAAAAGACCATATATTTTGTCATTCCATTTTATGAAATGTCCAGTATAACCAAGTCTATTTAGAAAGAAAGTAGATCAGTGGCTTCTTGGGCTGGGAGAAGGGTAAAGCGGGGTTCAGGAGGAGATTGCTAAAGGCTTTCTTTCTGAAGGGACAGAAATTTCTAAAATTAAATTGCGTTGGGGCACTTGGGTGGCTCAGTTGGTTGAGCATCTGACTTCAGCTCAAGTCATGATTTCACAGTTTGTGCATTCGAGCCCTGCAGCAGACTTGCTGCTATGAGTGCAGAGCCCACTTCGGATCCTCTTTCTCTCCCTCTCTGCCCCTCCCCCATTCACACACACTCTCTCTCTCTCAAAAAAAAAAAAAACGTTTACAAATAAAAAATAAAATAAAATTAGATCCCGTGAAGTTACTCAAACCATTGAGTTATGTACTTTTATATGGGCAATGTGTGTGGTGTGAGAATGATCCACCTAAGGCTGTTACTGATTTAAATTCGAAATACATGCCCGGTTTCAGTGTCACATTCTCCCACCATTTACTGAGCAACTTCTATGTGCTACGTGCTCAGATGCCAGGACAGGTAAAGCACGGTGCTTCCCTTGAGTGCCTTAACTCATGGTACAAATAAAGGATTCAAACACGTAAACATAGAAATGGAACTTCAAGCGCAGCGCTTTAGGATTAACGAAGGCAGAAAAGTAACCCTGCCCAAAATATTGGAGAAGACTCCAGAGGGGATAATGGACAAGTAGGAGTTTGCTGGACAATGAAAGAGGAATGTCGGAGGGTTGGCAGGTGGGCATCTAGGCTCAGGGAGCAGAATATGTGAAGGCACAGAATCCCAGGAGAGCCTGAAGTGTTCAGGGTCAATTCATTTGGCAAGAGGGCGCGTTGACTGGGGGAGCCAAGAGTTATTCAGAATGATAAGCCAAGCGAGACCGAGGGAACCACGTGTAAAATCCCAGCTTTACCTTGTATGCAAAGGGGACCCAGACACAAGAGACAGGCAGGTTCTCAGAAGGAAGGTACTTCTGCAAACGGCGCGGGATGGAGCTGAGCAAGGCGAGGCCGGGGGCAGGGAAGCTGGTCCACAGGCTCTTGCCAGAAGGGGCTTGGTGGCACTCAGGAAACACTCCTGAGACAGGGGGCAGGATGTGTGGGGTGGAGGCGCCAGAGGGAGGGAGTTTCTAATCTCAGCGGTGGAATGGCTGGAGGCCCAGTTCCCTGCCGCCACGGTGTAGACGAGAGGGCAGGTTGGACCGGAGGAAGCCACGTTTGATGTGGAACATGCTCTCCCTGCAGGACTTCCCAGATGGAGCGCTGGGTGGTCGGACACGTGTGGCTGGAGCTGAGACCAAGATATACACGTGGGAGCCTTGAGTCTGTACGTGGAAACTGAAGTCTTGAAGTGGATGCGTCACCCAAGGGGAATATATTGAGTGGAAACAGGAGGGGCCTGAGTGGGGGATTCGTGGGTTTGAGCCCCGCGTGGGGCTCTGTGCTGACAGCTTGGAGCCTGGAGCCTCCCCTGCTTGCGCTCTGTCTCTGTCTTTCTCTCTCTCTCAAAAATAAATAAGTATTAAAATAAATAAAATCATGCTTTTTTGAAAGCTTATTTATTTTTTTGGTTTCTTTTTTTAAGTTTTTAAAAATGTGTATATTTATTTCTGAGAGAGAGAGAGAGAGAGAGAGAGACAGCGTGAGCAGGGGAGGGTCAGAGAGAGAGGGAGAGCTCTGAGCTGTCAGCACAGAGCCTGACATGGGGCTCAAACCCATGAACTGTGAGATCATGACCTGAGCCGAAGTCGGGCACTTAACTGACTGAGCCACCCAGGTGCCCCTAAAAGTTTATTTTTATTTATTTTGAGAGCGAGATAGAGAATAAGCAAAGGACGGGCAGAAAGAGAGGGAAACAGAATCCCAAGCAGGCTCTGCACTGCCAGCACAGAGCCGGATATGGGACTTGATCTCATGAACTGTGAGATCACGACCTGAGCCGAAGTCAAGAGTCAAACGCTTTACCAACTAAGCCACCCAGGCACCCCTAAAATCGTGTTTTGAAATTCGTGTTCGATTACAGAGATCTTCAGTATCAAACAGGCAGTTATCTTCTTTAAAGAGTTCAAGGATGCTGTAGGGAGAAAAACTGCCTTTGAAAGTTTACAAAACCTCTCCCTTATTTTGTTAGAATAAGAATCATAACGCAGACACCGAAACACGTTAAACTATTTTTGTCGTTGTCGTTAGCATTCATCGAATTGTTTCTTCACTCCCTTTCCTGCTTTTTCTTCCTGAAAATCCCACTGCACTTGGGGGACTGGCTTTTATTACCTTTAATTATGCACAGCCTAGAAGCAGATGCTATCCATGGAGGTATTTTGTCTTATGCAGCAACCCACGTGGGAGCAAACCACAGCAGACGATGTGTGCCCAGTGCTGCCTTGGGTTCTTCCTGCAGATCGGGTGACCAGCTTGCTTATCAGCAAGCGCCATTTCCAGGAGACTAGTGATGACATAGCATCATCTGGGATGGAGTAAAAAAAGTGGCTCCTGGTGGCCCAGCCAAGGCTCAGACAGATTGGCTGCTCGACCCTGGTCAAGTCATTGTCGTGTTCTTGGTTCAGTCTCATCATCGATATCTGTAAAATGAAGTGGTTAGATGGGAATTGATGACTCTGGGACTTACCTGGGGGTTCTTGTTAATATATAAATTCCAGACCCTACCCCAGACCTGCTGGACCAGGATCTGGGGATGGAGCCTGGGAAGGGCAGGTGTAAGAGGAACTGTCTGCACGCCCTCTCCCTCGATGATTTCTTTCTTTCTTTCTTTCTTTCTTTCTTTCTTTCTTTCTTTCTTTCTTTCTTTCTTTCTTTCTTTCTCTTTCTTTCTTTCCTTCTTCTTTCTTTCTTTCTTTCTTTCCTTTTTTAATGCTCATTTATTTTTGAGAGACAGAGAAAGAGTGTGAGCAGGGGAGAAGCAGAGAGAGAGGGAGACACAGAATCCAAAGCGGGCTCCAGGCTCCGAGCTGTCAGCACAGAGCCCGACACGGGGCTCAAACCCCGTGAGATCGCAACCTGAGCCGAAGTCAAACACTTCACCAACTGAGCCACCCAGGCACCCCTACGATTCCATCTTTCTAGTACTGGGGGGTGGGGGGCAAGCCTGAGCTAACTGGAGATTCCCCTCATGCCCACCCCATCCATACTCTGGTCACTCATACATACGTAGTGAAGCTCAGCCTAAGAGGAAGAAACAAAATAGTGGCTCCCCCACGTCTACGTCTCCAGAGTTGGCCCTCTGGGGACAGGGCCACTGGGGACAGGGCCACTGGGCCATGGAGGAAGAGACTCACAAGGTACCGGGGGGATGTACTCTACATGACGGCGTTGTGCTTTGTAAACATGAGTGATGTCATTCAGTCGTCTTCTTCCAAAGAGAAGGCTGTTTTTCGGGTATTTCAGTGCATTTAGAATGGTGTCACTCATTAGGGTCTCCCAGAAGCTCTGTTCAGAATAGCGTCTTTAAGGACTCATTTGAGCCACGATGCCATGAAAATAGGCACCATTTCCACTCTGTCTAAGCTGTCAGTCGAGGCAGACAAACATGTCGAAGGGCAGACAAACGGAGCTGCAAACACAAGGACACATAAACAGAGACCTTACCCAGCAAATAAATGTAATTTGAAATACTGGCATTCTGAACAGGGATTAGTGCTCACTCTTATGTTCTGGGTTAAGATGGTTGGAGCCAGGCCAGGGGGACCGGACTCACTGCCCTATGCCAATAGAGACTAGGTTATTTCCTCCTAGCCATTCGCCCTCTCTCTGAATTTGGGATTGCAAATGTATTCATAAGTGTTTACTAAATTGGTTCTATTTTCTAAGAGTTACACACTGAGGCTGCAAAAAAATTAGATATCTTCCTGACCTTTGGAGACTTGGCAGTGACAAAGCTCGGCAAATGCAAGAAGAACGTGTCACCAAGAAAGTACAGGGAAACTTTCTGATGAATTGAAGCGATCCAGACCCCAAACAAGCATGTAAATGTTTGGATCACTAAAATCAGCTTGGCCTCCAAGCCTTATCCAGGATTAGTGAAAAGCCCAAGCTGGCTCATTCCATGGGAATTGCCTTAATTGTCTTATTGTAAATTAATTGGATTTTTTTTTTTTTTGTGGGTCAGATGAGTTGATCTCATTTTGACTGGAAGCCGGTTTTTCCTTCTCCGTCCGTGGGACGCAGCAGCAGTAGATCCACACTGTGGCTTGTACACAGATGGAGCACTAATGTTTCCTTTTTTCAGGCATTTTTAGATGTGAAGTCTTCTGGGTGCAATTCTGACGGTAGAGTCAAATGCACACCTTCCGTGAGTCTGGGTTCAACTTTCCTGACTTTGGAGGCTGTCTTTTACAAACAGCTGAGTCCCCTGCACACTGGGCCCTCTGAAGATCTGTTATGAGTGTAGTTAATGGGCTGGGGGCACAGTAAGTGGACCTAGAATCCTCGAAACATTTCCCAAGGATGTAAAGACGACAACGGCTGCCATCTTTATGCCGTCTAATTGTGCTCACAGCAAGAAGCTGTCTACCGAAGACTGGCTGCAGTTGGTCAAGGACATACTAAAAATGTTTTCCATATGTTGGCAGAACCTTTATGGACCTATAATTTGATTTTCTGACATGTAATTTGATTTCACTTGCTGCCTTAATTCTAGATTTGCCTTACGGCAAGCAATAAATTGGGTCTTACTCCAGCCTCGTCCAAAAGTCTTTCCTGACCTCATTCTAGCTGGATGAGATACTTTTCTCAGAGCTCCCAAAATACCCTCTGTATTTCGATATCACTGCTCTTTCCTTATTCTTTTATAGCCATAATAGTCTTGATGTATCTGATACCGCTGCTAGACTGGGAGCTTCTTGTTTTTATTTAATTTTTTAAATGCTTATTACTTTTGAGAAAGACAGAGCGTGAGCAGGAGAGGGGCAGACAGAGAGGAAGACACAGAATCTGAAGCAGGCTCCAGGCTCTGAGCTGTCAGCACAGAGCCTGATGTGGGGCTTGAATTCACCAACTGGGAGATCATGACCTGAGCCGAAGTCGGACACTTAACCGACCGAGCCACCCAGGCGCCCTTAGACTGGGAGCTTCTCGAGGTGAGCAATATTAAATTGTTTATTTCTCCCTGGCTTGGCACATGACAGATGTTTCACAAATGCTTTCTAAATACATGATTACTGGGGTGCCAGGTGGCTCAGTCGGTTAAGCATCTGACACTTGATTTCAGCACAGGTCATGATCTGAGTCCTGAGTCCCGAGTCTAGAGTTGGGCTCTGGGCTAACAGTGTGGACCCTACTTCTCTCCCTCTCTCTCTGCCCCTCCCCTGCTCACGTGCTCTCTCTCTGTCTCAAAATAAAATTAATAAGCTTTAAAATTATATAAATAAGTGATTACGCACACAGGTACATGTATGTCTGAATAAGAATGAGGATACATACAAGAACGCAGGGATAAATACACCCCAGCACTGTGGGATTTAGCTGTTCTTCTGTGGCGCTAAAAATCACCTTCTATGAGAGGGAATCAATTGTTGGCTGTGGCCATCGGAAGTGATTTAGGTCCCCTACCAGCTGAGATGGTTAGAAGGTAACATTCTGTGTCACAGGTTCTATCTCTGGGAGATGAGTTCTGGAGAAGGCAAGGTCAAAGCAAGGGAAGTTAGGACATAGAGGCAAGTTGGGGTGTGTGGGGCAGAGCAGGGAGGCCATCAGGGGCTGATGACATGGGGCAGCCGCGCATGGGAACAAGGGGGAGGGAAGGGGGCCTAGGAGTTGGGGAACCTTCTAGATTAGAGACTTTTGGTTCCCAGGAATGTGTCATGTCATTGGAAAGGAAGTGGCTAATGCCCGGGACCTCTGGCATTGGTCTGGAAGCACCAATGGGCCCGGGGGCTGTCATAACCATAAGCAGGTGGCACAGAGCCCTGGTCTCTCTGCAGCCCTCTCAGCTGGAGGACCAGTGCCCGCCGTCACCTGCCACATTCAATGCGGCAACTTCGATTCACCGGATTCCACGAGAAAGAAATTCGTAAATCTTGGAAATTGTTCCCTACTTTATTTTCTAATGCTGAACACACACACACACACACACACACACACATACTCATACACACACACACACTCATACACACACACACAGAGTTCCTAAAAGCTACCTGCTTACAAGTGAAACAGAGCTTCTGACACTGAAAAAGACCCCCAAGAGCAGACAATTGACCCTGAACCCCCCCCCACCCCCCCCGCCTATGTTATGGTCAAATCAGAACCGGAGAAGGAAGAATGAGGCTTAATTCTTGAAAAGAGGGTAGGTTCCAGTGACTGGAACGAATTCCCCTGGGAGTCCCGTGAAAATGGCAGGGACTTGATCCACAAAGTAAATTATCAGGACAAGTTAAAGCAGAGGAGAATGATCGGGCCTCTGTGGGGCCTGTCTGGGCCTGGTCAAGGTGTAATTTAATGCAGGCCGATGTATGTTTTCTCGCTGCAGAGTGGGTTGTTGTCTTTGCTTGATAATTGTCTGCATGTCTGTTTTAGATAAAAATTGGGAGCTTGGCTTGGCTTCTGCTGTGGCTGGTTCAGAGCCAGCGGGCTGCTGAGTGGGTGTGTAGAAGGAGGCCGCACTCTCGCCCCGGTGGCTGATGGGTCGTTCTCACACCCTGCTGACCTCTGATTTCGAAGCGTTCCTGCCTCTTTTACTAATAAATATCTCACCCTGTACGTGTTTCTGGGCATCAGGCAACCGGGATGGCTCTCTGTGCCACTTACCAAACACTGCTCAGACACCCCCCTTGGTTGGCCGCGGCGAGGCTCGGCTATGACATGGGCAAGATGGTCTTATTTCCTTACATCTTGAATGCCAAGGCTGGGGTTGGTAAGAAGAGCATTGTGCCAGACCAATGTTATTTCCTTTTACGCTAAAGGGGCAGGCTATACAGCGGTGGGTGGTGGAGAGTGGAGGAGGAGGGGGAGGGACGTAGCTTCTGCGGATGTGAATGAGGCCTTGATTCTATGTCACATGATACCCTAAGCCAGAAGCTGAGATGCTGCTAACACCACTATTAGCCCACTGAAAATTCCTAAACAATGATTATCGGTGACTCCTTATCAACTCAAGGACATCCTCAGGGGTGAGTTCTTTATCAGTAATTCTGGCAAAGGTATTGAAAGTATTCACTACACTTGGAGAGGCCCCCATCTGCAGGGAAGGGAATGCTATCAAATTGAATATTAGGAAAAGAATGCAGCATGACTTTGAGAACTCAGAAATTTTGTCCATTAAAATAAAAATTTACTCTGAATCTCAACAGAGACACATGCGTGTTAAAATCTTTGGGAGTCGGGAATATGGACTCAAGGGGGCGTAGGACCGAAGAGACACAAACACAGGAGGAAACATTTACGTGTGAGATCCTAAGTTAAATGCGTTAGCAATGTAGTACCCTAATTAAAACAATTTGTTGTGAGCAGTTAAAGGGAACATACCACACAAAGACAGGGAATCATCCCTTGGTAGTGTTTAGCGTTTCTAGTACTGGGAGTTCGTTTGTTAGGACCCCACTTTCCAAAGAGCAAACGTACCAGAGAAGTCCGCTAATGGCAATGGGAGAAAAGACAGACACTTGAAGGAAGAGGAAAGCCATCGCTCTCCACGAGGGACATGCCACCCGACCCCTTCGGTGTCCATAACATGAGAGCACATCATCAGATCGCCAGTGTTACTTTCGAGTCTCTTCTGCAGGGTCAGATTTTACAACTCTGGAGCTCAGCTTTACTGAATAATGAAAAAATAGGTAAGCTGATGGGCTAAAATTAGCCCCTAATTATTTGCGAGGCGGTTCTCTATCAGGCTCTCCTCATACTTGCCCTACTTTTCTTTGTCCCTGGCGTTAGAGATCATTTATCTTTTTTAAACAACCTAGGAATCACAGCAGCACATCCTTGGCCTGAAATTCAGGCTTCTGTTGTACTGATTCTAGTCAATTACTATTCTTTACTGAAATGCTAACCCATAAATAAGAGAGGTTAGCAAACCTGAGTTTCTCAGCCAACATCTCTGGCAATTGGATGCTCCCAGAATGGAGGAGCATGAGAGCAGCGTTGGCGAGCCCCTGAGGTGGACTGGGCGAGGGCTGGCTCCTCTGTCTGGCCTCTTCAGTGCCCTGTGCCTCCTTCCATCATACAACTCATTGCACTTTATTTTCTTCTTTAAAAATATTTTTATTTACTTTTTAAAAGCAAGCTCTACACCCATCACGGGGCTTGAACTCACAACCCAAGATCAAGAGTCGTACGTTCCACACTGAGCCAGCTGGGCGCCCCTATTTATTACACTTTCCATACGTGTATGTTTCTTTTGTTTTTTTAATTTTTTAAAATTTATTTCTGAGCCAGAGACAGAGCACAAACGGGAGGGGGGGGGAGTGGAGAAAGAGAGGGAGACATAGAATCTGAAGCAGGTTCCAGACTCTGAGCTGTCAGCACAGGCTCGAACCCATGACCCATGAGATCACGACCTGAACCAAAGTTGGACGCTTAACCTACTGAGCCACCCAGGCGCCCTGATACGTGTATGTTTCTACCTGTAGGTTCATGTGCTAGGCCAGTGCTTCTCAAACTTCATTGTACATTCAGATCACCTGGGAACCCTGTTAAAACTCAGATTCTGCTTCAGTAGGTTTGGGGTGGGGCCTGAGAGTCTCATTTCTGGCAGAAGTCAGTGCCACTGGTCCTGTGGAATGCACTGTAAGCTCCTTGAGAGCTGGGGAAAGGTCTTTAGTTCTTTTTCTAAAGCCTTCTATTGAAGTACAAGTACAATTTACATAAGAAATGCGCACAGGGACGCCTGGGTGGTTTAGTCGGTTAAGCATCCGACTATGGCTCAGGTCGTGATCTCACAGTTCACGAGTTCGAGCCCTGCATCGGGCTCTGTGCTGACAGTTTGGAGCTGACAGCCTGCTTCGGATTCTGTGTCTCCCTCTCTCTCTGCCCCTCCCCCACTCGCGCTCTGTCTCAAAAATAAACAAACATTAAGAAAATTTAAAAAAAAGAAATGTGTGCAAATCCTCAGAGTTTAATGTTTTTCCAAAAGCTAAACACACTTATGTAATCAGCCCTCAAATGAAGAATTAGAACGTGCGCATCCAGTCACTACCCATCCCCAAAGGTGGATGGAATCTGATCTCTTTCACTTTTGCTCTACCTGCGATACCCCGCTGAACATACGTGGACATGTCCCTTTGTTGGTGTGCGTGTGAATTTCTCTAGAGTAGATACCTCGCTAGACCCATCCTGATTTTAGAGGCAGCTGGTGCTCCACAGAATCCCCAGTGCGTTCTGTCTCTTTTAGGACAGTAGATTTTGGCCTTTGGATGGCTTTTCTCTGGCATCGAAGACGGATGAATGGTTGATAAATGTTGCCAATAGCCTCAAGTTATTTTGCGTTTCGTTGTCATCCTCAAGCTGAAACAGAGGAACTGTGATCAGTCTTCCGTCAACGCATGAAGTATGTTTCTCCTTTCCGTAAGGTCTAAATGTGGACACTCTGGCCCTGTAATTTGTTGTAAAGAAGTAGGCCTGGGGTGGGGCGCCTGGGTGGCTTAGTCGGTTAAGCGTCCGACTTTCGCTTGGGTCATGATCTCACGGTTCGTGGGTTCTAGCCCCGCGTCGGGCTCTGTGCTGACAGCCAGCTCAGAGCCTGGAGCCTGTTTCAGTCTGTGATTCCCTCTCTCTCTGACCCTCCCCTGCTCATGCTGTCTCTATCTCTCTCCTAGAAATAAATAAAAAAAAAAAACAAAAAAACAAAAAAACAAAAAAAAACAAAAACAAAAAAAAAGAAGTAGGCCTGGGGTTTTGAAGAAATATCAAACATACTAGTTTCGAACATGAGGAGCATTTTCTTTCCTTTTTAAAAAAAAGTTGTTTAAGTTTATTTCTGAGATGGGGAGAGAAACAGCCTGAGCAGGGGAGGGACAGAGAGAGAGGGAGACACAGAATCTGAAGCAGGCTCCGGGCTCTGAGCTGTCAGCACAGAGCCTGACATGGAGCTGGAACTCATGAACCAGGAGACCATGACCTGAGCCGAAGTCAGAGGCTTAACTGAATGAGCCATCCAGGTGCCCTCATGAGAAGCATTTTCTGAACATGGGATGAACGAGCCTCTGTCTACCATTCGGAGGGAAAACACCCCTACCATTAGTTAGGGATGATAATTTGGCCAGGACTGGGCCTCATAAAGCAGGACAGGGTCTAAATCATTGAGAACAGGATTCTTCTGGGGCTTCTCAATATGGCGGCCGCCCAGCTGTCAGGATGGTGCTATCCCATAAGTCTCTACATGTGCCAAACACACGCCCACAGTGGTAGGGTTTCAGGGCCTGAAGAAAGCAATGTATCTGGTTAAAACATGATTTATGCTTTGATAACTCTGGGGACAAAAGATTTACAAAGGACTCTGTCCCAGAATCTAATTTAATCAGTATCTGCAACTGTAGAAATCAACATCTTCCTTGGAATCCATTATCAATTAGTTCTTTGAGGTAATAATTATCAAAGGACATGAACTGTGTCTACAGTTGATTTTTGTATATGATACTGTTTATTACTTTGCCAGGCAGCTTTTTAAAAATGTTTATTTATTTATTTTTGAGAGAGAACGAGTGTGTCTGTGCTGCATGAGTGGGAGAGGGGCAGAGAGAGAAAGACAGAGGACCTGAAGCAGGCTCTGTGCTGACAGCAGAATGTGGGGCTCGAGCTCACAAACTGTGAGATCATGACTGGAGCTGAAGTTGGACACTTAACCGACTGAGCCATCCAGGCGGTCCTCGCAGGCAGTTTTTGGAGGGATTCCTTTTTCGTATGATTGCTGGTATCTTCCTTTTTTTTTTCTTTTTTCT
Organism: Hyaena hyaena; assembly: GCF_003009895.1. Classification (NCBI taxonomy): domain Eukaryota; kingdom Metazoa; phylum Chordata; class Mammalia; order Carnivora; family Hyaenidae; genus Hyaena; species Hyaena hyaena. The sequence goes on along the minus strand of NW_024080735.1, from coordinate 3,507,519 downwards.
TTAATTTATTTTTTAAGTTTACGTCCAAGTTAGTTAGCATATAACGCAACAATGATTTCAGGAGGAGATTCCTTAATGCCCCTCACCCATTTAGCCCATCCCCCCTCTCCCACAACCCCTCCAACAACCCTCTGTTTGTTCTCCATATTTAAGAGCCTCTTATGTTTTCTCCCCCTCCCTGTTTTTATATTATTTTTGCTTCTCTGCCCTATGTTCATCTGTTTTGTATCTTAAAGTCTTCATATGAGCGGAGTCATGATATTTGTCTTTCTCTGACTAATTTCATTTAGCATAATACCCTCCAGTTCCACCCACGTAGTTGCAAATGGCAAGATTTCATTCTTTTTGATTGCCGAGTAATACTCCATTGTATATATACCACATCTTCTTTATCCATTCATCCATCGACGGACATTTGGGCTCTTTCCATACTTTGGTTATTGTCAATAGTGCTGCTATAAACATTGGGGTGCACGTGCCCCTTTGAAACAGATTGCTGGTATCTTCTTACCAGCCTCCAGTTGTTTGATTAAACATGAGATAGACAATATTTTTCTTTTTCATTCAGGCAATTTTCCTGGAAGTATGACCCAATCGAAATTTCCTAAATAAGCAGGCTTCGCAGAAACACTGCAGACATTGATGTCCAGGCACTCCTAAATTAAGACGTTAGCTGGTGGATACATAAAAACACGTGGGATTCAGGAGACCAGCAGTTGGTCCCAGACCTCTGAGGGATTAGTGTGCAGATTAGTAAAATGATACATGTGGATGTTAAGGCACATGTGTTGTCGGGAAACTGGATTAGGGTTATGAGACTAGTTTCTTTCTCACATGCATGTGTTTGCTTCAAGAACGTGGCTTCTGTTACCAAATGCAACTAGAGCTCACCTCCTCATTCAAAAAGGTCCATCGAGTGTATATTACATGGCAGGTGCTATGGCCCCACTGAGGACATGGAGGTGAACGTGAGCAGCTCCTGCCCTGACATGATCCACGGTCCACCTGGGATGATAGACATATAAGCAGACACAGTGGCAATTAGGGTGAGAACTTTAAACATTTTTTAAAAATGTTTATTTTTGAGAGAAAGAGAGAGAGAGACAGAGTATGAACAGGGAGAGGCAGAGAGAGAAGGACACACAGAATCTGAAGCAGGCTCCAGGCTCTGAGCTGTCAGCACACAGAGCCCAAAGTGGGGCCTGAACCCACAAACCGCGAGATCATGACCTGAGCTGAGGTCGGACACTTAACCGACTGAGCCATCCAGGCGCCCCTAGGGTGAGAACTTTTAAGATGTTGTGTCCTTTTGTATTAACAGCAACTAACCCAGGACTTGACATAGTAAATATTCAGTTGAAGAATGCATATATCCTCTAATGCGGGAATGTTCTGAGAAGGTATAACAGTGACCCAAAGGAATACTTATCAACCTATTCCGGGATAGGGTAGAAAGGCCAGAATCAGGAAAGTCTTCATAGAGGGAAAAATATATGCCTGGTGTGGTGGGGTCATAATGCCCCCCAAAGGTGTTCACGTGCTATCTCCAGTACATGCAAATATGTCAGAGGCAAGAGGGACTTTTGCAGATGGGATTCAGTTAAAGATCTTGAGATGGGGGGATTATCTAGAAGGGTCCAATGTAGTCACAGGTCCTTATGGGAGAGAGGCAGGCAAGTCTGAGTCCAAAGGAAACGTGGGAGAAGGGTCGGGTTCTGTCCTTGAGCCTCCAGAAAAAAAACCAGTCCTTCTGACCTCTTTGCCTGAAGACTAATGAGTCTGATTTCAGACTTTTTTTTTTTTACATTTTAAAATGTTTTATTTATTTTTGAGAGAGAGAGAAGCAGAGTACGAGCAGAGGAGGGGCAGAGAGAAAGGGAGACAGAGAAGCCAGGAAGCAGGCTCCAGGCTCTGAGCTGTCAGCACAGAGCCCGATGCGGGGCTCAAACCTGTGAACCATGAGATCAAGACTTGAGCCGAAGTCAGATGCTTAACCAACTGAGCCACCTAGGCGCCCCTGATTTTCAACTTCTAACCTCTGTAACTGTAAAATAATCTATTGTATTGTTTTAAGCTACTCGGTTTGCGGTGATTTCTTACCACGGTGATGGGTAACCAGAACACTGGTCACTCCGTACCTGTAATCCAACCTCTCCAGTGTTTTCCTTATACACGTAGAGATTCATTCAAGGCTGTGCTCTCTCAGCCCTTGACTGCCTTTGTTCCGTGGAGCTCTACCCTACGTCAGCACTCACCAGGGGCCACCCGGGATGTTACTAATGACGGCAGGTCCTCTGTAACTTTCGCTTTCAAGGATCACCCTCTGACCCCCACTTCCTATTTTTCTGGCACTCTCTCCAGTGCCCGATGCCTGCCATCCTCCAGTCCCTTCTGGATCCTCCAACCCACTGGCCCCACCACCTGTTCACTGTCCTTCACCCTTGATGTCCTCGCTTCCCTCCTAACCCGATTTAGATTGCTTGGGCAATCACTGTGAACATTCCCTTGCCTCCCTCTTGCCTTGACCTATTTGCTTACCAGAGCTCCACTCCTGCCTATATCTGATTGTGTGCACTTGGCCTGCTGAGCGTGACCGAAGAAAATATCCAACCATGCTGCTGGACCCAGCTTAAACTCAGAACCACTCATCTCAAGCAGCCCTAGTGCTGCAGTCCACGCCCCACCCCTCGGTCCCCTCTCCCCAGCTAACCACTGACCCTCCCTCTCCTTCACCCTCCACCCCCGCTTCTGATTCTGGAAATGGCAGTCAGCTGAAGACTCCCACATGCTTACGCCATTGCTACCTTCCTGCCCTCCTCCATGCACATGCTCTTCCTCTCCCCTCTGTGATTCCCGGCGAACTGTCTGCACTCCTGTCCTAAGCCAACTGGTCCATTCATGCACCATTTCCATTCTCTGCGCCCGACATTGTTTCCCTCCTCTCCAAGGTCATCCTGTGTTGTACCAGAACTCCCTCTGCTCTCTCTGTTTCCTCTCCATCCACTCCTCTTGAGCCTACTCCGGTCCAGCTTCCTTTCGTACCATCTTACTGAAATTGCTCCTGTGGATGGGTCAGAGATCCCAGGATGCCAAACCCAGTGGCCAGGCCCCATTGAACTTTCCAGAAGCACCTGAGACTATGATCATGCCTTTTTCTTGAAACATGATTTTGCTTTGGTTTCTGGAACATTCTTTCTTGGCCCTCCTCCTCCTCGGCTGAGGACTCTCTGTTTGCACTTGTCTCTCCGACTTCTAGACCCTTGGAGACGCAGGCTCAGTCCTGAGAGCTCTCTTCTCCATCTATGCCCCCCACCCCGGGATCTCACCCAGACCCATGCTTTAGGTATCATGACTGCCCCCAGATTCGTATCTCCCTCTTGACCCCCAGCCCTGAACATCCAGCTGTTGCCTCGACATCTCCACTCGGAGGGCTGGTAGGTGTATCAAAGCAGCAGGGGTGAGGCTGAGACCCTGATCACCACATCTGCCCAACACCACACCATCGCATATGCTACCCTTGGAACAGCCTCTGTACACAGCAACTCCATCCTTCCCCAGACCCCAGCCTCAGTCTTGACTCTTCTCTCTTACCTACACCCCACATCGAATCCATTAGCACATTCTGTCTGCTTCCCGATATGCTCAGGATCCAAGTAGTTGCCATTTCTACTGCGACAGCTGGGATTCAAATCCTTTCCTCCCTGCTCTCCTGGCTTGCTGCACCGGCCTCAGTGTTGATCTCTTTGTTGCTACCATGGCTCCCTGTCTCAGCAAGAAGGGTCCATTCTCAACATGGAGGCCATTTATTTAACAAAGATTTATTTATTTATTTAAAATGTTGATTTATTTATTTTGAGAGAGAGCAGGGAAGGGGCAGAGAGGCATAGAGAGAATTGCAAGCATGTTCCATGCTGTCAGAGCGGAGCCCGATGCAGTGTTCAAACTCACGACCCATGAGATCTTAACCTGCCGAAATCAAAAGTTGGATGCTTAACCGACTGAGCCACCCAGGTGCCCCAATTTAACGGATGTTTAGTAATGGAACATTTGCTCTGAAATGTGAGAGCCCATCAAATGTCTACTCCCCAGAGTAGATGTCAAAGCTCTCAATGGCCAAAGGGCTGAAAATGGTCTGCCCCTTTGACCTGGTTTCCCAGTAGACCTCTCCCCCACATTGCGGGCATTCAGAGAAGCCAAGTGTCCCTCTACCTCCAGGACTTGTATTTGTGGTCCACTCTGCCTGGAATGTATACCCCCTAGATCTCATGGCTTGCTTATTTCTTTCAGGGCTCAAGGAACCAGGGAGAACTTTCTAAAATAGTGTCGTCTTACCTACAACCCACCCTCCCTTTTCCCCTGTCCTCACTTTATTCTTCTTCATGACATTTGTTTATGTTCTAACAATATTATTGTATATTTACTTGTTTATGGCTGGTCTCCTTCCACAAGAATATAAACTCTCCGAGGGCAGGAATTTGAGTTATTTTGTTCACTGCTCTATTGTCAGTGCTTAGAATACTTTCTGGCATGTGATAGATGTTCAATAAATACTTGAAGAATGAACAAGTTTGCTGGATAAAATACAGGATGCCCAGTACTTTTGAATTTCCAATAAACAAGTTAATTGTTTAGTATAAGTATATCTCATGGACTATTTGGACATACTTAACACTGAAAAGTTTTCTGTTGTTTATTGGAAATTGAAATGTATTTGTATATCCTGTATTTTTTTAAGTATATTTATTTATTTATTTATTTATTTTGAGAGAGAGAGAGAGAGAGTGCAAGCAGAGGAGGGGCAGAGAAAGAAAGAGAGAGAGAGAGAGAGAGAGAGAGAGAATCCCAAGTAGGCTCTGCACTGTTAGCGTAAAGCTTGACTCGGGGCTCGATCGATCCCACAAACCATGAGATCATGACCTGAGCTGAAATCGAGAGTCAGATGCTTAATTGACTGAGCCATCCAGGTGGCTTGTATTTTTTTTTTAAACTAAATCTGGCAATCTTATGCACATATGAATAGTTGATGAGGGTCTTGACGAATTCTGGTAGAAGACAAGGGGGTAAGAAAAGATAGTCTGGCAAAAGAATGAGTTTGCAAAGGGACACAGGTGTGAGAGCGGTAGCATTCATCCAGAGAAGAATAATTTAGAAAAACTAGCCTATCCTCACCTCTGCCAGGATTGTTTTGTTAGAAAAGAGACTTCCAAAGGGTCGGCTTCAACACTTGGACAGACTGTAAGTCCCATCTTCACATATGGGTAATACTGAAGGTTTACAGGAAATTTAGAAGACAGAATATACAAAATATGACAAGAACATCTTGGGGTGGGCGAAAACGTATTTTTGCTGTTTCAGCCTTGAGATTACATGAACCCCTTTGCAGTTACCATCTTATTCTTACTGCTGATATTTTTAGGTCTAACATCTCTGGACAAAGTCTCCTCCCTTGTAATGGAGGAAGTTTTGTACTGATTAGATCTTTTTGCCTGAGAAAGAGACTTCTCTTTATACGGTGATGCTGTGGTGTGGTGCCCACAGGCCACTTCAAGACTGAGGCACTCATTCACCCAGCTGTCAGGAGTGTTGATATCTGGGTGCTCTCATTTGAATTATTTTCTATGAATTGCCATTAGCCAAAGGGAGCCTCTTTGCCCAAGTCATACTCTAACTTGAGTGACCCACATCCCACCTCAGAGCTCCCTGTGGGATCAATAAGCAGAGGCCCTCACTGTGATTTACAAAGCGATTCATGTCCTCCTCTCTATTCCTTCTTTCTTCATCTCCTTTCCATGTTGATCTGATGACACTCCTCCCTTTATAAATCTAAAGTATGTAGGGGCGCCTGGGTGGCTCAGTTGGTTAAGCGTCCGACTTCGGCTCAGGTCATGATCTCACGGTTTGTGGGTTAGAGCCCTGCGTCGGGCTCTGTGCTGACAGCTAGCTCAGAGCCTGGAGCCTGCTTCAGATTCTGTGTCTCCCTCTCTCTCTGACCCTCCCCTGCTCACGCTGTCTCTCTCTCTCAGAAATAAATAAAAAACATTAAAAAAATTTATTAAATCTAATGTGTGCTAATTCCCAGCTCCCAATCTGCTTCTTACGGAACTTCAACCTAGGATAGTTGGTTCCACGAATGATCTGAAGAAGACAACTCTAAAATGGATTTGGGGCTGGATTACCCATGCTCACAGGCGATGAGGCTAATGCTGTAGAGGGTGGAGCAGGGGTAGTGCTTGGCATGCTGTGGCCATGCAGTTACAATTTCTGATGGTGGTGAACTGGGCTGCGGCATTGGTGGAAGGCAATGCAGGGGCAATATCTCAAGTATTTGGGAAGTTCGGGGGAAGTAGTAATTATAACAACTATAGAAATGGATGGCTGTTGGGGCGCCTGGATGGCCCAGTTGGTTGAGCGTCTCCCTCTTGGTCTCAGCTCAGGTCATGATCTCGTGGTTTGTGGGTTCAGGCCCCACGTCGGGCTCTGTGCTGAGAGCATGGAGCCTGCTTGGGATTCTTTCTCCCTCTCTTTGCTCCTCCTTCTCTCTTTCACCCTCTCTCTGTCTCTCAAAATAAATAAGTAAACTTTAAAATTTTTTAAGAAAAGAGATGGATGGCTGTTGCTGTGGACATTGGTGCATTGGAGAAACACAAGGAAGGCTGAAGATGATTAATCAACAATCAGAAAACCAGCTTTCTTTGGATCCGTGAGATTGTGACCTGAGCCGAAGTTGGATGCTTAGCCGACTGAGCCACCCAGGCACCCTCTTTGGATCCTATAAAGAGATTCTTATCCTATAACTGGAACACAGGAAAAGCTGAGGATAAGGCCCAGGACTTAATTACAAGAGGAAGACGGCTCCAGGAGAGATTGAATTCACGGTATCTACCTCTGTCACACGGGTTCTTCTCCCTCAGCTCACACCTAAGGACCATGGAGGGTTGACAGGGAGGGAAAAGGTCATGCCAAGTTCATGCCTGGACTTTGGATGCAAGACGTAAAGGGACCCACCTGCCCTACTGCTGAATTGCAGCCCTGCAGTGGGAGACCCTGAAAGACAGTGAAGGAAATCCTACCAGTTGGCAGATCTCTGATCAGTGCACCTCATCATCTACTCCTGGCAGTTAGTTTCATGGTATGCTCAGAAGAAGGGCAGAGGGTGAAAACACTAGAAGATTGGGGGTAAAGACATTTGTAGAAAGGTGCATTTTTAATGGACCTATGGACATGGCCCAAAGTGTGAAGGGTTTTGAATCCTACTGTTAATGCCCATTAGACAACATCCACCATGGAAAAGGTACCAGAACCAAGTAGAAAGAATGACAACTGATAGTTATCAGCCAGCCCATCATCAGCCACACCAGTGATGGCACAACAGGTACCTGGACAGAATAGCCATGGTGGCTACACCATGAGGTAAGCGCACTAACTCTCACTCACCAAGGCTGGTCGAGCTCCTGGAACGGCCAGATGTCCAACCTTCCAGCAACAGAAGCCAATCTGGGTCCCCAACATGGTGCCACCTCTCCAGGGGACCCTTTAGCCACTTGGTGGCAAGTTAATTACACTGGACCCTTCTTTATTGGAAGGGGCAGCACTTAATTTGGCAGGAATCAGTACACATAGATGTGAATTTGCCTTCGGTGCCTACAGGCTGTTGGCCAGCCCCACCCTCTGAGGGTTTGCAGACTCTTTGATAGACTAACTGTACGACACCATATCAGTCCAAAGGACCCACTTTTTTTTTTTTAATGTTTTATTTGTTTCTGAGAGAGAGAGACAGCATGAACTGGGGAGGGTCAGAGAGAGAGGGAGACACAGAATCCGAAACAGGCTCCAGGCTCTGAGCTAGCTGTCAGCACAGAGCCTGACACGAGGCTCGAACCCATGAACCATGAGATCATGACACGAGCCGAAGTTGGACGCTTAACCGACTGAGCCACTCAGGCACCCCCAAGGGACTCACTTTATAGCAAAAGGAGTTCGAAAGCAGACACATGGCCATGAAGTCAACTGGACCTTCCCAGCCTGCTAGAAAGGTGGAATGGCCTTTGAAGGGGCCACTGAGGCTCCGGCTTGGAGATGATAACCTGCCAGGATGGGGCATTATTCACCAGGTTGCAGAACATACCCTGAATCAGCTACCACTATGTAGTGGTAGCTACGTGTCCCCAGAGGCAAGAATACATGGATCTGGGAACCCATGTGGCGGTAGGGTGGCTATATTTACCATCCCTATCAGCGACTAATGGGAATGTGTGCTTTCTGTCCTTTCAGCTCTGGACTCTGTGGATTTAGAGGTCTTGTACCTGAGGAGAAACCACTTCCTTCAGGAGACACGGCAATGATTTCATTAAACGTGAAGCTATAGCTGCCACCCCCATCACTTCAGGCTCCTTGTTGTAAGAGACAAGAAGAGGAAAGGAACCATCGGCCTGGGGACACATCATATTGGGGACCCAGCTGGGGTCATTGACTCTGATCATCAGGGGGAGGTGCATGGTGCCAGGGAAAAATATGCTTGGCATGCATGTCGCCTCCAGGAGCATTTCCTCATATTCTCTTTTCCGATTTTGGTGGTGAATGGACGAGTTGTCACAGTCACAGCCTGAGAAGGGCATGGCCACCAGGGTCTCAGACGCATCAGGGACGAGAGTCTAGGTCACCCTATCCAGTACGCCATCAATACCAACAGAGTTGCTGGCCAAGGGCGAGGGGAAGATAGAAAAGGTGGTAGAGAAGGGAAACCATCTGTTGGCACCTTAACCGGAAGTTGTAGTTTTTCCTCTTGTAAATTTCCCAGACAAAGAGTCAGCCAGAATCCTGGAGGAACTGTTTGCAGAACTTAACTTTACATAGAAAACAATCCAAGCAGCAGAAAGGGTGGGCCGTAGTTAATGCTGTGATACACGGTCCAGATTTTCCCTTCAGAACTGAGATACCATTTTTCCAGCTGTTGGGAGGGTGGGCAGCTGAAGGCTCTCCGCTGAGTCACTCTCCAGAAATGCTTAGTCCCTTGCCCAAGAACCTACCCTCCCTGGGGCCAGTTTCCAACCAAAGGCGGACAGATGCGGGATACAAAGGTTTAACCCCTTTGCCCCAAGGTGGGCCAAGCGAGTCCCCCTTCGGCCGCAGCCTGGCTTTTACGCATCGCATCTCAGCTCCTTTCTCTACCTCCCTGGCGCTCTGTTGGGGCTGATCCCAAAACACTCCCCAATAAACTTCCTGCGCACAAATCTGTTCCAAAGTCTGAGTCCCTGGGGATGTGACCGAAGAAAACTTTGTCGCAAATGCATTATGATTTACAGCCAGGGAGAGTGCAATCATATGAGAAACAACCTGAGGAAAGAGTCATTACGTGATAATTCACAAAGGAAATGACACAGAGGGACTTGGTGAAACGTGCTAATAGATAAGAAGGGTGTTGCCTGGTTGAGCTTTACAGATGGAGAAAAACTCCCTATTGAGACTGTTTCCCGAAGAGAATCAGAGAGATGGTAGGCAAAATAGAAGGTTTGGGCAAAGAGGATTGTAGGAGGCAATGTTCTGGGAGGGGACGTGTCAGAGATACCACGTGTCCGACCGCCCCTCGGCCCACTTTTTTATGCCAGCTGTTGATGTGACTGGTGTCCGGTGGCATTAAGCGGGGCTGGCTTGCATCCTGGTCGGCGAGAAGGTCATCAGCCCTGTGCAGGGGCACTCTGACAGCGCCTCCCTCAGCTGTATCACACACCTCTCCATCTCTCTCACTTCCTGCCCCGTGGGGTGTGTGCCAGAGCCCATTCAGCCATTCTGACACACGGGCTATGCCAACCTGCCAGGGAGTTTCATTTCCTGGGGCTGCTCTTGACCAATGGGAGACGCCCAGGGGGACAAGTTCCAGGTGCCTCTTACCTGGCTCCTTAGAGAGTGCCAGAAGGATTGGACCTAATTACCAACCTGACAACACACCTTTGGATTGTTTTTCCTCCTTCCCGGTTTCGCTTTTCCTAGAGTATTCCGGTCCCTTGGGGGTCACTTTTCAAAACAAACTACCTGCATGCAAACCCTCCGCTTAGGCTGTACTTTTTAGGGAAACCCACCCTAGGATGGTTGGAACCAGAAGTAGCCTAGAGAGGTAGGCTTTCACCAGTCAAGGACCTCTGGTGGTGAGCGGGGTGATGATACCCCTGGCCTGTAGCAGCGTCCTCGTCATGAACAATTTCACCAGTGACATGGATTGGCGCGAGATGCCCGTGAACACTAGAACACTGTGTTAGGCCACAGTAATGGCATCCGAATGGTATATGGGAACAAGCTACCTTACATGGATGTGGACTCGGCTGAATCTTGTTCACAGCATTAGAAGTCGTGAGAAAGAAAGTGACAGGCTCCCATTAATCAAATATGAACTTAAGATGTTCTGGGAAAGCCAGAAAGCCTTCATGGTGGTACTTAAAAAAGGCTCCTGTCTTCCGTATTTAATTACGGATTTAATTGAATGGATACAGAGTTACAACGAATAGTAAGTGCACAGCCTTGACAAGCTCCCTGTACCGAAGTCGGAGCCTTGAAAGGGATGAGTGATCTCCAGGAAGTGGAAAGGGAATGTTGGTTTGGACCTAGAGAACTTTGAGTTCCCAGAGTCCCCTGAACTCTCTGGGTTGGCGGAAGTAGCTTGCTATGCCATGCCAGAGGAGAGGAGCCTCTCTCCTACTACAAACTCTTTAGGGACCTCACGGAGACAGTTGCCTCCTAGACAAATGTCCTCCTTCAGCCCCCCTCCTGATTCAAGATCTGGCTAATAGGTATTGGCAGATAATAGGAAGGCATAGCTACAGGTGTATCTTGAGGCACTTGGGCTGGGAAGGACAAGATCTAAAGCTGAGGGTGGGGGAGGTGAGAATTGATTGACCTGCGAGTGTTCTATAATTAGGCGTTTCATCTGAATCGGTTCTAATATGTGCTGGGATTGCTCGATAAAAATGTATCGATGACCTGCAGTAAATGAGGTAGGGAGAGGCTGGAACTATCTTTCAGAGTATCGAGAAGGGGCTAGAAGGCTCAAAAAGATGGAAATAGAAGAGTGGATTTATCATATGATACAAAGAGCCCATTCCTGAGCATGCAGTCCATGGAACATTCACGGAAGCAATAAGGCCGTGCTTATGAGGGGCGCCAGCATCTCTGAGAGGTTCAATGATGGTTATCCTCCATGGGGCAGGAGTAACCGTAGGAGATTCTGCCATGGAACTGGGCTCTCCGGCATGGATGGAGGTAAGAGGATTCTGGAATAGCAGAGCCCAGGCGTGGCGCTTAACGGACAAGGGCAAAGGTGGATGTAACAGAACCAGGTGGCAAGGTCGGACCCTAAAACAGGGTGCCTCCTCTCAGAGTTTTGTGGCAATGGCTAAGAAATAGACTGTAGTGATTCTAGAGAGGTGAGATCGACGGGCAGCTAACTGAGATGCTACCTCACTTAAATAACCAGAAAAGCCCAAGAGCTCAGTGAGCAGAAGGCCAGCTTCAACCGCAGAAGTGGAAAACCACAACCCCTTGTCCAGTTTCCAGATCTGAGCTGCGTCTCACTCACAGAGGCCACCGACTGAAGGAGAGGCTAGGTCCACTCGTGAAAGAAGCCATGTCACTTACAGGAATATACAGTTACCATTTCCCCTGATTCTTCCCGTGTGTGTCCATGACCTGTGGTCAATGGCCAGAATCAGTATATAGAGGGAAGGGGGAAATTACCGGGCCATTTGGGGGCTGTTGGATGGAGTGGACTCAAAATACCATTGCAATCCCCTAGTTGCAGTAGAAACTATGGAATCTAGGTGATATTACCAATGCGGTGAATGTGCCCTTTCTAATTGCCATCCATAAGTGAAGGTGATCTTTCCAATTACAGTTTGCTTCTACGAGGCAGCAGAATACGGTCACTGTCTTGCCACAGGGCTCTTAACTCTTTTTCCTTCTATGACAACAGAGCCCACGGGGCCCTTGACCATTTCGATCCTCTGGAAGCAGGATATCACACTGATGTGTTAGATGAATGACATCGGCTCATTTTGATTTGGAGAGCAGGAATTAGTGCAAACTTTGAACGCCTTAGTCAAACACTCTGCGCGTCAAAGGATAGGAGATCAACACCGCGGATGCTCACAGATGGAAGTAGACACAGCTGCAGACAAGCCCTGACAATTTACAGCCATCCTCCAGAGGTTATGAAGCTACCAGTAACATCAGGTCTTGTGATTGTTGTAATTCACCCATAACAGACAATTGAAAGGAAAGGGGAGGGTAATCGTCAATAACCTCTTGCGTGTTTCACGAGGCGCTTCCTGATTTGGGGGTATGACCGGCCGTATTGCTGCTGCAATTAAGGAACCGAAAAATCTCAGAAATACAAACGCGTTGCTGTGTCGTGCATACTTCTGTCGTTGTTGGAAATGACACGGTTTCCTTACCAGTGGACCGACAGCCATTGCTATCGTTGAGACAGATAAGCGAATAAAAAAGATGCATAAAATAATAGGAGTGTGCAACTAGGTGTGGACATTGGCAGGTTGTAAGAGGCCGCCTGAGTCAGGACTGGGGTGGCGGGGTCCCCGGGAAGCACGGGTGCCCAGGGAAAAGGCAGGGAGACTAACGCCGTGTGACAGGGACCGAGAGCAGGTGAGCGTGGGAAAGAGGGAACAGCAGAGTCTGTAAACAGCTGATGCGAAAGAATGGAAAAAAGAATCAATGAGTCCGTGTCACTTGTAGGAAGAACAGCAAAGTTGAGTGATACCAAAAGACTGATCTGCCTCAAAAAAAAAATTCTGGATGCCTTTCCCACTACAAGATTGATTGTCTCCAGGAAAGACATCCTGAAATTCTCCCCAAAATTTATTTTTTTAAGTGACTCTTGCCGCTCCCCCTTAGCAAAGGTAGTTAACACGTTTTGTAAAACACAAATGAGCAAAAAGGGAAACAACTCTTAATTGTCCCATTCAGAGATTAATTCCATTAAAATGTTCATGTTTACCATCCAAGGATTTTGTGTGCACATATTCTCTTTTAATAAAAACAGGATCACAGTGCATAAGACAATTTCTTTTAAAAAATGCATTGCTTTCATCCGTGAGGGGAACAATGGGGTTTCCCTCAAATCGCATTCAATTTCGGAAAGGAACTCAACGGACGACAGAAAATCCCTCCTGGGATTATTTTTTATTTGAATCCTCCACATCCTATTTTTTTCTTCTGGAATGTGCTGCATCACTGCGGTGTGAAGCCAGGGCTGGGTCAGGCTCTTTCCTTTCTGCAGAGCGCCATACCCCCTGTCATGTGACGTTACCAGCAGCTTGCTACAGCTGACCCACATGTTTAATTTATTTTTATGGAGCCTTTTTCTGGAACAATAAAAAAAAAAAAGTGGTGTGGGATAGCTTCCACAAGAAATGGAGAGGAAGGGCTGTCAGTCTGGGAGAACGTCAGGGCGGGTGGGCGCTCCCTACTCACCGGGACGTCACCGCAGGGGGTCAGCGCCTCATGGCCCCTTCACTGCGGTCCTATTTAAGACTGGACGGAGGCCGGGGAACAGATGGGGTGTATATAATGACCCGGCGTCATCTTGCCTTCTCATTAACCAGGATTCTGAGCAAGTTACTTAAATTCTCCATGCCTCGGTTTCCCCGCATCAGCTAAAGGAAATAATACCTGTGCTGTAAAGTGGTGGCGAGAACTGAGTAAGACGGTACAGGATAAGAATGGGCATTTCTTGGGGCGCCTGGGTGGCTTAGTCGGTTAAGCGTCCGACTTTCGCTTAGGTCATGATCTCGCGGTTCGTGGGTTCGAGCCCCGCGTCGGGCTCTGTGCTGACTGCCAGCTCGGAGCCTGGAGTCTATTTCAGAGTCTGTGACTCCCTCTCTCTCTGACCCTCCCCTGTTCACCCTGTCTCTCTCTCTCTCTCTCTCTCTCCTAGAAATAAATAAAACATTAAAAAAAAATGGGCATTTCTTCACCATGTGCAGAAACAACCACTCACTCACTCTGCAAACTCATACCCTGGAAAAGTAAGAGGGTTTCTGGGAAAAACAGGATTGGGGCAGGTTCCTTGAGGCCTATGCAGTGTCGCCATGAAAGCACTGACAATAACAGTAACCATCGTAGGGGCACCTGGGGGGCTCAGTCGGTGAAGGGTCTGGCTCTTGATTTCAGCTCAGGTCATGATCTCATGGTTTCGTGGGTTCAAGCCCCTCGTTGGGCTCTGCGCTGATGGGGGTTCTCTGTCTCCCTCTCTCTCTGCCCCTCCCCAACTTGTGCTGTCTCCGTCTCTCTCAAAATAAATAAACTTAAAAAATTAAAAAAAAACAACAATACCCATCCTGATAAAATGCTCTCAAGGGACACTTCTAAAAAGAATACTAAGTAAATATAAGACTAGGCTTGAAGGAAAGGTGATGGCTGCTTGATGGAAGGAGGTGCGAGTAAGAGAGGGTGTTGCCAAGATATGGAGGGGGGAGAAAACTGCACCAAGATCCAGGAAAACTTCCCAGGGAGCACTTCTCAGACGGAGCCAAGAGGAAGAAAGTGGGGTGAATGGGTACCTTGTTCAGTACGGGATGACTTCATGACTTCCTGTGGGTTTTTTTTTTAATGCTTATTAAATAGTGTGCATTGAACTGTAAAATAGTAACATGTGCACCCTGCGCTGCAAATATTGACGGGAAAATCACATAGGAATCAAAGCAATCTCGGTTATATCGCTATCTCCCGATTTACCACGCATGCATGAACCGATTGGCATCACATACACAAACTGTACTTAGAATGGAGGCTGGCCCCTAGCACATGCTCCTGAAAGATTGTAAAATCCCCCTCCTCCTCATTAACGTCATCCTCATTATGGAAATGGTCATCCTACATGGGAATCTGCACTAGTCAGGAATTCGGAACAGAGAAAGTTAACACACAGAACCAGTATCCAAGGGACCATAAGGAATAACCATCCTAAAGCAAGATTCTGACCCCGGGGGTGCCTGGGTGGCTCAGTTGGTTAAGCATCAGCTTAGGTCATGATCTTATAATCTGTGAGTTCCAGCCCTGCATCAGGCTCTGTGCTGACAGCTTGGAGCCTGGAGCCTGTTTCAGATTCTGTGTCTCCCTCTCTCTCTCTGTCCCTTTCCCACTCACGCTCCGTCTCTCTCTCCTTCAAAAATAAGTTAAAATTTAAAAGAAAATTTTTTTTAAAAAGCAAGATTCTGACCCTGGCCAGAGGCTTAGTGTGTGTTCCTGCTAAAAGAGGATCTGGTTCTAGAATGTTGGCAGTTTTTGGGGTTTTTTGTTTATTTGTTTTTAATTTTTTTAATGTTTATTTATTTTTGAGAGCGAGACAGACAGACAGAGTGTGAGTGGGGAAAGGGTGGAGAGGGAGACACAGAATCTGAACAGGCTCCAGGCTCTGAGCTGTCAGCACAGAGCCCGACGCGGGACTTGAACTCATGGATGGCAAGATTATGACCTGAGCTGAAGTCGAATGCTCAACCAACTGAGCCACCCAGGGGCTCCCGGATGTTGGCAGTTTTGAATTTCAGTTGAAAGTCACAGGTGAGGGTAGAGAACCAGATGGCTTTGGGAATAACCATACCGAGGCTTGGAATTTAGCATTTCTCATCTAACCTTCTTAGGGCAAAATGATATGGCTGGGTTTACTTAGTGTCCAAACCCGAGAACACAATGAGGCGCTTTGCTTTTATTTTTATCAATTACCTACTAAAACGGGATTGTGAATAAGCATAAATTGAATCTAATCCCTCCATTCTATGTAATTTTGGATTTCACATTTATTGCAAAAGGTCTCGGAAAAATAGAGGACTCGTGTTTTACCTAAATTTGACCTTTACATAAGAGCCATCGATGTTTCTTAGCTTTTGCAACAGACTTCAGTCTTGCTTGATAGGTTGGCGGAAATTTGTGTCAGGAGGCAATAATGATTTTAAGAATTAAATGGGGTGCCTGGGTGGCTCAGTCGGTTGTGCTGACAGCTAGCTCAGAGCCGGGAGCCTGCTTCAGATTCTGTGTCTCCCTCTCTCTGTGACCCTCCCCCTGCTCATGCTGTGTGTGTGTCTCTCTCTCAGAAATAAATAAAAAACATTAAAAAATTTTTAAATAAAAAAATAGAAAAATTAGAAAAATAAAAAGAATTAAGAACCAGGGGCACCTGGGTGGCTCAGTCAGTTAAGCGTCCGACTTTGGCTCAGCTCATGATCTCACAGTTTGTGGGTTCAAGCCCTGTGTCAGGCTGTGTGCTGACAGCTAGCTTAGAGCCTGGAGCCTGCTTCAGATTCTGTATCTCCCTCTCTCTCTGACCCTCCCCAGCTCACGCTCTCTCTCTCTCTCTCAGAAACAAAAAAAAATTAAAATTAAAAAAAAGAATTAAAAACCAATTACTTCAGGGGTACCTGGGGGGCTCAGTCAGTTAAGCGGCTGACTTCAGCTCAGGACACCAGCTCACAGTTTGTGAGTTCGAGCCCCGTGTTGGGCTCTGTGCTGACAGCTCAGAGCCTGGAGCCTCTTCCAATTCTCGCTGTCTCTCTCTGCCCTTTCCCTACTGGCACTCTGTTTCTCTCAAAAATAAATAGACATTAAAAAAATTTAAAAACACAATTACTTCATATGGAGCCTTCTTCAAATATCAATAAGAGCTTCAGTCTCAGACCTACTTAGTGCCACATTCGTTTGACTCTGCTCCCACAAACCCTTGCCCCAGGCTGTCTTCGAGGGCCACAGCAGCCATCCTGATGGAAGGAAACAAAGTTGAAAAGACAAAACTTAGCACATGATGCTTGTTTTCCAGAAAGTGTCCATACATGGTATAACTTAACAGTACGAACTTAGACCTTCAAGAATTAGGACATTCCAGAGTGAAGGTTCTTATATAGCACATTAAAAAACATTTTTTTTGTTAACATTTATTCATTTTTGAGAGACAGAGAGAGACAGAGTATGAATGCAGGAGGGACAGAGAGGAAGACACAGAACTCATGGACTGTGGGGTTATGACCTGAGCGGAAGTCAGATACTCAACTGACGGAGCCCCAGCGTGTTCAAAATGGTTTATAATCGGCCCTACAAATGTAAACCATAACATGGTATGCTATTGTATACCACTCTAAGAAAAATATGGGAAGACTCACTTATGGCTGAAAAGACTGAATGAGTCTTGCTATGAGAATCTTTGGAATTTCTTATGCTTTGATCATGTCTATCCCTAATATATATGCTTCATTGCTATCATTTTTTCAAGGCTTAGATAGAAAGTATATCAAAAGAAAAAGTGATTGTTTTGCTCAAGTCAAATCCCTAAATTGCAACGTTTTGAATCAGGAAGCCTTAAGTCAAAGGTCTTGCAGAAACCCATAAAATGTTCTATTTTGTGCTTGTTCTAAAATACATTATTTAAATCTTCATGACGTTAGGTTGGCTTGATTTTTCCCCTTCCTCCACTGGGAGTACATTCTTGCCAAGTTGGAAGTTTGTAACAATCATTTTTGAATGACATAAATGCAAAAAAATCTCAACCGTCTGTCTGCAATAGGAAAAATTATATTTCTTTCACCATTGTTTTACTGCAAGCTCATGAAGCTATTTTTATAAAACAATTTTTTTTTTCATGGGGGAAGAAAGTTCAGTACAAATATGTGGACTTAAAACCCAACCTAATTTTTCTAGGAAGGTCTTCGGTAAATGAGTGACTATATTATCGTCTTAAATATTAGGCCTTTAAAATATGTTTGGTGTTGACTTTCACTGACTTGAGTCATCTGGGCAAGGTGACAGGTCTTTCTAAGCTTCCTTTTCACAAAGCAAAACTGGGTATAGTTTACGTAATAGACGACAGTAACTATTGTTATTTATCTGCCCAGCAAGATTTCCCAACACCTTTCTTGGGTTAATATTTCCTGCCCCTAGGAGTCCTTCCCTGGAATATCTTGATTTGCAACCTAAGGAGGAACAGCCATGCCCCTGAAGTCAGGTGCTAAAGGCGCATGACAGGAAGTATGTCGGTGGGAAGATGGGGGAAGTGACCAGCTTCTCCACCATGAGCTGACGCCTCTCTGCAGCAAAAGAGGGTAAAATCAAGCAGAACCAGAAATGAGCAACATATGGACTGAAGGTGGCCAGGGAGCCAGGATAGCACTAGTGAGTGGGCAAGAAGGAGAGTGAGACATTCCTTGTCTTCTTTCCAGTTCCAGAAGGCTCCTCAGGTCCAGATCAATCCCTTTATCTATGAGGTACCCTATTATCCACAGCCTCATGGACTAGGATATTACCTTTGTATGCAAGAGCTATAAGTATGGTTCGATTTCTTTTTTTTTAATGTTTATTTTTTTTTGAGAGAAAAAGAGAGAGAGAGAGAGCACACACACGCTTGAGTGGGGGAAGGGCAGAGAGAGGGTGAGAGAGAGAGACTACTAAGCAGACTCCACGTCCAGCATGGAGCCTGATGCAGGACTTGATCCCACGAACCATGAGATCATGACCCAAGCCAAAATCAAGAGTCGGACACACTTAACCAACTGAGCCACTCCAGTGCCCCCAGAAGGAGTTTTTTCATTTGTCAAAAATTATAGCGCCCTAATATTTTATGATTTTTAAAAATTTCTCCTAGGAGGGAGCAAAGGAATAAAAGAACACTCCATCTGGTTCTTCCAAATAACAGAGAAACACAGGAAAACGGAAAGTATTGTTCAGTAATACACGGTGGTGTATTTCCGTATTGACTTTGGGAAGAATACACTGCTATTGTTTACGATGTTCTGTACTCAATCAGCAGACACATTTAGCTTCTATTCCAGGTTGTTAATAAAGCAGATATTTTATGCCCTCACTCCCCAAACCCAGTGTAACAACCTTACAAGTTATATGCATGATAACTGTAGCCAGAGTTTATATTATAATATATTAAAAATTCTGGGGCGCCTGGGTGGCTCAGTTGGTTGAGCCTCTGACTCTTGACTTTGGCTCAGGTCATGATCCCAGGGTCATGGAATGTAGCCCTGCATTGGGTTCTGTGCTGAGCATGGAGCCTCCTTGAGATTCTCTCTCTCTCTCTCTCTCTCTCTCTCTCTCTCAAATAATAATTTCAAAAATTCTAATGAGTAGGAAATCAATTTTACCAGCTCTGCGAGTTCAGTTCTGTTACCATTACCAATAGTTAAATCTATTGCTCAGTCTGCCAGAAATATCATGTGGGGAAAAAATTCTTTGTTTCTTTTTTTAATTTTTGAGAAAGAACAGAGTGTATTGAACAAATGTGATAATGAAAACATTACAGCTTTACTGTGTATTGTTATATTTTCATTGTGTGGCAACCACCTATCAGGACTATTTCTTTTTTTCTAGCATGGGAATTGTCCATTTAAAAAAATGTGTATTTTATTTTTAGAGAGATCGTGAACAGGGGATGGGCAGAGAGAGAGAGAGAGAGAGAGAGAAAGAGAGACTCCCAAGCAGGCTCTGCACTGGTGCTGCAGAGCCCAACTCAGGGCTTGATCCCATGAACCATGAGATCATGACCTGAGCCCAAATCAAGAGTCAGATGCTTAACTGACTGAGCTACTCAGGGGCCGCTGGAAGTGCCCACTTTTGAGTAATATACTCATGGTTATATGCAGCTGGTTGAACCAGGTCAGACACACCAATTGTGGGGCAGTGTCTTTGATGTGCTGTTGTTAAATGTGTTGAATATCACCCCTAAGTAACCGTGTCTTAGAAACCAATGTTTAAAAATGTTTTTTAAATTGTTATTTATTTTGATAGAGAGCAAGTGGAGGAGGGGCAGAAGGAGAGGGAAAGAGAGAGAATCCTAAGCAGGCTCCATGCTGTCAGTGCAGAGCCCAATATGGGGCTTCATCTCTCCAACCACAAGGTCACGACCCAAGCTGAAATCAATAGTCAGGTGTTTAACCGACTGAGCCACCCAAGAACCCCTCTTAGAAACCTTTTTTTTGGGGGGGTCTATTTTTGAGACAGACAGAGAGAGAGAAACAGAGTACAAGTGGGGAAGGGTCAGAGAGAGAGGGAGACACAGAATCTGAAACAGGCTCCAGGCTCAGAGCTGTCAGCACAGAGCCTGATGTGAGGCTGGAACTCGTGAACTGTGAGATCATGACCTGAGCTGAAGTTGGATGCTTAACCGACTGAGCCACCCAGGCGCCCCCTTAGAAACCATTCTTAAAGGTACAAGCCTCAGGGTGCCTGGGTGGCTCAGTCCATTAAGGGTCCAACTCTTGGTTTGGGCTCAGTTCATGATCCTGCAGTTAGTGGATTCAAGCCCCATGTTGGGCTCTGCACTGGGGGTGTGGAACCTGCTTGGGATTGTCTCTCTCCCTCTCTCTCTGCCCCTACCCTCCTCTCTCTCTCTCTCTCTCTCTCTCTCTCAAATAAATAAATAAACATTTAAAAAAGGTACAAATCTCAGTGCTAATTCTTTGACAAAGAAATGAGACACAGCAGGTTATTTTGGTTGTGTTTTGAGACTTCAAAAATTTAACCAGGCTTTTTAAATCTTAAGACACTTTTTTTTTTAAAAAAGAAACTAACGATAAATGAAATAAGTATCAACATGCGTTGTTTTGAAAGTATACATACACGGATCGGTTACTTAGTAGCCTTGTCACTTTGTCCAAATATCAAGGTTCCTGAACCTCCCACAGGCGGATTTCTCTTCTGGAAAATACAGAGTTTGGATTGGATGCTCTCTGCATCCCTTTTAAAGCTTACATTCCACAATCTTACAGGGGGAGTGTGGGTAGCCTAATGACTCATCAACAGTTTTCTATAAACGTATCTCTGTTTATAGAAGTTCCTAGACTTCAGGAGTTGAATCCATTCCATACCTTCATTTAGGAATCTGAGACACAGAGAACATGAGCGGTACATGACCAAACTTCACAGGGAATGGTGCCTCATAAAGGGAGAAAATTGGAAACTTGAGAGCAAGGCGGAAATCTGTGTACCAGAATTGTGGGCGTGTTGGAGAAGTGGCTGGAGAAGGGGGGACTGATGTGACCCGTTATTTATGGAGAGCCTCCTCCCTCCAAAAGCAGCAGATTACTGTGGTTTTTCCGTGGAATCTCACCATATGCTCTGTGGCAGCTAAATTATTAACTCCTTCATATGTGGGGAAATGGAACTCATACAAGCAAGTAATTTTTGCGGGTTTATGCAATGAGCCAGTGTTCAAAATCAGATTTAAAAGCTTGAAATGTGGGGCGCCTGAATATATCACACGAGTATGGTCATGTGAAAAGACTGTTAAATTTAAGTGAAAAGCCGATGTTAGCCGAGTTTCCTTTTCTATCGGCATGAAAACTAAATAGCTTTAAAGGAAATAATTGTGGGGGAACACTGCATCGTCACTGTTTACAAAAGAAACCATTCAAAGTAGTACTATGCGGGCTCACTTTCAACTGCTGTTGAAAATCAAAACACAGACTCTGAATCACAAACGAAACTTGGTACAGTTGAGTACAGATGAGCATAATTAGTGTGAGTGCAATTAAAATGACGGGTAAACTGTGTACCGGTAAAACCAAGACATAGAAGTTTTTGTGCAAAGGAGAATCTATATAAGTGAAGTCTGAGGTTCCTGGTTTGAAAGGGATTAACTAAACATCACAGAAGTAAAGCCAAAGAAAACGTACACTTAATCTGGGAGAAAGAGAAAATGCTTAAGTTTCTCTTGGTGATGGCATATGGCTACTGGATAATCAGGTCCTTGCAAGGATCAGCTCTCACATATTCCGTTAATAATATTAAAAACCCAGTCTTTACAACTCTGCTGAGTCCACTGGCATAATTCACAGCAGATAAAGGAAATACATCCTCTGACAACTTTTGGCTCACTATCCAGAGAATCTGCTGTTTGATATATTTAATAAAACAGGGAAGCTTGATATTGAGTTTCTACAGAGCAGAAATATCCCAAGAATGTGCATAGAAAAAATAAATAAGAATATGATTCTAGTAAAGGAATTGAAACAAATGTGAAGATGGAAGAACTTTAAAGTAGAGATGAATTAGACTAGTTTCACATTCTAAACATTTTTTAAAGTTTATTTAGTTAAGAGAGAGAGTGCTTGGGAGGGACAGAGAGAGAGAGCATCCCAAGCAGGCTCTGCACTATCAGTCCGGAGCCTGAAGCCAGGCTTGAATTTAAGAACTGTGAGATCATGACCAGAGACCAAATCAAGTCGGACGCTTCACCGATTGAGCCACTCAGGTGCCCCATACCTTTAAATGACTGGGAATTTATTTTATGTTGGCATCAAGTTGGAAGATCATACCACTACCAATCTATAGTATAATATAAAAAAAGAATTTTTTTATGTCTTGAAATAGATCATTAAAATATGCTTGGATATGCTATATTTTTCCTGTTTAAAAATGGATTCACACACTAATTGGGACTATAGCAATTACCTTGATAAAGCCTAGCATTTAGGCGCAATGAACACCCAACGCTGGAGGAAAGGGAGCCCGGACCTGGAGTAGTTGTGGGAGATTCAGCAGACCGTGCCTGCGGCATATGCAATGGTCATGAAAGTGGAACCAAAATGGGGTTCTGTAGGTTCCATTCCCTACTTTGTATACTTACCAATATCTTCATATGGCCTCACATGTCTGCCCAAAGAATCTAGTTGCATGACTCTTATTTTCTTACTTTCTGTATTCTTTTTTCTTTTTTTTTGAAGTTTATTTATTTTGAGAGAGACAGAGACATCGTGAGTAGGGGAAGGGCAGAGAAGGGAGAGAGAATCCCAAGCAGGCTCCACGCTCAGTGCAGAGCCCGACATGGGGCTGGAACTCACATAATTGTGATCATGACCTGAGCTGAAACCAAGAGTCGGACGCTTAACCAACTGAGCCACCCAGGTGCCCCTACTTTCTGGATTCTTGACTCTCTGGCATCAGGGGGCCTCTCAGAAATGGGGAACTGCCCTCCTCCAGGGTTAACTGTCCTAATCACCACAGGGCCAGGTGCTGGGCAACTGGGGAGTATCCCTACAGCCAGCGCCTGCTGATGATTATTCAGACTCTTCAACCGTACGTCTGTAGAGCTGGCCTACCTGGAAGCACACTAAAAGCTCCTGCCCACAGGCCTCCTCTCTTTGCTCGCTCATCTTGCTCATCTTGCTCTGGTACGTCCCTATGGGGCCCTGCGTGGTGTGGTATGGGATGGCATGCCCCCATCTCTAGGGGATTGTGAATATATTGAAAGAATTTCTTCCCATTGTGATCATTTTCATGTTTCATTTTCACACCTGCTCAAAACAAGCCCCAGGTACATTTTTTGAATGATCGTGTGATGCAAGTTTACTGAACTTTTCAACTCTCCACGTAGACTGCTCCAACTTACCGTTTTTTTTCTGAAGGTTGCCCGTTATGTACCATGGTCCCCAAGATACCTTACCCTCCACGTTTATTTTCACTCAGCATTTTAATGACACCGTGTCCATGACGGTACCGTGGACTGTTTGGGATGGCCCAGCAACATTTCCTATTCTGGAAAATGAGAAATGTGTCCTTTCTCCCCCAGTTGGATCTTTGTTAGGTGCCAGGCCCCTTCTCTGTCCAGGAGCTGAGCACGCAGCCAGACGAGGTCAGCTAGACGTTGTTTCCCTGACGTTCGGTGCCTGCCTCATATGACACAGGGTCAGAAGTGTTGGCGTTAATGTACCCTGTCATCAGCACCTGGAAGAAAAGACCACTCGTTCTCGCTGCCTGGATCCTATAGGTGTCCTGGTGGTACTGCGTTTCCTCTGATTTTGTGAGTTCTCTCCAAAGCTTCCAGCAAACTCCATCTAGCACTGGAGTCTTACAAAATCCTGACGGATACTCATGAATACAGTGAATAGAGCACTTCATGCAAACTTGACTCGTAAAGTAGAAGTCACAGAGATTCCTGAAAGCTCAGAGCGTGTTAAGAGAGTTTATGTGTGAAAGTATGTTTTGTAAAATGGTCAGCGGTCTATAGCACTGACCTCTAGTCTTGTCTCTGCTCATCTTCCTCACTCCACCCCTTACGCTAAACCAAAGGTCAGGCTTTAATATAGACACTCTGTCCTTCGCTAGAAGGATAATTTATTGGCCATTCTGTATCTGTGGGTAGAGTCAGTGTCCTCAGGGAAACATCTGGTAAATAAGAAAGGGTTCCTCCCTCTGGAAAGCTAGAGAAGGGATAGAAAGGCTGAATCTCGCCCCTCAGTGTGGAGAGTCACTGAGGGCTTTCTCACCCCCCACAAAGGGAGAGTGTGATGAACACTCTCATCTTTCCTCTTCAGATGCCTTGACACCCCTCCCCACCTGTGACTTTCTGACAGCCCTGTGATTCTGCCCTGACCTCAAGTTTAGGCTTTGAGACAAACCATCTCTTTTGGGGTCTGTATTTTGGACCTTGTGCTTCACATCTTGTGGAAATGATCTGTCCACACAGAGGAGTGAAAAGATCTGAGACTCGAGTTCAGGTATCCAGTAGAAAAACACAAGGTAGGCCTTTAGGCCTATGTAGGTTTAAGGCTACTCAGATTTAAAGAAAAATTTTTTTAATGTTTATTTATTTTTGAGAGAGAGACAGAACACAAGCAGGGGAGGGGCAGAGAAAGAGGGAGACACAGAATCTGAAGCAGTCTCCAGGCTCTGAGCTGTCAGCTCTGAGCTGTCAGCACAGAGCCCAATGCGGGGCTCAAACCCACAAACCATTAGATCATGACCTGAGCTGAGGTCGGACGCTTAACCGACTGAGCCACCCAGATGCCCCGAAACATTCATTTCTCATATCCTTAATGTCATAGCCCACATGTCCCATATGTAATTTTGATGATCTGTGTGGCCAGTGGCAAAACAGCCACAATTGTTTATAGTCCCCTGTACCCACACCCTTTATCATGGCCCATTCGGGGCCGAAGTCCAGTTTCCCACTCGCTGAGTCTAGGTTGGACTGGGGATTCCGTGTTGGCCTATGTGATGTGGCCGAAGGAATGGTGTGTCCATTTCAACACCTGTGTCTTTCTACTTGCTCTCTCGGACTCCGGCCCCTGGCATGCAGACAAGTCCAGGCTGGCTGGCCGCAGAACGTGAGACTGTGCCAACCAGAGCCGAGTCAGCTCACTGGTCCCAGCTGAGGCTTCAGACTTGTGTGAGGGCCCATCCCCCACCAGCAAAGCTGATCTATAGCCACAGATGCTCGAAGGAGCCCCGCAGAAGAACCGGGATGCAGAACTGAGCCAAGCTGCTGGCTCTGGGATCATGAGCTGTATAAAAGGTGGTGCTAAGTGATGCATTTTGAAGGGGTTTGTTACGCAAAGCAGCAATCGCTAACTGGTACGATGTATTATTTATTATTCATGATAAAAGGTAGATTTAGCAATAAAGTCGAGCTTGAAAAGCAGTAAGATCCTTGCCACTGGGATCTCTAAGCAGAGATTTGTGATTCTTACACTGTGAAATGATCCTGAGTAGGAGTATCAATTCTCCAATTCTGAAATTCTGCATTATGATAGTTTTTTTCTCTATCACTTAAAATTTTTTTTTAACATTTATTCATTTTTGAGAGACAGGGTGTGAGCAGGGTCAGGAGCAGAGAGAGAGGGAGATACATCCAAACAGGCTCCAGGCTCTGAGCCGTCAGCCGAGAAGCCTGACGTGAGGCTCAAACCCAGAAACTGTGAGATGATGACCTGAGCCGATGTTGGACACTCAACCAACTGAGCCACCCATGGGCCTCTTTCTATCATTTTTTTAAAGCAGGCTCCGTGCCCAACATGAGGCTTGAACTCACAACCCTGAGATCAAGACTCACCTGCTCTAGTAACAGAGCCAGCCAGGTGCCCTATTATTCTAGATGCAGATAAACACATTTAAAAACATATTGGTCTAAGGGCACCTGAGTGGCCCAGTTGGTTGAGCATCTGACTCTTGGTTTTGGCCCAGGTCATGATCTCACAGTCTTGGGATCAAACCCCACACCAGGCTCCACTAGAGATTCTCTCTCTCTCTCTGCCCCTCTCCCCTGCTTACACACACACACTCTCTCAAAAGAAATTAATCAATAAATACAAATTAAAAAAACATATTTTTCTCTTCTTCCCATAAATAAAACATCTGTACATTTGCATGAAAATATCCAAAATTAATAAAGAATCTATTGAGTGTGGATAAGAAAAGCCAACCGGCTGTGTGCCAAGAGTGTAATAGAAACGATAGATTTTGACACACAGGGGCATTGGCTTCTAAGCCATGGTCATGTCTTTAATATGTTCTCCCTGTTACTACTGGACCTCAGGAAGTTCCCTACACTTGAGCTTGGGTTTCATGGTCCATACAATGGGCACAATAATCTCTTATCCTGAGATTTGGTGCAAGCTACTCACATATTCCCTCTAAAGAGCAGAGAACTTAAGGCAGATTAAGTATACATCCAGAGGACCATCACATGAAGAAAATAAATCGCTTAAGAAGAATATCTTGGTAACTATATCACCTAAGGCATGAATATCCCCCAAATAAAGGTCTCATTGAAGAAATAATCAGGTTAGAAAACAAATGATCACATTGCATTAGTCATAAGATATTAACTACTGTAGACAACTTAAACTTATGTTTACACAGGAGCCAAGAGAAATAGGAGTTATTAAAACTTCTGAGAGAATAGATGTAAGAGAGAGGCACTAATAGGACACCCAGCATAGCGAACAGCTCAGAGCCAAGTTTCCAGATGGACAGACTTGCTTAGTCATCCATTAGGTTTTCATTTCTTTCTGAAATAAAATGACTGACTTGTCCATGCCACCAAATTTCAAGATAGAAATTCGGTGAGTATGTGTATGTGGATTTTCATATCCAAAATTATTTACATTCTCAAAATTATTTAAAATGTTAATTGTGAGGGGCGCCTGGGTGGCTCAGTCAGTTAGGCGTCTGACTTCGGGTCAGGTCATGATCTCGCGGTTCGTGGGTTCGAGCCCCGCGTCGGGCTCTGTGCTGACTGCCAGCTCAGAGGCTGGAGCCTGTTGCAGATTCTGTGCCTCCCTCTCTCCCTGACCCTCCCCTGCTCAAGCTCTCTCTCTCTCTCTCTCTCTCTCAGAAATAAATAAAACATTAAAAAATGTTAATTGTGAAAACACACAACATAAAATGTACCATCTTAATCATTCTGAAGTGTCCAGCTCAGTAGTGCTAAGTATACTCCCCTGATATTCTGGAGATTTTTAACGAATTAATGGCAAATGAAATTTTACAAAGGAGGGAGGGTCAGAAAAATATTTCAAAGCCTCTGCACACACGTGAGCTTCAGGCCTTGAACTGCTGTATCAAAAATGTGGCCAAGCTGTGACTCTTATTTTATAGGGGGTGGTCCCTGGGAATGTTTATGCAGAGGCTGCGTGACTTCTGGGTTGGGTAAGATAATGATTTTTCCAGCACAGAAATTTCAACGCCTGCTGCTCTGAATCTTGTTTCATACATTCCTTGATCACGTATTCCACCCCTCAAGTCCACGCCTGTACCCTGCAGGGCCCCCGGTGTGAAGCTGAACGAGACCGTGAGCCAGGGGGCCCAGGAGTCCTCAGAATCCTTACCATGGTTCCCTTTTCCCATGTGGCTTTGTTTGAGCAGACACAACTAGGAAGCTGGTGAAGCTTCTCTCTCTGTTCTGTCACCATGGACTTTGGTACCAGGCAGACTGGGCCCTACCCAGCTCGGCCACTAACGCCTGTTTCCTCATCTGCAGATAACGCTGCCTGATTGCGAGGGGCGTTGTGAGGGTCAGAGAAAGATGTGAGGACTGTGTTCAAGATGGACTCTCCATGGAATGTTTGCTCTGATTTTTCCATTCCTCACTGCCCTGTGGAGTGTCCCAGGCATAGACCTTTCTTCATCTAGCTACCCGTCACCAGTTGTTGGAAAAAATGACACACGTGGCATTCTCTTCCTTCAGCCCTGTCCCTTCTGGGTAAGGTAGTTCATGTAAATCCATAGGAATGTTCTAGTAAGTGCTAACTGCATGCTATTTGTCCCAGCTAATGAACTTAATGGGAACTTCCGTGAAATCATACATTTTCCCCCCACTGAGACTGGTTATGTTTAATAAGTATTTTTAAGGTTATTTATTTTGAGAGAGAGGGTATGTGTGAGAGAAGGAGAATCCCGAGCAAGCTCTACACTGTCAGTGTGGAGTCTGATGAGGGGCTCGAACTCACGAACCCATGAGATTGTACCTGAGCTGAAATCAAGAGTTGGATGCTAAACTGACTGAGCCACCCACATGCCCCTCTAATAAATGTTTTTAAACGTATTTTCTTTGATGATGATGATGAGTTAAGGGAAAAGAAAGTAGCAGGAAGGTAAGGGAGAAAGAAGGGAAAAAGAGGGGAGAACACTAGAAAGGAAAAAGCATGCATGGGAGGGGGAAGGTAGGCAGAGGAAAAGAAGGAAGAGGGAGACCAACAGAAATTGCTACAAGAAGTTACATTGTCAGAGGTTGAGGCGAGTGCAGGGTAGCAACTAGGAATGAGAAAGAGCTTGAGAGAGAATTGTTTGTATTTTCAAGCCTCACATAGACTGGGAAGCATGAAGCACACACTGGCATACAGTCAGTGCTCAATATATGTGTGCCAAATGCAAGTGTGTGAAAGGACCGAGGCAGTTGCCTTCGACTAACGTGTCATTGAGGCACCCGATCGCCATCTGATTGTTCTTTGGGTGAAGATGTTATTCCTGGGCTGTCTCTTCTGACTTGCCTTTTACAGATTTTTTTTTTTTTTTAATTTCTAGGAGAGAGAGAGAGAGAGACAGCGTGAGCAGGGGAGGGTCAGAGAGAGAGGGAGTCACAGACTGAAACAGGCTCCAGGCTCTGAGCTGGCAGTCAGCACAGAGCCCGACGCGGGGCCCGAACCCACGAACCGCGAGATCATGACCTAAGCGAAAGCCGGACGCTTAACCGACTAAGCCACCCAGGCGCCCCCTGACTTGCCTTTTAAAGACCAACAGGCTTGCAAGGAAGAAATCATCCTTTGAACTTCAGTTCCAGTGCTCAGAGTAATAAGTATCCATATGCTTGCGTCAGGCCAACCCCAGCTGCGGTTTGTATCCAGCCTGTGAAAGATGTTCCCCAACTTCACCTTGAGCCAAACCAATGGTCAGGCTGTTGAAGGTGCCAGGCATCACGGTGGGATGTGAAGGAGGAGATAACTCCAGGCAGGTGGCCGCCGACCAGTCCCGAGCACACGCCAGCAGCGATTCCCCTCAGGCTCCACCCCACAGGGGACCTGAACAGGGCAAGCCCTGCCTTACAGAGCACCCCAACGATTCTGACCACTAGGTAGCAAGATCGGGAAGTAGGTCCTTGCACCCACGTGTTGGGTCCAGTGGGCCCAAAGTCACATGTACCTCCTGACTCCTAAGAGAGCATCTGCCTGCCCCCAATTCTACCTGCTCAGCTCATGGTGTAGGCTTTGCATCTTGGTTTTGGGGTTCTGTTCCAGTCCTCTGATGAAACTGGAGTCCGTCCCTTCTTGGCTGAGACCTGAAAGCTCTCATCTCATGGGCTCCTCCCTCTGGATCTGCTTCTTACCTCTTTTACTAACCAATGCCGCCTTAACCTAGAAAGACTCATCTACAATCTCGGGATCCACCTGCCCCCTATCACTGCTTCCTCTAAGACGTGGCTCCACCCAGCCCCGTCCTCAGGGAATCAGCCACTTGGGTGTTAAAACACCGACACATAAGATTTCATGTCGCCATGCTTGGATTTGTTCATCTGTACATCTGTCCTTTCCTGGAGGGGCCTGACTCTTCTGTCCTGGCTTGTCCCCTACAGCGCCGAGACTGCCTTCCTTCCTCCCTGTGGGAAAAATCACTTCTGTCTGCTCCATTCCGTGAGTAATCCAAAGCTCACCAAGGGGTGTAGTCTCGTTCAGTCCCCAGGGAAAATTCTTTGCTTCTTTACCTCCTACTAACTAACCTTCTCCTTTCAATAAAAGGACACTAACAATACTGTGATAGCTTTGCTTACGATTTCTGTCTTTGGGGATTTGTGTAGTGAACGATGAACACCATCCACTCCTACTTTTTGCTCTGTTCCTGGTGCATTTGGGGGACTTGGTAAATGACTATTGACGAATGAATGAACTAAAACAGCTTAATAATGGTTTTTAAAAATTGTGAATGGTTTCTCTAGTATACTTATTAGTGGTTAGCTAATGCTTTTGTGAGATGGTTAATTCCATCCTAAGTATGAAGTACTTAATGAGGACAAAGTAGTAACTTTTGGGGCTGCCTGGGTGGCTCAGTCGGTTAAGTGTCTGACTTCGGCTCAGGTCATGATCTCGCGGTTTGTGGCTTCAAGCCCTGCGTCGGACTCTGTGCTGACAGCTCAGAGCTTGGAGCCTGCTTTGGATTCTGTGTCTGCCTGTCTCTCTGACCCTCCCCTGCTCACGCTCCATCTCTCTCTCTCTCTCTCTCTCTCAAAAAGTAAACACTAAAAAAGATTTTAAGAAAGTAATTTTTTTCCTCAGATATTTTTATTATCTGTTACTCTTAAAATTACATATTTTATTTTTATTTTTTATTAAAAAATTTTCACTCCATTGTAGTCAACACACAGTGTTATATTAGTTTTAGGTGTACAATACAGTGATTCAGTGAATATATATTACTCAGTGCTCATCATGATAAGCGTACTCGTAATCTCCTTCACCTGTTTTACCCATCCCCCACCCAACTTCCTTCTGGTAACCAGTAGAATGTTCTCTATAGGTAAGAGTCTGTTTCTTGATTTGTTTTTTAATTTTCTTTGTTCATTTGTTTTGTTTCTTAAATTGCACATATGAGTGAAACCACGGTACTTTTCTTTCTCTGTCGGACTTATTTCACTTAGCATCATACTCTCTAGCTCCATCTATGTCCTTGCAAATGGCAAGATTTCATTCTTTTCTTACAGCTGAGTAATATTCTATTGTATATATATACCACATCTTTAGCTGTTCATCTCTTGATGGACACTTGGGCTGCTTCCATAATTTGCCTACTGGAAATAATTCTGCAATAAACTTAAAGGTGCCCATATCTTTTCAAACTAGTGTTTTCATTATTTTTGGGTAAATATTCAGTAGAGGAATTACTGGATCATATGATAATTCTACTTAAAAAATTTTTTTTTTGTTGTTTATTTATTTTTGAGACAGAGAGAGACAGATCACGTGTGGGGGAGGCACAGAGAGGGAGACCCACAATCTGAAACAGGCTCCAGGCTCTGAGCTGTCAGCCCAGAACCCGAAGCAGGGCTTGAACTCATGATCTGTGAGATCATGACCTGGGCCAAAGTTGGACGCTTAACTGACTGAGCCACACAGGCACCCCCTATAAATATATTTTTAACATTTATTTACTTATTTATTTATTTATTTATTTAATTTTAAGGTTTACTTATTTATTTTGAGAGAGACAGAGACAGCACAGGTTGAAGAGGGGCAGAGAGAGAGAGAGAGGGAGAGAAAGAATCCCAAGCAGGCTCTGCATTGCCAGCGCACAACCTGATGGGGGGGCTCGAATCCACAAAGCCACGAGATTGTGACCAGAGCTGAAACAAAGAGTTGGATGCTTGACTGACAGAGCCACCCAGAAGCCCCCCTATTTTTAATATTTTGAGGAACCTCCACACTGTTTTCCACAGTGGCTGCACCAATTTGCATCCCCACCAGCAGTGAAGGGGGTACCTCTTTCTCCACATCCTTGCCAACATGTTGTTTCTTGTGTTTTTGATTTTCGCCATTCTGACAGGTGTGATGTGGTACCTCGTTGTGGTTTTGATTTGCACTCCCCTGATGATGAGTAATGTTGAGCATCTTTTCATGTGTCTGTTGGCCATCTGTATGTCTCCTTTGGAGAAGACAGAGTAGTAGTTTTATTACTGCCTAGAAATTTATTATTATGTAGAGAAATTACCTGCTCCACAGTTATACATGGTACCTTGTACCGGGCTCGTCATGAAATAAATCATGATTTTCTCACAAGGCATGGTGAGAAAAAGGCTGTGAATGCTGCAGAGAAAATTCAGCTTCATTGCTGCGATAATAAACCACTAATGATCAATTGTTTATATAGGGTAACATGCTATCATTATGAGAAACAAAATTTCAAAGAACAGGAATACCTAATGTTACAGTAGAGAAAAGTACTTAATTTGTCTTCTTTTAGCACCATTATTTAATATTCTCTAGCTTTCCCCCGACCTGAGCCATGCTCATATCTGAAGAAGGGGTTGGAATGAGTCCAAGTTGTAATACTTACAAAGTTTTTCATATTGTTCCTTCTCGTCTGCATGGATTTTTGCTTGTATTTTATGACGTTATGGGCCTTTTTTATTTGAGGAAAGCCCCTCTTGATATCTCAGATTTAATTTCCCTGAATTTTCATTTCCTTTATTCTCATGAATGCCTGGGGGGCTCCAGATACCATCCGATTTGTGGGTTTATGTCTTGATACTTTTTATTATTATTTTTGTTACTTTTTTTTATCCTGAGGAACATTGCTGACAGCGCTCGTATTTCATTCCATTGGGCTTGTAAGTGCTGATGCTGCTATCTTCTGGGTCAGAAAGAGGTCACAGTCTGTTCTAAAACCTAATCACTGGCCCCACCATATGACTGTGGGTTTAATTAGCCCCCCGTACTGGTGTGGAAGCACTGAATCTTCTTGCTGACTGCAGCCTGGAGAGTGCATCTGTTCTGGTCCTTTTACCTTCTGGCAGGTGGATTCCAAACGATTCAAGAGAAATGGCGGTAGAAATTGCGTTGAAATTGATCATTCTTAAAATCGTCAAGAGATTACAACTCCACAGTCTCTCTTTGTGTCTGATTTGGGGGGCTTGCCATCCTGACGGTTCGGAGTTTCTCTGCTTCTCTAAAGGAAATAAATCCTATTTTAATAAAACTGTTCTCTCTGGTTTAGCTCTTCTTTGCATGGAAAATTATTGACCAAAATTCCTGCAAGAGAGTGTCTTCTATGCTTCAAGGGTTTGATGGAGTCATTTTAGTTTTCCCTTCTTTTGGTTAGACAATAGGGCTTGGTGTAATTATTAATCGGTTAATTGATACTAGTTTCTCTTAGCTTGCCAGGAGTTGGGTTAGCAAAGCGTTTCGGCGCATGGGCTTTCTATTCAGTTTCACTTGGGTTGAAATCCTGACCTTCCCGTCTATCAGCTTTATAACCTTGGGAAAGTCATTCATTTTTCTATATGGAAATTTTATGGACTGAATGTTTGTGTCCCCACCCCGGCCCCATTCATACATTCAAATCCTAAACCCCAGTGTGATGGTGTTTGGAGGCGGGGCCTTTGGGAGATGATTAGGCCATGAGGAGGACCCTCCTGGTGGGATCAGAACAAATGAGAGGACACAGGAGAGAGCCATCTTCCTCTCTCTGCGCTCACCACCATGTAAAGATACAATGAGAAGACATCCATCTTCACTGAAGGGCGTGTAACCAGTTCGCCACCATCTTGATCTTGGTCTTCCCAACCTCCAGAACTGTGAGCAATGCATGCTTGTTGTGTAAGCTCCCCCATCGGTGGTAATTTGCTACAGCAGCCTGAGCTGAGGGAAATAAGTGTAGTTTCTGACCTGTTGAGTTAGGATGATTCCGCGAATGCAAAGTTCTTAGTTTGGTGCTTGATAGAGAAGGTGCTCAATTAATGTTGGCCATTAGTACTGCTTCTTGAGGCCCATTGTACGGCAAAGGACTGGTGTCACATCTTGTTTTCCCCAAATTAATAACCTATCTAAAGGATTTTTTTCCTCTAGTTTATTTATTATAATTTTTTAATTAAAGAATTTTTAAATGTATATTTATTTTTGAGAGAGAGGGAGAGCATGAGTGGGGAAGGGGCAGAGGGAGAGGGAGACACAGAATCCAAAGCAGGCTCCAGGCTCCGAGCTATCAGCACAGAGCCTGACATGGGGCTCGACCTCACAAGTTGTGAGTTCATGACCTGAGCCTAAGTCAGATGCCCAACTGAGCCACCCAGGTGCCCCATGGAACTTACATTTTATTTTTGCTTGTTTTTGTTTTGTTTGTTTGTTTATTTATTTTTGAGAGAGAGAGAAGTGGGAGAGAGAGGGAGACACAGAATCCAAAGCAGGTTCCAGGTTCTGAGCTGTCAGCACAGAACCCCATGCAGGGCTCAAACTCACGAATTGCAAGATCATGACCTAAGCCAAAGTCAGACACTTAACTGACTGAGCCCCCCAGGAGCCCCAAGGAGCTTACATTTTAGAGGAGAGATTCAAGCAAGAAATAAACATTCAAATATATAACAACCACAAAAATCTGTAATGCCATGTAGATACATAGGACAAAGCAGGATGAATGGATCCAAGATGGCGAGATGGGTGGGAATGCTGTCCAGAAAAGGCCTCTCTGCGAAGTGATGTTGGAGGAGAGACTTGAGTGGCAGAAGAATGTTCTAGGCAG
This sequence comes from Hyaena hyaena, assembly GCF_003009895.1. Taxonomy (NCBI): domain Eukaryota; kingdom Metazoa; phylum Chordata; class Mammalia; order Carnivora; family Hyaenidae; genus Hyaena; species Hyaena hyaena. The sequence continues at coordinate 3,473,028 of NW_024080735.1, read as the reverse complement.
AGGGCGTGGCCAACTGCAAAGAGCCTGAGGCAGCAGTGTGTCCTATTTGAGAAAGAGCATGGGGTGGGGGGGCAGTGTGGTTGAAACACAATGAGTTTGGGAGAGGGGAGTTAAGGGAATGGAATCCCAGATAGTCAGGGACTGGGTCATGGAGGGCCTTGCAGGCTATGGTAGGGTTTGGTCTTCTTTCTAAGCAGAATGGGAAGCGAGTGTGGTGTTCTGAGAGGCTGGGTGTGAAGGCGGCAGGAAGAAGTAGTCACATCTGTTGTGATATTCAGACCAGCATCTGTCCTGATTGGTTGGAGCCCATTTCAACATAGGGTAGACAGGATTTGCTGCTAACAGTCTGGTCTTGGAGGGTGAGAGAAAGTGAAGAGTTTGGATTCATGCCACGGAGCTGGGTAAACGAAAACACTATTTACTGGGGTGGGGAGCCCTAGAGAACGATCATTAATTCTCATGCTTTTGGAGGGGGGCAGGTTAAAGACTTCTGTTTTGAACATACTGCCTTCAAACAAGTGTCAGGTAGGCAGAAAGATAAGTCTGAAGTTCAGGGCAAAGGTTCAGATGAAAAAAAACAGGGGGTCATCAGCATTTATATTTTATTCTGGTTGGTTATTATGTTTGTGGGACAACTCAAAACATAGCAGCTTACCATGATCATTTTATTAGGTTCATGGTTGCTGTGCATTTGGACATTTGGAAAAGATACAATGAAGAGAGCTTGTCTGTTCCACCATGACTGGAGCATTAGCTGGGAGGAGGTATCTTCAGCTATACATCTGACGTTGCGGTTGCCTAGAGCTGCTGACTTGGTGTCTGCTTGGGGTTCCTTCATGGCTTGGGCTCCCTTCTAGCAGGGCAGTCCTGGGAACAGTTGGGCTTCTCATAATAGTTGAACTTCTTACATGGCAGTGCAGTGTTCGCGTGATAGTATTCCAGGCGACAAGGGAAGGCTACGTGGCCTCTTATAGCCAGCCTGGGAAGTTCAACACTCCTTTCCGCTATATTCTACTTGTTACAAGGGGACCACGAACACTGGCCTAGATTCAAGGTGAGGGGATAGAGGCCCAACCTCTTGAGGAGAAGAGTGTTGAAGAATTTGTGACAGTTTTCAAACCATCATGTATAGTATTTTTTTGTTTGTTTTAATTGTTTAAGAGTTTTCACTTGTTTTTTAAATGTTTGTTTTTTAGAGAGGGAGAGAGAGAGAGAGAGCAAGGGAGAGGCAGAGAAAGAGGGGGACCAGGGATCCGAAGCAGGCTCTGCACTGTTAGCACAGAGCTCGACATGGGGCTCGAACTCATGGACCTCGAAGTGGTGATCTGAGTGGAAGTCGGATGCTCAACCGAACGAGCCAGGCGCCCCATCATGTATAGTATTTAAATCCTTAAGATGAATAGAGATCATCTAAGGGAATGGGTGTAGATAGAAAGAAGAGAAGGCTCAAAGATTGATCCCTGGGTCATCCCATTGTTAGAGATCAGAAGGACAAGGAGGACCTGTCAAAGACTGAGAAATAGCGGCCTGTGAGGTAGGAGAAAATCAAGAGAGCGGAGAAGCAGAGGGAAGAAGTATTTCAGGAAAGGGGGATGATCAGTGCTGTCAAATGAAATGTGGCCTGAGGATCGACAGTTGGCTTTGGTCACTGGGGACCTGGACCAGAGCGACTTCCTTGCGTGGTAACTGGATTCTTCAATTCTCACTTCTTTGGCTGGCGGCCCACGGGTCTGGGCTATGTCACCTCTAGTGCCACCTGAGGACTGAGAGGAACACACCAGCTTCCCGGGCATGCTTTTTGTCATCACACATGGTCACGGAGTCTTGCCAAATGTTTCCTGCGGATGGAATTTATAAGAGATGGCCGCCTATCTTCTGAATGTTCAAATTTACGAAAGAGCTCCAATAGCAGACGGTAGCTGTATCATAATGTTTGACCCAAAGCGGATTTTTGAAAATTCCATTTAGAGTAGAGCTTGTTAATAGAGAGCTTGAATGAAAAGTTTAAATCAGAGATTTAAAGATACGGCAAGATGGGCAAGATCTATTCATGAGCAAGTGGGAAACCTTAGTCTGTGAACCGAATTAAACTTACCCTAGATGATGAACTTTTGTTTGGTTGAGTTTTTAAGCTTCTTGAGGGATTAAGGAAAGCAAAATAAATATGAAAAGGTAAGAGTATAAGTTGTTCCTATGTTAAAACCATGCACTTCAAAATCCACCTAATGGTTGTCCAGAAATAAAACATTTATTTCATCTTTTTTTTTTTTAAATGTTTATTTATTTCTAGGAGACAGAGAGAGAGAGACAGCGTGAGCAGGGGAGGGTCAGAGAGGGAGTCACAGACTGAAACAGGCTCCAGGCTCTGAGCTGGCAGTCAGCACAGAGCCTGACTCGGGGCTCGAACCCACGAACCGTGAGATCATGACCTAAGCGAAAGTCGGACGCTTAACCAACTAAGCCACCCAGGCACCCCATTATTTCATCTTTTTAAAAATGTTTATTTCTTGGGGCACCTGTGTGGCCCAGTTGGTTGAGTGTCCAACTTTGACTCAGGTCATGATCTTGCCTTTCATGAGTTCGAGCCCCGTGTCAGGGTCTGTGCTGACAGCTCAGAGCCTGGATCCTGCTTCTGATTCTGTGTCTCCCTCTCTCTCTCTCTGCTACCTCTCTCTCTCCTCCCCCCCTCCCTGCCCCCCGCTTGTGGTCTGTCTCTCTCTCAAAAATAAATAAACCTTAAAAAATGTTTAAAAATTATTTATTTATTTGAAAGAGAGACAGAGTGAGAGAGAAAGAGAATCCCAAGCAGGCTCCATGCTCAGCACAGAGCCCAAAGTGGGGCTTGATCCCATGATCCTGGGATCGTGACCTGAGCTGAAATCAAGAGTTGAACACTCAGCCGAGCCACCCAGGTGCCCCTCATCTTTTTGTTTTTTTAAATAGTTTGGGTAAAACCTACATTGTGTGGATTGTACGCATGTAAATCCTTGGCCTGCTTGCCTTTACAGCCATTTATCACCCATCGCCTGCTCTGTGTCTGGGGGAACACTGCACACAGGCTCCGTGCTAGCCGCAAAAGTCTGGAGACTCCAGGTGAGAGGCTTCTCCTTCTCCCCCTCTGCCTCACATCCGCCCTAGAAGCCCTTTATCCCTTCCGTGGCTCAGCCCCCAGAAGGCCCGGTCCTAGCTTCCACCAGCATCGCAGTGGTACCAGCTGCCACCCCCAAATTGTGGGGTCACCATTTCCCAGAATTTAGCTTCGCCTGGTTTTAAGACACGGCGATTTCTGGTTTTCTGGTTGGGCCCTGACACTCCCTATCTGTTTCCCCGTCTCGCCTGCATGTCGATTTCTAATACCCAAACATGTGAAGTAACCACTCCCTGCTTCCCGGTCACAATAGAATTCTGGGTTTACAGAATTCTGCACTTAGAGACCTCACTTGTATAGGGGTTAAAACCACAGGCCCTGGGGGCGCCTGGCTGGCTCAGTCGGTAAAACATGTGATTCTCGATCTCGGGGTTGTGAGTTCACGCCTGACATTGGGTGTAGAGATTACTTAAAAATAAAATTGTAAAAATAAATAAATAAATAAATAAATAAACAAACAAACAAAACCACAGGCCTGGCATGAGCTGGACCTGGTGTTAACTGGTAGCTCCTTGGTCACTTGCTAGCTATGGATGTATGCTCGGTTTTCTCATCTATGACGCGGAGAGGATACTTTTTCTATTTCATATGCTTATGACAATATAGAGTAATGTGTCCAATGTACTCAGGACAGTATTTACACACTGTAAGTGTTCTGTAAAGGAAGCAATTACTCTTGTTGGGAGTTCGGGAACCCACTGTGAAGTGAGGACAAGCTGGGGTTTCATCCTCAGAGGGCTTGTTAAAACCATGTCATTCATTTGTGGGGTCAGGATGTACTGGGCTGAAAGGAGATATGATGTGGTACACACCTCATTCTTGGCCCTCTTGTCCATCATTCTTTTTTTTTTAATGTTTAAAAATTTTTTTTAATGTTTTTATTTATTTCTGAGAGAGAGAGAGACAGTGTGAGCAGGGGAGGGTCAGAGAGAGAGGGAGACACAGAACCTGAAACAGGCTCCAGGCTCTGAGCTGGCTGTCAGCACAGAGCTGGATGCGGGGCTTGAACCCACAAACCATGAGATCATGACCTGAGCCGAAGTCGGATGCTTAACCGACTGAGCCACCCAGGCGCCCCAGTGTTTATTTATTTTTAAGAGAGAGAGGGAGAGAGAGTGGGGAGGGGCAGAGAGAGGGAGACACAGAATCCGAAGCAGGCTCCAAGCTCTGAGCTGTCAGCACAGAGCCCCGGAGTGCGGTTCCAAATCACAAACTGCAGGATCATGACCTGAGCCAAAGTTGGACACCCAACCGATTGGGCCACCCAGGCGTCCCATGTTGTCCATCATTCTGGAGTAAGATATAACAAGGTAAGAGTGAGCTTGGCGTTATAAACGTTCATTGGTGGATCCATTCTCTTGCTTTGAGGCCCGAATCTTAGGATTGGATAGATGAAGAGAGCTTGCATTGGAGACAAGGCTTAGTGACTCCTGCCCTCTTTCTATTCTGAAAGGTCAGAATAATTCCCAACACCTTCCTAAAACTTTTCCCGATGATTTCAAACAAATTGTGCTCGTGGTGGCATACATCTAATCTCCAGGCCCCCGACCAGAGTTGCACAAAGACCTCCCCCAGGCTCTTTTCCCGGGGACGCCTGCCAGGCAGCCAGTGCCAGGAAGCCCGTGCCACTCGCGGTTCGCAGGAGCACTCCAAGCACCGTGAAGGCCGCCGAGGCTGCACCTTTCTTTGGCTTCAGACCGGTTTCATTAACAAGCATGTTCACACTTCAACTGGAACATTTAAAATAACACCCGCACAATGTGTTTAGTGTCTAGTTAATTATTAACTCCCTGAGCTTGAATTATTCAAGCAAAATTGATTGCGTTCAACCTTCTTCCTTCTCTTTGTGCCTTTTTTTTTTTTTTTTAAGTAAGAATAAGTCCTCCCCTTTACTCTCTAAACAACGTGGAAAAGGTTATTAAGCAACCATCAATACCCTGGACTGTGGGTGGTACCCAAGTGCTAACAGAATAGGGAGAGACGACTGGCAGCTTGAGTCTTTTGTTCAAAAAAAAAATCTGTATCTCGTACACTTCCATTGTTAATTAGCATTTATAAAGGCTGAACATTTTAAAAGTTCTCTCTTTTAAATTCTTTCTTATAGTTATCTACAAGTTGGGTGAGTAGGCATCTTGGAGTCATTTCTTAAAAAAATGTTTATTTATTTATTTTTTGAGAGAGAGAGAGAGAGAGAGCGAGCGAGCGAGCGGAGAAGGGGCAGAGAGGAAGACACAGAATCCGAAGCAGGCTCCAGGCTCTGAGCTGTCAGCACAGAGCCCGACATGGGGCTCGAACCCACAAACTGTGAGATCATGACCTCAGAGGAAGTTGGATGCTTAACAGACTGACCCACCCACACGCCCCTCTTTCTTTGCTAGTTCAAATGAGGGTGTTAAAATGTCTTGGCTGCACTATTAAAACCCATTTTGTTGAAGAACATTCCTTGCCCTAAAGAGATGTTTACAGTATATTGCTAAGTGAAAAGACAAGGCTATAAAACTGTCTTTGAGTGTGTATCATTTTTGTTAAATGCATGGATAGAAGACCTGAATAATAAACACCAAAATATTATCTGTGTTAGGATTAAACAGTTCATTTTTGCCTTTCTATTACTTTTATAACCAGACAACACACACGTACAAAGATGTCATGGCTAGAAATGATTGATCTTTTGTCTAAGTATCACCCGTATCAACAGTAGGAGAGATAACGCCCTCCTACTTAAGTCAGGCAAGTGTAGACTTGGCACGCGTAGATTTTACACAAAATTCATAGTGTTTTGTGAATCCCAGCAACTTGAATAATTTCTAGTAGCCTTTGTTTCTTAGGCTTCATTTCTAGTTGTTCCTCAGCTTCCATATTATTGACATGTAAAAAAGATGCCATTGTGGGCACTAACATAGAAAACATTACTGGCCCAAGGGCACAGGCAAGGGAGAGAAAATAATTGTGTTTTGGAGAAAAGTTATAAAGGCGATGGCCATTTTGAGAGGAAATGACAGAAACGCAGTGACCCAGTTTGGTGATACATTTCAATGTGGGACCTTCCATGAGAAATTTGTAAACAGAGCTCTCCTAAAACCAAGACTGGAAAAAACCGGGAAGGCCCCAAATGCCTAAAAGCATCAGGGACGGTAGCTTCTGAACTTGCCCCTGCTACCCAGCTTCTGCAGCGCCCCAGGGCCACACGTGTGCTGGCGCGTGCGCGCGCGCACAGGGGCCGCGGGTTCGAAGCCGGCCGAGCACCGTGGGGACTCCAGCACCGCCTGAACGCCCGCAGGTGGTAACCTTGGCTGAGGATGCACGGGCGGCAGCCGGAGTGGTTCCGGGGGAGGGGCCCGGAGCTCCGCGGAGGGAAACTTTCGGGACTGGAGATGGGCATCCTGCCCTTGGCACACACACGCTCCCGATACGGACGCTAGCGCACACGGGTCCATCACTGCATTTGTCCTGGGAATGACACACGAAGCGGTGTAATTAGACACCCAGGGAATTGCCATCCGGTTCAGCTCGGGATCCGCATTTGGGGAGGGCGGGTGGTGCGCAGGTAAGGGGCGCTGAGAGGGGCACGTCCTCGGCAAGGCGGGGGACCCCCGGCGGCGGCTCCTGCCCCTTCCCCCCTCCTCCCGGAGCAAGAGTGCAGGGCAGGTGGTGCTCAGCGGGCGCCGAGCGAGGCCCGCTCGCCGTCCGCATCAGAGGCCTCCGCGGGTCCTCCAGCATCCCTGCGTTCCACATCGCGGCGGCCGCGGCCCCGCCGGGAGGGCTGGGTGCAGCCGCCCGCACCCCGGCCCCACGCCCCGCCTGGGCCTCGGCTCCGCTCCGCGCAGCTCGGGGACCGGCCCCTCTGGGCCCGGCGGGCTCGGGCGGGGGCGGGGGCGGGGGCGGGGGCGGGGCGGTGCGGGCGCGCGGCCGGGCCGCCATATTGGATCCGGGGGCGCGCGCGCGCGCGCGCGCGCGGCGGGGGCTGGGGGGGAGCCTGGCAGAGCCCAGGGCGCGAGCGCGCCAGGCCGGGAAGGCGGGGGAGGGGTGGGACGGAGAGGAAGGGAGTGGCTGCGAGCCGGGCTGCCGCAGCCTCCGCGCTCCTCACCCGCGGCGCCGACCCCTCCTCCCGCGCCCGGTCGTGGGGAAGATGCCCTTAGCCCCGGGGCGTGAAGAAGGGGGAGACCGCGTCCTGTGAATCCAGAACCACCCCCCCCGCCCCCGCCCCGCTCCAGGGCGTCGGGAGCCTCCGGGGCGGCCGCCGGGCGGCCGAGGGGGGCGGGGGAGAGCGGCTGTCCGCCCCGCGCGGCGCAGGCCCCCGGCCGGCGACCCCCCGCCATGGGGCGGGCGCGGGCGGCCGAGTAGCCGCAGCCCCCGGAGCCGGGTCGGGCGCCGCCGCAGCCCGCGCTCCCGGCCCGGCCGCGCCGCGCGTCAGGCCCCGGCGGACGCCGCGAGGAAAATGAGGAGTGTCGCCCGGAATCCGCGGGAGAGCGGACTCGCCGCAGCGCCCTGACGAGGGGGCCGCCGGGAGGAGGGAGGAAACGCGTCCTCCGGGAAGGGCCGGGCGGGCGGCGCGCCGAGGGGGCTGCCCCGCGGACCCCGCCGCCGGGCCGCTCTGCCCGCGGCGCTCGCCGAGCCGTTGCGGCGGCGGCGCTGCCTTGGCCTCCGCCGCGTACCTTCTGGGGGCTTCCTCCCCTTGCCGTTGTCCTGCTTCCCGGGGAGCGGAGTGCTGGTGCCCATCGGACCTGATCCATTAATGATGCGGCCGGACTCGCTGCGGGATTGTGTTGCACGAGTTGAATTTTGAATGAAGGCGAAGAGTTGTGTTTTCTTTTCTTTAAAAAAAAAATTTTTTTTTTTTTTTTAAGAAGTCTGGACTCTTGGGTTCGGTGTACTTGGAATGACTCTCGGATTGAAGCCTGCGACTGAACTGTGCTCTTCTGGGTAAAAACAGAAAACGATGCACGGAAGCCCTGGTTTATGGTAACTCGCCCCGCGGAGCCGTGTGCGCGCGCGCGCGGGGTCGCAGACGCTCCGGGCCGGCGGGCTCCCCGGCCGGGCGGGGGTCGCGCGGCGGCGGCGGCCCGGCCTGACAGCTGCGCGGGGGACGAGACCCGCCGCCTGCCGAGCTCCGGCCCGGGGCCGCCGCGCGCCCAGCGCGCCAGTGACCGAGGGGAGGCGCGGCCGACGTGGGCGCAAACATGTCCGGAGAGGTGCGCCTGCGGCAGCTGGAGCAGTTCATCCTGGACGGGCCCGCGCAGACCAACGGGCAGTGCTTCAGCGTCGAGACGCTGCTGGACATCCTCATCTGCCTGTATGATGAGTGCAACAACTCTCCGCTCCGAAGGGAGAAGAACATTCTCGAATACCTGGAGTGGGGTGAGTGTGCCCGCGTGCCTCCGCTCCCCTTTCGTTGGGCATTGGTGGTTTGAGTGCTGCGGGGAGTTCGCGCGAGTGAGCGGGGGTTGCGATCAGCTGGCCATGGGGCGTCCGTGTAACGTGTGTGTTAAACGCATCGCGGGCCCGGAACGTGTGTTTAAGTTAGATGTGCCTCAGGGGAACGGATCCCGCTGACTCGAGATTTTTTTTTTTTTAATGGTTTTTGGTAGATGTCCCACGAGTAAAAACCGTGCTCTCGCCTGGTTGCTTTGATTTCATGTGGCGTTGGGGAGGACTGACTTACGTTTTTAGGTCAACGGCAAGAGATTTTTGAATCATTCTGTGATGAGCCAAGTGGCTTATTGCTCACGGTTGCCCACAGCATGGCGGGATCACGCACACTCAGTTGGAAGGTGTTTGTTGGGGGGACGCATTCCTTCCCAGACTCTGGAAGTCACTCTTGAATTGGGCGGGGATATGGAAATCATCTTCGGGCCACGGGAACTTGAAGGTGGCGGCCCCTGGGTTTTAGTTCATCTCCTCGTGGCGCTTAGCGGAGGAAACTGCTCATCATGGACCTTCCAGAAACTGTCATGTTTGGAAGACAGCATGACATACTAGTTAAAACATTCTGTGATAGTACTTGGTGGGGAATGTTTAGGAACAGCTCCCACTCGAGGGCTAGACGGACTGTAAATTTAATTCGGGTCTGAACCGGCTAGACGTTTGTCTCCGTTCCCCAGACTATAGAGACAGGACTCGGAGGAGGAAGACCTACTGTGGCGGAGTAGATGGGCGAGGAGCGCGGACGCTCCATGTGACCTTCAAGCTGGGGGGGCTCGGCTGCAGTTCCGCCTCGCGTGTCACGTGCGCGCACGTCGCACCCCAGCGGCTCGCTGCTGGGAGAGTGAACCCCCCCACCCCACACCTGCCCAGAGGGGCGTTGGCTCGGAAAGTGGGTCGTACCTGTGGATACTAACACTTTTCGTTTGTTGGCAGGTGTTTATCTTAAAATGCCTTCCCAAGCAGAGCTTTAGTTTCTCGAAGTGCAAGTCAGGTGGTGATTATTTCGTGGATTGACTGATAGAGTTTCGGTTTGAAATTGATTAAAAATTAGTTTGTCAGGGAAATCCCTCCTAGGCCGTATAATGGCCTATCCATAATGTGTTCCGCTTGGCCAGGATCAGAAGTTTTCTAGCAGCTTCAGGGCATGAGGTGTTGAAAACGTGTGTGTGTGTTTATGAACGTGAACGGGATTTTTACAGACAAACCACTAGGCTCACGCTGGGGATGTACGAATTCGAAACGATCTTTCCTCCTAAGAGTGACACCATTTTGATTGATTTTGGTGCTGGTTTTGTGTGTCCTTTATTTTTATGTGTAGGGTAAAATATTGTATAACGCATACGTGGTTTTCCATTCCATGTGTCATAAATGTAGGGATTTTCTTACTGTTTCTTTTGAAAATTCAGAGAAATGGGCTAGGTACTTCTACCAGAGTTTCCGTTCTTGGATTGTGGTTCTACAGCGACAGTCTTGTCAATGATCATCATTTACTATCCTTTCTCATCTATGAAATGGTGGGAGATCTCTATGCACCAGTAATAAATACAAGTTTAAAAATACAATAAAAGAGAAAATCGTATCCTGAATTGCCTTTTGATTATTAAGAGTTTACATAGTAGTTTTATGGAAGAAGATACTTTGCTGTTTGGCCAGAATAATTTACGTATATTTTTCACTAAGTATGTTTTCTCGAACTTTGTTTTTTATAGCTTTACTAAAAAAAATCCTTGCTATGCGTATTTAGTTTAAGCCACGTAAGCCAAAATCAAATAGGTATTTGGCCACATTTATTTTTATTAATGTATTTTAAGTAATTTCAAACCACGGATTTTGCACAGTTTAAAGTAGGTTAAGTTTTAGTGGTATCGTTCATATTTTGTCTTTTTAGAAGTCAGACATGACATGTCAGAAATGGACAGTCTCATGTAAATTCATATTCTTTTTCTTAGGAATTGAAAAAAAGACTAGAATTTTTAGGGACTTACTTTGTACGATGTGGGGCGAGGCAGTGTCTGTTCAGGCATTTTTAAGATAGATAATGAGGTGTTGAAGGTGGCAGTTATCCACCATAGAAGGTTGGGAAAGGACTAAGAAAAAGTTGAGAATGGAGAAGCTGTCGAGATGTGTCTTAAGTAGTAGTGCTATTTTTAAGTTATTTGAGAATTTGCGTTAAGAATGCCAGTCTGCTCTCTCCAGTTAAGAATTGATGTGGACCAGCTGTTGGGTCTCAATTCATGACTACCTTTTGGGGAAATGGCCTATTTTATTCTTACTATCTAACATTGTATAAAAAATGGATCAAGGAAGTTGCCAGATAGTGAAATGACCTCAATATAATTTCTTGGACATTACTTTTTTGGTCTGTGTTGGAAATTTATAGGGATTGTTTGTTGGGCTTAAATATGATAGTTATGATTTGCGTTAAACGGTACAGTTTTCAGTTTGATTTTTATTTTTTAAAAAATTTTTAATGTTTTATTTATTTCTGAGAGAGAGAGATAGAGACAGAGACAGCGTGAGCAGGGGAGGGTCAGAGAGAGAGGGAGATACAGAATCTGAAACAGACTCCAGGCTCTGAGCTAGCTGTCAGCACAGAGCCTGACACGGGGCTCGAACCCACGAACCATGAGATCGTGACCTGAGCCGAAGTCGGACGCTTAACCGACTGAGCCACTCAGGCGCCCCCAGTTTGATTTTTTTAGAAGACTCAGTATTTGCAGCAGTAGAGCAGCACTAGTTAAGTAGTCTGTATTACATGCTGGGGATATGCGTGTTTGGCTGTTGACATGAATGAACGAGTCATCTGGTTATGCCTTATTTTCATGCTGAAGATAGGCTACTTGAAAAAATGGGAGTCAGCCAAGACTATCTGTCTGCCTTTCTTCATTTCCATCAGTTTCACTTTACTCCTGGGTGGGGTCCATTTCACTTTTATTATCCGTACTGTTAATGTTTTGTTCATTACAGTATCACAACAAGAAAACTGACAAGTCACTCAGGTACTTTTTTTTTTTTTTTTTGCAGGGGGAGGACAGCGTTCCTTACTCTTGCTGATGTCTTGAGGGAGGAAATGAGTAGAGTTTAGAGAGGAAGAGGGAATGAAGGCCATGAGCAAGAGAACAAGGGGATAAGCGTGCCTTAGGCTCTATAGACTGCTTACATTTAATGAGATATTTTCCAGTTATATCCAATAAGATTAGAAGGACTTGTTTTGTGTCCTTGTTTTTCAACTGCCGAAATGATAAGAGGTTTGTGTTTGTTTATAAAATAATTGCTTGATATCACTAGTGTAACTCTAGAATAATTTATAGAATTGTAGAAGTAAAAGTAACATTTGTATTATAAACTAATTTGCTATCAGTGACTACATGAGCACACTGTTCATTGAATTGGCTACCTCTCCTTTGAAATGGGAAATTGGAATTTTAGGGACTTCTTTACCAAATTACTCAAGACACAGATGTAAGATAATGTTAACACAGAAGAAGCACGCAAGGCTGTGTGTGGATAACTGTTCTTTGATGCTTTCTGAATCACGTACTTTGTAATCTCATTTAAGTTATCCTTAATAATAATTTTATAGGTTAGTTAGTATATGCATACGCATACATCTAAATGATCAATAATAAACTTGTTACTCGAGCACTTCAGCAGGTCCTGGGGTTTAAACATTTGCTTTCATTGGGGGTAGTTTTAAATCTTAGTCAGGTCTTTTCACATGTGGGTAAATTAACTGAGGTGACGAGGGCTTGGTTAGAAGGATCTGAGTCTTTTCTAGAATACTTTGTTCTTCACTTCAGCTGTCGCTCCTTAGCTGTGGGTTAGCAGAATTTGTCACACTGAACTATCAAAATGTTTGTGTGATACACATGATTAAGCTTGTTTTATTTAAAGCCCTTAGGATTATCACAAATGTCATCAGAAATACGAGTTGGGCCCTTATTTCCTTTATACTAGCCAATAAATTTAGTCTTATTCTAAGAACGATACTATAAATTTTTGATCTAAACAATGCTGTTACAGTAGGTGGGGTCTATTTTTCTATTTCTCTCTTTTCTGTTTCTTTTTAAAAAAGAAATGTAATTATCATACACTGTTAATGTTAGTTTCAGGTGTGCCATACAGTGATTCAACAATTCTGTACAGTAGTCAGTGCTCAGGATAAATGGACCCTTAAGCCCTTTTTCTGTTTCACCCCATCCGTCCCCTCTCTGGCAACCACCAGTTTGTTCTGTGTTTAAGAGTCTGTTTTTTTGTTTGTGTTTGCCTTTGTTCATCTGTTTTGTTTCTTAAATTCCATATATGAGTGAAATCATATGGTATTGTGTCTCTTTTTAAAAAATATATATTGCTTTGTGAGTGAGAATGGGGATGTTAGGATTACCACTTAAAGAATTCTAGGAATTTATTTTTCCTATGGAAACATAAGGCATACCTTAGCATCGCAGTGTAAAAACAAATAGTATAATGTTGGCAATTTTGTGAACCATTTCCTAATTCCTGGGACTTGATTAATAGTACAGAGAAAGCTCAGGCTCTTCTAGGGTAAAGGAACCAAACTTGGTACAAATTAATATTGTGATACACTACACTTCAGTTTGGCAGTTAATTTCTTTGAAACCTTTTATCTTTTGGTACATTTACTGCCAGTATGTTGTGTCTGTAGCTCATTGTGTTTCATCCTCTTGTTTTGATAGCTTTTAAAATCAATTTACTGAGTCCAATGAGCATTTAAGAAATTAAACAGGCCAGAATTGAGACTATCAAGTACATCATGTTTAGAAAGAATAAGTATTTGCATCTAAAACTCTTGTGTTTTCCTGTATTTCTACTGTAGATTGGGATCAAAAGAGTTTGAAACTCTAGTGTAGATTGAAGCTAATATATGTTGACTAACAGCAAAAAGATTATAGACATAGTTCCTTTTTTCAGGAAGAAAAGTGCACATGATAAAAAAAAAAGGGGGGGGACAGACTGGAGAATTCAGTGGAGAGGAGTTTAGAAAGGGGCAAGGATGGAGGAATGTGAGACAGAACGGGAGAAAGGACAGATGAGAACATGAGCTCGGATGAAGCGCTTTGCTGTGTTGCTACCGGAGTCTGAGCTGTGAATGGGTATTTTTAATTTACAAGAACTTAGTGAGCAGAGAACTTGACTCTACGTCATATTGTCTTTGAGTCTTTGATGGTTCATTTCCTTTTCCTTTGACATTTTTCCTTTTCTGACTTTGGGCTCTTGGATGTTGACTCGCTGATTGTCAGAGTTGAGGAAGTTTGGAGAACAGGAGGGATGGCCCTGTAGCCTGTAGACACTGGTGTTAGTTTTGGCTCTGTCTTCCCATTACTCCAGATGAACCTCTAGAGCAGATGCAAGTGAGAAGGGTTGGCTGCTTCCATGGATTTTCTGATCCCTTGTTACGAAACTGCCAGTGGGAGTGACTTCAGGTTTCTGGAAGCCAGGACCAAGAATTGCTCAGCTGCTTTGTATGTTAATCAGTCCAGAAGTTCTTTCCATAAAGATTTATGTTTTGGAATGACGCACACTGCACGGATAGGTCATCCCGTATATGAATGGCCATCTTTGTTGGTCAGTGCATACACAACCCCTTTGTAGATGAGAGGTTTCTCTTCCCCACTGATGCTGATCAGGGCTCCAGGTAGCGCTTGTGGTCTAGTTGCTCTGAACTTTCTAGTGTCCACTTCCTTTTTCCACTGAGTCCATGGGAATGGCTAACCCCCCTGCCCTGCCTCCTGGTGCTCCTTATCTGCTAAAGGAAAGCCGCACGCTAGCTCTCCTGGTAAGAGGAGGCATGAAGACCCAGCCCCCCACTTTCCCAGCTTGTCCCTTCCTTCTTCCTCGTAGGAACTGTTTTCTTCTGCTTTGAAATGAGGGCTGCTTTAGTCTGGCCCTGTCCCTAGTTTCAAAATGTGCTCTGGAAATCCAGGGGGTAAGAATAGGTGCTTTGTGGAGGGAGGGGGAAGGAGATGTTTACCTGACTGAATAAATTTGGGAAACAATTTAAACAAAATTAAACATCAAATATAGTGCCAGTTACCCTAGAATCTATACAGTTTGTATGATGAATCTTTTAAAAAATTTTAAAAATGTTTTACATATTTTTGAGAGAGAGAAGAGAGACAGAGCACAAGCGGGGGAGGGGCAGAGAGAGGGGGGGATACAGAATCCAAAGCAGGCTCCAGGCTCTGAGCTGTCAGCACAGAGCCCAACGTGGGGCTCGAACCCACAAACCGTGAGATCATGACCTGAGCCGAAGTCAGAAGCTTAACTGACTGAGCCTCCCAAGTGCCCCACATCTTTTTTTTTTTTTTTAAACAATATCTGGATGACGTGTAGCAACAAGTGTCCCATGGAACACCCTGTGAGAAATGCTCTTTTATTAAGAGGTCATGGTGTTTCTTGTATCAGGGTTAGAAGGAGATAATTTTGGGAAACGTTGGTATGCTTTGTGGTTTGAGGGAGAATCGTAATTTGAGTAAGTGGTACTTTAATTGCCTTCTGGTGATAGTCTCATGAACTGAGAGATAAACTTGATCATGGTGGACTAGCACAGGAGTGGTGCCGCTGAACAATTACACGTACGAAAAGCATCCTATAAAATAGAATGAAATTAGATGTAAGATAATGAACCACTACTATCAATCCTTACAGTCCTTGAAATTACTGAGAAGACTATTTATGACCTTTTCTTGCTCTAATTAAACTTGCTTTTCAGGACTCAGGGTGGCCCAGTTGGTTGAGTGTCTGACTCTTGATTTCAGCTCAGATCATGATCCTGGGGTTGTGGGATTGAGCCCTGTGTTGGGCTCTCTGCTGACAATGGAGCCTGGTTAGGATTCTCTCTCTCACTCTCACTCTCACTCACTCTCTCACTCACTGTCTCTGCCCCTCTTCCCCACTTGTGCTTTATCTCTGTCTTAAAAAAAATAGGCAGTCACCATAAATACAAAAATTCTTATATTATCTTTTGTTGTTTTAGTGACTATAATTGTTAATATGTTGCAAAAGAATTTATCTGAATCAGTTTGATCCATTACTTTGTGACATTTAAGAGGAAAAGATCAAAGGCTTAACAGTTTTTAGAATTCATTGTAGTATTTTTTTTTTAAATGTTTTATTTATTTCTAGGAGACAGAGAGAGACAGTGTGAGCAGGGGAGAGTCAGAGAGAGAGGGAGTCACAGACTGAAACAGGCTCCAGGCTCTGAACTGGTAGTCAGCACAGAGCCCAACTAGGGGCCCGAACCCACGAACGGCGAGATCATGACCTAAGCGAAAGTCGGAGCTTAACCGACTAAGCCACCCAGGCACCCCGAATTCATTGTAGTATTAAGTATTGTTTTTTCTAAGGTTATAATTTTTTTTAAAATATATTTTTTTATTTATTTCTAGGAGAGAGAGAGAGACAGTGTGAGCAGGGGAGGGTCAGAGAGAGGGAGACACAGACTCTGAAATAGGCCCCAGGCTCTGAGCTGGCAGTCAGCACAGAGCCCGATGCGGGGCCCGAACCCACGAACCGCGAGATCATGACCTAAGCGAAAGTCGGACGCTTAACCGACTAAGCCACCCAGACTCCCCTAAGATTACAATGTTTTAACTAAGCGATTGGTTTCAGACTTTTGGACCAGTGTGGAAATTCACAACTCCCTATAACATCGTATGTGTGAAGCCCTGTGTTTCAAGTGCCAGTACCTATTTATATGTAGCTCAAAGAAACCACAAAATACAATTCTTTTGTTGAAGAGAAAAATACCTATACAGGCACACCTTGGAGATACTGGGGGTTTGGTTCCAGACCACCACAGTAAAGCAAATACTGCAATAAAAGAATCAAATGAATTTTCTGGTTTACCAGTGAGTATAAACGTTATGTTTATCTACTGAGTGTGCAGTAGCGTTATGTCTAAAAAAATGGATGTACCTTAATTACAAAGTGCTTTGTTGCTAAAACACCCTATCATCTGTCTGAGTTTTTGCGAGTCTGAGCTTTCCGCTGCTGGAGGGTCTGGCCTCCCTGCTGGCGGCTGCTGACTGGTCAGGGTGCTGGGGCTGCCGGCTGGCGGCCGTGGCACTTTCTGAAAATAAGACAAGTCGGCCTCAGCGATGGACTCTTCCCCTCACGAGCGATTTCTCTGGAACACGCGGTGCAGCCTGACCGCATGGGACCCGTGGTAGAACTTCCTTCAGGCCTGAGTCCGTCCTCAGACCCCGCCGCCGCCGCCTCAGCCCGGCCGGTGTCCCGTTCTGAGTCCTCCGCGGTCACTTCCGCCGCCGCCGCCGCAGCCCGGCCGGTGTCCCGTTCTGAGTCCTCCGCGGTCACTTCCGCCGCCGCCGCCTCAGCCCGGCCGGTGTCGCGTTCTGAGTCCTCGGCGGTCACTTCCGCCACCTTCACGGCGTCTTCACCAGGAGGACGTTCCTCCTCCAGGAACCGTGTGCTCCTCCGTTCAGTGTGATGATGAGATCGCAGCCCTTCTGTTCCGTCTTCGGTCCCCACTCTTGGTCCCCGTTCCGTGCTGTTTCCACCACATCTGCGGGGACTTCCTCCCCTGACGTCCCGAAGGCGTCTCGAAGGCTGGAATCCACTTCTCCCAAACCCCAGTGAATGTTGGTATTTTGACCTCTTCCCACAAATCACAAATGTCCTAATGCATCTAGAATAGATGAAATAGAAAGGTGAATCCTTTCCAGAAGGTGTTTTACTTTGCCCAGATCCACGAGAGGATCACTACCTGTGGCAGCTCCAGGCTAATGAGATGTATTTCTTCAATAACAAGGCTTCAGAGTTAAGATCACCTCATGATCTGTGGGCTGCAGAATGGATGTCGTGTTAAGAGACGTGAAATCAACATCAGTCTCCTCATCTGTCTCCATCAGAGCTCTTGCTTGACCAATGTGTCAATGAGCAGTCATGTTTTAAAAGCAGTCTTTTTTCTGATCAGTAGGTCTCAACAGTGGGCTTAAAGTCAGCCTTGCTGTAAACACATGTGCTGTCTCATCCAGGCCTTGTTCCGTTTCTAGGGCACAGGTGGAGTAGAGTTAGCATAACCCGTAAGGTCCAGGGAGTTTGGAATGGCACGTGAGCACTGACGTCAGGTTACAGTCCTCACTGGGCTGCATTAGCCCCTAACAAGAGAGTCAGCCTGTCCCTTGAAGCTCTGAAGCCGGGCACTGACTCCTCTCCAGCTGTGAAAGATCTAGATGGCATCTTCCAGTATGAGGCTGTTTCGTCTACACTGAGATCTGATGTTGAGCATCACCACCTTCATTATTAATTCTCTTAGCGGGACCTTCTGGAGAACTCGCTGCGGCTTCTCCATCAGCACCTGCTTCCTCACCTTGTACTTTTACAGAGACGACTTCTCTCCTTAAGCCCCGTGACCCAGCCTCCGCCAGCTTCAGACTCCCCTTCTGCAGCCTCCTCACCTCTCCCCGCCTTCACACACTGGAAGGAGCCAGGGCCTTGCTCCGGGTCGGACTCCGGCTTAAGGGGATGTCATGGCTGTTGGGTCTTCTGTCCAGGCCCTGGACTCTCCTCCCATCAGCTGTAAGGCTGTTTTGCCTTCTTGTCATTCTCGTGTTCACTGGGGTAGCATATTTCATTTATTTTGAGAGCTTTCTGTTTGCGTTTACAAGTTGGCTTCTTGGTACAAGAGGCCTGGCTTTCAGCCTGTCTTGGCTTTCAGCGTGGCTTCCTCCCAGAGCTCCATCACTTCTCGTCACGATGTAAAGAGAGGTGCGACTCTTCCTTTCACTTGCACACTTAGAGGTTATTGCGGGTTATTAATTGGTCTAGTTTCAGTATTGGTGCATCTCAGGGAACAGGGAGGCCGACTCGAGGGACAGAGATGGAGGAAGAGCTGGTCAGAACACACACACAGTTGTTAAGTTCTCCATCGTCTGTGGGCGTGGCTCGCAGTGCCCCGAGGCAGTTACGATAGTAACATCCCGGGTCACAGATCCCTGGATTGCCGTGACAAATGTAATACTCATGAGAAGATGTAAATCCTGCAAGAATTACCAACATGTGACACAGAGACATGAAGTGAGCAAATGCTGTTGGAACAGTGGTGCTGCTAGACTAGCTTGATGTGATGTTGCCATTTACCTTCAATTTGTAAAACAAAAAAAACCCAACGACAATATGAAGCACGATAAAGTAGTAAGTCGTCAGAGGGTCAGTAGTAGCCTCATGCTGTATCACGGTGTCTGTGGTCACTGACTTGCATCACCTCATCACGTAGGCAATTGATCATCTCATATTGTCATGGGGAAGAGTGAGTGCAGCACAGTGAGATATTTTGAGAGGCCGCATTCACATAACTCTTATTATAGTGTACTTTTGTAATTGTTATTTTTTTTAAGTTCACGTAAACCTTATTTTGAGAGAGAGCACGAGCAGGGAAGGAATGGAGAATCCCAAGCAGGCTCTGCACTGCCAGTGACTGACAGATGCGGGGCTCGAACTCACCAACCAGGAGATCATGACCTGAGCCGAAACTGAGAGCCAGACGCTCAACCGATTGAGCCACCCAGTCGGTGCCCCTATGATTGTTATGTTTTATTAGTAGCCTCTTACTATGTCTAAAATTTTAATTAGACTTTATCACAGGTATGTATGTATAGGAAAAAATATAGTGTATGTAGGGTTCAGTACTATCCTCAGTGTCCACTGGGTTCTTGGAACACATACCCCCAGGATAAGGGCAAACTACAGTAATCGGTGCTGTTTTTACCATGAACTTCTCAGGATATCAGGGTGGCAGATAATAAGACTAGAGGATAATTCAATTTGATTATTTAAAGACAAATAGCTTATAGGGGGAGAAATTGATTAGCTTTTTTTCCTCCTCCGATCTACATTTATTTCTTTTTCTTCCCCATCAACACTGTTCCTCTCCCCCAATCTAATTATGCCTGAAAGCACTTCCTGTATGGATGAAAACAGTCTTCTAAGAATACACGCGAATGAATTTGGTCATGTGTGGTCATCTATGATTTGGTTTTATTTCAGACTGCTTAAACATCACTGTAGGCTAATCAGTGACAAAACCCCAACATTTCAGTTGCTCGATTCGTCGTGATCAAGCTTAATTAAGTTTACTTAGAATTTTTGCGGTGAACATCTGCGCGTGGGATACCTCAACCTGAAATACTCCTGCTCTACGCCAGCATCCTGGTTAAGAGCGCAGGCTTTCGGGGACGCCTGGGTGGCTCAGTCAGTTGGGCGTCCAACTTCAGCTCAGGTCATGATCTCATGGATTATGCCCCTTCCCCACTCATCCTCTGTTTCTCTATCCTTCCAAAATAAATAGACATTTTTTTTTAAAAAAAAACAAACGAGCTTTTGATTCAGACCAATGGCTTGGGTTCCTGGCTGGCTGATCTCAGTGAGTACCTAACCCTCTCTAAGTTTTGTCATCTGTAAGAAATGGACATGATAGTAATAGCTTATTTTGCCAAGAGGTTGAAAGTTGGTCTAGGTTTATTCCTTTTCTGGTGATTTATATGTTCTTGTATTTTTTTTTTCCTTGTTTTCTGTTTTCGAAGTTTCAGTCTAGTGTTATGATACAGTTAAGATGAATATACTATTTTTTTGTTAAAGTTTAATTTAACTAATGGAAAGTTATGCATTTAATTATCCATTTAATTAATGGATAGCTGTATCAATACCAGCATGTATTTTCTCATTAACAAGTATCTCTTACTGATCATATGATTATATTGGCATTGGAGGTGTCTTTCCTTATGTAACTATGCAAACAGCATCTTATTCCTTCTTTTTGGACAAGGTATTTTGCATCGAAACATCTTGTTCTTAACAGAACTGTTTTTCAGCAAATGTCAAGCCAGTATCCATCCTTTATGTCACCGACAGCAAATATTATTAAATGGATAGTTATGCTAAAATTTTTCTTTTACATTTATTTATTTTTGAGAGACAGAGCACAAGTGGGGGAGGGGCAGAGAGAGAATGAGACACAGAATCCGAAGCAGGCTCCAGGCTCTGAGCTGTCAGCACAGAGCCTGACTCAGGGCTCGAACCTGTAAACTGTGAGATCATGACTTGAGCCGAAGTTGGACACTCAACCAACTGAGCCACCTAGCGCTCCAGTTATGTTTTATTTTTATATTTATATAGCTCCAATCTCCACATGAGTGGTAGCATTCTAGACTTCGAATCAGAAGGTTAAAGTAAATGTGAAAAGTCATTGACGCGTTGCTCACTTAAGACTGTGGACTAAAGATTATGCAGCACCCATAAGTACATGTTTGGTCTGACGGGGGCGTGAAGAAAATGAACAGTGAACACCTGTGTTTCCTAACCTGTATTTCAAGGATGTAAGTGAATATTCCGAAGATGAAGAGTTCAGTGAATATGTAGGATTGGACAGTAGTTTTATTGTATCTTTGGATATTACAAAACGCATTGTCAGAGTAAAAGTTTTCATAAGTTCTACAGTACAGGGCGCCTGGGGGGCTCAGGCGGTCGAATGTCCGACTTCGGCTAAGGTCGTGATCTCGCGGTTTGTGAGTTTGAGCCCCGCATCGGGCTCGCTGCTGTCAGCCTGTCGGCACAGAGCCTCCTTCAGGTCTTTTGCCCCCTCTCTCTTCCCCTTCCCCTTCTTTGCATACTCTCTCTGAAAAATAAATAAACATAAAAAAATTTTTAAAAAGTTCCGCGGTACAGAAACCATTTTAGCTTTATCTAGAATTTGCCTGGGTTATTTGTCCTTGGAGCCCTTTTATGAGGAGCATTGACCGCGTTAGGAAAATGCCAGTGCACATTCAGGCTCTGCAGGCAGTGTCAGAGCCTTTAAACTGGTGTTGCCACAGAGGGTTGTTCCTAGATTCTTCATCACATAGGCTTTGAGTATTGTTGCAATTTACATCAGACTCCAGAGGCCGAGGATGGAGGGACTGGCTTTTATCCTTTCCCTGCATAACATTTTCCAGCACTTCCTTCACATCCCTGGAAGCCAGCCTGACAGCATCTGTTAGGTTAGCGGGGAGCTCTGCGTCAGGTGGACGTGCATTGACCAAGGACAGGAAGACTCGATACAGGCCTTGGAGGTTCTACGTGCAGTTCCTCATTTGCAAAGATGCCCCTGCTTAACCCAGTAAGTTTTTTTCAGTAGAGCTTGATCATTTTTTAATCCAGCTACCTACCGCTGCATTGGATCAGAATTTGAGAGACCGTCACGGCTGTTGAGATGGAACAAGCCTACTTCGGCTTTATGAGGGTTTTGTAAAAGTAGTGTAGTTGTTCTGGCACAGCCGGAATCGCATTCTTTACTCTCTGGGTTACGAGGAGCGGCTGATGCTCCAAGTTCACTCTGATATTGTTAGCATTATTATTATTATTATTATTGTTTTTAAAAGATTTTATTTTGAAGTAATTTCTGCACCCATTGTGGGGCTCAAACTTACCACCCCAAGATCAAGATCAAGAGTCGCATGCTCTTCTGACTGATAACAGCCTGGAGACCCGACCCTGATATTATTAAAAGCAGTCAAGCATTTACTTCTGTCCTAAGATTTAGAAAATATGTGTATAAAAAGGTTAGGAAGAGCGTGCAGTGGCTAATGCCCCGTTTTAAGACTGTGTTGCTGGGTAAGTATGGCCTTAACCTGACCAAAAATTATAACTAGGAAACACTTAAGAACAGACTAAAAGCTCAGGTATGTAGTCAAGCTGACATATGGGTATGATATCATAAAGCCTCTCTGCACTCCATACTTACAAAGGTTTTCCTAGGATTTTTGGTGAAAACCACAGTAGCGTTTGCAAGTCTAGTGTGATCTCCATTTCTGCCCTTTAGCTGCATGCCCTTGTGCTGTGTCACCCCATTCTGGCCGACGCGTGCCACGGCGGCCGTTTCCCCAGGAGTCCTTGCCGTGTTACATGGCGCGAGGTTATGGTTAAGTGTGACGATTCTGTTGCCTGTGTGCTTGTGGTAGTCTCCAGGACCGGCCGCCCTGGTTTCGTTCAGCCTCTCTGTGCACCTGGCTCTGTTGACTCGACTGTATCAAACGTACCTAAACGGATTGCATTTCTGGATCTTACTGACCTCCGTAATCATGCTTCTGTTTCTCCGTTAAATGCTAAATAATCTGTAGCCTCATTATTACATGTGTCCCTAGCCTGAAAATACTGTGCATCCTGCCCAGAGAATGACCTCTACGCTCCTTAGCATGGCATACAGAAGTTTAAATGATAGAGTCTTTGTCGATTTTCCTAATCTTTTTCTTCACTTAAAAAATAAGTTTAAAAAATTTGAAACAACATTAAACACAGAAAAATTGCAAATACAGTGTAGTGTCTTTTCCCCTGAACCATTTGAGAGTAAGTTGCATATTCATGTCCTATATCACCCCCAAACATTTTCATGTGTATTTTTGATATTTTTTTGCATAAATACGATGCAACTATTAAAATCAAGAAACTGACACTAATGTGTTACTGTCATCTAATCTTTCAGGTTTTGTCAGTTGTGCTGGTAATAGTTTTATAGCAAAAGTTCAGACTCACAGGTTGCATTTGGATGTCATGTCTTTCAGTATTCATTCGGTCTGGATTAGGGCTTCAGGTTTTCCTAAACTTTCTTGACTGAGACATTTGAAGATTATTGGCCAGTTATTTTGCAGCCTTTGTGATAGCCCTGAATTTGGGTTTGTTTCTTCCTGAAAATACATCTTTGGCAAGAATGTCCCAGAAGGGATTGCACGCAACCCTTTTATGTGGACCTCCTTTTCATCTAGTTCAGCCTTCAGCACCCTACTCTGGTCCACCATGACTTCTGTCTCCACCTGTGCCTACTTTGATCTGTGTGTCTGTAATTTTGTTTAGATTTATTTCCCATTCTCAACTTTAAAAAACAAAAAAAAAAATCTTTTCAAAATATATATAGAGAGTGGCTTTTACTCTTTTTGGTATATATTCCTTGAATTTTGGCCAGTGTAGACCACTAGTGGAGTCAAGATGCAGAGTAGTTCCATTCACCGCCCCCCCCCCAAAATGTTCTCTTGTGTTGTTGCCCTTTCGCACCACACTCATCTTTTGCTCCAGCGGTAGTGAAGTGTTGACTATTCTATGGCTTTTCACGCATTGGTTAATTTGTTTGGAAACTCATCTTCCATACCACCTCCCCCCCTCCGGCCCTCCTGTCCCAGTACACATAGCGCATAGTAGGCCTTTGGTAATGTTGTTGGGTGAATTAATGTGGTTCTACTTGCTTTAGACAAGGCTGAAAGCAGTAGGTTTGATCTCGAAGCCCTGCGTGAAAATGTTTGTATGTCAAGGACTTTCCTCGTTGATTTGTCCTGATTTATTTTAGAAGTGATTTCTTACGAGTAGTGGTTTATAACCCCCTCCCTTAGCAGTTGGCAATCTGTACACAAGTACTTCGTGGGGTGGAGGGAAGGAGAGGGTGCTACTGTTTAAAGGAATAAGATAAAATCAAGTAACGTTTAACTTGTCAAGTTAAAATTGTCTTACTTAAAATATGTCTTTATAACTGCACAGTGTACGACATAAACTTTAAAGTCTGGTGATTATGAGTTGAACGCACAAATACATTTCATTCCCTCCTACCGTCTTCTAAAACTCTAGTGAAGGAATGTTTTGAAAAGTCATGAACCTCCAAGGATGAGGAAAACTGGGGAGGTTCTCTGGCAGGGAAGTTGCAGGAGCCGAAACGTCAGCAGATGAGCAAGGACAGAGTTAGCAGATCTGAGGAAGTTGCATCCTCAGTTAATACTAGTGAAAGCTGAGTACTTCCCCAGTTTACCTGGCAGAATCCTCAAACATCTTAGAAATTGGTATCTTCAGGAACCTCTGAAAGTTGAGGGGGGGCGTGGGGTAAAATATGGAGGATCGCCTGGAACTGTTTTATAAGCAGTAGGAACTCTCAAGCCTTCCCTGCCCCGTGCACTGGGCTACAGTAGTCTTCTTCCCGGGGAGATCGGATGGTTATTCTCAGTAAAACAGAGGCTCTCTGGGTTGAGGGTAGTTTAGGGTGGGCATTTCATACTGAAAATACAATGAAAAAATGTTTATTGACTTCTACTTGGCTCCCAGAATGCTGGCAACAGGCCTTCATCAAGGACAGAAGAGTCTTCTCAGGTGACTCTGACCAGCCTGAGAAGACGACCCAGTGGCGTGAAGACATCGGGGATCCTTTAGGAGAGGGCAAGGCAGTCATGCTGCAGTGAAGGCCATTGGTCCATGGGTTTCACCCAATGGTTCCAAGCTTCAGATTGTCTTTTCATTTTCTCATACTTAATGTGGCATGAGTAGAAATATGAATGGGAAACCAAAGATTGCCAGCTACCCAAGTAAGGCATAGCTCCACATAAGCAAACACACAGACCAGAAAAAAGGGCAACTTACACGAACCAGACTCTGTAGGGGAAGCATAATTTCAAAAACAAAGCTATCAGTATCCTTAGAGTTAAGAGAAAAACCATGAATTAAGTCAGGATGTCTTAAAAGGGAATAAAAGAGAATGAAAAAAATTCTTTGACATTAAAAATGTGATAGCTTAAATTAAAACCTCAGCACAGAGTTGGAAAGTGAAGTAGAAAAAGTTTCTCAGGAAATAGAGCACTACAAAGAGGAAAAAGGAGAGGAGGAAAAAACTACAAAGAGGAAAGAGGAGAGAGCTAGAACCTTTTAAGCCAGTTTAGGAGGCCTGGATACTAATCTGAATAATAGGAGTTTCAGTAGGGAGAGCAGACGGAAGGAATTCATCATGAAATAATTCCAGAAAATGTTCTAGAACTGAAGCCTATGAGTTTTTCTGTATTCAGCACAATGGGTGGAAATAAATTCACATCAAGATTCACAACCAGTAAACTGTGGAATTTTCAGAAATTAGGACAAACAACAAGACCCAGAAAGTATCCAGAGAGAAAGGATACAAAGAATCGGCAATCAGAAAGGCTTTGGGCTTCTCAGCGAGACTGGAGGATAGAAGACGACGTGAATGTTGGAAGTCTGTGCCCAAATTCTCAATCAAGTACGAGGACGGGATAAGGACTCTTGTAGACCTGGGAGTTTTCGAAAACGTTCACTTTCTGCCATCTCTGGGCTCGCGATGAGGTAAGCAGCCCGCCATCCAGGCTCACCCGGGACTGAGGTGTTCTTCCATATTGGGGACTCGTGCCAAAACCAGGGAGATCCCAGGGAGACTCTGATGAGTTGGTTGTCCTGGCCGGAAGTTAAGATGAGGGGATATAGCATAGGAAGCAGGAGATACAGAACAGGGGAGGGAAGCAGGGCTTTCCTAGGACGATGGCGAAGGGAGAACACAGATCGGTAGCTTTGCACTTGACACCGAGGTCATTGGAGCCAGATAGAGACTTCACTACCGATGTGAGTGGACCTCTGGAGAGAGTCTGGGGTTGCTTAGAAAATGAAGCAAATGAGAAGGCAATTATTGAGAATGTAAAGGTTTGTAGAGGAGAGAAAAATACTAATTTACATGGCTCTAGTCATGGAAACACTGAATATTGATCTGACCGGAATTGTGCTGTAACTTTTTTGGGAGGGTGGTATGGGAAGGGCAAGTTGTTTTCAGTGAGGAGGATGGGACTTACTGGGCCTGATGTTTTTCTTAAAGTGACCGTTGGGTCTGAGTTCATGAATAGGTGATAAAAATGAAAACTTAAAAAAAATAGCTGTCCTTTTTGCGGAGTTAAAAAGTCCCAATTTCTGGGGCACCTGGGTGGCTTAGTCGGTTAAGCGTCCGACTTTCGCTTGGGTCATGATCTCGCGGTTCGTGGGTTTGAGCCCCGCGTCGGGCTCTGTGCCTGGAGCCTGTTTCAGTCTGTGACTCCCTCTCTCTCTGACCCTCCCCTGCTCATGCTGTCTCTATCTCTCTCCTAGAAATAAATAAAAAACATTAAAAAAAAAAAAGTCCCAATTTCTTTACACTTTTCTCATGATCTTATTTCCAGGCTTTTTTTCTAAGTCCTGTTAACCAGATACAGTGAATAAGAGGTTTAGAATTTATCAGTGTATTGTTTGAAGAGATGAGTCACTTCTTTATTTTTTATTTTTTTATTTTTATCTTTTAACGTTTATTTCTTTTTTTGAGAGACAGAGAGAGACAGAACATGAGCAGGGAAGGGGCAGAGAGAGGGAGACAGAGAGAGAGGGAGAGACAGGATCTGAGGCAGGCTTCTGGCTCTGAGCTGTCAGCACAGAGCCCGATGTGGGGCTCGAACCCACAGACCGCGGGATCATGACCTGAGCCGAAGTCGGATGCTCAACCAACTGAGCCACCCAGGCGCCCTGAGATGAGTCACTTCTTTATAGTGATTGTTCTTATGGCTGGCAATTTATAAATAGCCTTTGTTTATTCCTGAAAAAGCAGCGTAGGACAAATTCCATGTATTTGTGTTAACGATACACAGATCCTTCAAATGTTACACAGACACGCACATAGTATCCTTATTTATGGAATTGGACACAGACCGAAAGAACTCCACCATAGCTATACAGACAAAATAAATCACACGAGTGATGTAAATGGTGGGTATAATGATCACTTCTGTCCACTAGTGAGCTACCAGGGACCATGAGAGGAGGCATCAGAACTCTTGTCAGACGCATGAGTGCGGGGTAGCTCTGCGTCAGTGGTGCCCGGCTGCTTGTGGGTCTCCTGAAATGCAGGCCGGTCCTTGAAGATGGAAAGGATTGCTTCCTGTCAAGTGAGACTCTTCTTGTAGTGGATTTCAGCCATTCACGGAGAACATATTTTGAAATCTAAATCATTGAGCTGTCCTTCTTTCTGTTTTAGGGCTGAGTTAAGAGAAGTCTGTTTTAGGGAGTGGCAGAAATGTAGGCATACATGGAAAGTTGACCCATTTTGGGCCAGGTTGCGGACTGCTCCAGGTTTTCAGAGGATGACTTCAGTATTTAATGGGAACGTGAGGATGCGTGTTGGAATGCACACCCCTAAGCAGATGATCATATTGAGTTATTGCTGTGGCCTTTATGTGAGTGTCTCTAAAACTTGTATGTTATAATTGTAATCCCCAAAGAGATGATGGTATAAGGTCGCACCTAAGTGGGACCTTAGGTGCTTAGGTCATGAGGGTGATCCCTCACCAATGGGACTAGAACCTTTCACCTTGTGAGGATGCAGTGAAATGGTGCCAGCTAGTGACCAGGAAGAGGGGGCTTCACTGGAATGCAGTCATGCTGATATTGATCATGCACTCTGACCTCGCACGATTGTAAGAAACACATTTCTGTTGTTTATAAGATATTCCGCCCGTGTTACTTTGTTACAGCAGCTTAAAGGACTAATACAGCTAATACAGTTATATAATCCTTTGTTTCCTTATATTAGATAGTCCTTTGATTAGTTTGTTGATTACTTCTGTTGTTCAAGGTTATTTTGATTCTCTTCTCCAGTTTGTTGGACACTTATTTTGTTGGTGATTGTGTATTTAAAAAGTTCTTTTTTTAATTAAAATTTTTTTAACATTCAGTTTTGAGAGAGCGAGAGAGAGAGAGAGAGAGCGCACGCTGGAAGAGGGTCAGAGAAAGAGAGGGAGATACAGAATCTGAAGCAGGCTCCAGGCTCTGAGCTGTCAGCACAGAGCCCAACGCGGGGCTCAAACTCAGAAACGGTGAGATCGTGACCTGAGCCATCAGACTCTTAACTGACTGAGCCACCCTATTTAAAAAGTTCTGAGGGAAAAAAAAGTTTTTGGGGCATCTGGCTGGTCCAGTAGAGCGTGTGACTTTTGATCTCTAGGTTGTGAGTTTGAGCCCCACGTTGGGTATAGAGATTACTTATAAAAATAAAATCTTTAAAAATTTAAAACAAAAAAGTTCTGTAGTTACTCTCCTGTTTTACTTAAAAGAGAAAAAGAAGACATTAAAGATATAAAGCCATAGGTAAGATATTTATGTCGGTGATCATTTTTTAGTTTCTAGATTTAATGCCTTTACTTGAAATCAAGTAGATAGATACTAACCAGAGTGCTTGGATCCAACATTCGTAGTTTAAAATAGTCACTTAGGGTCAGGATGAAGTATTTATGACAGTGTAGTGTATTTTGTTTCCAGTTAGGTATGTTACTAAAAAATACAACTTCAACTATCCCATTTAAAGAAACGAAGAAGTAAAAGGAAATGATGTAATATAAGTAGTATTTGCAAATGATAAAGGAATTTTCTCCCCAGCGGTGGTGACATTTCCTTTGCAGCAGCATCTGACGTTTCAGCTCTAAAATAATACGAAGATAATTTTGTAAGAGGATGTGGTTTTGCAATAGAAATTATTTAGACTTTAAACAGTTTTAATTGTTAAGTGTTCATTAATGTTAAGATATTTTCAGGTAAAGCTATCTTCACTATATTTTTTTCCCTGAAATGGTCTACATGTGGCTAAAATTGTATTCCAGTCCAAACTTCTTGTTTTGAAAATCCGGAAAGTTTTATGAAGAAATACCAGGGAAACGTTTAGTTCAGTCTACTGTCCTTTACCAGAAGGCCTTTCACTTTATTTAACTGCTTCAGCTGATGTTTTTAGATGTCAGTGCTGTTCATTTCTTTCTTTTTAATGTTTGTTTATTGTGAGGGAGAGACAGAGTGTAAGCAGGGGAGGGGCAGAGAGAGGGGGAGACAGAATCCGAAGCAGGTTCCAGGCTCTGAGCTGTCAGCACAGAGCCCAACGTGGGGCTCGAACCCACGAACTGCGAGATTGTGACCTGAGCTGAAGTCGGACGCTCAACCGACTGAGTGCCCCCCAGGCGCCCAAGTTCTGTTCATTTGTGAAGGTCACTAGCCTCCGTAATGTGGAGAGTTTTCTATGATTGTGATGTCTTAGCAGGTCGGATGTGGAGTTTTGGGGATAACCAGTGCCTTTTGTTCAGTTTAGTCTAATTTTCTCTTGAGTGTTGAGGTTCTAGCACCAACATACACATGTCCCTGTCTAGTTTATACATGTATGCAGCCAAATTAGTAAAACCAAATACACGGCTTTCTTTAGGTTATTACTACGAAAAGTGGTACAAGGTGAGCGAGGGCAGTTTAATGCTTGAATTTCTGGTACTGTTTGGTCATAATTTAACTTGTGGTTATTTTGTGTGCGTGTGTGTTGGGTGTGATGTAAATGCTCCCTGATCCTGGGCCTCGGACACATGTCTGAGTTTGGAATCGCGGTAGAACTCTGGGGAGAGAGGCCGGCTGCCTGAGATTCTTACGCAGCGCACACGAGCTTGTGCGCGTGTGTATGTGTTTTGAGATGTTTGAAAATACAGCCCTCCCTCTTGTTTCCCCCAGCTTCCTATCTATCTCCTTCCTTCCTTTCACCTTTTTTCTTTTTGTGGTAAACTATGCATAACAGTTTGTCATGTTAACCCATTTTTAAGTATCTAACCCAGTGACGTTCATTACAGTCATGGTGTCATGCAGCCATCCAGGCTCTGTTGCTAGAACTTCTTCATCAGTCCAGACAGAAACTTTGTGCCCCTAACACAGTAACCCTCCATTCTCCTCTCCCCGCAGCTCCTGGGAGCCCAGAATGTACTTTATGAATTTGCCGCTTCTGGAAGTTTCATAGAGGTGGAATCATACAGTATTTAACCTTTGGTATCGGACTTGTTTCCCTTAGCATAGTTTTCAGGGTTTCTCCACCCTGTAGCGTGTATCGGAATTTGACGGATTTTTAAGGCTGAATAATACACCGTTGTCTAAATAGACACTGCGTTTTCTTGTCCGTCTATCAGTGAACATTTAGATTGTTTCCACTTTTTGGCTATTATGAATAACGTTGCGCTGAAACTTTGTGTTTAAGTATCTGAGTTCCTATTAAAATTCTTGAGGGGCACCTGCCTGGCTTAGGAGAGCCCGCGACTTGATTGCAGGGTCGTGAGTTCAAGCCCTATGTTGTATATAGTGTTTACTTAAAAAAAAAAAAAAAATTCTTTAGGTACATACCTAGGCATGGAATTGCTGGGTCCTACAGTTTTTTATTTTTATTTATTTTTTATTTATTTCTGAGAGAGACCGACAGTGTGAGCAGGCGAGGGTCAGAGAGAGAGAGGGAGATATAGAATCTGAAGCAGGCTCCAGGCTCTGAGCTAGCTGTCAGCACAGTGCCCGTTGCGAGACTCGAACCCACGAACCGCCAGATCATGACCTGAGCTGAAGTTGGATGCTTAACCGACTGAGCCACCCAAGCGCCCCGGGTCCTACAGTTGGAGGAAATGCCCAACTTTTCACAACAGCTGCACTACTTTCCAGTTTTATCGGCAGTGTACTTAGGTTTCAGGTTCTCTGTCTCCTTGTCAATACTTGGTATTTTGCATTTTTTCATTATAGCCACCCTGGTGTGTGTGATGTGGTAGCTTGTAGTTTTCATTTGCATTTCTGCAGTGATGAGTGGTGTTCAGCATCTTTTCATGTGCTTATTAGCCATTTATATTTTTTCTTTGGAGACCTGTCTGTTCCAGTCATTTGCCCATTTATAATTGGGTGGTTTGTCTTTTTATTGTTGAGAGTTCTAAGTTCTTTATATATTGTGGATATTAATCCCTTATCAAGATAAATGATTTGCAAATATTTTCTCCCATTTGGTGGGTTTCCTTTTTGCTCTACTGATAACTGTCTTTTCTTTATTTTCATGAAATCTAGTATATCTGTTTTTTTCTTTTGTTACCTGTGCCTTTGGTGCCTTATCTAAGAAATCATTGCCAAGTCCACTATCATGAAGCTTTTCCCCTATGCTTTCTTCTAAGAGTTTTATAGTTCAGCTTTTATATTTAAGTTATCAATACATTTGGAAGTATTTTTTTACATTTTTAATGATTTTTTAAATGTTTGCTTATTTTTGAGAGAAAGAGAGACAGAGCATGAGTAGGGGAAGGGGCAGAGAAAGGGGGAGACACAGAATCCAAAGCAGGCTCCAGCTGCAGAGCTGTCAGCACAGAGCCTGATGCAGGGCTTGAACCCACAAATCGTGAGATCATAACCTGAGCTGAAGTCGGACACTTAACTAAGTCACCCAGGTGTCCTGGAATTAATTTTTGTATGTGGTGTGATGTAGAGGTCTAGCATCATTCTTTTGTATGTGGAAATCAGTTATCCTGCATAGTTTGTTAAAGAGATCATTGTTTCTCCACTGAACGGATTAAGCATCCTTTGAAGCATCAACTGGCCATAGACGTATGGGTTATTTCTGGAGTCCAGTTCTATTCCCCTGATCTGTATGTCGATTCTGTGCCAGTACCACATACCCAAGTTCTCATTACTACCGAGCTTTGTAGTACAGTACAGAATTGGGAAGTGTCGTTCTCTGCCTTTGCTCTTCTCTTTTGAGACTTTGGCGATTCTGGTCTCCTTGCAATTCCGTGCAAATTTGAGGATCGGCTTTTCCATTTCTGCAAAAAAGACTGTGGACTTTTTGATGGGGCTCCCCTCCCTCTTTAGTAACAACACTTGGTTGACTGCGTTCTGGCTTTCTTTGTGGTCAGGTGAATCCACGTGGCTAGTCCTGGTCGGTTGCTGTAATGTAAGTGGAAGTCAGAAGTGCTATGGGTTATTTATCAGGAGTTTTATTGACAGAGGTGAGCCTTCCCCCACTCTGTTCCCTTCTGCTGCACAGAGCACACGTGATGTCTGCAGAGCCGGGACCGCGAGGCGGGGGGTGAGCACGGATGGCCTCGTGGTGAACCAAGGGCATCTGGGTCCCTGGCGACTTGGTCAAACTGCCTTGCCAGCTGTGGACTGCTTAGCTTCAGACTTTCTTTACTTAAAAAGAAAGATTTTTATTTTGTTTAACCTGTGTTCAATTTGCATTTTCTGTGTGGTAGAGCTGAACTAAATTGATACACTTTTCCCACTACGAATTAATTTGGTTATCTCTTCCTTGTGTGCCGCTCTGAGGGGAGGGAGGAAGAGAATATACTGCCAGCATTGCTGGAACTGTGATTAATGTAAGCATTTTGTATTGTATATATATCCTTTGTGAGTTTAACCGTGGAATTATTTTTCCTGAATATGTAATATTAGCATGTTGGCCCAAAGAAAGCCTTCAATAAGTGTTAGTTATCATTATCTCCAATATTGTATCATCCTAGCCTCTTTTTCTATATTATTGTAGACTTTTCATAATTACCATTTTCAAAATCTTAATATTCCACTAAATAGATACACAATTATTGGGCACTACAATATTTTTTGAATAGTTAAGCTATTTCCAGTTTTCTTTAGCTGTTATAAATAGTGCTGTTGTAGACTGATCTGTGTTTAATTGTGATTTTATTATGAGCTAGGGCCGTTTTTCAAAGCAGCCTTTGCCCCTGCCTTTATAACGAAGTAGTGAAGAAAATGGGAAATAGGTCTTTTTTTAAGTGACTTTATCATAATAGCCGTGCCTAGCAATCTGATAGCTATCGGGGATACAGACTTCTCTGACAGTAAATGATAGTAGTTGAAGGTTGTATAGCCCATTCATTACAAATTCCATGAGCTGGAGGATTCAGCTCGGTCGACTTCCCTCTTTGTGATAATGTTTAGAAATTGTAAGCAATTAAGGATTAAAAGGTGATTAAAAATGTACCAATCTCAACAAATATATACCACAGTTCCCAATTTACAACACATATCACTATTTTATTTTTTTTTACAGTTTATTTTGAGAGAGAGGGAGAGAGAGTGAGCAAGCAAGCGTCTACAAGTAGGGGAGGGGCAGAGAGAGAGAGAGAGAGAATCCCAAGTAGTCTCCGCACTGATGGTGTGGGGCTTGAACCTATGAACCACGGGATCATGATCTGAGCTGAAGTCGGATGCTTAACTGGCTGAGCTCCCCAGATGCCCCCCCTTATTACTATTTTAGATTGTGTATGCTTGTTACTATTTGATTAATATAACGTATTAATCTTCCCTACCAGAGAAGGGAATGTGTCTGTTTTGCTTCTCACTTCATCCCCAATACCTAACACAAGTACTTGGTATATTACAGGCACTCAGATACTTCATTTGATAAATGAAAGAATTGGTGAATGGACATTGAAATAATTAGGCAATTAAATTAAAGTTATTTGAATACAGTTCACTCTCAACATCAAGTCAATTGTTGTGATGAAGAAAAAACTTCTGAAATTCCTACTTTATTATTTTTTTTAGAAATCTTTTTTTTTAATGTTTTTTTATTTATTTCTAGGAGAGAGAGAGACAGCGTGATCAGGGGAGGGTCAGAGAGAGAGGGAGTCACAGACTGAAACTGGCTCCAGGCTCTGAGCTGGCAGTCAGCACAGAGCCCGACGCGGGGCTCGAACCCACAAACCGCGAGATCATGACCTAAGCGAAAGTCGGATGCTTAACCGACTAAGCCACCCAGGCGCCCCTGAAATTCCTACTTTAAAGCAATTCTGTAGAAATTAAGAAAGAAATAGATATATGACAAAGAGGGTAATCTAAATACCAAAATGTTTAAGTCTGTAGACTTTTGGTTTTATTTGAATGATCATGACAACATCCAAGTAGAATGTTCAGGAGTCATAAAGATGGATCAGAAGTCAAATGGTCATTAATGATAAATGGCAGTAATTAAATCCAAACAATTATGGAATGCTTACTTTGTGCTGGATAATTGTACTAGGTGTGGAAGGTGGAAAGAAATACAATAATATTATTAAAATGTTTTTAACCCCCATGATCCTCTTTATAAGTAAAGTTTTAACAAATTTAGAATTTTGATTTTAGAATTAGTGGAAAATAGTAAGATTATGACCAGATTATTTTAAGATCTGTTAAACTTTCAGTGCGTCTTCTAGGTAATAGAAGAACATTTGAATTCAGCGACTCATTTGTTAAATCAAACTATTTTCAAAATACTTGTTTTACTGCCATTCT
The DNA here is from genome assembly GCF_003009895.1 of Hyaena hyaena. Classification (NCBI taxonomy): domain Eukaryota; kingdom Metazoa; phylum Chordata; class Mammalia; order Carnivora; family Hyaenidae; genus Hyaena; species Hyaena hyaena. The sequence goes on along the minus strand of NW_024080735.1, from coordinate 3,438,563 downwards.
ATCGAAAATAATTGGAATAATATGATTATACCTATTTCACTTTTATGTCCCTTAAGATGGAAATATGGAAACTCTTGTACATCTGTAAAAATAACTACATAGTGATATGTAGTTATCATTTGAAATAGAAAAAAATCATCTTAGACTTTATATTTCTTCTTTTTGAAAAACGTTTATTTTGTGGGGGAAGAGAATGAGCGGGGAGGGGCAGAGGGAGAGAGAGAATCTCAAGCAGGCTCCACACCGTTAGTGAGGAGCCCAACGCGGGGCTCGGTCCCATGAACTGTAAGATCATGACCTGAGCCAAAATCAAGAGTCAGTTGCTTAACGGACTGAGCCACCCTGGCGCCCTATATTTCTTCCTTTAAACAGTGATACTTTAAAAACTACTGTAACATGTCTGTTGTAGACCTTAGACCTTTTCGTTATTTTTCAACGGTCTTTTCTTTAAAACGAACCTGAAAGGAATTCTGTGAACATTTGTATTTTATTTCTTGAATTTATGATTCTGTAGCAGAAACAGGTCACATTTCTAATGGTACAAAGCCCTGACTTAAGTGGTTGAAGTAAAAAGAAACAATTTAAAGGCTCGTATGGTAACAAGAAAAAGTTGTTGATTAGGCAACAAAAATGGGGTTGATGTGTGCTTTTGGCATAAGTCACTAAAAATCCAGTGCACACTGGTTTAAGCAATAAGGAATGTTCTCCTGACTAACCTATCAAGAGTGGAAGTAGGGCGAGCTGCTGGGGCGCGCGGCTCAACAGTGTTCCCACACATCCGGGTCCTTTCAGTCTCCCAGCTGCCAGAGTCTAGTCTTCTCGTAACACTATTTTCCTCCAGGGTTGTAGGCACTGGGACAACCCGGTTCCCTGTTCAGGTGGAAGAGAGAGAGAGACAGACAGACAGACAGACAGACATGGCTTCCTGTAACCTCTCAAGAGGAGCTAGACTTTACCTTGGCAGAAACACCCAGAAAATCTCCTGTCTGGTCTTGATGACCAGAGTAGGTCTCACGTCTGGTCTTGAACTAGTCGTTGCAATGGTGGGATTATTAAGGTACACGGCCTGTGTGAGGGCAGCGTAAGTAACAGTGTTAGATGTCCATTTAGGAAGAGGGAGTGGATTCTGGATAAACCACAGACCGTCTCCACCACGACTGGCTTGGTACTTTGCAGTTTTTCCACAGCATTTTCTTCAGGGATTATCAGCAGTGAAGGCTTCTTTGCCTTTTCCCTGCCTCGAAGTAATGCCTCCTCTACTGTGTGGTTTTGATTTAATGATTCTGAGTCAGTGTTACTGTGTGGAAGAGAGAAAAGGATGCATTATAGATATCTATAATTAAATTTTAATTTTAAGATTGCAGTCGTCATTCAAATGCTGCTTTTCCCAGCCACGTGCTCTTCCATTGACTTGGCCTCTCTGAATGCCTATAACACTTGTTTATGGTGCTCATTTGGGTGCCACCATGAATTATCGTAGATTATATTAATTATCTTTTTATATATGTTACCCCAAGGAGTGTCTCTGTGTCTCTAACACAAATTCCAGTAGGTATTTATTGTTGGTGAAGTCTGCAGAGGGCGTGGTGAGGAGGTCTGTTTAAAGTTAATTCAGTGAACATTTATCGCGCGTAATAAATGTTATGTGTATAATGGGGTGTGGGAGTTGTGTGTATGATGGAGTGTGGGAACAGTAAAGATGGACAGTGTGCAGCGCCTGCCCACAAGGAATTAAGCAGGATGGTAAGTGCATGAAGGAGGCACAAGAGAGAAATTGGTTTTGATGAGGAGAGTGGCGAACGGAGAAGGATCAGTCACGGAGGTGACGTTGGAGCTGACCCTTAAGAGGTGTTTTGTGAATCATGTAGGAGGACGGCAGCTTAGATGAAGAGGAGAACAGTGCAACCAAGGGTACGAGGCAGGAAAGCTCAAAGTCATGTGCCTGGAGCAGAGGGAGGGAATCATGGGAAGTATACTTGGAAGGATGAGTTGGGGCCGTTTCGGAAGGCTTACTGCATAATTTGAATTTGACTCTGGACAGTAGAAAGCCATTGAATATACATTTGTTTGTAAAGCAAGGAGACTTGGAAATTACCTTCTACCAGAATGGAAGTAGCTTTAAGATTTGTAGTCTTTTGTTACGATAGAATGTTTTTGGAGTACACTCACTGATTCATTTTAACCAGTGTGTATTGCATACATCACCTCCTAAGTGGTGTGTACCAGTTTCTGGAGACACAGCAGTGACCAGGACAGGTAGGGCTTGTCTTGTCACACAGCTTACATCAGAATTTGTGTGTGTGTGTGTGTGTGTATGTGTATGTGTGTGCGCACACGTGTGTGTGGTAGTGGGGGGAGTCAGGACATAAATGTGAACATAAATAGGATTATTTTGGATATTGGTAGGAGCCATAAAGAAAAGTATGGCAGGACAGAGTGTTTTGGGTGGTAATTGAGGTCTGTTGGTCATGGTGTGGAGCTCATGTTTCCGGGCTGGGTGACTGGATGAATGACAATGGCCCAAGGTTTATTGAGCAGTTACAGTCAAGGTTATGTTACTTACTCAGCACCAACCTTGCAAGCAGGCCTTTCTTTTTTAAAAAAAATCTTTTAATGTTTTTTTTTTTTTTAAATATTTATTTCTGAGAGAGAGAGCGAGCGAGCAGAGGAGGGTCAGAGAAAGAGGGAGATACGGAATCTGAAGCAGGCTCTAGGCTCCGAGCTAGCTGTCAGCCCAGAGTCTGCCGTGGGGCTCAAACTCACGAACCGTAAGATCATGACCTGAGCCAAAGTTGGACACTTAACCGACTGAGCCACCCAGCATTTCAGCAAGCAGGCCTTTATGAGCATAGCAGCCTTGACCTGTGATGCTACCTCTTTTCAGCACAACATGAAGTAGTAGTTTTGGAGGTAGGAGAGCGTACGGAGATTGTCGGGAAGATTGTGTCCGTGTGAAATGTGTGGTGATGGAGTTAAGCAGTCAGTGTGGTTGTGTTTGTTTTTTCCTCTCTAGCTACATCCAGCTGGTCAGGAGTGGGTGGAATTGCAGTTTTAACTGGGGTGTACCAAAATAGTTTGACTTGCTCAAGAATGGGGGTATGGGGTTGCTCCTTTCTCGCTCCAGTCTGAGGCAAAGGCAGTGATTTCTCCAATTTTATTGACCATTAATACTGCCACCATATGTCCTAAATGATTCTCTCCCTCGTGAGAGGAGCAGACAGGACTCACAGAGGGTAGAATTCAAACAGAATAACCTGGATATCTTCAAGAAAAGCAAATCACCAGATCCTGATAACTTTTCGTTGTGACTTTTTTGGGGTCCCTTTACTTGGTTTGGTTCTGGGCCAGTTATTTCAGGGCTAGAAGGGTGGAATTTGGGTGTCATTTCGGGGCCAGGTGGATGGAACCAAGAATGCAGATTTTGGTTTGCCTTTTGTAGGCATATGTTGTTATTGAACAGTTACTTACAATGTAAGTTACGTAGGATGTAAGTAACCGCAACCTCAAAAAATGTGGTTCTTAAGTTAGCGTTTACATCCAAGTGACTCACGTGGCTTTTTAGGAGACTGTATGATTTAAGAAAAAATAAATAAAAGAATGTATGATTTTAATTCATTTCCAGAGATTATGATTCACTTAACTCCGGTTGGAGACCAGGGTGTGTAAATTTAAAAAAATGCTTCCCTGTTGATTCTAATGTGCACTTCTGATGAAGAGATACAGTTCCAGACTGGAGGATGTCCGCTTACTCTTGATATGTTTTGGACCCTCCATTAATGAACCTGTGAAGGCAACTTGTTTTGCTCCTTGTTTTAGACCAGAAACCAGAAGAATTTTGTCGTGTTGAGCCATGTATCTGTATGGAAGACTGCACAGCACTGTCTGGACCATGTTTTTCCACCTAGAGTTGTAGGTCAGAGAATCTTTTTGTTGGCCTGTTTAGAACTAAGTGGACCTCCTTCCCTCCCTCTCTCTTTCTCTTTCTTTCTTTCAAAAATTTTTTATTTTTGAGAGAGAGAAGGAGCACACATGTGCCAGTATGAGCAGGGGAGTGGCAGAGAGAGGGGGACAGAGCATCTGAAGCAGGCTCTGCGCTGCCAGCAGAAAGCCTGACATGGGGCTCGAACTCATTAACTGTCAGATCACAACCTGATCCAAAGTTGGACGCTTAACTGGCTGAGCCACCCAAGCTCCCCAAAACGAAGTGGATTTCTGATAGGAGAACATTGTTTTCTAACAAGAAACTTGACTAGTTTTGTCCTAAAATTTAGGCTCAGGAACTAACTTAGTATTTCTTTAGGAATCCTAGATTGAGAACTTAGTACACTGTCTTCCGTGCTGTTAGGTTCAGGCACTCCGTGTGATTTCAAGGAGAATAAAATGTCAAAAAGTAAATCAAGAATTTTTGTAGGAAGTAAAAATCCTTGTAATATTTTTAGTTTCAAATAATCAAGGTGTATTAGTAAATATGCATCACACCATAGCATCGTACCTGATGTGACAAGAGAAAGCATTAATTTCTAAACAGTCATTTCCTGTTCCAGAAGGAAGAGTTTCTGGATTGTTCATTAGTTACTTAAAACAGTGTAGTAAAGCATTTTGAAAGTAAATAGCACAAACTTACAGCACAAATATTTTCATCACAAACAGAATCTTCCTACTTGGTTCTTAAATACTTTGCATTAATGCAGAGAGTGGGAAGTAAGACAAACTGCGTATAGGCTCTCAGTAGATAACGGTAGTAAAGTGTTTTCAGGATAACAAATGAAGCCTCTCATTTTTATGGTGGCTTAAATACTTTCTGCTCATTTATATTCCTCTTGTTTATGTGCATACAGAAAGCCTATATAAGAACTTTCTATATCATTTAACGTCAACAGATTCACAGATGTTTGCTCACAAAAATATTTATGAGACTAACTTCCGTGCATCTATTCAGGATGTTGCTGTTGCTTCAGTGTGTGGTTCGTGTTGCTTAGAGCACTCGAACTCTGCCACTAAAACAGAATAGCGGAAAATTTTCTTTAATTTTCAGGAAAGATTAAGTCCGTGGGTGGCATTTTCTGAAAGTTTTTCCTCATGATTTTAAAAATAGTTATTTTTAAAACTTGCAGTAAAATAATATATAACAGTTACCTTTTTAATCATTTTTAGGTGTGTGGTTTGGGGTCGTCAAGTGCATTTATGCAGCCATCTCTACCATCCACTCATGGGGCTTTCTCATCTTCCCAAGCTGCACCTGTTCGTATTAAAAATAACTGCCCATTATTCCCGACCCCCCTCCCCGCCCCCGCACCTGGCAGCCCATTCTGCTTTCTGTCTGAATTTCACTGTTCTAAATCCCTCTTGAGTGGAATCCTACTGTGTGTCCTTTTTTAACTGGCTAATCTCCCTGGCTCTAGAATACTGTAAGAACTGCTTGCAAAAAGTGAGGGGGAGATGTGCCTTTCTGCTGTTTGCATTTTACCTGCTCCTAAGCAAGCAGTATTCCAAATCACATACTTTTGTTTTAAACCCTTATCGTCTGTTTTTACAAGATCACTATGATATATTAAGCAAAATCATTGATAACTGCAGGCAGTAACAGAGAACCCATTCTGTGCTTGAGAAATTCTACTGCTTTTTCTACTCAGCTCCCATTAAACTTTCCGTATCACACATGTGTGAGATATCTGCAAACACTGGAAGTGATTTTGTTGTTTTCTCTATAGATGTTTTAGGGTGTTACGCAAACAACTGTTTAATTTTGGTTTAATCTCATAAATGCTGCATAGAAGCCATAAAAATAATAATTTTCAGGAAATCACTGTTCTCTCCCTAAGAATATTAATATTGTGTTTCTAGGTAATATTTACTCATCCACATTTTTTTTTCCCTTTTTTTCTTTTGTAAAAGTTTTGTTTTTGAGAGAGAGCGTGGGCGAGTGTGCACGTGAGCAGGAGGGGCAGAGAGAGAGGGAGACAGAGAATCCCAAGCAGGCTCCGTGGTGTCAGTGCAGAGCCCGGTGTAGGTAGGGCTTGAACCCACGAACCATGAGATCATGACCTGAGCCAAAATCAAGAGTCGGATGCTTCACTGGCTGAGCCACCCAGGCGCCCCTTCTTTTCCGTTTAGTCATTAAAACTCTTTTTCTGACGGACTGACTCTGGTGCTCGCCGGGACCAGGTGGGTTCTGTCACTCCCCTGTTTGTATGAAGGGGCACGCCTCACTCAGGGTGATTTATGAGTTCGTGGCACGGCCGCAGCAGAAGTTGGGGTCTCCAGGGCCTTCTTCCCTGCCTCGGGCTTTGTTCTCAGACTCTCAGTTGTAGGAGTTGGAGACTTGTAGAAGCTCTGACTCTGGGCGGCAGCGGAGGGGCTCAGGGCAGGGCCTCCGGTCCCGCTGCTGGGGGCAGGCCGGGGGTATCTGTCCCCAGGGACTCCCCAGCTGCAGGCGGGCAAGCCCGTGAGCGCTGGGCCTCACACCCAGGCGGCAGCTCTTCCCCGGCCCCACAAGGGCAGGGACCAGGCGTGTGGCCCCTGGCTGGCTGGCTCCACCCCACAGCGCGGACGACAGGCTGGGGGTATCTGTGTTCTGACAAGTCTTGGAGGCCCCTCGGCACTGGGGTGGGAAGTAGGGACAGAACGGGAACCCAGGGCCCGGGGCTCTGAACCTTCCCGCACCTGGTTCTGGGCAAAGCCAGGGCAGCCAGTCAGCAAAAAGAGTTCTAAGGACTTCTAAAAATTTTTTAAAAAAATTTTGTTTTTAACTGTGGCTTATTAAAGGGGTTTTGCTAGGACAGCAGACTGACTTTCTGGGTTTGGTTTGGCTTAGATTCTCCTGCGCTCGGCACTCTCCACACTCAGCGTGCCGCACTGTTCCACCGTGTGGAGGCCCGAGTTTGGGGGGATCCGGGCAGCGGGGAGGCCTGGCCCTATGCAGCTGCTCGTGGACCTTGGTCCCTGGAGCAGCAGGCCTGTCCCCGGGGACCTCGGAGGCGGTTCTGCCTGATGCCCTGGGTCCCTGTGCCGGGGTCCCTGGCTGGAGGCCCACCTCAGCGTGAGGAGAAGTGGGAAGGGGCTAAGAAGGAGGGCCCCACTTCCAGCCAGACACTCCTTCTACCTCCTGCGATGATCGCTGTTAGAAAACCGATTCTTGAGGCTGGAGTCCCGTTTTTGAGGTATCATCCTTCACTTACCGCCAAGAATGAAAATCCGATTAAAATTTCTTCCTAAAATAAAAATGATCAGTTTCACTTTTCAAAATTGTCTACTAAAGCTCGTGATTATGGTGATCTCGTGCAGGGGGCTTCAGACTGAGGGGTCTGTACCATGGGGCTGAAGACTTCCCGGGGATACGTGGGTGTGGACGGTTTTATGGAATCCAGTTCTGAATTGTCAACCTCCCTGAGTCCTCTAAACTCCGTCTGCTTGAGGAATGCTGTACAGTCTTGATTTTCTTTTCCCAGCCTCATTTCACTGTTGCCTACCTCCCGCTTTCTACACTAATGGCGCGCCCCTTACCAGTCTCAAATCCTGCCGGGTGGTGTGTTGCTTTTGATCATGAAGGTCTGGGTGCAGGATGGAGGGGACTGATTGAGAATGCCTGGCTCCTGAGGGAGGGAGGGCGAAACCAGAGCTTCTGGAAAAAGTATTGAAGCAGGTGTTTTATTTCAGTAGTTTATAAACTTGGGGTAGAGTTCTGTCCTCCATCCTTGTTCCCAGAGCTCTGAAACAAAGTGGTTGATACTGGGCTGTCATAACACTTCCATTTGAAGTAAAAATGAGAGTCATACTTTTTCTAACAGAAAGTAAGTCTTATTTTTGCCCATTGACTTGACAGTGAGGACTGGCTTTGCCAATCAGATTATACGGGGGACATTTCCCTTCAACTTTTTGTAATTTCAGGTTTTGCTGGAATACTCTTTAAAGCCCACATGCAATACAAAATACATTGGAAATTAAATCATTTACAACCATTCAATCTATAATTACGTATTTCAGCGGTGTCTGGGTGGCTCAGTCAGTTAAACATCCAACTCTTGGTTTTGGCTCAGGTCACGGTGTGGTGTTTGGTGGGATCAAGCCCCATGTCGAGGCCGATCCTGCTTGGGATTTTCTCTCCCTCTCTCTTTGCCCCTCCTCCTGTAAAGTAAACAAACATTTGAAAAAATACTTGAGCTATGATTTAAAACTGTTCAGGGGAAGTCACCTGGGGGGCTCAATCAGTTAAGCATCCGACTTTAGCTTGGGTCATGATCTCACAGTTTGTGAATTCGAATCTGCGTTGGGCCCTATGCTGATAACTCAAGAGCTTGGAGCCTGCTTTGGATTCTGTGTCTTCCTCCCTCTCTGCCCCTCTCTGCCCCTCCCCAGTTGGCACTCCGTCTCTGTTTCTCTCAAAAATAAATAAATGTTAAAAATTTTTAAACCATTCTGGGGAATATGTTATTTTTCAAAACCTTCATGGAGACAGTATGTGAACTGAAATATTTCATGACTCTTGCTAGAATGTTGTAGAAAAAGGCTGTCTTAGAGTCAGTTTGAGTGGCCCTGCTTTGAATCCTGTCCCTGGGAATATTGGCTTTAGAAGTTGACTTAAAAACCATTTAAGGTTTTTAAATGATTGGGGTGCCTGGATGGCTCCTGGGGCATGGATGGTCTCATTTGGTTGAGCGTCTGACTCTTGATTTCAGCTCAGGTCATGATCTCATGGTTTGAGCCTCACATCGGGCTCTGCACCAACAGTATAGACAACCTGCTTGAGATGCTCTCTCTCCCTCTCTGTCTGCCCCTTTCTCTCTCTCAAAATAAATAAATAAACTTAAAAAAAATTCAGGGGTTTTATCTAGTATATCTCGTCCTAGTTTTCTAAGAGGTTTAAATTTTTTTAAAAATATAAACTGTTGGGGCGCCTGGGTGGCTTAGTCGGTTAAGCGTCCGACTTTCGCTTAGGTCGTGATCTCGCAGTTCGTGGGTTCGAGCCCCGTGTCGGGCTCTGTGCTGACTGCCAGCTCAGAGCCTGGAGCCTGTTTCAGTCTGTGACTCCCTCTGTCTCTGACCCTCCCCTGCTCACGCTGTCTCTCTCTCTCTCTCTCCTAGAAGTAAATAAAAAAATTAAAAAAATATATATATATAAACTTATTTTAATATAAATACAGTATAAGTTTAATTTTATTTGATATAATTGTATTGGATTTTATCATTTTTTTGCATTCATTGAGATAGTCATGATTAAAAAAATTTTTTTAACTTTATTTTTGAGAGACAGAGACAGAGCATGAATGGGTGAATGGGGGAGGGGCAGAGAGAGGGGAAGACACAGAATCTGAAGCAGGCTTCAGGCTCCGAGCTGTCAGCATGCTCAGATATGGGGCTTGAATCCATGAACAGTGAGATCATGTCCTCTGTCTAAGTTGGGCACTTAACTGACTGAGCCACCCAGGTGCCCCATAATTTTTTATCTTTTACTTCAAGAACGTCATGATTAACCTTGAAGTTTGGATATTGGGTCAACCTTTACATACCTGGATTAAACCCAGTTTAGTTGTGATTTAGTAGTGATTTGATTACAATTTTTTGCAGTGTGCACACAAGAGGGATTAGCCTATAGTTTTCTTACAACGTGTGCAAGGTTTTGGTATAAGATTCTGCTGGCCTCATAACACAAGTTGGAAAATATTTGCTCATGTAATGACGGTGTCATTCCTACTTAAGTATTTGAAAGCTTGGAAGAATTCAGTGACAGATCTAGTTCATCTGGAGTTTTCTTTCTGTAAAGATTTTTTAAGTAGGGATTCAATTTCTTTATTAAATATAGAATTATTCAAATTTTGTGTTCTTGTGACAAGTTGAATTTTCTTAGGAATTTGCCCATTTTAATTTTTTTTTAACGTTTATTTTTATTATTGAGAGACAGAGACAGAGCATGGGAGGGGCAGAGAGAGGGAGACACAGATTCTGAAGCAGGTCCCAGGCTCCGGGCTGTCAGCACAGTGCTTGGCGCAGGGCTCGAACCCACAAACCACGAGATCATGACCTGAGCCGAAGTCAGACACTTAACAGACTGAGCCACCCCGGCGCCCCTTAATTTTTTTTTAGTGTTCATTTTTGGGAGAGAGAGACAGAGCACAAGCAGGGGAGGGGGAGAGAGAGGGAGAAACAGAATCTGAAACAGGATCCAGGCCCTGAGCTGTCAGCACAGAGCCCAACACAGAGCCCAAACTTGGGAATGGGGAGATCATGACCTGAGCCAAAGTTGGATGCTTCACTGAGCCACCCAGGCGCCCCAGGAATTTGCTTGTTTCATCTTAGTTTTAAAATTTCTTGGATAAGTTTACTCAAAATAATAATTTTCACTTTACTTTCTTAAAACCAGTAATTGTGTACATTTTTTTCACTTCTAATGTTGCTTATTCATGTCTTCTCTTTTTAGAGTTGTGTCAATTATGAAAGAGCCAGTATTTTGAAATGTTAAGGATTTTATCTATTTTCTATTTTATTAATATCTACTCTGCATCTGTATTTTTTTTTCATTTACTTTTTCCTTTTCTCTATCTTTTAAAGTTCTATGATTAATTCATTAATTCTTATTCTTTTCTAATATAAATTTTAAGGCTAATCTTTAGATTGCTACCTACCACTATGGTTACATCCTACATGTTTTGATATGTTGTCTTTTCCTTATTGTTCGTTTTTAAATGTTTTCTCATTTTCTAGTTGTTTTCTTCTTTATACTGTGAGTTGTTTAGAGGTATGTTTTAATTTCCAAATGCTTTTTTTTAAGTCATTATTTGAAAAATTTTCTAACTTATTTGTATCATGGCCCAGTGTTTAACATATATGAAAGTTCTGCATGTTTTAAAAATAACGTTTCTCCTGCAGTTTTATTGTATCCGTGTCCTCTGTACCCAGCTTGTTATTTATATTGTTTAGATTTCTGTCTGCTTCATCTATCCATCACAGAGAATGTTAAATGTTACCTATTTTGATGGGGCATTTGCCAGTTTTTTTCATGAAACTCTTATCAGTTTTTGCCCATTATATACTTTGAGGCTAGATTAATTAAGTACATAAAGTGTAAAATTATTATGTTTTCCTGAGGAATTGGACCTTTTAAGTAATGATAATCATTATTTCCAGTGAGGATTTTTTTCCCTCCGTGTGAAATCTTTTTGTATTTTAACTGTAGTGTGTAGGCCATTTACATTTATTGTAAATACAGATTTGTTTGGATTTACTTCTATCGTATTTTTCTTTCCTGTTTTTTTAAACTTTTAATTTATTTTTCCATATGTCCTCAGTATCTTTGGGATTAATTCAGTATATTTTCCTGAATCAGTTTTCTCCTGTCCTTGTTTGGCTGACATACATTCCGTTTCTCTTTGTTAAGTAGTTACCCAATTGAAACTTACACATATAAGTTATCCAAGTATAAAGTTAATCGCTGTCTTCTATGCTTCTCTCAAGGATTCTCTCCTGTGACTCCTAGTCTCTGTTTGTTTTAAAGAGAGACAGACTCTGATCAGGATAGCTTGGATAAAGTGTCTCCTGGATCATGACTATTGTAAGGTATGGGGGAGAGGAAGAATTTTAGTAGAGATATGGTCACTGGGTTTCTCTCTCTTAACTCCTTAACACCTCCTTCCCTTTTCCTGTACCATATATTATTGACTTCTTTCAGCCATTTTCAGGAGCTATCTACTACAGAATTGCAGCATACTCAAATATATGTAATTTCATATACTTTCAGTAAGACTTCTCACATATTCAGAGTGGGAGAAGTTTCTTCTCCTGCTTATTCCTTCTCCTTATTCTTCCTTCCTTTCTTCCCCTTCCCTGCTTCACCATCTACCCCTTCTGTTTTGTGTATGTGAATATTTGAAACCTATGCAGATCGAGTCCCACACCTCAACTGGTTATCTCTCCATGGCTGTGCTGTTTGAAAAGCCTTGGGTCCTTTATGTCTCTTGCCTTGTGCTTTTCCTTCTTTTCCATGAGAAAGTTGGAATTGGTTGAGACTTCCTAAGAAACTGAATGGGTCATCAGTGTTCCATAGTTAGAATGAACTATGCGCTAACAGTTAATGGAGGTTCAGGACCACGGACAGATGTATATAAGCCACCTGTCTGTCTCACATTTGAGCATTTTAGCAAGCTAAGACATTTTTTGGAAGTCACCATGCTCATCATTCTTTCCATTTCAAGTTGAAGTCTTCTCCATTTTTATCAATCATCTTATAGGGAGGTCTTGCCTTTTTGAAGCTTTCATCTCATCTACTTATACTTATATCTTACCATCATCTTTGAGTTAATGATTTAGTGTCCATGAAGAAACCATGCATTAGATAGGTTAAGAAATTTATCCAGCATTAACACATCTCTTCAATTATAGTAAGGTTTGGAACTCAGATTTTTCTGAATGTGAAGACAGAGCTCTAAATTACTTTTTATACTTGATCTAAGGCTTGTTGAATGGGTATTTTAAATGATTTCTACTTATTTAAAAAATTACCCATTTGGCCTATGTTTAAAAAAATTTTTTTTTAATGTTTTTATTTATTTCTGAGAGAGATAGCGTGAGCAGGGGAGGGTCAGAGAGAGCGGGAGACACAGAATCTGAAGCAGGCTCCAGGCTCTGAGCTAGCTGTCAGCACAGAGACCGACATGGGGCGCGAACCCACAAACCATGAGATCATGACCTGAGCCTAAGTCGGACGCTCAACCGACTGAGCCACCCAGGCCCCTCCCATTTGGCCCATCTTCTGTTGTAAGGCTCTCTCCTTTTTCTTACTATATTGCAAGAGCTCTTGGAGTTTTAGGGATGGAAACCCTTTAACAATCAATTGACAGATATCTTCCTATTTGTAATTTATTTTTCTTTTAAACTTATTTAGAGTATTTGTAGAGTTATAGGATTAATGAAGATGTTATTGAATTCATGAGACTCTAAGGCTCAACCTTATGGTATATTTGCTGCTGAAGTGAGCATAATTTCAGCTGTATTGAATTGATAGAATCAGACATACTAATATATTCACTAATCTCACTAATTTATAAGAGGCACAGTAGATGAACTCAAATGCAAATTTAGCAATTTACAATAAAAAGTAGATCTGTCAAACATTGGAGTCATTTGTGTCCGCCCCACCTGTGCTTTTTTATTCCTGGTGGAAAAATTTTATCAGGAGTTTGCTCACAGAATGGAATTGGAATAAGGATTGTTACGCTGGATCTAAGCTTTGATAGTCTGTGATAGGAAGGACATGTGCAGCAGATTAATACTTCGTTCGTTTGTCAGCACGTGTGTATGCAAGACCACTACCTCGGTCTCTCACCAGTATTCTCTCTAGATCAGTGTCTTCCTCCTGCAGCCATTCTTTCTTTAGTTATGTGATTATTTTACCTTCAGACCTTGCTCTTAATTAGGACTAAATATTTTAAAAAATTTACATGTTGTGTATGAACACGTGCTTATTTAAACTATTCAAATAATAGAAGTGTAATTAAAATGTATTGAGTCTTTGTATATGCCGATATCATGCTAGGTATTTGATTTTCTTATCGAATTTAAAGCCTGTTGAGGGACTCAGATACCTGTACACCCGTGTCCATAGCAGTATTATTTACAGAAACTAAAAGGAAACAACCCAAATGTTTATTAAGTGATGAAAGGGTAAAAAGAATATTTTATATGTGTATGTTTATAAATTATATACATTCCAAGTGATACATGTTATAATATACATTATATATAAGTGGAATATGATTCAGCCATAAAAAGGAATGAAGTCCCAGTACATGTTGTAAGTTGGATGATCTCTGAAAAACATTGTTAAGTGAAATAGGCCAGAAGTAAGCCACGCGTGTATTGTATTCCACTTGTATGAGGCAACTAACACCAGCAAATTCATGGAGAAAGAAAGTAGATCATAGGTTTCCAGGGGACGTGGGAAAAGGAGGAACGGGGAGGTACTGCGTAATCGTTGCAGAGTTCTGCGTGGGGGGACGAGGAAGGTACAGTAGAGAGCAGTGACAGCTGCAGCACCCTGTGAACGGAATTACTGTCACCAGTGTGTGCGCACAAGGGGTTAAAATGGCATATTTTGTTATATATGTTTACCACAAAATAGAAGTGAAAAGACAAACAACCCATCGGCTTAGGTTCTCTTATCTCCATTTTGCAAATGAGGCTTATAAAAGTTAAATCCCTAGTATGAGACCATATAGCTAATAAGTGACCAACCCTGGCCTTGAGCCCAGGTCTGTCTGACCTCAGATTCCATATTTTTAATCAAATGGTTCTCTGCTTTTGGTAATAGAAGTGAAAAGCCCTTTTTTCCTATTTCCTATTTCCATTCTCTTTATTTATTAAAAGAAATTTTTAATGTTTGTTTATTTTTGAGAGAGAGGGAGAGAACGACCCGGGGAGAGGCAGAGAGAGGGAGACAGAATCTGAAGCAGGCTCCAGGCTCCAGGCTGTCAGCACAGAGCCTGACGTGGGCCTCGAACTCAGGGACCATTAGATCATGACCTGAGCTGAAGTTGGATGCTTAACTGAGTCACTCAGGTGCCCCTCCCCATTTCCATTCTCTTTAATAGAAGTTATCTCTATTGATTGTTTCACCTGTACCCTTTTAGACCTTTTTCCTTGGAGTCCTCTTAAAAATTTGTGTACATTTACAAATGTGTATGTTTCCTATTTTGTTTAATTAACCTAATTGCGATAATTTTCTTCATATCGTTTTGTAACTGCCTTTTTTTTTTAAACTTAACAGTATGCCCTAGAGATGTTTCCCTGTTAATTCACGTAGGTCTACTTCATTCTCTTTATTGACTGCGTGGTCTTTATTACGTACTTTATGGTATAATTTGATACCATTTTCCTACTTAGTTTCTAGATTTTTGTTCTAACATACAGTGTTATAGTACTTGTTTGTGTATCTTTGTGTATTACTCAAGAGCAGATACACAGAAGTGGGGCCATGGGATGCACCTTTAAAATACTAAAAGGTATTGGGGCACCTGGGTGGCTTAGTCGGTTGGGCGTCCGACTTTCGCTTGGGTCATGATCTCGCGGTTCGTGGGTTCGAGCCCCGCGTCGGGCTCTGTGCTGGCTGCCGGCTCGGAGCCTGGAGCCTGTTTCGGAGTCTGTGTCTCCCTCTCTCTCTCTGGCCCTCCCCTGCTCATGCTGTCTCTCTCTCTCTCTCTCTCTCCTAGAAATAAAATAAAAATTAAAAAAAAAAATACTAAAAGGTATTGCAGTATTTCCTTTCCCAAAAGTGGATACCAGTTGAAACTCCCAATAATGGCGTGTGAGCATGCCTGTTTTCAAGAAACAGGCCATTATCAGTTTTTTTTTCCCTTCCTCTCCCATGGTCAATATTTGATACTTGTTACTTGAAAATATAAACCTCTAACTTAGAGACATTTCCCATATGGCATTCTTTTCTTTTTAATTACCTATTTATATGTCCTCCTCTTTTTTCTAAGAATAGCCTTTTCTTATTGATGTGTAAAAACTATATGTTCTGTATGTTAATTCTTCTTAAATATTTGTTACAAATATGTTTTTTCAGTTTTTTAAAATTAACTTTGTTCATGTTAACTCTAACCTTACATAAGGCTTCAGTTTTTATGTAAGTAAATTTAGCATTTTTATCTTTTGCAGCTTCTGGCCATATGGCTCTGTTTTGCCGAGAAAGTCTTATGCCCTTCAAGATTACAGGAATATGCTCCAGTACTTTTTCCTATCAGTACTATAGGTTTTACAAACACTCATTTCTGTAATTATGGTATTATTTTTTGAGTTGTATGCAGCGTGGATTGTTTTTTCCCCCCAAAGAGTCTGTCTTTATTTTGTAGATTTTAAAGTACTTGATTCAAAACTCAGTACTAGCCGCAGTCCCTGGCCATATGCTTAATAAATGCTATTTGTATGAATGGTCCAGAGTTCTTTGTACTGTATCTTTAGCTTCAGACTGCCTTATTAGCTCGATGTAGATAATCACTCACAGATACCTGTCACCCTTAGCTGATGGCGGCTATGTGAATTGCATACATGATGGATGATACAAACCAGGCTGTGTGTTTCTAAAGTGATCAAGGGCCAGAAAAGATTCCTAAGACATTAAAAAATCATTGTACGATTCCTTCTTTTCCACTAGCCTTATAGATATTTGATCTAAGTCAATTTAATTTATTTATTTATTTTTGAGAGAGTGTATGAGGGGGGCAGGGGAGAGCAGAGTGAAAGAGAGAAAATCTCAAGCTCAGCCTGGAGCCTCATGTGGGATCTTGACCTGAGCCAAAATCAAGAGTCAGATGCTCAACTGACTCAGCCCCCCAGGTGCCCCTACTTGATCTGAGTTTTAAGAGACCACCAGATTCCTAAATTAATTTCGTTTTGTAGAATTATATTGTATATATTCCATGTATCTCTATGAGTAACTTATCGGAACTGAATTGGAGATGAGTAGGGATATCATTCGTTAATGTAGTTATGTCATTCAACACTAAATGTGAATTCTTGGCTGAAGGAGCTATATAAACAAAATCTATTGTTATAAAAATGAATTAATTATTACTAAGAACAAACTATCTGATCTGTTTTCTAAGTTTTCTTTCCTACATTTGCAATGGCCATTTTAAGTTTTCTTTTTTAAAAATGTTTTTAGTGTTTATTATTAATTTTTGAGAGAGAAAGAGAGAGTGTAAGCAGGGGAGGGCAGAGAGAGAGAGGGAAACCCAGAATGCAAAGCAGGCTCCGGGCTCTGAGCTGTTAGCAAAGAGCCCGATGCGGGGCTCAAACTCATGAACTCTCATGAACTGTGAGATCATGACCTGAGCCGAAGTCAGATGCTTAACTGACTGAGCCATGCAGGCGCCCCTAAGTTTTACTTCTATTGTTCCTTCCTTAGCAACTCCAACTCAGCATTTTCCTGCCCTTTCTGATCTACTAAAGATAATATGCTAGATATTCTGGTTTGAATCTCAGTTCCTTCATTTATTTGGCTATTTGAGGGCCAGCAAAATTATCAAAAATTAGTTGAAAACTATTTAAAAAACTAAGTAAAATAAATTCTCTTGCTTCTGTTTTCTTGTTTCTAAAATGAACTAATGATGGTACGCAGCCCTGTAAGTTGTTGTGAGAAAGTTGGTATGTGCCAAACCCTTCAACAGAACTTGTTACTTAGTAAACTTTTAGTGAGGAGTTCTAACTTCTTCTTTTGTGCTGGTTAAAAAATTATTTTGTGGTTTCCAAAAATTATTTCCCATATTTTAGCCTGGTGTCTAACATCCCTTAAGACTGGGATAGAATAAGGATTATGCCTATGTTTTGTTTTTTTTTTAATTTCTCCAGAGAGGAGAGAAGGAGGAGGAATGTAAAATGCTGAACTTGTTCAGTGGAAAGAATCTGAACATGATGAGTACTGTGCAGTTGACCTAATTTAGGAGAAAGTAGAAAAGCATTACAGACATGTATAGCTTCAATTAAGAAATGCAGAGATAACATTGTTGACGAGAGCTGAACTTGACAAAATTTTCACAAAATATTTATCAGTCACAGGATAGAATTATATTTTGAATTTGTGTTTAATATCGGTAACACTTAAGATGTGCTTATTATTACCTGTAAGTTACAGAGACGCCAACTAACAGTGGCTTAAAACTCCAGGACATTCGCTGCTAGGCGGGATGTCAAGCGGCAGGCCCAGAGCTGGTTCTCCGGCTCCGTGTCAGACATTAGCAGGCCTTTCCCAGCATGGTGGCAAGGCAGGTCCTGGAAAAATGCATCATCACTGTGACAGCCTATATAGAAAGAAAGGGAATGTATGGGAAAGGGCTTTCTCTTCATTCTTCCTCATCAGGGAGAAAAAATGTCTCAGAATCCCTTAGGCCATTTACTTCCTTGGTCATAAGCAGGTTTCACAGCAAGTCCTGACCAGACAGTGGGAAAAGGGGAAGGGGTGCTGATGGTTGGCATATATCAACTATAATTCGACGTCTGGGGCAAACATAAGGCCACCCCCCGTCGCCCCTCCCCCAGTCTGGAGTCTGTTAGCGAGGAGGAAGGGAAGAGTATTTGTCCAGAAGGTAACTAGACTGTTGGCCACGATGCCACGATATTCATTTATGTCACAGTGATTTACAGAGGAACAGGTTTTGAAGTCGTAAACAAAACAGATCTAGTCCCTTGAATTCATGAGACTTTTTTCCTCTGAATCTTTTTCCTTTTAAGGTCTGCTGCTGTTGGGATGGTACTTAGGCATTTTCTTATCCCCTGAATGCTTATCATAAGTCTTAGAACTTAAAGGACCTTCTTTGGAGCATCAGAGTTTTAAAATCTATGTTTTGAGATCCTCAGAGGAAAGTAATTCAGCTTAAAAATATTTTATTTTTACAGGTCTGCATCAGTAGTTCTGGTTTAGGGAAAAGGAGAACCTGGGGTCCAGAGATGTAGTACACTTAAGATCAAAGATTAAATAGATAATAAGTGGCACTAAAGAGTCTTTTAACAATGCCAACTAATACTTTTGAATCCTTGTATATTCCTGGTGCTTATTACAGATCTTTTTCGCCTTATGAGGGTGTTACTTCCCATTAAACCCATCATCATTTGAAAATATCTAACCTACCGAATGGCCTAGCTAAGCCTAGCCTACCTTAAACTTGCTCATTATACTTACACTAGGCTACATGTGGGCCAGATCATCCAATACTAAGCCTGTGAAAGGCTGAATGTCTCCTTATGTAACTTAACCGAATACCGTGCTGGAAGTGATGAATGGGATGGTCGTCGTGTGCTGGTTGTTTGCCGTCTCGGTTGTGGTGCCCGCGCCCAGTATCTCGAGACAGGACTGCGTGTTGCTAGCCCGGGAAAGGGTCCAAATTCAGAATTCCAAGTTTGGTTTCTTTTTTTCTTTTTTTTTTTTTTAATTTTTTTTTTTAACGTTTTATTTATTTCTAGGAGAGAGAGAGAGAGAGAGAGACAGCGTGAGCAGGGGAGGGTCAGAGAGAGAAGGAGTCACAGACTGAAACAGGCTCCAGGCTCTGAGCTGGCAGTCAGCACAGAGCCCGACGCGGGGCTTGAACCCACGATCTGCGAGATCATGACCTAAGCGAAAGTCGACGCTTAACCGACTAAGCCACCCAGGCGCCCCCCAAGTTTGGTTTCTGTTGAATGCATATCCCTTTCACACCATTGTAACATTGAAAATTGTTAAAGTAGGCCATCTTAAGCTGGGGATCCTCTGTACTTAGCTCTAGGTGTTTATTACATCCCGGTGACTGAGGATTACGAGGTATCGGTGCCCGTGCAAATGCGTAAACACCCCATTTCACAGCCTCACTGGTAGTCAGAGTCCCTCCGACTAACTCCTCGGGGCTTCGCTGCCAAGACCATTAACGATGAAACCTTCTATTGTATAAATGAAATTCTTCCTTTAACCTTTGTGTGTAAGAAAGCAATTTAATGAGAATTGCTAAAAATCTGTAGCATAAAGTAGCTGCTTTGCTACTCCCAGTCACTCGTTATTGAAGTCACATTTATGGTAGGGTTGGGAAGGTGTTAGGTTAGCGTTTAGGTGAGATGTTTCTCTGTAGCGTATTTAAATTTCCTCTGTCATTGGAACAGCATTTCCTAAGTTCCCTACTGTTCTCGTGGTGGATCCTGGGAAGTAGAATTCGCTGATGTTGGGAACATGGTAGGTGACGTTCTCCGGATATCCTGTGGCTTAAAAGGCTATTTTTTTTTTTAACCAGGTGATACTTTCTGTGATGAGATATAATTTGGTTTAAATTTATACTTAATAGTAAGGTTTAAAATATGTCTGCATACTTAGTACCCTTTAGAACATGATTTCTTAATCTAAGTTTATGACGTATCTAGTCATCCTTTGTATGATATTTAAAATTTGAGGTATATGTGCTTTCTCTTGGGAGGAGTTCTTAGTCTTCTACCTTATTCTCAAGGAAGTCCAGGATTCACTCACCTCATACTCCCAACCCACCGTTCCCTCCTCCTGTTTTGGAGTTATTGGTTTAGATTATTTGCTTTTCTTTTTAAGTGAAGTGTGAGGGGCACATGGGTGGCTCAGTTGGTTTTGCATCCCTGTCTTGATCTCAGCTGGGTCTTGATCTTGGGTTCAGGGTTCAGCCCGTGTTAGGCTCTGCCCTGTTGTGGAGTGTTATAAAGAAACACTAAAAGACAAATATAGAGAAGTAAGTTGGTGACTTAAATTATCTGATACGCACATGTTATGAGTAACTATTAAATTTCAGTGACTCTACTTTTTTTCTTTTTTTTAAATGGTTATTTATTTTTGAGAGAGAGAAAGAGAGAGAGAGATTCAGAGTGCAGGCAGGGGACGGGCAGAGAGAGAAAGAGAGAGGGAGACACAGAATCCGAAGGTAGCTCCAGGCCCTGAGCTGTCAGCACAGAGCTGGATGCGGGACTCGAACTCACGAACTGTGAGAATATAACCTGAGTCAAAGTTAGTTGCTTAACCGACGGAGCCACCCAGGCGCCCCTCCGTGACTGTACTTTAAGGTTCTTGAAGTTTTCTTTGGTTCATTTTCATAATTTGTTTTCATTATTATTTATATTCTATCTCTTTAATCATTGTTACCCACTTATTTTATGGTGTTTTCAGAGTGTACTGTTCTCTTGAGTTCTTGGTACTAAGTTGTTTGTTTTGATTGCCAACTTTCCATTGTGGTGGACCATTTCCTCATCGAGTTTAAACTTGTACATTGTGGGCTCGCTTTTGATTGGGGTAGGTTTTTCTGGGTTGAGTTCTCTTCCCCTGAGTGCTTTTCCTCTGTGGGGCAGGGACTGGATCTAATACTAATTTCTTGGCTAAGGATTCTTTTACCACATGAGCAGTGTAGACTCAGACTCCTACTCTTACGTGCTCTCCCTTTGCACCCCCAACCCCTACCCTGGATTGCCTTACCTCATCCAAGATTCAGAAGTTTTGTTATTTTCTTACATGGAGAAAAGTGGTTGGCTTTTAAATCAGGGGTTTTGACACCAGTCCTGTGCCTCCCTGAGGTCACCAGCAATACCTCATGTTTCCTTGTCTGTCCGTTAGGGCCTGGGTCCAGGACTCGTAACCCCTTAATCTTTTCACAGCATTTACTCCTGTGTTTAAAATTTCGATTGGCATTTCCTCTGTAGTTCTGGCTCTTGGGGATTCCCCCCCACCCTTTTCTCTTATTTGAGTTTGAATATATATATGTAAATTTTTAATTCTTGTCTATTTCACTCAGCATTTTTGTGTTCTGTGTGTTTGTCCTGTGGTTGTATGTATTTGAATCAGTGTTACTTTTGCTTACTGTGCTGCCAAAACCGTAAGGACTATGCTGTAAGTTCTTTCAATAATAACTCAGTTATTACAAATTAAAAAAAAACCACGCTAAGCTACTATTTTAGGTGCTGAAAAGTGAGTAGGATGCAGTTTTACACCTGCTTTCAATATCCATTGTTGCCCAAACATCTCAGACACATGCCACGTGTAACTTTTTTCTTTGTAGATTACAAGTGATTACTGTAGAGTCCCAGTCTATTTCACAGTGTTTACCTATAGATTAACCTTGAAGTGCCCGGTATGTGTTGCTACAGCTGGTTAAAGCTTTAACCTCTTGTTTCCCTTCTGTCTTCCCTTCTGCATGGATGGCGGTCTCTCCCTGCCCTGGCGGCCGTCCCTGCCTCTCCCGTTACCTGCCCTGCAGCTCAGCGGCCACGCCCGCGGTGGAGGGACAGGCCGTGGCCATGATAAGGACGAGGAAGATAGAGAAGCTGGAGAGGCAAGGGGGGAGGCAAGCCGCATGGGTGAAGGGAAGGTTAAAACCTTTCGCTCCAGGGCTCCCTGTTCTCTCCCAGGCCTTTCTGCATCCTCGGGCGCTGTCCGTCCGTATTCCCCAGCTGCTCTCTCGTACCTCCCCTTCTCCACGCCCCTTTTCTGTGGGAACCGTGAACTTCGTTCCCTGCTCATCCTGTGGTCAGTCGGTGACACCAGCGGCTCATAGCCAGCAGCCTGTGTTCCTGTCCCCGGGCCTGGGCCGTGGTGCTGAGGAGGAGGGCGGCCGGAGCTCAGGAGCCTCCGTGTTTCGATCTTGGGCTGTAGTCAGCAGGGAAGACCTGTATCTGTGAGCTGTGCCGGGCATTTCATGTGGGCAATTTGAACTCTTTCCCTTTTAGAATAAGTAATTCATTTGTCCTTTTACTCAGCAGCGTGTACAGCGAATGAGCCAGGTAGTGTGCTGGGGCTCACATAGAAACTTGCATTCGTCTTTCCTGTTTCAGAGATCTTCAGTTTTTTTAAAATTTAGAATTATTTTATATTTGACTCTTAGAATTTTAGCATCTGTTTATTTCAAAACTTTCGGAGACAGAGGCAGCATGGTATATTAGAAGGGCTTTGGAGCCTGACCGATCAGAGTTCGAATCCCACTTGTGCCACTCATGAGCAGTGTGATCTTAGCAATTTGTTTCACCTTTCTGAACCTGTTTTTTTCCCCTCCCAGAAAATGGGAATAATAGTTACTCTGAATGATAATGAAAGTGAGAGAGAACGTAGGACAAGTGCTTCGCGTGGTCCTGGGCTTAGACAGGTCCCAGTGAAACGGTTCCCGCTTATCATTATCATCGCACAGTTTGTCCGTAGTTCTAAAAATCATTTCATTGCCCAGAAGCACTTTAAAAAATGGGGTACGTTCAGACAACAATGAAGGGATTTTTCTTAAGCATCATATTCTTGGATTTGGGGCAAGTTTTCGGAATGATGCATACAATGATGACTTCCACGTCGGCGTGTCCCTCTCTGAGGCAGCCGCGGGGTAGCCATGCTGCGACTTAAGTAGTCACATTAATAAGGGTTAGTAACATGCACTGTAGGGAGTTTGTGATAAATCAGTTGTAGATCGGATGCCGACTGACTGACTACTGTGAGTGGAAATACAGGTTCTGTACCATCACATTGAGGGCTGTTCCAGGAGCTCAAGTCAGCAGCGCAGCCAGCGTCCAGGAGCCCGCTGGAGCCCGAATAGGCGAGAGCTGTCAGAACCATCTTTGCTGCTCTTCCTGCACGCACTGTGCTTTTCGCTTTCTGTCTTTTTCCGATGCTTTTCTCCTTTGCTTTTAGTCTAGTGGTGGAATGCTGGCCAGTCCCTCCTGAGCGGACATGCTGCCGCTTCTAATCAGCTGCAGAGATGAGCGTTTTCTGAGCTGCAGTTTTGAAAGACTTGTTCTACGGGTGTGGTCCGTCCTATGCTCTGGTTCACGTAACTGAGGCTCTGCCTTACGCACTTGACCTTCCCCTGGGGATCAGGGGAGGATCTTCAGAGAAGGGGAGGGAGTCGGCATGGCAGACACCTCAGAAAGAATGTGCCTCAAATGACATCCCTGAAGTGTACAGCATTAAAGTCAGGGTATTGCTGTCATTAGATGGTGTGGTACTTGGTGAAACGTCCCTGAACATCGTCCACTCAGTAAGATGTGTCTGCTGTCTAGAAGCACAACAGATGAATTCTGTGGCCTTGATCTTTGTCAGAGGCAGATATATAGTTGTATTGAATCTTTTTCAATTATTGTAATGAATATAAAGGGTTTTTTTTTTGTAATTTGTCTTATATATACAAAATGATTTTAATCACACTGAGTGATTAAAATGGCCTTGTGGTGGATAGAATTCATGACTTATTTTTTAATGTTTATTTTTGAGAGAGAGAGAGAGAGAAGGGAAGGGGCAGAGAAAGAGGGAGATACAGAATCTGAAGCAGGCTTCTGACTCTGAGCTGTCAGCACAGAGCCCAACATGGGGCTAGAAGGCGTGAACCATGAGGTCGTGACCTGAGCTGAAGTCAGATGCTCAACCGACTGAGCTCCCCAGGCACCCCCTTCATGACTTTTTTCTTGCTTATTTTTGTTAATTGTTGCTAGTGAAATTTTGGTAATAAGTTGGATGTATAATCAACTCTTTTCAAGTGCAATATAGAAATAAGAAATATTCAAGTAATTGAAATGGTGAATCGTCTGGTTCTATGTCAGAATTTCATTGAATTTCTGAACTCTCTGCTCTAATGTATTAGGAAATCTTTTAAACTGTCCCAGACATGATGAATGGCATGAAGGGTGACTATATACCCCTCCGTAGATATTTAATAGTTCTTATTCCTCGGTCATTTGCACCACAAATTAGAATAATCAGAGATGTAATTTGCCAGAAGTGTCAGCTCTCCACACCATTTCCAGACTTCTGAGTTAGCCTTGGGAAGAAGTAAATTATGTGTGAATGATAACCTTTGTTTTGAGATCCTGTTATACAGTAGAAATCAAAGCTCCTTTTAAGTATTGGAGATTGGTGCTCTAATTTTTTTAGGCTCCCATTTTCAGCTCGAATAGGGCCTGTATGTATCAACCCACCTGGTCAGACTTTTTTTTTTTTTTTTTAAGGAAGAAAGCTTAGAGCGAAAGAAAAGGTTTATTGAGATACAGTTCATACCAAACAATTCACTGACTCAAAGTGTATGTTTTTGGTATATTATTTTACTAATTTTTAACATTGTGGTAAAGTCTATAAAATTTGCTATTTTAACCTTTTTTAAGTGTACAATTCATTGCATTAATTGCGTTCATTTCATAATGTCATACGACTGAATGTCATAAATCATGACTATTTATGTCCCACACTTTTTCATTATCCCAGAGAGAAATTCTGTAATCATTAAATAGTAACTCCCCGTTTTCTCCTCTCTCCTAGCTCCCGATAACTTCTAATTTACTTTCTATGAATTTGCCTGTTCTAGATATTTTGTGTAAATTGAAGCAAACAGTATTTGTCTTTCTTATGTTTGGCTTATTTCACCGAGCATAATGTCTTCAAGATTGAGCCATGGTGGACCATATATCAAAGTTTCATTTCTTCTTCACATTGAATAACTTATCACTGTGTGTATATACATGTTGTGTTTATCCTTTTTTCTACTGATGGACATTTGGGTTGTTTCTACCCTTCGGCTATTGTGAATCACGCTGACGAACACGGTGTTGTAGGATCTGTCTGAATCCCTTCTTTAAATTCCTGTGTGTGTATAGCTAGTGAAGGGCTTGCTGGCTCACAAGGTAAATGTTTGTTTAGCTCTTGGAGGACCTGCCAAACTGTTGGCCAAAGCAGCTGTCCCATCTGCATTCCTACCGGCAGTGTGTGGGGCTCTGCTGTCTCCACATCCGGGCCAGTACTTACTTTAAGTTATTTTATTATCATGATATTTTATTATGGCCATCCTGGAGAGTGTGTAGTGGTATCTTGTGATTTTGGTTTGCCTTTCCCTAATTATTGGTGAGGTTTAGCGTCTTTTCATGTGCTTTTCAGCTATTTGTCTTTGGAGAAATACTTATTCAAACTTTCAACCAATTTTTGATAAGAGTTTTTCGTTCCTGAGTTATAGGAGTTCTTTATATGTTCTGTATTAATCCCTTATTCGATATATGATTTGCAACTATTTTTCCTCATTGTGAGTTGTCTTTTCTCTATCTTGATAGTGTACTTGGATGTCCAAAAATTTTTTAACTTTGATGAAGCCCTACCTGTATTTTTTCTTTTACTGACTGCGCCGTTTGTGTCCTACCCAAAAAATCATTTCGCGTCCTGTCTAAAAAAAATCACAAAAGTTTCTCCCTATGTTTCCTTCAAAGAGTTTTATAGTTTTAGCGTATACGTTTAGGTCTTTGATGCATTTCAAGTTCATTAAAAGTAATTACGATCCAGGGCGCCTGGGTGGCTCACTCGGTTAAGCGTCCGCTGTCAGCTCAGGTCATGATCTCACGGCTCGTGGGTTCAAGCCCTGCGTCGGGCTCTGTGCTCACAGCTCAGAGCCTGGAGCCTGCTTCGGATTCTGTGTCTCCCTCTCTCTCTGACCCTCCCCTGCTCATGCTGCCCCCCCCCCGAAATAAATAAAACATTAAAAAAAAAGTAATTACGATCCATGTTCCCTCTTATGTATATGGACATCTAGTTTTCTGAGCACCATTTGTTGAGAAGGCTCTCCTGTCCTCTGTGAATGGTCTTGGCAACTTTGTCAAAATCAGGTGATCATATATGTGAACGTTTAATGGGATCCGTGTCAGTTACATCCTTTGGCTTGTTTCAGTCTTTGTTAAAGGTGAACAGATCTGAGTCTATAGAGTCGTAGGTAAGATGAGTTGCAATCAGAAGGAAGTGTGCGAGGCCCACAAGTATATATTGTGGTGAGGGAGGCTCATGAGGACAAGCAGAAGAGCGAGATGCCCTTGAGCTGTGCTCCTTGGTACAATGTGAATAGAACATGCCTCTGAACTAAGTAATCATTGGTAAGATGATTGTTTTACGTGAGGGATCAAGTTGCTTCCTCATGTGTGCAGTAGGTGTAAGGACCTATAATCAACCAGTTGTTTTTTGTTTTTTTGTTTTTAATTTATTATTTCTAGGAGAGAGAGAGAGAGAGACAGCGTGAGCAGGGGAGGGTCAGAGAGAGAGGGAGTCACAGACTGAAACAGGCTCCAGGCTCTGAGCTGGCAGTCAGCACAGAGCCCGACGTGGGGCTCGAACCCACGAACCGCGAGATCATGACCCAAGCGAAAGTCGGACGCTTAACGGACTAAGCCACCCAGGCACCCCATCAACCAGTTGTTTACTCTTCTCAGGAACGTCTTCAGAGAACTCTTTTTTGGACGAATAATGACTAGTAATGATTTATTTTGTTCCTAAAGTTCACAGTTCATTTTTTCACGACCAATTGTTTTCACCAAACTCGATCACTAAACTTAAAGGTATATCACTAGGTTTAATGAAAAACATCATAGTTTCTCAGGTTGGAAAGAATATCAAGTTGTGAAAAAATTCTGGCCAAACAACTCAATTTTTGAGGTAACCATTTTCATTAAAATGAATATTGTTTTATTCACATACAGATTTAAAATTTTTTTATTAAAACTTTTCCTGTGCACACATATATATATAAAAGAGTTTATCAAACTTTTCTGCACAGTTCAAAAGATGAAAATAAGATGTTCCCCTCTCTGTCCTTTGATCTAGCTTAAGAAATGCGATATGAACAGGATCTTAGAAACACCCCTGTGTGTCTGTGTGTTTTTTTTTTTCCCCCAGGATAAATCACCACCATGAAATTTCTTGCTTTTCTTTATAGATTTATCACTTTTATAAGTTCCTGTAGAATGTTATTTCTTTTTGCCTGTTTTTGAAGTTTAAAAGAAATCATACTGTATGTTTTCGGTGACTTCTTTCCTAAGCAGTGTGTTTTTGAGATTTATCTGCATTGCTTATGCTAGCCTTAAGCATAAAACCGTTATTTTGCTAGCAAAAATGGTTTTATTCAGGAATAATAGAGAATTGCATTTCAGGATATGCAAACTATAGGCAAGTCCAACAAAGAGAGGAGAGGAACATTATTTTATAGATAAGGAGGAGGAAATTGGGAGGGAGTTGTTTTGAACCAAGGCCCGTTTGGAGAAAAGCAACTGTTCAGGGTGTTGGATTCTCACCGGCTGAGCTGCAGGCATGACTGTTTCTTGTAGGAGAGATGCTGTGCTGGCTTGTCTTTCCCTGTTGGCGCTGGAATTCAGGATTCTTTCTTGTAAATGATTTCTCTTCTGTAATTGACAGTTCTTCCTGTAATTGACATTGAGTGATACAGCTCCACTCCAGCCTCCCCTTCTGCATCCAGAATCCACTTTAGTGAGATTTCCTTCTGTTAATTTTTCACACTTAAAACAGCTTCAGTTTATTTTCACGTACTTACATTACTTGATTGTATGAATGAACCACAGTTTATTTATCTTCATGTTGATGGACATTTGTTTCCAGGTTTTCGTTATTATGGATAATGCTGAATAGTACTGTCTTTCAGTTCCCATATGCAAAAATTTCTTTAGGTGATGTGTATCTTAGAAGGAATCTCTGGATAGCAGGATATACACATTTTCAGTTGAAATAGCTAAATGGGAAACTTAAATAAAGTGGTTGTATTCATTTACATTCCCACTAGCAGTAGACAAGACCGTATTCCTTCCATCACTTGGTGTCATTAACTTTAATTTTTGCCAGATGTGTGAAATGGTCATTGTGGTTTTAGGTACATTTGTTTGATTACTAATGAGCTGTCTATCTTTTGATAGGTGTGGGCCATTGTGTTTTCTTCTCTGTGAAATACACAAGTTTTTAGTTGGTTTGTTTCTTTTAAATGGATTGGTAGGAGATCAGTGTGTATTCCAAATACCAATCCATTTTCAGTTATATGTGTCACAGTTAATTACTCCTGGTTAGTGTCTTGCTTTTAGGGTGCCTTCTGATGAAAAAAAGTCTTAATTTTACACGGCAAGTTTATTCTTTTTAAAGTAAATTATTCTTATTTTGATTTAAAAGTTCTTCTCTAACCCAAAGTCATAGAGTCCTGTATGTTGCCTTTCAACAACCTGGTATGACTTTGTGTATCATGTGACATGACATACTATTCCAGTTGCACTCCTTTTCCAAAAATGACCATTGTCCCAAAGTCATGTGTTAAAATAGTCCATTCTTTTCCCACCATTGTATTCTGCCAGTACTATTATAAATCATGTCCATACGTGTGTGCGTTGCTTCTGGGCTGTTTGTTTGGTCAATGTGTCCATCTTCTTGGCACACATACTATTTTAATTACCACAGTTTTTTTTTTTTAATAGTGCAAGTCTTTTTTGTTTTTCTGTTTCTTTAAAATTTTTTGTCAAAAGTGTCTTGATTATCTAGGTTTTTTGTTCATCCTTGTAAATTTTAATTTTTAAATGTTCATTTATTTTTGAGAGAGAGAGAGAGAGAGAAATGGAGTGTGACCAGGGGAGGGGCAGAGAGAGAGAGGGAGACACAGAATCCCAAGCAGGCTCCAGGCTCTGAGCTGTCAGCACAGAGCCCAATGTGGGGCTCAAACCCACAAACTGTGAGATCATGACCTGAGCTGAAGTCGGACACTCAACTGACTGAGCCACCCAGGTGCCCCTTAAAAAATATTTTTTTAATGTTTATTTTTGAAAGAAAGAGAGCGAGCACATGTGAACACGTGAGCAGAGGAGGGGCAGAAAGAGGGAGACACAGAATCTGAGGCAGGTCCTTATAAATTTTAGAATTGTCAAGTTCATGAAAATCTTGGTTGGGATTTTCATTTTAATTACATCAAATTGCAGATATGTGTGGTGGAGAATTGACGTTTTAATGAACCAGTGCCTTCCTATCCAAGTACTTTTTATTTGGGTCTTTAACATCTTTCAGTAAACCTTTGTAGTATATTAAGGGCAGATACATCTTTTGATAGATTTATTGATAGGTACTTTCAATAGTCCCATCATAAATATGTTTCCAGATGATTTTCCAAAAACTTTTTTGTTATGTAGGAGTGAAATTGACTTTTGCATGTTATTTATGTCTGTCAACTTGCTTGACTCAATCATTGCAATCATGATGTGTGTTGATGTTTTTGTGGGCTTTTAATTTTCTCTCCGTGCTATACCTTTCATCTCCATGACTTTTTTGTTTTATCACTGGAAGTTTATACTCTTAATCTCCTTCACCTAATTTGCCCATCCTCCCACCCAGCCCCCCTGGCAACCATGGGTTGGTTCTCTGTAATTAGGAGTCTGAGTTTTGTTTGGTGGAGGGTAATGTATTTGAAATAATTTATTTGCATGTAGAGGACTCACTTTAAAATATTATGGATCATTTTATTTCAATTTGAAGCAAATTTATATGGAAGATGCATTTTAATACATCTCCTCAAACACATCTGGAATATAGTTGACACACAGTGTTGTGTTAGTCTTAGGTGTTCAGCGTAGTAACTCCACTTGTTTGTGTTGCTGCCGTCTGACCCCACACGACGCCATTACAACATCACTGACTGCATTTGCCACGCTGTGCCTTTTATTCCCGTGACTTAGTGATGCCATAACTGAGGGCCTGTATTTCCACTTTCACCGGCTCCCACCCCCTCCCCGCTGGCAACCATCAGTTTGTTCTCTGTATTTCCAGGTCTCATTATGCTTTTTGTTAGTTTATTCATTTGTTTTGTTTTTGTTTTTAGATTCGGCTTTCTCAGTCCCACTTACTTCACTTGGCGTAATGCCCTCTATCCATCCGTGTTGTCCCAGATGGCAAGATCTCACCCTTTTTTATGGCTGTGTAATCAGTCACTTACGGCCGACTTGCTTCCATAGCTTGGCTATTGTAAATAATGCCACAGGAAACGTTACATATCTTTTTGAATTAGTGGTTTCATTTTCTGTGGATAAATAGTAATGGAATTATTGGATCATGTATTCTATTTTTAATATTTTGAGGAACCTCCATATTTTCCATCGTTGTTGTCCTAGTTTGCATTCTCATCAGCAGATGAGAATATATATATACATATATATATATATATATACATATATATATATATATATAATTTTTTTTCTTCAGAGAGAGAGAAAGAAAGCGTGATCAGGGGAGGGGCAGAGGGAGAGGGAAAGAGAGAATCTCAAGTATGCTCCACACCCAGCTCAGAGCCCCATGTGGGGCTCGATCTCACAACTGTGGGATCATGACCTGAGCCAAAATCAAGAGTTGGACACACTGAACTGACTGAGCCCCGCAGGTGCCCCATCTTGTCGGCGATACTAGCCATTCAGCCTGGTGTGAGGTGATAGCTCAGTGTGGTTTTGGTCTGCTTGTGGGGTTTTCTCCGCAGATAATCACCTCATCAGTGCCTCACCTCGTAACAGCTTGCTTTCTTCCTTTTCTTATGTTTGTTACTTCTTTTCCTGCTGCACTGACTTGTATCATTATTAAAATGCTAATTAGAGCTGATAATATCAATTGTTTTAATAGAAGACCTTCCTGTGTGCTCTGGGTTGTGAAGAGAATGCTTTTAACAGTGGTACGTTTTATGTTCTGCTAGTGCCACTGTTGGCGCTGTCTGTTATCAGACCATGAAAGTTTCCTTTTGTTTCTCATTGTTAAAAGTGTAGTTTTTAAAAGTAGCATGAAGGTTGTGTAGTTTTATTGAACAGGGTTTGTATATAAATATATTTGTTAAGATATTGACATTTTCTTCAATCTCTTTATGTCATGAATTCTGTTAATCAGTTTTCTAATATTAAAACAACCTTGCATTCTTTTCTTTTTTTTTTAATGTTTACTTTTGAGAGAGAGAGAGAGGCAGACAGAGCGTGAGCAGAAGGGCAGAGAGAGAGGGAGACACAGAATCTGAAGCAGGCTCCAGACTGAGCGTTAGCACTGAGCCTGATGCGGGGCTCAAACTCACAAACCATGAGATCATGACCTGAGCCAAAGTCAGAGGCTTTGTTACAGAGCCATCCAGGCACCCCAAACAACCTTGCATACTTGGGATAAACTCAACTAGGTCATGCTATTCTATTTATAAATTGCTTGGTTAATCAGTTTGCTAATTTGATAAGATTTTTTGCATCTGTATTCATGAACAACCTTATCTGTATTTTTGGCATGAGGTTAGGATGAAATGATAGCTTTTCCTCTGGGTTTATTCTTTGGACAATGTGTTTTAATGTGGGAATTACCTCTTTGTTAATGTGTATAGTTGAACTTGTGGGTAAAACTGTTTAGGATTGGTCTTTTCTTTGTGGAAGATTTTTACTCACTGAGTCAACTTATTTATTGGAGAGTTCATATTTTCAATTTTGAAAAAATCAGTTACTCATTCTAGGAATTTGTTCACTTTTACATTTTTAGATTTATTGGCATAAGCTTTTAGTGATCTTCTCTTACTACCCATTTAATCTCAGCAGCATCTGGAGTTTTGTCCAGTTTCTCATTCCTAATGACTTTTCTGTTGTTTTTATTAGTTTTTTCAGTGAACCATTCTTTGGCCTTGTTGAACTTACCTATTAAATGGTTATTTTAAAATTAGTTTTATTTTGCTTTCTTACATTTTTGTTTCCTTCTACTGTGGGTTTATTCTTTTGCTACAATATTTTATGTTGTCTGGTTAACACTTTAATTTTTTTTTTAAATGTTTTATTTATTTCTAGGAGAGAGAGAGAGAGACAGCATGAGCAGGGGAGGGTCAGAGAGAGAGGGAGACACAGACTCTGAAACAGGCTCCAGGCTCTGAGCTGGCAGTCAGCACAGAGCCTGATGCGGGGCTCGAACCCACGAACCGTGAGGTAATGACCTAAGCGAAAGTCGGACGCTTAACCGACTAAGCCACCCAGGCGCCCCAACACTTTAATTTTTAAGCTTCTTTACTAATGTAAATGTCGAGAGCTCCCCCACCCCTCAGTTTATACTGGTTTAGACTGTGTTCTAGAACTTTTGATGTATTTTGTTACTATATAATCCTGAGTATTTTTGAATTATTAATTTCTTCTTTAAAATTGTTTTTGGATATCAGAGTTTATGGTTTTTCCTGGGAATATTTCTGTTAGTGATTTTTTTTTTTTTTTACCAATAGTTTATTGTCAAGTTGATTTCCATATAACACCCGGTGCTCATCCCCACACGTGCCCTCCTCCATGTGTTAGTGATTTTTTTAATGTTTATTTATTTTGAGAGCGAACACAAGTGGGGGAGGGGCGCAGAGAGAGAGAGAGAGAGAGAGAGAGAGAGAGACCTGAGCCGTCAAGAGTTGGTCACTTAACTGACTGAACCACCCAGGTGCCCCTCTGTTATAGATTTCTAATTACACTATACTCATGTAATTTGGTTTTTATGTTCCCAACACTTTGAAATTCTTTGGAGGTAGTTTTAAGTCTTGGCATGTTATCAAAATTTGTAGCAGCTTTGTGTGTGTTTCAAAATGATATTCTCCAACTCATCCCTGGTGCATTCCAGGCATGGTGCTCAGTTTCTTTGTTTTTGGTTTTGCTTTTTTTAATGGTCCATTTGCACTGACAATTACTGAGAGGGTTATAGTAAAATACAGGAAGATGAGTTTGTTTCTTTTATATCTGTTGGTTTGGCTTTACCTATCTTGAGCTTGTGTTACTGGTATATACATGTTTAGAATCATTGTGTCCTGGTTAGTTCAACATTTTTTTTAAGCACTGTGTATGGCTCTTTTTAATCTTTATTCTACTAATGCCTTTCCCCCGATATCTCTTTTGCCAATTACTAATATGCCTTAGTTTTTTTGTAGGAGGGGGAGGGTTAATATTAGCCTCTACTTTTTCTGAAATTTTGCATAAATTTGGGGGAGAACCTACTCAAACAAGAAAAAACTCCACAGAATTTTAGAGAGGACCAGCACATCTAAATATTATGTACTTGGAAGAATAATTGTAAAATGTGCAAACTTCCCGCTGTGTTGGTAAGGAAAAACAATGAAAATAGATCCAGATATACAATATTAGCACCTAAAAAGGAATCAAACCTATCTGTCTTCTAGATTTTTAAAACAAAAGAATATTATTTCACTTTGTTCCAATAGATTTGAAAATTTCAGCACAGTGTATAAATTTGTAGAAAAATATTAACAGCTGTCACAGAAGAAATAAAAAACATGAAAATGGCAATAATGTGAAAGAAATCAGTTATCAAAAGATGTTTGCACTAGCACGTTTTTTTCAGACCTTATAATCAATTTCTGCTTTTGCCTTCTAAAAGTTTTGTAGTTTTGGTTTTCACCTTGAGCTCTTTAAGCAACCTGAATTTTGTTTTGAGACTAAACAAGGAGAGAAAGCTACTCAACTTATTTAATGAGGTTGATTTGTCATGGGTCCCAAAGCAGATGAAGACAGTGTAGGAAAAAAGTCATTGTAGACTGACATTATCTATGAGCACAGATGTAAAATGTTAAAGTAGAGTCAAAGCAATGCCGTGTGTTTATTAACTAAATACATCACACCTAAGTATAGTTTGTCTCACGGTATATAAAGATGACTCAACTTCTAAAACCTTTTTAATAGGTCAAATTAAGAGAATGAAATAGAAACCCAGATCTTCCCGGAGATTGTAATTAACAGCCCCACCCGCTCCGTATGAGAATCCCTGTTACTCACATACCCGCAGACACTTGGTGGCTTCAGGTTTTTTGTTTTTGGCCCATTTAGTAGGTAAGTAATCGAATATTTCTAGTATGTTTATTTGCATTTCTGTGATTTCTTGTGAGTATTATTTTCTGTTTATTAGCCATGTGTAGTCACACTGAAAATTTTAAACGGAAAAGTAACACCTACTGCATAATTTGTTTACTTGAGGACAGGGACTGCTTATTTTTTGTGCCTCTAACATCTTACAAAGTAGCTGACATACAGCCGGTAGGAGAAGGTACTAGTTGAGTGAGTTGAGTAAATAGTACAACTGTGAGCCTTCCAAAGAAGTTTGTGACTCAACTCATTTTTGAATGCTTAAAAATAGAATAGTTTTGAAGTGTCTAAGACATGGGATTTTTACTTGCAGGTTCCAGGATGTAAAGAGTAGATAGGATTGTTTTTTACTTATTTATTTTAATGTATTTTTAAAAATGTTCATTTTTGAGACAGAGAGAGACAGAAAGCGAGCGGGGGAGGGACAGAGAGAGAGGGAGACACAGAATCCAAAGCAGGCTCCAGGCTCTGAGCTGTCAGCACAGAGCCCGACATGGGGCTCGAACCCACGAACCGCAAGATCATGAACTGAGCTGAAGTCGGATGCTTAACTGACTGAGCCACCTAGGCGCCCTTAGGATTGTTTTTTAAATTTCTTTCAGTGCTGTAGGTTCCCATAAAACTTGGATAACGGACAACATCTCTCATCCTAATCACACGTGATTTTAGAGTATTCATCTGCTTGGTGCTTTCAGGGTACGTGCTACTGCCCAGAAGACTAGCATTGCTGATTGTTTGTCTACTGTTTTGTACCTTTGCTAAAAGATCATTTTAACAGCCATTTGCTTCCCTAAATTGTATTTCATTTACTCTAGTTAAAAAAAAAATAGTTTCTTTTCCTGTTTTGTGATACCGTTTCAGAGGTTTGAAAGGCCTACATTTTTGACCGTTTAGATAAGTACCCAGAAGGAGGTGCGTGCATGGAATTATCCTTGAAGAACTGAACTGGATTATAAATGACTGTGGTGGTCTGTGAGGAAATGCTGGTTTTGGATTTAGGGTCAGTAATGAGACCAGGATACAGAGCATACACTTTATTTGGGGTCAGGTTATTTGGAAGTCTTGAGCCGGGGCGGGGGGGGGGTGGGGGACGGACATCCAGGGAAGTAGAAGATGTATTTAAAGGACTGCGAAGCGTGAGGTTGTCGGTTGCCATGCAGCGTGTTAGCTGTCGCTGGCAACTAGGCTTCCCCTGCTCTCATACCGTCTGGCTCCGCACCTTTAATTTCTCTGTTGCGTACCTGCCCTCTTACCAGCTCTTTCTGAAATGCTGGTATAGAAGCTGGGAAAGGGAGGCACACTGGCGTCAGCGTGCTGCTCGACAGGTGGATAGATGACTGCTCTTCCTTGCCGTTCCCTTACACCCCTCCTCCACCTTTGCAGAGAGGTTGCTTGTCGGTAACGTCTCCTCCATTTGTGATATACTTCCCTTTCCTTTTGGGCCCCTGACTGGTACACGGTGGCCACAGTCTCAACAGTTTGTCCAGTCCGGTTTGTTGAAACCCATTTCATCGAGTCATTTCATCAAGGTGTTCTTTCACTTGGCAGTGTGGTTTTGTGTCCTGTCTTTCCAGGGTGAGAGCCTCCATATCTTCATTCAAAATTGTTCTTCCTTTGACTGGCATCTTCTCCACTGTGTGGATTCCAAATGCAGAGCCCATCTGTTTCCTTGTTGTCTAAAAGATTGACACAGAAATCTCTACTAGACTGAGATATGTAGTGTGGAATACCCTTCTTTTCTAAGTTCGTAGGACCAGATACCTTCAGAACAGATCAGGTTGTAAGGGCTCTATTTCACTTTCCTAATGCTCAAATAAATATGACTCTTGCTCCGTGGAAGGAAGGGGAAGAGAGCTCTACCCATATATGATGACTTTGTTTTTTAAATTATCACAATTGTTTTACTTTGATACTTTTTAAATGTTTATTTGGTTATTTTGAGAGCGAGCGAGCGAGCACATGAGCAGGGAAGGGGCAGAGAGAAGGGGAGAGAGAATCCCAAGCGGATGCTGCACTGACAGCGCAGAGCCTGATGTGGGATGTTACCTCCTAAACCGTGAGATCATGACCTGAGCCGAAATCAAGACTCAGACTGAGCCACCCAGGGGCCCCAGAAATGTTCAGTTTTGATGATGGGCCTTTGATTTAATTTGGGGCACTCATTAAAAGTTGATTTCAGAAGTAGGATTTAGTGATTCATCACTTCCATATAGTACCCAGCGTTCATCTCAAGTGCCCTCCTCAGTGCCCATCACCCATTTAGCCCATCCCACCTCCCCTCCAGCAACTCTATATTTGTTCTCTAGTTAAGAGTCTCTTATGGTTTACCTCCCTCTCTTGTTTTTATGTTATTTTTCTGTCCATTATGTTTGTTTCTTAAATTCCACATATGTGTGAAGTCATATGGTAGTTTTCTTTCTTCGACTTATTTCACTTAGCATAATACACTCTTGTTCCATCTATATCATTGCAAATGGCAAGATTTCATTCTTTTTGACGGCCGAGTAATATTCCAGTGCACATGTATACCACATTTTCTTTATCCATTCATCAGTCGATGGACTTTTAGATTCTTTCCGTAATTTGGCTGTTGTTGATAGCGCTGCTGTAAACATTGGGGTGCATGTGCCCCTTTCAGTCAGTAGTTTTGTGTCCTTTGGATAAATACGTAATAGTGCAATTGCTGGGTCTTCGGGTAGTTGGGTCTTTAACTTTCTGAGGAACTTCCACACTGTTTTCCAGAGTGGTTGCACCAGTTTGCATTCCCACCAGCAGTGCAAGAGGGTTTCTCTTTCTCCACATCCTCACCAACATCTGTGGTTTCCTGAGTTGTTAATTCTAGCCATTTTGACCCGGGTGAGGTGGTAACTCACCGTGGTTTTGATTTGTATTTCCCTGATGATGAGCGACATTGAGCATCTTTCCATGCGTCTGTTAGCCATCTCTGTGTCGTCTTTGGAGAAATGTCTCATGTCTTCTGCTTGTTTCTTAACTGGATTATTAAGTTAATAGTAATTATTAATTATCAAACTAATAAGCTCTTTATAGATTTTGGATACTAGCCATTTACCAGATATGTCATTTGTAGATATCTTCTCCCATTCCTTAGGTTGCCTTTTAATATTGTTGATTGTTTCCTTTGCTGTGCAGATGCTTTGTATCTCAATGAGGTCCCAGTAGTTCACTTTTGCTCTTGTTTCCCATGCCTCCCGAGACGGGTCTGTTAAGAAGTTGCGGTGGCCAAAGTCGAAGAGGTTGCTGCCTGTGTTCTCTAGGATTTTGGTGGTTTCCTGCTTCACATTTAGGTCTTTCATCCATGTTGAATTTGTTTTCATGTGTGGTATAAGAAAGTGGTCCAGTTTCATTCGTTTGCATGTTGCTCTCCTGTTTTCCCATCGCCATTTGTTGAAAATACTTCCTTTTTCCCATGGATATTCTTAACTGCTTTGTTGAAGATGAGTGGACCATATAGTTGTGGTCCATTTTTCAGTCTGTTCTGTTCCATTGATCGATGTGTCCTTTTTTTTTTTTTTTTTTTTTTTCCACGATTCACTTTTTTTGATGACTATAGCTTTATAAACAGCTTGATGTCTGAAATTGTGATGACTCATACTTCGCTTTTCTATTTGGGGACTTTTCTGGTTGCATACAAATTTTAGAATTGTTTGTTCTAGCTCTGTGAAAAATGTTGGTGTTCTATTCATAGGGACTGTATTGAATGTGTAGATTGCTTTGGGTTGTATAGACATTTTAACAGTGTTCTTCCAAATCATGAACATGGTATTCCATTTCCATTTCTTTGTATGTTCAGTTTCTTTCATAAGTGTTCTATAGTTCTCAGAGTACAGATCTAATTTTTACCTCTTTGATTAGGTTTATTCCTGGTATGTTATGATTTTTGGTGCAATTGTAAAAGGGATCGATTCCTTGATTTCTCTTTCTTCTGCTTCATTATTGATGTGTAGACATGCAACGGATTTCTGTACATTGATGTATCCTGGGACTTCGCTGAATTCATGTGTCCATTCCATTAGAGTTTTGGTGGAGTCTTTCAGGCTTTCCATGTGGAGTATCATGTCATCTGTGAAGAGTGAAAGTTTGACTTCTTCCCTGTTGATTTGGATGCTTTTTCTTTCTTCTTGTTGCCTGATGGCTGAGGCTAGGACTTCCAGTACTATGTTGAGCAAGTGGTGAGAGTGGACATTCCTGTCGTATTCCTGACCTTCGGGAAAAAGCTCTCGGTTTTTACCTGTTGAGGATGATACTAGCTGTGGGCCCTTTGTTTGTGGCCTTCATGATGTTGAGGTACATTCCTTCTCAAGCTACTTTCTTGATGGTTTTTAATCAAGAAAGGATGCTGTATTTTGTCAAATGCTTTTTTGGATCTATCGAGAGAACCATATGGTTCTTATCCTTTCTTTTATTACTGTGGTCCATCATACTGCTTTGCGAATATCCATATATAATGACCTTTTAATCACTTTACTCTTTTTTTGTGTGAGAATAAATAGGGAAATGAGGAGAGGAAAGGAAGCAAGTCTACATTTCTCTTAGAGGCAGCAGGCAATTGATTTTGTAATTTTTAAAAAATGTCAATTTATCCCCTTAATTAATAATATGTTTAAATTCTTTGTATGGTATTCAAGGCCATTTACATTTCCACTTTCCAGCTCCGATTTCTTTGCATTTCTTCGTTTCATCTCAAAATTCTGCAATGACAATGGATTCTTTAGTGCTAATCACCTCAAGTTCATTTCCTTCCTCTCTTCATTTGCTTATATTGCTCCCTGTGCCTGGAACGTCTACACCGCAAACCCAGGCAAAGTAGCAGAATTGTACTTTGTTCTCAAGGTCCGGGTCCT
This sequence comes from Hyaena hyaena, assembly GCF_003009895.1. Taxonomy (NCBI): domain Eukaryota; kingdom Metazoa; phylum Chordata; class Mammalia; order Carnivora; family Hyaenidae; genus Hyaena; species Hyaena hyaena. Next base: position 3,399,588 of record NW_024080735.1, on the reverse strand, counting down.
GTGGTAATTCCTCTGTGAAGTATTAGTGTTCCGTCCTCACCTGTTCTGAAGCACTTTATATTTACCTCCATTACAAGTTTCATCACATTCTTAAGTTTTGTCCGTGTGCCTACTATCCTTCCTAAGGGCTCAGAACTTCTTGAGGGAAGGTACTATATTGTAATCTTATTTGTTCAGACTCTAGTGATTGCTACCATGCTTTGTGTAGTGTGAACTCTTGCTAAGGGTGTGTTAAAAGGATAAATAAATGAATGAGTATGAAAGAAATCTGAATTTACTTGACGGGAATTGCCGAAACTCCCTTGGGTACCATGAAAATTGCTTTTACTTCTCGGACATTTTTGTTCAAATGTGTATCTAGCATTGAGAATATTTAGAATATGCAGAATATTTAACAGGAAAATAAACTGGTCTCATTTGTAGATCCCTGTTCCTTTGCATTATTTCATATGTTATTAGGTGCTTAAAAATACATTCTCAAGAAAAATATAATTCACATGTAAGAAATAAAGGAAATTGGGGCACCTGGGTGGCTCACTCGATTAAGCGTCCGCCTTCAGCTCAGGTCATGATGTCACGGTTCATGGGTTCAAGCCCTGAGTCGGGCTCTGTGCTGACAGCTCAGAGCCTGGAGCCTGCTTTGGATTCTGTGTCTCCCTCTCTCTGCCCCTCTCCTGCTCACCTCTTTCTCTCTCTCTCAAAAATAAATATAAACAGAAAGGAAATTGTTTTCTTATGGATATTAAATCTATTCTCAATATAGTATGATGGGATTATGAAACTCTTTGACTTCATTCTTAATCATAATTTGAATTTTTATTGTTTAAGAAATGCCATTCTGTGTATATAATTTGCATCACATTTCATTAAGAAAGTAACCGATGTTGCTCTTTCGTTTCAGCCAAACCATTTACTTCTAAAGTGAAACAGATGCGACTCCATAGAGAAGACTTTGAGATATTGAAGGTGATTGGTCGAGGAGCTTTTGGAGAGGTAAGAAAGCAAGTTTTTATAAAAGTTCTGCCGAATGGTTTGGAAGTGATTTTATACAGTCTGTGAGGCAGTTTAACTGAAGTATGATTTCCTTGCTGTCGTAACTGAAACAGTTGATTAGAAAATATATTAGAGTTGGAATGAAATATTTCCACATGGAATTTTTTTCCAAGATATTTTTCTTCTTCGTAGGTCGATAAGGTTGAGTATGCTTCTGGACTCTCTCCTCCGATGGCATGTCTGTCTCTCCTGTAGCTTACAAAGTCTCCCCATCTGGCAGTGCACGTGCTCCAGCACCGTCCCCTCCTCCTCTGTTCTTGGCCCTTTAGATTTTCATGTAATTTTACAATGGGTATTTCAATTTCAGAATCACTCTTAAAGATCCATACCCACATATGTGCTTGAATTTTGGTGAGGATTACACTGAAACTAGAGATCAGTTTGTAGGAGCGCCTGAGTGGCTCAGTTGGTTAAGCTCTGACGCCGGACTTTGGCTCCGGTCATGATCTCGCGGTTCATGAGACAGAGCCTCCTGTCGGGCTCAGTGCTGACAGCGTGGAGCCTGCTTGGGATTCTCTCTCTCTCTGCCCCTCTCCTGTTCGTGCTCCCTCTTACCCCCATCTCTCAAAATAAATGAATACACTTAAAGAAAACAACAAAAAATCTCTTTAGACATCAATTTGAGGACAATTGACACCTTAATACTAAGTCAGCCAAGCAACGAAGGAATGTAACATTCTTTACTGTTTTAATTAGAATTGTTAAATTTCATTTTCTGGTTGTTTTTTGCTAGTAGTTAGAAATATAATTGAATTTTGTTTGACTTCATACCTAGCAACCTAGCTAATTTTGCTTTTTCAGTTATGAATTGTGCTGGATTTTAAGAAGATGTTTTATCAGCATCTTTTGAGACACTTAAGGCTTTTCTCTCTTACTCTGTTAATGGATTGAATTACATCAGTTTATTTTCAACTATTGAACTAACCTTGCACCTCTAAGCTAAGCCCAACTTTGTATTATCGTCTTTGGGTTTCCTTGCACTTGGTTTGCTATGTGAGCATGTACGTGCTTAGGATCTTTGAGAGAAATGGGCCTGTAATTTTCCTACTTAAAATCCTGATGAGATGTTGGTATTTTGATTATGCTGGCCTCATAAAAAGAGGGACATGTTCCCTCTTTTACCGGTCTCTGGTTGAGCTCAGGAAGATTGTTATTTCTTCCTTATATGCTTAGAGGAATTCACTTGTAAAACCACTGGGCCTCGAGATTGCTAGTGACACAGTTTGCGATGATATATTTAATATCTTTAGTGGAAATCAGACTGTCACATGCTCTACTGACTGAAACAGCCGGGCGCCTTTGTTTTCTAATCCAGTCTAATAATCTCTTGTCTTTTAATTGGAGTATATGGTCAGTTGGCATTTAGTGCAGATACACTACCTGCTACTATTTTATTTCTATACCTGTCTTGCCCATTCTGTATTCTGTGCCTTTCAACTCCTGGATTAATGGAGTAGTTTATTTTATTTTATGTTTTTAAAATATTTTTTATTTATTTCTAGGAGAGAGAAAGAGAGAGAGAGAGACAGCGTGAGCAGGGGAGGGTCAGAGAGAGAGGGAGATACAGACTCTGAAACAGGCTCCAGGCTCCAAGCTGGCAGTCAGCATAGAGCCTGACGCGGGGCTTGAACCCACGAACCACGAGATCATGACCCAAGCGAAAGTCGGACGCTTAACTGACTAAGCCACCCAGGCGCCCCTAATGGAGTATTTTAAATGATTCTTTCCCTCATTTATTAATTTCTTAGTTTTACCTTTTATTGGTTTCCCTAGAGATTGCCTCATGTGTCCTTGGTAAATCTGTGTTTTGCCAATTCTGATTTACCTGACTTCTACCTTTTTGTCATTGTTGTTATGTTTTTAGTTCTACATATAACTAAAACCTCAGAAACTACTGTCCCTCCTCATGTAGGCCGACTCCTTCGTTTACATTTTCTCTTATTCTTCACATTTGCATACTTCCCTTTGGTACCGTTTTCATTTTGACCTAAAAATTCCTTTTACTATTTCACATTGTCTGCTAGTGATAAACCGCTTTTATTTGTCTGCAAATATATTTATTTTGAGGTCATAAAATTTTTTAAAAGTTGAGTTATATGCACGCATAACTTAGTGGATTTTTACATTTGCATGGATTTGTGTGGCCGTTACGCAGACCAAGATAGGTGTGCATTGCCTCCCCTGTGTGAATACGTACCTCCGTATTGACTGTCTCATTGGCTTTATCACTGTAGACTGATTTTGCCTCTTTTTGAATTTTATATTAATGGAATTTTAATATATCCTTTTTGTGTCTTATTTTGCTCAAGATTATGCCTGTGTTATTCACTTTTGTTTGTATTGGTTCATAGTACTCCTTTGTATAAATATGCCACAGGTTATTTATTCATACTGTTGGTGCGAACTCAAGTTGTTTATGGTTTATGGCCATGTCAGTGATGTTGTTATGAACATTCTTGTACATGGCTTTTGGGAGACGAGGCACTAATTTGTGTTGGATATAAACTGAGGAGTGGAATTGCTGGGTCACTGGGTAGCCATATTCAGCTTCAGTAATTAGTGCCAAATAATTTCCTGGGTGGTTACCCATTTATCATTTTTACCAATACATCCACCAACAATGTGTGAAGGTCCCAATTGCTTTACAGCCTCACCAGTACTTGGTAATTTTTTTTTTTAACTTTAGCCATGTTTTGGTGGATGGATAGTAATACTGAATTATGATTTTATTTTACATTTTCTGGTAATTCTTTAAGTTAAGCCCATTTTCATATTACTTTATATAACTTAGTTGTTGTTTTTTTTCCATGAAGTGCACATTCTGAGGTTGGGGAATTAGGATTGGTTGGGGGATTGGGAGCAGGTTGTTGGATTTACTGGTATGTATTCTAGATTTAAGTCCTTTGTTGGAGATCGTGTATATGTGTGTATTAAATAAAATATCTCTTCCTTCCTGTGGCTTGGCTTTTCCTGCTCCATATGGATCTTTTATTGAAGAGAAGTTCTTAGATTTAGTGAGGACCAGTTAATTAAACTTTTCTTTATTGATCAGATCCTTTTCGTGTTTTTTTCCTAACCTCAAGGTCATATAGACATTTTCTTGTGGCATCTTCTATAATCTTTAAAAGTATATTTTATATTTCAGTCTCTGATCCAATTGGTATCAATTATTTTGTATTTCTTGAGGTAGAGGTCAAGGTTCATTTTATTCTTTGTGGGTTTTATACATTTATTTATGAGAGTTTGATGTTTGTGGATGAACTTTATATAGAATTCTATTTTCTAACTTTGTTGCTAGAATAGAAATACAATTGATTTTTGTATATTCTCATCTTGTATATAAGGAGGATCTTGACGTTAGTTTATTAATTCTAGTTTATATGTGAGTTTTTTGAATTTCTCATAATCATATTTCTAAATAATGACAGCTTTTTCTTTATTTCTCCCCAATCCTTGTGCCTTTTATTTCTTTTTCTTGTATTATTGCAGTGGAAAGTACCTTCCATAAAATGTTGAATTCAAGTGGTGACAATAGAATTTTTATCTGGTTTGTGATTTCAGGGGAAAGTGTTCACTATTTTACTATTGAGTTTGAAGTTTGCTACAGCTTTTTTGTTTGTATTGTTACTCTTTTTCAGCTTAAGGAAGTTGTCCTTACAGTCCTAGACTGCTGAGAGTTTTTGCCACGCACAGGAGTTAACTTTATTGAGAGCATTTTCTGTATGTGTTTTGATGTTATGATTTAACTTCTTTATTTGGTTACTGTGGGGATTATATTGGTTAGTTTTTAAATGTGCCAATATTGCATTACTGTGTAAGTCCAGTTGTTCCTGATGTGTCATTTTAATATACAGAGTTGGGTTTTGTTCAGCAGTTTTTTGTTTTATATGCATGACAAAGATTGGCCTTTAGTTTATGTAGCCTGTTAATTTTGGAATGACATATTTAGTTCATAAGACAATTTGGGAAGTGTGCTTGCTTTTTCAGTTTTTTGAAAGAGTTTGTAGAGGTTTAGTATTATTTCTTTGAAAACTAGTGAAGCCATTTAGACTAGGAGTGTAATTTTTTTTTGTTTTGGTTGTCTAGCTCTTCTGAGGTAAACTTTATATATGTTGAAGTACACAAATTGCATATACATATAATGCTGTGAGTTTTGATAGATAGATTCACCTTTATTGAAGATACAGAATAATTCTATCTTCCTAGCAAGCTCTCTTTCCTGTCAGTTTCCCATAACTTCCAGTGGCAACCACTGTTCTACATTTTAACTGTGGATTGGTTTTGGGTTTTTGAAAATTTCATGTATGTGGAATCATACCCTAGGTACCTTTTGGTATACAAATTCTTTTGCGCAGAATATGTCTATGAGAGTCATCCTTGTGATTGAATGTATCAATATTCCCATTTTATTGCTGATTAGCATACTGTTTTATTAATATACTACAATTGATCCATTCTTCTGTTGATGAGCATTTGGGCTGTTTATAGTACAAGAAATACTTGTACAAGTATTTATGGAAATATGTTCGTCTTTTCTTTGGACAAATACCTCCTACTGGAACTGCCCTGTTAATGGTAGGTGCAGGTTTAAATTTAAAAGAAACAGGCACATTTTTTCTAATGAGGTTATACCAGTTCACATTCCTACCACGTTCCATGGCTCCCACCAGTACTTTTCTGTTGTTAGTCTAGTGGGTGTGTAATAGTATCTCGTGGTCTTAACTTGCATTATTACGTGGATTTGTGTTATCTATCAACATAATGTGTTTTTGTGGCTTATTCACCATTCTTTTATCTTCTTGGTGAAGTATGTGTTGAGACATTTTGCTCATTTTTAAAAATTGAGGTATTTGTATTGTCATTGAGTTGTAGGAGTTCATTAATTTTTTAATGTTTGTTTATTTTTGAGAGAGAGAGACAGAGCACAAGTTGGGGAGGGGCAGAGAGAGAGGCAGACACAGAACCAGAAGCAGGCTCCAGGCTTCAGGCTGTCAGGAGAGAGCCTGACACTAGGCTCAAACCCACAGGATCATGACCTGAGCTGAAGTCAGTCACTTAACCTGACTGAGCCACCCAGGTGCCCCTTATGTTTTATATTGATAAAAGTCCTTTGTCAGATACATGTTTTGTCAATATTTTCCCACAGGCTGTGTGGCTTGCCTATTGATTTTCTGAAAATTTTCCTGTAAGAAGTTTTAAGTTTTGATGATATAATTGTGAACTGTTTTTCTCCTCTGGTTATTATTTTCTAGTCTTTCTAAGAAATTGTTCATATCCAGGTTGCAAAGATATTTCTCTTTTTTCCCAAAAGCTTTATAACTTTAGCTCTTAGGATGTGTAGATTGCTGATTTATTTCGAATGACTTCACGTCACGTGAGATAAGGATTGAGGTTCACTTATTTCCTGCCCATAGCCAGTTGTTTCCGTACCGTTTAGTGCAAAGTCCGTTTTCCCTGTATTGAGTTACTTCAGCACCTTTGTCTGAATAATCAGTTGACCATATAAGTCTTGAACTTTTTCTGCTCTTCCTATTCTGTCTCATTGATCTGTTTGTCCCTGTGCCAGTGTCCTGCTATCTTGATTTTGATGCCTCTACCTCTTTACTATAAAGTCGAGAGCATGTAGTGAAGTCTGAGGGTAAGTCCTTCTACCTTGTTCTGTTTCAGAATTGTTTCAGCTCTTCTTGGATTGTTGCAGTACTGCGTGCATTTCAGTCTGTGTCCGATTCCATACGTGCCCACTCATCACTGAAAATGAGTTCACGTTCGATTATAGATCAGTTTTGGGAGGACTGCATATTAATAATGTTGAGTCTACTAGTTCATAAACAAGATATTTCTCTTGTTTTTTTTAAAGGTGTCTTTTACTTCTTCTCAAGATCATCTTATTTAGTGTACAGGTTTTTTCATACTTTGTGAAATTTATTCCTAAGTATATTGTCTTTTTGATGCTAGGGTAGAGGATACTGGAAATTTTTGTGTTTAGATAGAATGCTGCTAATATGTAGATAGAGCACTGGTTTTTGTATCTGACATGATTTCCTAAATTCACTTACTATTTTTTAAGTAGTTTTTTAAATTGTTGTTTTCTTAGATTTTCTTTGTAAACAATCACATTGTCTGAGACTAGGGACAATTTCCTTTTTACTTTCCAGACTTTATAACTTCTGTTTCTTTATCCTGACTTACTGCACTAGTTTGGGTCCCTAGGAAAATTCTGAATAGGTGTCATGGGAGTTGGCATCCTTACCTTCTTTCTGAGCTTTAGGAGAAAGGACTCAGTGTTTCACTACTGAGTATGGTGTTAATGGTAGGGGTTTGTGGAGGTGCCTTTTATCTGATCTAAGATACTGTCTTCTGTTCCTAGTTTGCTGAGAATTTAAAAAATTTAATGACCAATAGGTGTGGAATTTTGTCGTATGCTTTCTTCGCATCTATTGAAATGATCATATAGATTTGCCCTTTTCTTCTGTTCATACAGTAAGTCACTCTGATTGACATTTTAAAAATAGACTGATTTTTTGAGCAGTTGTAGGTTTGTAGCAGAGTTGAGTGGAAAGTCTGGGGGTTCCCGTGCACCCTGCCCTGACGTGTGCACAGCCTCGCCCGCTGGCAGCATCTGCACGCTAGTGATGCACCTGTCTGGAGCCTGTGAATCTGCAGTGACACCTCATCACCCAAGGTCCACGTTTACCTTAGGGTTCGCTCTTGGTGTTGCACACTGTCTGGGTTTGAACAAATGTGTAAAGACACGTATCTACTGTATCGTATCACACCTATCACACGAATCGTTTCACCGCCTTCAAAATGCTCCAGGCTGTGTGTATCATCCTCCCTCCAGGAATCCTCTGTCACTGATCTTGTCACTGTCTGTTCAGTCTGGCCTCTTCCAGAATGTCCTGTAGCTGGAATTATACAGGATGTAGCCTTTTCAGATTGCCTTCTTCCACGGTCAGTTAAGTTCCCTTCATGTCTTCTAATGGCTTCTGATCACTCATTTCTTTTTAGTGCTGAATGACACCCCATCGTCCGAATGTGCCACTGTTTTTATTTATCCACTTACCTACTGAAAGACATCTTCGTTGTGTCCGGCTTTGGGCAATTAGAAATCGAGCTGCCACAAACACCCACATGCAGGTTGTTGTATGGACATAAATTTTCACTTCTTTTGGGCAGATACCAAAGAGCATGATGGCTGAATTGAAGGATAAGAGTGTTATTAAAGTTTTCTAAGAAACTGCCAAAAGGTCTTTCAGAGTGGCCAGTACCGTATTGCATTTTGAGCAGGAATGAATGAGAGTTCCCGTAGCTCCATACCCTTAGCAGCATTTGGGGTGTTCAGGGTTTTAAATTTTGGTCATTCTAGCACGTGTGTAGTGGGGTCTCATAGTTGTTTTTAACTTGCACTTCCCAGGGTGGCGGGGGGCATCTTTCCATGGGCTTGTTTGTGTATCTTCCTGGGGGAGATGTCTGGGAGGATCTTTGGCCCATTTTTCTAATGGGTTTGGTTTGTCTTCTTAATGTTGAACTTTAAGAGTTCTCTGTTTATTTTGGATCCCAGTCCTTTATCAAGTGTGTCTTTTGTGATAATTTCTCCCAGATTTGTCTGCTCATTCGCATGACAGTGGCTGTCACAGAGCAGAATTGTTAAATTCTGGTGAAGTCTAACTTACCAATTATTTCTTTCATGGATTATGCCTTTGGTATATGATTGATTTTTCAAATACTAAACTAATCTCTGGGATAAATTCCAGTTGGTCATGACTTCCTGTCCTTTGAGATAATTGTTCTATTCAATAGTTCCTTAGTATTTTCTTAGCTATTTCCATATCTATAATTCACAGAGCATGTTGACCTAGAGTATCTTTTTTATAATGTCAGTGTCAAGTTTTGACGTTAATATTATGCTGGACTTAAAAAATGAATTGGGGGAGGTTTTTTTTTTTAATATTTGGTGTAAATTTGGAATTTCCCCCCCTTAAATGTTTGATAGAATTTTCCAGTGAAACCATCTGGAATTGTTTTTTTTTTTGTGGGGAATATAATCCTATTAGTTTCTTGGTGATTACAAAGCTATTCAGTTTTCTGCTATATCTTGTGTCAACTTCAGCAAATTTTGTTTTTCATGGCAGTCATGTTTAGAGGTTTTTCAGTGTTACTAATTTTGAACAAAGCTGCATTAGATTTATGAATTGTCTATATTTTATCACTTTTTAACTTTAATTTTTTTTACCTTTGTTATTTCTTTCCTAATACTTCCTTTGGGTTAAATTTGCTCCTCTTTTTTTCTGGTTTCTCAAGGTAGAACCTTAGATCTTTGATTCTTTTCCATTGTAATATAAACATTAAAACTATAATTTCCTTCTGCACAGGACTAGGTGCTTTCCATGTATCTTGATGTATATTTTAATTATTCATATCAAAATACTATTTATCTTTGATAACTTCTTTGAGTTATTAAATATAGCATTTACTTTTTATAATTTGGGGGCTGTATGAACGATCTTATTGATATCCAAGTTATTTTATTAGGGTCAGACATCATACTCTAAGTTTTCAGTACGTGTTGGGTTTAATAAAATTCATTTTATGGTCAAAATATCTTTATGAACACTTCATGTGCACACAAAAATAGTTTTTATTCTACATTTGTTGCATGTAGTCTTTTATACACGTCCAATCAAGAGAGTTGATGCTGTCAATAAAATCTTCCATAATATGGTGAGTTTTGTTTCGTTCTTTTGAGAGATGGGTGTTAGAATCTTCAAATATAATTGTGGGTATGTCTGTTCCTCCTCTTCATGCATCTTGAAACTCTTTAAAAGGGGTGTACGGTTTCTCCATGTTTATGTGTTTTCGATACATTAACCCTTTTATCATTATGGAATGTTCCCCTTTGTAACTTAATCGTTTCGGGTCTGGTGGTGTGGTTCCTCTGACGGTAATGTAGCTTTCTTAAGGCTTGAACGTTTTCTTTCTGCATCTGTATATAAAGTGAATCTCTTCTGGACCATATAGAGTCCGGTTTTGCACTTTTTACACATTCAGCTGATTTCTGCACTTAGGCTTTTTAGGCTGTGGGGCAGTAGACTTTTTCTGTGGACTGCCAGACAGTGAGCATTTCAGATTGCACAGTCCGTGTGGTCCGGTACCCTGCTCTGTCACTGTCATGCGAGCACAGCCCTAGGCAGTTTGTACCTGAACGGATTTGACCCTATTCACATAAACCTGTGTTTATAAAACAGGTATTGGAATGTAGTTGACCTCGAGGCCATGGTTGGTTGAAGCCTGGTTTAGACCATTTGAATGAATATTTATAAGTATGTTCTAGAAGTATGTCATTTTTTTTGTTTTCTGTTTGCCTCTTCCTTGTTCCTCTCTTGCTCTCACCCTCCATTTTTGGGGTTCCTTGAATATTTTTTAAGGTTCTCTTTTGAACTCTCCGTGGACTCCTTTGCCAGACATCTTTACATTATTTTCATAGTGTTTTTTCTTGAGTACAGATCTTTTTCCCACTCAAAGAATTTAGCATCTTTTAAGAAGTATTGCAGAGTTCTTATTCATTACAGAAACATCTGTGTCAGTTTTCTTGGTGATAATTTTGCTCTCTTTCTTCTACCTTTCCGCTATCACATAAACCAGAAAGCAGAATCACCTAAATCACCCATAACTAGAGTCAAACACAAATGAATTGGAATGACCCAGACACACGTATAGTGTTTGCCAAAAAGCCCTTATCACTTGGGCATAAGAATTGAAAAGGACGAGTTTTAGAACATCAGTTTGCGAATATATTATTATAGATCTAAAAAATAGATCTAAAAAATATATCTAAAAGCTCCAAGATAATGCTGAAAGCTACTATAAATTAAAGGGTTAATTCAAAAATAATTACACATCTACACAAATCATGAGCCTTTATATGTATAACCAACCACAGTTGGAAAATAACGGAAGAGAAAAATACGATTGCCACATCATAAAAATGTTCATTATTTATAAGTTAACAGATTAAATAATTCCAATACATATACTAATTACTAGACTGATTCTTTAATTTATACAAGAAAATAATTAAGAATCAACAGAAAACAGGATCTCCTAGGTGGCTCAGTCAGTTAAGCATCCGACTCTTGATTTCAACCCAGGTCTGTGATCTCACGGTTCATAGGATCGAGCCCCGCAGTGGTTTCCTTGCTGACGGCACAGAGCCTGTTTGGGATACTCTCCCTCCTTCTCTCTGCCCCTCCCCTGCTTGCGTGCTCTTTCTCTCTCAAAATAAATTTAAAAAAAAAAAACTAAACTAAACAGAAAAACTCCTGAAAATTGGAGCAGTGACAGACCTCCTGTATATTAAAAATGTGATGAAGCCTCAGGAAATAGCATGTGAAGTCCAGAAATAGGCTCAAACCTACACAGTAAGTTACTACTTGCTAACGGCAACGTCTCCAGTTAGAGTCCTGAAGGCGTGTCTGGAGACCACAGGACAGCCGACTGGAAGGGACTCCTGTTCTAGATGAGGACAGACGACAAGTGGATCAAATGTTCAAGTGTAAAAGATAAGACACATACGGCCCAAGTGTCCACAGTAGGTCGAATAAATGACGGTTTATCCACACCCTGGCACCCCGCAGCCACAGTACAGAGTGGCCACTGCCCTGCGCGGAGGGCGCTAGGAGGTGCTGTAAGTGACTAAAACAGGACGCAGGATCATAGATAAGGGATGCTATTTTTTTGTTAAAAACAAGTTTTTTCGTTAAAATATTAAGATCCATACTTGTCTTATCGTAAAGTAGCATTTTACAGGGACGCCAGGGACACTCACTGTAGCAGGAGGGACACCCAAGTGGAATCATTTGTGTTTTGATTTGCGAGGCCACTACCTATGTAGTGAGTAATGAGTCCATTTTGAACTTACCACCTGTTTAAAGAGTCATTACAAAGTCTGCCAGGTTGGGGTGAATGACGGTCAGTTCTGTGAGTAACGCGAGGAAGAAGTAATTCTACATCTAAACTTCCCCAAATGTCCGAAAAAGAGGGATCACCGCCCAACTCATGAGGCTAGAGTAACCTTGTTTTGAAGCTGACAAGATGCAGAGTTGGTGGAGGCCACACAGGAAAGAATGCGGATGGTTTGATTGTGTCACAGAAGTCAGGATAACGGTGTGTAGTGGGGGTGGGCGACGCGTGGGTAGTGTTGTTTCTTGATCTTGGTTTTAGGTATACGTCGTTCACTTTATGATTGTGTTGGACTCTTCTGTTTTGTTTTCCGTATATATGTGAGAACCGGTTATACATGTTCTAAAATCACTTTTAAAAGAAGCTATAATAATCGTGGAATATGTGTTCATCTAACAAATTAGCTTTAAAATATATACCGTAACGACCGATAAAATTTGCATAAGGGAATCCAGAAGCTTGCAGTAGTTTAGAATAGAGCTTTTAACTCCCTTCTCAGAAATTGACAGGTCAAGACTAGAAGTCTCGATTTTTTGAAGGTGGAACTTTTTAGTTGCATATTTATTCCATCCTGTGCTAAAAGCAGTTGGTAGAGTAAAGCAGTGAGATTTAAACAAACTGGCTTCTCCCAGACTAGTTTCACGAGGGGATTAGAGGCAGTCAAATCTGTATCCAGTGGGGACCCACCTACTTTTGTTTTGTTCAAGCGCTTTTGTTGGGACTTACGTTCCGCAGCTAGCGCAGCAGTTCTCGCCGCTGTCGGAATTGTTCACTCACGTGACCAGGTTCATCGCAAATGAACCTTCTGTTTAAAAAAACCTCCGACATGCACAGAAAAGAAGAGAGGGTATCCACAGTGGAGGGGTCAACAGATGTAGAGACTCCCGGACAAAGTGTCTTTCCTTATTTATTTTTTTACTTTTTAATTTTTTTTAATTTTTTAACTTATTTTTGGGGTGGGAGGGAGAGAGAGAGAGCATATGTGCACATGTGAGTCGGGGAGGGGCAGAGAGAGAGGGGGAGAGACACAGAATCAGAAGCAGGCTCCAGGCTCCGACCTGTCAGCGCAGAGCCCAGTGCGGGGCTTGGACCCATGAACTGTGAGATCATGACCTGAGCTGCAGTCAAACACTTAACAGGCACCCCCGACCTTTCCTCATTTAAAGGGCTGTCGTCTTTCCTCTTATTTCAAATCTAGAAAGTAACTGTGTAGTAAGAGGTACTGAATATATGTAGGAATTGAAATCACTGTCAGGAATTTCCTTTCCCATCCCTTTGGAAAACCTGGAGTCACACCCTGCAGGTGCCTCAGTTTTGCTCCCTGGAGAGGCCCCCGGGGAGAATTTGGACGTTGGTTGTGGCGGGATCTGGAGCGCAGGCACTAGTCTGCGCACAGGTCCTTATTAGGAAGCTGAAAGGGCTGGCTGCCCGGCCCGCGTGAGGGTCCATCCCCGGCAGAGGCCGCATGGAGCCAGGATCTGTCTGGAGTTTTCCCTAGGTAAGGGCGCTCTGTTGAACTCCGGAAAGATCATCTTCAATAGTGCACGCAGGGCGTGGCCTGGTCCAGTCTCTCAGGTCCCCGAAGCACACCAGCCTCCATCTGAACTCTTCAGTCTTACCTGAACTGAAAGAGTAAAAGGAGCTCCTAGGCCATGCTCTCCTTACCCCGGTCTTATAACAACCCAAAACCAAACAGCAAAACCAGGCCCCGGCAGGCCACCGCATTTTTGTGGTACTAATCAGTCCCCGAGATTCCTGCCACAGTCGCTGATTGATTTCACAGCGGCCTCTGCTCAGAGAATTTGAAGAGCAGCTGCCATTCCCCGCCTCCCAGATGTCGGGGAGTGACCCCAGTGGGGGTGGCTTTCTCTGCTCCCCAGTCCAGGATGTCGTTGGCATGGCCTCCCTTTATTTTGCTGGTGACCAGTTGAACTCCAGATCTGGCCGGCGCGTGTCCTTGTGCACGGGGCGGGCTCCCTCTGCTGGGCCCTTCTCGTAGACACCAGTGGCCTGACTGCTCCCTCTGGGGAAGGAGTGTAGCAGGGCTCACAGAGCTCGCTGCACTTGGGAGTGTCTCCATCTCCCTCCGCTGGTGACTGAGATAGTGCTCACATGGGGGGCGGGGGTGGAGGTTTGTAGCCCACGTGGGCCTTATACCGAGGCCATCAGAGACCAGGCCTTTCTTTGTACAAGAGTCCCAGGCTCCAGAAGGAAGGCCCCGGGCGGTCATCCCCAGACTGCACAGCAGAGGACCAGTTTTCGGGGGGGAGGGGCATCTGTCTCCACGTTGGCATTCTTGTGAGTGTGGATGCCCACCTGGTGAGAAAGGGTTTTCATGGTCCAGCCAACCAGGAAGGGACACAGGAATTCTGTTGATGACGTCTGTGGTGTTGAGATAGTTTGGCCGCCATTTCTGGGTAGCGCAGGGTTTTAGACAGACTTGTTTCCTTAGCTGACCTCACTCTTCGACGCAGCCCCAGTCTGTTAGCGGATGTCCCTGTCGTGGAGGCCGAACAGTTCCCCAGCAGGGGTGCAGAACGGGTCTGCTTCAGTAGGAAGCACCACCGGCCATAAAAGGATGGTTGGGACCACTAGGCTGTGGGATCCGGATTCTGGATTCGCTGAGGCCGTGGAGACCCCGCACCTGCAGTTATTGCGTCCGGTCCTGGGACTGCTTCCCATCAGCCCACGTCCACCTTTATTGCCACTGGGACGAGATGCAAAATATTTTAGTGACATGTTTATCATGAACCTAACAGATACATAAAGAATTCCATATCCAACAGAGAATACACATTCTTTTCCAGCACATACAGATCATTCTTAAACTTTCCAATGTTCTAGACGAGAAGGAGTGCCTCGGTAACTTCCAGAAAATGTCAGTGTTCTACAGACCAGTATCTCTGACTTTAATGAAATAAAATGAGAAATTAATATCAGCTAAAAATGACCCATATATTTGTGTACTTAAAAGTATAGATCATAAGGGAAATTTCAAAATAAGTGGATATGAATGGGTGCTGCATTTCAAAACTTGTGAAAAATTTAGATTTATAGCTTATAATACATTTACCAGGAAACAGGAAACTGCTGTGGGCTGAATTGTGGCTCTCTCCCCCAGCCCTCAAAAGCCCTCAAAAGCATTCATATGTGGAAATCCCCACCTCCAGGACCTCAGAATATGACTGTCTGGAAATCGAGGAGTCTTTATGGAGGTAATTTCATTAAAATGAGGCCATTAGTATGGGCCCCACTGTAGCTGCGCAGCTCTCCTTATAAGAAGGGGAAGTCTGGACAGAGCCCTGGGCAGAGGGAAGATGATGAGAAGATACAGGGGCGAGGCGGCCACGTCAAGCCAAGGAGCAAGGTCTGGACTAGATCCTTCATGACACTGGGAAGTAACCGCCCCTGTCACCTTGATCTTGGACTTCTCATTCTCCAGAGCTGTAAGAGAAAATACGTTTCTGTTGTTTAAGCTACCCAGTCTGTGATACCTTGTTAAGGCAACCTGAGCAAACTAATACCATAATCAATCAGCCAAATTTTAATTCAGGAAGTTGGAAAAAGAATCACAGAGTAAACAGGAAGGAAAGAAACAATAAAATGCTGGAAATCTGTTAAGTAGAGAGTAGTAGTATCACACCCCCAAACTGGTTCTTTAAAAAAAGTTAACATACTTAAAAATTGTTGGATCATGGCTCATGATTGTTTCACTTTTAGATAAAAGCATTAAGGGCCGCCTGGGTGGCTCAGTTGGATGTCTGATTCTTGGTTTCAGCTCGGGTCATGGTCCCATGTCTGGGCTCTGGGCTGACAGTGAAAAGCCTGCTTGGGATTCTCTCTCTCTGTCTCTCTCTCTCTCCCCCTCTCTCAGTAAATAAGTCAACCTAAAAAAAGGCATTAAGTTAATACATACGTGTTATAAAAACTCAAAATAATAAAGGGAATGTCTTTAATTTGATGAAGGACATGTGCTAAAACCTAAAGCAAACTTCAAATGGAACACGTTCAGGTGCATGCCACTTAGGATCAGGAGTAAGACAACTGTGGTCAGCACTGCTACCGCTTTTCATGTTACTGGGGTTCCCGGCCAGGACGTTAAGAAAAGAAATGAGGTAACAGGATTGGAAGGGAAGAGATTTAATCTCTATCTATAGATAACCTACAGTTAAAAATCTACAGAACCAGTAGGCAAAATATATGTATTAATAAGATAATGTACTATTTCTCAAATAAAAGCTCATTTTACAAAGAAAAGAATTCCTCTGTACTCAAAATCATCAACTAGAAAGGGGCGCCTGGGTGGCTCAGTCATTTGAGCGTCTGACTTTTGATTTTGGCTCAGGTCACAACCTCACATTTTAGGAGTTCAAGCCCTGCATTGGGCTATGTGCTGATGGTGCAGAGCCTGCTTGGGGTTTTCTCCCTGTCCTTCAGCCCTTCTCCCTTGCTCATGTTCTCTCTCTCTCTCTCTCTCAAAAAAAAAAAAAAAAAAAATCAGCTAGAAGAAATGATGGTATAAGATACCATTTACAATAATAAAAACAAATATCTAGGATATAACAATGGCCAAGATTTACATGGAGTAACCCTTTTTACAACCCTTTTACAGAGTATGATAAAAAGGCCTGAAAAACAGACTATGTTCAGACATGGTATAACATATTTGTAAATATGTCCATTCTCTCTAGACCAATCTATAAACTCTATGAAATGCCAACCACAATCCTGTAGAATGTTTTGAGGAATTTGACACACTGCATAATCCACACGGAACTTCTGATTCTGATTGTGACCCACATATATCACCACCTCTGCTGCTGAGAACAACTGGACAATTTGATTAGACTGTAAATGTATCTGCAAGTGTAGAGCTATAAAATCGGTAAGGACACAGGGGCGATGATGAGTCAGAGAAGTAGGTTCGTTGAGCTATGAATCCCTAGCATTTAGCTCCGACCTTTCAGTTGGAGGCAGAGAAGTTAAAGAAAACTTTGAGAAACCTCTCAGTAGGGCAAACAGAAATCAGAGATTAGGTCTCAGTAAAGACGAGGACTCTGTTAATTTTCTAGGTATTTAATTGGGGTTCCTTAAAGGTTACACCCCTTAGATGGAAGGACAAACGGAAATGGGCCAGCCCCTCTAAGACGGAAACTCTGTTGTAACGACTCCTGGGTTGTGTTAAGGGGATCTGACCCTAGGGTAGAAAGAAAACGTACAGTGGTTTAAATTAAAACTCAGTAGTTTTCGTAGCAACCACAGAAAACTGAAGAGAGGATTAGTGGACTGGAAACCAGGTCAGTAGAAAATATCTGGGGTGAGGTATGGAAAGGAAAAAAAAAAGGACAGAAAATTAAAAAATAAATTAGGATTCCTATTAGACACAGTGAAAAACTTAACATGTATGTATTTATAGTTCCAGAAGGAGACAAGAGAGAAAATGGGACAGAAACAGTATCTGAAGAGATAATTTTTGAGAGCTTTTCAAAGCTATAGCTCAGAACAGAAATCTATACGTAGATTCAAGAATTCATCCGACTCCATGACGGGATAAATACTTCTCAGCACACAGTACACCCAGGCATATATAATAGTTAAACTAAGGAAAACCAAATATAAAGAGAAGTTTTTCATAACAGTTAGCAGAAGGAGGACATGTGATTTCCAAAAAGCAGTGAGACAGTTCACAAGGGAAATGATAGAAGTGGAAGGTAAATGGAAATGTTAAAACTGCTCAAAGAAGCAAACTTGTCAACCTGTGATTCCATACCCAACAAGAATATTTATTTTTAGATGAATGCAAAACTATAAAATGTTGAGAGCAATTAAAGAAGACCTAGACAAATTGAAGATCTGTACTCACAGGTTGGAAGATGTCTAATTGTTAAGATGACATTTCTCCCCGAATTGGTGTACAGCTTCAGTGTAATTCCTGTACAAACCCAAGCCACCTTTTGTGTAGAAATTGACAGATTGATTTTATGGGGCACCTGCGGGGGCACCTGCGGGGGGAGCTCAGTCAGTTGAGCATGTGACTTCAACTCAGGTCGTGATCTCACGGTTGGTGAGTTGGAGCCCTGTGTCGGGCTCTGTACTGAGAGTGTGGAGCCTGCTTGGATCCTCTGTCCCCCTCTCTCTCTGCTCCTCCCTCCATCATGCTCCCTCTCTCAGAAATAAACCTTTAAAAAAAAAAGAGATTGACAGGTTTATTTTAAATTTATGTAGAAATGCACAGGGCCCAGAATAATCAAAATGATTTTGGAAAGGAACAACGTGGGAGGACTCTCACTTCTGATTTTAGTACTGGTAATCAAGGCAGTGTGGTCCTGGCTTCCGGATCCCATACGGATCAATGGAATATAATTCAAAGCCCAGAAATAAACGTATACATCTACGGTCAGTTGATTCCTTCCTTCCTCTCCTTCCTTGTTTTTTTTTTTTTTTTTAAACTTTTATTTATTAAGTAATCTCTACCCCCAAGGTGGGGCTTGAACTCACGACCTCAAAATCACGAGTCACACACTCTGTTGACCAAGCCAGCCAGGCGCCCTTGGTCAGTTGATTTTTGACAGGGGTACCAAGAACATTCAAGGGTATTAAAAAAAAAAGTCTTTTCAACAAATGTTACAGGAGTCCCTGGAGATGCACAAGCAAAAGAATGAACCTGGACCTTACCTGACACAATCTGTAAAATGAACTCAAAATCGATCAGAGACTTAGACTAGACCGAAGACTCAAAACTCTGTAACTCCTAGAAGGAAACATACATATAGATTTTAGTGACCTTGGGTTGGGCAATGGTTTCTTAAGCATACACCAAAACCACAAGCTCCACAGAAAAGATAGATAAATTAGATTTCATCAAAATAAAAAATGTGCTTCTAAAAAATGCTACTGGGAAAGTGAAAAGCCAGTCCACAGAATGGGAGAAAATCTGATACAGGTCTAGTATAAAGAACGTTTACAACTCAGCAGTAAAAATGCAAATAACCTAACTAAAAATTGTCAAATGATTTCAATAGACGTTTCTCCAAAGAAGATAAATGAATGACCAGTAAGTGAGTGAAAAGATGCCCCACATTGTTAGTTGCTTGGGAAACACAAGTCAAAACTGCAGTGATCTACCACTTCTCGCCCACCAACATGGCTGTGATTAGAAAGACCGTAACAGGTGTTGGTGAGGATGTGGAGACATTGGAAGTCTTGTATGTTGCTGGTGGGAGTGTAAAATGTGCACCTGCTTTAGAAAACATGCATTCAGGGGTGCCTGGGTGGCTCAGTCAGTTACGTGACTGACTCTCGATTTCAGCTCAGGTCATGATCTCACGGTTCATGAGTTCGAGCCCCGCATCAGGCTCTGACAGCGCAGAGCCTGCCTGGGATCCTCTCTCTCCCACTCTCTGCCCCTTCCTGGCTGGCGCTCTCTCTCTCTCTCTCTCTCTCTCTCTCTCTCAAAATAAACATTAAAAAAGTTAAAAACACCCATTCAATCCAGCAATTCTATTCCTAGATACACACCCAAGAGGTCAGAATGCAAACACACCCACAAAACCCTGTATGTGAACGTGCATAGGAGCCTTAGTCAGAAGAGCCCAAACATGGGAGCCCAAATGTCTGTCAGCTAATGGGCGATACACATATCCACCCAATGGGCTATTATTCAGCCACAGGGACTGGAATACTGGTAGCAGCTACTACAGGAGTGAACTTTGAAATCACGCTGAGTAAAACTAATGAGATGCAAACAGCCCCATATTATATGATTCCATTTGTGTGAAATACCCAGAATAGGCAAATCCATAGAGACTGAAAGTAGGTTAATGGCTGTCAGGGGCTGATGGGAGGGGGGTGGGGCATGCTTGCTTCTGGGGGGGGGGGCGGTTTGGGGGAGTGATGAAAACATTCTGGCATTAGATAGTGGTGATGATGGTACACCTTTGTGATTATACTGAAAACTAGTGAATTGTACACTTTCATAGGGTGAATTGTATGGTATATGAATTACATCTCAATTTTTCATAAATGAAGGCAAAATAAAGATGTTTTAGACAGAGAACAGAAAATCTGTCCTCAGTAGACTTACACTAACGGAAATACTAAAGGGAATCTTAAGGCAGAAGGAAAATGATCCTAGATAAAGCCCGGAAGTATAGGAAGGGATGGAGAGCTTCAGAAAGGGTAAATGTGTCTTTTGATGACTGTTGTAAAACAGAATAATGCGTGATGGGGTATGCAGATGTGAACATTTAGGTTACATGACAGCGATACCCAGTGGCTAGGAGGTGGGGAAATGGATTTAATGTGTTCTAAGACCTAGTCATTGCCAGGGAGGTGCTACTGTAAATTGTAATCTTAGGATAGTCAGTGACCGAAAATATTGTAGTGGCTCAGTCGGTTGAGCGCTGACTTTGGCTCAGGTCATGATCTCACTGTCTGTGGGTTCGAGCCCTGCATCAGGCTCTGTGCTGACAGCTCAGAGCCTGGAGCCTGCTTCAGATTCTGTGTCTCCCTCTCTCTGTACCCCTCCCCCACTCTCAGTCTCTCTCTCTCTCTCTCTCTCTCAGCATTAAACAACGTCAAGAAGTAATTCTCCAACTGCATATAAAGAAAAAGATGCTAACAGATCATACCTGAGGAAAATAGACATGTAACCATTTAGCAGTTTTTTACTCACAGCACTTTTTTTAAAATTTTAATTAAAATATTTTTTTAAAATTTTAGTTTAGACAGAGTACGTGATGAGCGGGAGGGGGGAAGGGGGGAGAGAGAGAGAGATAGAGAATCTTAAGCAGGTTTCAAGTTCAGCTGGGAGCCCAACATGGGGCTTGATCCCACAGCTCTGGGACCGTGCCTGGAGCCAAAATTGAAACCAGGAGTCGGGCACTTAACCGACTGAGCCACGCAGGCGACCCACTCACAACACTTCTAATAGCAAATATGTGGTTTTCTTTTTCTTACATCATCCAGTTCTCCAAGTGTTTGGACACCAGCTGGATGTCCAGCGATTCGATTCTGACCCTGCCTACCTGGAGTTAGCAGCAGGTCCCACAAGTTAGAGCTCAGTCCCCCAAGACGCCACTGGGAAGTCCTGGGCCACGAGGACTTCTTCTCACCAGCCAGCTGTAAAAATTGGGGGTTTCCACCAGTCGAAAACAATGTGCTAGAAGGACTTTCCAGAGTATCACTGGTTTAGTATCAAAGGATACAGGAGGGGCGCCTGGGGGGCTCAGTCAGTTAAGTGTCCTGTTTCAGCTCAGGTCATGATCTCAACAGTCTGTGAGTTCAAGCCCCGTGTCGGGCTCTGTGCTGACAGCTCAGAGCCTGGAGCCTGCTTCAGATTCTGTGTCCCCCCCTCTCTCTCTCTGACCCTCCTCTAATCCCCCCTCAATAAAATAATAAAAACATGTAAAAAAGTGTAAAGGATACAGGGACAGCTAAGTGGAAGAGAGGCACAGGGTTAGGTGTGGAGGAGGCGTGTGGCACCTCCGTGCCCTGTCTGTGCGCCACTCTCCCGGCACCTCGACGTGTTCAGCAACCCGGAAGCTCCCAGAACCCCATCATTTAGGGGGTTTTGAGAAGACTACGTTACATAGGCATGATTGATGAAATCATTGGCCGTCAACAACTCAGCCTCCAGCACCTGCCCCCTTCTCTGGAGGTTGGGGCTGGGGCTGAAACTTAAAAGCTTTTAATCCCCTTTTAGTTCGTCTTCCTGGCCACCAGCCCCTGTACGGAAGCTACCAAGGGACCCCAGCCACCAGTCAGCTCATTAACATACAGAAGACAGCCCACTCTCTCCACAGATTCCAGAGGTTTAGGAACTGTGTACCAGGAACTAAGGACAGACACCAAATGTTCAATATTTACCACATCGATTATAGCTTTGTATCGCTCAAGTAATGGCTTTTTATGTATATAGAGCAAAATTGGACAGAACTCAAAGGACACACATATGAATTTCATAGTAGGAGATTTTTAAAAAATGTTAATTTAAACA
Source organism: Hyaena hyaena (assembly GCF_003009895.1). Lineage (NCBI taxonomy): Eukaryota > Metazoa > Chordata > Mammalia > Carnivora > Hyaenidae > Hyaena > Hyaena hyaena. The sequence continues at coordinate 3,377,579 of NW_024080735.1, read as the reverse complement.
TTAGACAGAAGAGGGGGAGAGACAGAGACAGCACGAGCAGTGAGGGGGGTGGGCAGAGAGAGAGGAGACACAGAATCCGAAGTCCGATGCAGGGCTTGAGCTCTTGAACGGGAGATCATGACCTGAGCTGCCGCCTGACACTTCAGCTGACACTCCTCCATAGGAGGAGATCTTAACACACCGATTTACTGATGGGACATGTTGACAAGTTGACAATGGTTAGTAAGGAACAAAAGATGTGAATGACAAACTCAGCCCAGTTGATGATGAGCACAACACTCCGCAACTGAGCATCCTTTTTCCCTGCTGGGGCGCACGGACACCGTGGTGCATAGACGTGCAGTTCATGTCCCTTTGTATGGACCTTGCGTCCTGTGACCATTGTCATCCACCTCCTAGGTCCGGCTTCCTGTTTGATGATTCCCCTTTGATGACGGCGAGGCCTTATTTCCTAGCTCCTCCGGCTTTCCAGGTCCCAAACTGCCAGTTCAGTCTCCAGGGTTTGGCAGGAAGCTCCGGGATGCCAGCGGCCATGCTTGCTTTCCCTGCAGTTTCTTAGAGGAGCTTAGTCCCGAGGCCACGCCCACTTCTTTCATCCCACCTCTGAAATGCGTTCAAGGTTGTTTGCATGGTTTCTTACATCTGGGATGTTCAGGAAGCTCCTTTGAGCTGTGTCACCTTCCATACCACCTGGAATAGAAGGGCTGCTTTTCTATATAAGATTCAATTTGTCTACTGTTTTCATTGGGGCGATAAAAATTTATAGATTAATTAAAGGAGAATTGGTCCCTAATCCTCTTTGGGATTATAATATGATTTATAATTTCAGAGAAGAAAGATGGGTCATTTTTATACACTTTTTGTTCATTTCTTATTCTGTTAATACTGGGTTTTGTTTCTTTGGTTCTACTGGTGGCATATTTTCTGCTATTTCCTCTTTTTTCTTGAAGTATGGAAGCTGTTTATATATACTACTTTATTTGTGTTACATTTGTTACCAGCTACTTTACCAGATTACCTTGTTTCTTATAGTTTCCTGTTCATTTATTATTTTGTTCTTTTTTTTAAAATTAAAAAAAATTATGTCTTTTATTTTGAGAGAAAGAGACAGAGCACAAGCTGGGGAGGGGCAGAGAGAGAGGAGACACAGAATCCGAAGCAGCTCCAGGCTCTGAGCTGTCAGCACAGAGCCCGACACGGGGCTTGAACCCACAGATTGTGAGATCATGACCTGAGCCAAAGTCAGATGCTCAACCGACTGAACCACCCAGGTGCCCCTGTTTTATTCCCATTTAAGTATACAGTTATATCTTCCACCAGAAATAATAAAATGTGCAGTTACACTGGTGATTTCCATGTGAGCTCTCTTTACCCTGTAAGCTCCTTGATTTTGGTCTTTAACTGTCTACGTAATTTGCTAGTAACTGTGCATTAATTTTCTTCTGCAGTGAAGTGTGGGCCATGTTTCTCCATTCTTGTCTATGTAACCCCGTTTTACTCATCCTAGATCTTAGAAATTCTTTAAAGTATTTCATCAGCTGATGTTGCTCTTTCTAATGTTGTTACAGTTTTATTTCTTTTGACAACTTACATTTTCTGTCATTTTGTGAGCTCCAGGGTGGGGATGAAATAAAGGAGAATCCCTCATTCCCCATCTGAGAAATACTATCAAAGTATTAACTTTAGAAAGAAAACATTAGTGGGGCGCCTGGGTGGCGCAGTCAGTTAAGCACCAACTCTTGATTTCAGCTCAGGTCATGATCTCATGGTTTGTGAGTTGGAGCCCTGAGTCAGACTCTACACTGACAGTGTGGAACCTGCTTGGGAGTCAGTCTGTCTGTCTCTCTGTCTGTCTCTCTCTGCCCCTCCTCACACATGACTTCCCCCCAAAATAAACAAACTTAAAAAAAAAACATTAACCAAAGTCTGTGTTCCTGGCTCATATCTTTTCAATAACTGAATATTATTTGGCTAATCGTCACAGGTGAGGTTCTTTATATTACCCTTGAGTGCTTCCATTAAAAAATTTTTTTATTTAATTATTTTAAATTATTTAATTTTTGAAAGGGAGACAGAGCATGAGCGAGCAAGGGGCAGACAGAGAGGGAGACACAGAATCCAAAGCAGGCTCCAGGCTCTGAGCTGTCAGCACAGAGCCCGACACAGCGCCCAAACCCACAAATCATGAGATCATGACCTGAGCCAAGGTCGGGCACCCAACCGACTGAGCCACCCAGGCGCCCCAGGTGCTTCCGTTTTTTAGGAACCCCAAATCCTCCCTGTTCCTGCTTCTGTGTATCATTCGCGAATGTCTCCAGTCCCAGTACTGTAGATCGTGGGTGTGCTTGGTACTTTTGATTTCTGGGCTATAAGGTAGTGGCACCTGTACAGGGAGGGGAGTTTCTACTTCCTGTCTTCTCTCTGCCTCTGAGTTTTAACCAGTACATTGGAGCCAAGGCAGGTTCAGAGTAATCCAGATCCCCTATTAAAAGGGATTCGGACATGAGCTTGGAGCCAAACTAGAGACTTCCAGCTACCTTCCCCCAAATGTAACTCTTGGATCCTGAAATAGACTCAATGTTTGTCCAGGTAGTTAAACTGATGTTTCCAGTGCACCTTACAGACTCATTTGCTAGCAGAACACTGAGCGATGAGATACGAGCCTTCCGGCCTCTAGCTAGAGAGCAAGTCTGGAGTCTGAATCCACCTGAGTTGTGATTTGGACAGAAGGGGAGGGGAACTAACTCATCTTTGTTTTTCACCAGTTGCCTCTCAACTCCAGGAGAGATGATAGAGCCTTTCTTGCTTTTGGGGTAGAAAGCATTCCACTTCCATTCACTCAGACTTGAGCACTCGAAAGAAAAAGTAGCAGGGTAAATTTTACAGGATAAGGAAGTAGAGGCTAGCAACTTGGCCCGTACACGCCTCTCTTTTGATACCCTTCCTCCAGATACTTCGAAATGACTAATGCATTATATTTAAGGCCACCTTTAATGGATAGTGTGCTTTCAGAGAAAACAGAGGTCCTTCCTGTCGAACAAAACACATTTCCTTATCGCCTATTGCTTCTTTGAGATCAGTCCATATTTGGAAGTCAGAGAAGGACTGGATGGCAGAATGCAGTCCACAGAGGAGCGGAATGGGAGAATGAACTTAGTGGGTGGGATGTGCTTATAAAAAGGGGAATAAAGATGTCAGATACCTTCATCTTTCTCACGGGGAAGCTGACAGCCCCTGTACAGTTGCTTCCTGACACCTAGAACTTTCTTCTTTCTGGGCTTCATGTTTGTCTTCTCTGGATGACCACAAGTGAGGGCAGGGGTCGAATTTCTTGATTCATTATCCTGAGTACCCAGCACCGTGCTTTTGAAGATAATAATCATCCTTATTCGATTAAAAGCAGAAAAATGAAGTTCTTTCTTCTTTCATGCTTCTCTGTTTTGACTAATGAAAATCATACTTATTAGTCATGTGCTGTCATCCCAATACCTTTTGTGCCTCTGGTTAGAGCCACCGTCTCCTTAGCAAGAGGAAAAAGGCACGTGGCATTGAGATCTGCTTCTAAACTTTTTGGGCATTTCTTTCTAATGTTGTTTCTCTTCATGGATAGTTAAACTGGGATTTTTTTTCATTATATTGAAGTTCATTTTTTTTTTTAGTTCATGGAGCAGGTGGGAATTTTGTGACTGGATATAGAGTGGTTGGGGAGCGAGCCGAGGATGGGAAGGTCACTTGAATGTGAGTGATTGTGCTGTGCTACGGAGCTCCACTCTGTAGGAATGAGGGGCTGTCAAAGGGTGGTAAGTGGAGTAGTGAGAGTCAGCAGGGAAAAGGATAGTCCTGGTGATGGTGCTGAGGAAGAATTGGAGAGAGAAGAGTCCAGAGACACGGAGAGCCTGGATTTGCCCTCTCCGGTCCCACATCTGATGAATCACCAACTTTCATATTCTCAGTATTTCTTGAATTTCTTCCTCTCTTCCCCCAGTCGGGACGTCGGTATCTTTCACCTCAGCCATGGCTGTAATCTTTTTCTTTCCCTGCCTCAGAACCATTCTCCATCGAGCTGTGAACATGATCAAGCTAATCCCAGCTCTGGAGAGTGGTTCTCTGTTATTCGTATTTTAAGGTTCTGGTTGATTAACGCAGCACATGAGCTCTTCCCTTATTTGGATCCCTCACCCTTATTTCTTGCTCCTCCCTGCTGGAAGGAAAACCTTGCCTAGGAAGGAAAATGGCTTCTTGTCCCCAAACATCTCACCTCTGTCCCCCACACAGATTATTTCTGGCTTCTTGTCTCCAAATATCTCACCTCTGTCCCGCACACAGATTATTTCTGGCTTCTGTGCCTTGCTCATCTGTACCCACTTCACAAAACCCCCTCCCTCCGATCAGACCCTTTGGTCCCCTTTTCTGGGGTGTGTTGTGGGACACAGGCGTCAGTCACCTCTTCCAATGAACTTTAACATGTATTCGCATATCAACTCTCTTCCCTACTCTCCCCTTCTGGGTCAGGAATCTGTCTTCTGTGCTTTCATGTAGGACCTTGTTTTTACCTTTTCCGAGTTGTGCTGTGATTGTTCTGGTATGTTCCCACATTGAACTGTGAGATTTTTGAGGGCAAGAGCTCTTTTTTTTACCTTTGTATTCTTGGCAGTAAGCATCATGTCTGGCATATAGTCAGGTGGTCAAAAAGGATCTGATTTATCATTTTCTAGATGAGATAATGAGGCAGGGGGTGGTGGTGGTGGTGGTGGTGAACCAGGCCGGTGGTGGTGGGAGAGAAGGGTGGGTAGGAGAGACAGATCGGAAAGAAGTCACATGGATGGCAGAGACGAGTTACGGGTGGAAGTCATGAATGATTTGGGTGTGCGCCTTAGTAAATGAGCCTGGTATATGGGTTTTTGACTTGTTAAATTTAAGATCTTTGCTGAGCATTTAGAGATGACTAGTAGGCACCTAGAAATACGGGTATAGATATTAGGAGATCAGGATTTAAGAGACATGAGCACATAGGTGTTAGCTGGGGCATTTGGAGCAGTTATACGGTCAGGAAGGGGAGGGGACAGGAAAAGATGGAGTAGGGGTCCTGGGGGAGCATTGACCGAGTAAAAGAAAAAGGAGAGTGTACTGATGGTCAACAGTGATGAAGAAAGGGGGAAACAGATGAGAATTGAGAATATATTGTATTTGCAAAGTAGAAGATCATTATTGATCTTTGAGAGAATAATTTGGGACCAGTGGAGTGAAATAGAAACTCGGCTGAAATTAGTGATTGAAAGAGGCTGAGAAGCAGATAAACGGTGAGCAAGTGAGGAAGCAAGCACATGCTCCTCTATAAAAATGTGCTTTGTGGAGAAATGGTGCCTTCTGGAAAAGGGGTGTGGTATCAGCTTCTTGAGGGGAAGGTAGTTTGGCAGTAAGTTTCTTGTTTCATTTTCTTGGTTTTGGATGGGAGAGGGTCTTGGAAATGTTTATCCATTGCTATTCAGGAAGCAGAAGAAAGGGGCTTGAAGTCTGGAAAGAAAGTTTCACCAGAACAAGGTTAAGAAGGAAGAGAAGGTCTGGGGATCAAGACCTCAGATGGTACTGTGAGCCTCGAAAGTGGTGGGGACATGTCTTTCCTGGCTTCAAAAGGAAGAGGAGTCAGGATACGTGGAAATGTGGATACACACAGAGGCGGCGCGAGGGGATGTGAAGGGTCTGTGTCCTGTGAAGTCGGCCGCCAGGCCATTAAGCGTGGGACGAAGGGCGGACGGCCCAGACAGGAAGGGCGGGGCGGGCGGCACGGGGTATTGTATAGGACCGGGAGAGGGCAGGGAAGTAGTGGGGATGCAGGTAGATTTCAGGGCCCGGTTGAGGTTGAGCTTGGGAAAACCAGAAAGCAATAATAAAAACACTTCAGTAGTTGTTTTTTGTTTTTTGTTTTTTTTTCAAAAAAAGTGGCTGAGAAAAGGACGGCACTAGAGAATTCCTTACACGTCCGCCCGGGATGAAGTGAGGCCGATCGCTGAAGACAGCAGTACGGGGGCGGAGATGTCCTGCCCGGGCTGGGCTGGCGCAGCTTGGACCCCAGAGTCAGCCCACAGGACCTAGTACGCGACTGATGAGATTTGAGATTCGGCGTGAGAAGGGCCTTTGTGTTTCCCTTTCTTTTTTCGTACCCTCTTGCTCCATATGAATATCAGACTATGTCAAATGTAACAGATTGTAGATAATTGACTCTCTTTTAAGGTAGTGAATTTTAAATATTGGCTGGATTATGAGCTCTTAACTGCAGAGTTACTCGTCCCTGATTAGAATAGCTCTGGTGGCCTCACCAGTCGCGGGACACAGTGAGGAGCGAGACGGAGAACTGCACGCCGGCAGAGCCTGTGTCTGCTGTGATCGTTAGTTCCTGCCCGACTTAACACTGGATTTTCATTTCTGCTTCAGGAAGACCTTGAACTTACACCCTGGGTGTTGCCAGTCCCCAGTGCCTGGTGGCTCGCCACCCCCGCCTGCGCCAGCCTTTACTCTGGCAGCTTCAAGGCTTCTTGTGAAACTGCCTCCGGTGTCATTTGCTCGCTTCCTCTGCCGACCGTCACTAGGCCCTGGCGCGTCTGCGTGGCCTAGGCCGAGGCTGAATGTAGGGGTGCGTGTGAGCCGTTCATCCTTCCTGAAACGTTCTTGTGTCCCCGGCTCTCCTGGGATTCAAGGGGGAGTCAAAGAAGTTGGGGGCCTACTGCACAGTTCACTTCCGACAGCCTCTGCGCAGGCAGGGCCAGTCTTGCGTCTGCAGGGGTGTGGTGGTACGGGCATGCCGCGTTGATGTGGCCTGTGTCCGTTCGGATCAGTTGATGCCCAGGCTGTTCTGACTTCTAAATGTTCTCACTGTGGCTACTGTGTATGTGAATTGTGTCTCCATAGAGAGCGTACCTCTAGCTGTTAGTAAACGCTGGTTTGCTTGTTAAAGAGACTTAATTTTTGTTGTTTGTCCCAGTAAATATTTTGAACACAAACTGATCACCAACAGAAGAACAGCATAGGTACCAAATACACTGATTTCCATACATATTAACGGTGATCACCCTTAACGTGTCCGTAGGCGTCAAGGTTAGCGGCGTGATGCGTGGGAGGGTGTTCGGGGCCTATGGAGCTGCTCAGGACTTCAGTCTAGAGAGCACTACCTCTGTAATCAGGCAGGGAGCATGGTCGACCCTGCGGTACAGCGCTGTAGGGCCGGGGGGCCTGCCTGTGATGTGCAGTGTGCCAGTGCCAGGCACACGGGCAGCCTGCCCTGAGTAAGAGTGGCTTTGTCATTATTGTTAACAGTGAGTGATGGTAGATGCTGTACCTCGGAGGTAAGGAGACGAAGACACGAGGCAGTAAATTGTCAACAGGCAGCATCAGGCAGGAGGTGACAGCCAGGCTGTGAGGTCGAGACTGGAGAAGCGTGGGTTCTGCCCCGAGAGCAGCATGGGCCGGAATCGTCCCCCCCACGGTTCGCCTCAGTCACGCTGTTGCATATCCGACATGAGGCCTTGTTTTCATTCGCGTGTGAGTGTCAGTTGAGTGGTGTACTCGAAGCTGCCAGTATCGATGCCCAGCAACTTCCTACGTACAGATACCCACACGGTGACAGATATCCCTCATTCACCCATCCGGTACTTACGAGTACCTGTCGATCCCCAAGGCTGGGCACATGCCAGTGAGCAGATGGGGGGAACGGCTTACGAGTACCTGTCGATCCCCAAGGCCGGGCACATGCCAGTGAGCAGACGGGAACGAGCCCCTGGCATCATAGACCTTGTGTTCTAGCGAGTGAGGCACGTGGTCAAATGCGGAAAAATGTACAGTCTGTTCAATGAGAGCAAAGGGCAGAGGGAGGCAAGAGGTGATACAGTGTGATAGGGCAGTGACAGTTCAGGAAGCGATACTTGTCAGTGACTTTGGGACTGAACCGGGTGACCAGAACGTGTGGCACAGAGCGAGCTAGGGACAGCGTGTGGGACATGGGAGGCTGGAAGACTGGAATACGTTGGCCTGAGAAGTTACAGTAGGTTGACTGTCACCTGGAGAGTGATGGGAAACCGTGATGGGTGAAACAGCAAAGGAGTGTCATGATCTGTGCTGTGGCGACACAGGACCCCTCTGACTGCCGGGTGGAGGAGAGATCGTGGGGCTTCAGGGCAGAACTGGAGAGGTGGGGGGACCTTCTGGGCAGGACGCAGCGGCGGGTTGAATGGGGGGGGGGCCAGGGAGGCATGGTGAGCTCTGGGTTTACCGAACGCAGACGAGTTTGGAGCACTGCCTGGGAACTGGTACTCGGGTATTGAAATTCTGTTTAATTTCAGAGAGTGACAGATCCCGTGTTATGTGTTGTGGCAGTAAGTGCAGAGACGAACGCTGTGTTTAAGAACTCATTCATTCATTGACATCTGACACCTACTGATGTTTTTCTGTATTTGCTGTTTTTCTAACCTCGGAGTGCTTTACATAGGAAGCCTTTAAAGAGACCTCTCTGTTGTTTTTAAGAATAACATCTTTGGGGGGTGCCTGGGTGGCTCAGTCGGTTGAGTGTCCAACTTCGGCTCAGGTCGTAATCTCACAGTTCGTGGGTTTGAGCCCCGTGTTGGGCTCTGTGCTGACAGCTCAGAGCCTGGAGCCTGCTTCAGATCCTGTGTCTCCCTTTTTCTCTGCCCTTCCCCTGCTCATGATCTGTCTCTCAAAAATAAATAAACATTAAAAAAAAAATAACATCTTTGTTCTGTGTTAAATTTATAGTCCTCTAGTCCATACTAAATGTAGTTTTAATTTTAAAAAAAATTTTTTAAACATTCATTCATTTTTGAGAGACGGAGCATGAGCAAGGAAGGGGCAGAGAGAGAGAGAGGGAGACACAATCTGAAGCAGGCTCCAGGCTCTGAGCTGTCAGCACAGAACCCGACACGGGGCTCAAACCCATGAACTGTGAGATCATGACCTGAGCTGAAGTCAAACGCTTAACTGACTGAGCCACCCAGGTGCCCCAGTATAGTTTTCATTTTGATCAGATTGAGTAAGAAAGGACATTTTAACATACTCCCCCCTTGCATGTCAGTTAGCTTTGGTTCTTGGAAATCTAGACCCCGAAGTTAGAGTCCTGGGAGAGTGATCTTGCTCTGTTTTCTGCTGCTGCTGTGAGCAGGGGAATGGTGTATGGTATTAGAGCGGGAAATCAGGAGGGGTCTTATTCTGTGTTGTCCCTGCATCAGCTTCGTAGACTTATCTCCATTATGTCATCAGTTTGATAATTCAGGAATATTTCCTGAACTGACATTTTTTATTTCCCTCCATCCCACCCCATTCCTGAGAAGATTTGGGGCAGCCCCTGAGGCTGTTGTGGGGTGATGTTAAGAACGCACTTCTCCTGCAGCAGCCCTGCACCCCCGAGCATCTCCCAGATGTGCCCAGATGTGCGGGTGGCTCTCATTTGGGCCCTTACCAGTCACGCGACAGCACCTCAGTAATTGGTAGGCATTTTGTGACCAAGGGGAAGTGTGGCATTTCACGCTCTCCCGTTCCGTGCTTCAAATTTTGTATGTTCCATACAGAAAATGCAGAAAGGGGAGTAGAAATCCTCTCACCTAGAAATACCTGATTTTTAAATATTTTGGTGCCTGTCTTTCTCTACATTCGTATGGCATAGAAATTTATAGATATGATTTTGTGTATATACAGAAAAAATGTGCAAACTTTAATAAACTTCTTTCAAGCAGTATAGTCTGTATTTTTGCCTTTTAGATAATATTTTTTAATAATATTTTAAAAATCTTTTAATGTTTGTTTATTTTTGAGAGAGAGAGCATGAGCATGGAAGGGATAGAGAAAGAGGGAGACCCAGAATCTGAGACAGGCTCCAGGCACTGAGCTGTCAGCACAGAGCCTGACACAGGGCTGGAACCCATGAACCATGAAGTCATGACCTGAGCTGAAGTCAGAGGCTTAACTTACTAAGCCACCAAGGCGCCCCTCTTTAATATTTTTAAAATATAAATAATTTTCTATTGTTCTGAGACAGGCTCCAGGCACTGAGCTGTCAGCACAGAGCCCAACATGCTGGGGTTTGAACCCATGAACCATGAAGTCATGACCTGAGCTGAAGTCAGAGGCTTAACTTACTAAGCCACCAAGGCGCCCCTCTTTAATATTTTTAAAATATGAATAATTTTCTATTGTTCTGTGATGTATTTAGTAAATTTCATCTTTCAGAATACTTAAGTGATCCCCAATAGAGTACTGTCGGAAACCACACTATAGTAAATATAGTAAATATTGTGACTTCATTTTTATTTGTGTATATGTATATATAATGTATAGTATGTATATATTTTAACTTTTTTAATGTTATTTTTTAGAGAGAAAGAGAGAGACAATGTATGAGCAGGAGAGGGGCAGAGAGAGAGCAAGACACAGAATCTGAGGCAGGCTCCAGACTCCTGGCTGTCAGCACAGAACCTGATGCTTTTTTATTTTTGAGAGAGAGAGAGAGAGACAAAGACAGAAAGAGAGCATGAATATGGGAGGGGCTTGAACTCACAAACCACGAGACCATGATCTGAGCCAAAGTCGGACGCTTAACCAACTGAGCCACCCAGGCGCCCCACATTTATTTTCTTTCACTTGAGGCTCTTTCTAGCTATACTTCTATGTGCCGTGGGTATAAAGTTATAAGTTGAAGAGGCTGGAATTTCTTATTTCATCATTAAAGAAATTAAATAACTTGGGATGTGTAACGTCAGCTACACATTAGGTAGGGGTAAAGCAGACGATGGTGAAGGGATTGGGCTGTCCCGTGCTTAGTGCAGTGCCTGACACAGAATAAGAGTTGGTGTTGGCTGAGCACTAGTAAGTTATAAGGACTTTATGCTTGTATTAATGATTTTCCTCTTACCGCAGTTCTGTAGGGCAAGTACTCTTAGCGCGTGTGCGTTAGTATAGTAGCTGTTATGCGGAGGAGAAAATCGAAATCCTGGGAGGTTATCCGCCCAGAGCTGCACAGCTGGTGACAGAGCCAGGACCCAGGTGAGGTGGCCTGCCTGCAGCACGCGTGCCGTCGCGGCCACGCCGAGCGGCCTCCCGAGATGCTCGCCCAGTGCTCGCGTGCTTAGTGAGGGCTGATCCCGCACAGCTCTATAACCCACAGCTGGTTTGGGTTCCAGGATTTTTTGTATTTGAGGAAGATCATTAAGTGCTTAAGCTATATTTTATACGGGTGCCCTGTGGGGGTTTGAAACAGCACCTCAAAAGCAGGTGCTTTAGTGTTTCTGCAGTGAAGCATGTTTGTCTTTATACTAAATGAGATTAAAAAAACAAAACCCAAAAACCTATAATCAGCCTGATGTCAGTACCTGCTGCCAAATGCCTTGTGAAAACCTTGCGGCTTTAGAACTGCGAGCAGAGGATTGTGGACCCGCATAAAACGCTTAGAAGAGAACTGGCATTAGAACATGCTCAGATACTACGGCTATTCTTCTTCCCAGTGATCACCAGAAACTTCTGTACTCAAACCCAGACCTGGTGAGGCACACGGAGCTAGGCGACGTGAGGAGGGGGAATCTTAGGTGTTACAGTCTTTCAGCCATTCTTCCCTCATTCAGAAGAAGGACGGCTTAAGTGTCCTTCCCTGTCCTGAATGTAAGTGTGTCGAACTCAGTGTCCCTGTCTTTCTGTCTGTCTGCACTCCTAACGTGTAATTTGAATCTACGGAGCAGCTAAACTTGTTCCCAGCCTTTCAGAGGTTTTGGTGAAACAATATTTCAGGTTTTTCCTTGCTGTTTATGATAGTGTCCTTTATTGTTTCCCCATTTTTATTGAGATATTATTGACCTATAATGTGGTGGAGTTTAAGGTGTCCTAAGTAATGAATCGATACGTGTATATGTTGCAAAATGATTACCACAGGACGGTTGATATCACCTCACATAATTACCTTTTTTGTCCCTCTGCCACGAGAACATTTAAGATCTTTTCTCTTTGCAGGGGCGCCTGGGTGGCTTAGTCGGTTAAGCGTCCGACTTTCGCTTAGGTCATGATCTCTCGGTTCGTGGGTTCGAGCCCCGCGTCGGGCTCTGTGCTGACTGCCAGCTCAGAGCCTGGAGCCTGTTTCAGTCTGTGACTCCCTCTCTCTCTGACCCTCCCCTGTTCATGCTGTCTCTCTCTCTCTCTCTCTCTCTCTCTCTCCCCTAGAAATAAATAAAAAAAAAAACGTTTAAAAAAAAAAAGATCTTTTCTCTTTGCAGCTTTCAGGTATGTAGTACAACACTGTTAACTGTCGTGCTGGACAGCGCGTGCCCAGACCGTTTTCATCCTGTAACTGGAACTTCGTAGCCTTGGACCAACGTCTCCCTGTCTCTCCCAGCCCTGGCTGCCCTCACTCTGTTCTCTGTTTTCATGCGTTTGACTTTTTTAGGTTCCACGTATAAATGAGATCACATGGGATTTGTTTTCTATGTCTGGCTTATTTCACTTAGCACAATGCCCTCCAGGTTCATGGTCCATCCATGTTGTCATAAAAGCAGGATTTCCTTCTTTTTTATGGCTGGATAATATCCCATTATACGTGTACACCATTTTTTTTTTTTTAATCTCTTCATCTACTGATGGACATTTAGATTGTTTCTGTGTCACTGACAGTCCCCTTTTTTGAAGCATGAATCAGTGGGAGAGCAATTTCACTGACCCATCATTTTTGCAGATGTGACCAGAAATGACTAAAGACTAAAGTGCTTGCACTTGAAATTGAGATGTTTCTCTTCTTTCCTACTGTTATCATTGGTGAAAAACTCTAATCACAAGTCATTGTAACCATTTATGACAATAACCAAGAAAAGTTCTTGCTTACGTTGTATTGTGGTATTCTGCAGTGATTTTAACTCTGTGGTCATGTTACTTTTATTGCAGTCCAATCCAGATACAGATTTGTTAAGTGCTCCTAATATGTCCATTTGCTATTAAGACTTTAAAATTCTGACACTCGAGTTTAAACCTATTCTCTATCCTTGGAAATATCCTTTCGAACTATTTGAAGAGATGCTGTGTAAAGTTTGTTCTCTCCTTCTGCATATGAGGGCAGTGTTTGTCTTTGTCTTCCCAGCCCCCAGTGACTGGAAAGCAACCTTGGTCTCATCTTACGTAGTTGAGTGTCAGCCCTTGAGCATCCCCAGGGAGAGGGAGAAAGATGGGGGTTGTAGTATAGCAGTAAGAATATGGGGTGTGAAAAATAGTCTCATTTTCAGTTGACTTTGTATTATTTGATTCCCACGAAACGGACTTGTGTTGGCAGCAGGCCTTCTCTGTAGCATCATGTTGGAACCTGGCGTGTGGTATTCAACAAGCTCTAGGTATTTCAGCGTTGTATGTTCTGGTCAATTTCCTAGTGATAGTAGATGTTGAGTTTAAATTCTAGAGCAGAAAACTTGTAAAGGGGGATGTAATAAACAATCAGTTGATACGATGTAAAAAATAACACTTGTTTGGCCCACGTTGACTAATGTAACTTTTTCAACTGACAGTATTATTTGATTTAGGATCTTGGGATATGAACTGCCATGGAAATCATTGATAATTTTGTTATTTTTTAACAGAGAGGAAAATGGATGACTGAAAACATTTTTATTTGTCATATTTTAAAAGTTGTATTTTCTCTTCTAGGTTGCTGTAGTGAAACTAAAAAATGCAGATAAGGTATTTGCCATGAAAATATTGAATAAATGGGAAATGCTGAAAAGAGCTGAGGTAAGATTCTAATTATTGGAATGTTTAAATGATGTTTTAGAAATCAGTTTAGAGATTCATGAAATTGGAGAGATCAATAGATCCTTAAATCATTTAGTAATGTATCTGCAGGGCCATTATTTTTAAGGTAACAAGTTCAACAATTTATGGTGGTGATAGTGATGCTAATTTCATATTGTCTGAAAACCAAATGTAATGTGGGGCTTAAACGTTCATGTGAAAAGGGTGTTTGGGAACCTGTTTCTTTTATAGGAAAAAATTTTGTAGTGCTTGAGTTCCAGCTTGATGTAACTTGTTTATATTCTCTATGTATCTATGTTCTGCTCAAAGCAGAAGTGAGCAGGAGCTTTGAAAGTGCCCTGTAAGAGTTCTGTTATTGATTATACAATTCAGTTTGTGTTTTTTACATTATTAGAGGATGGTAGTAGAATCTGCTGTTGCAAGAATTGCCATTGTTTCTGTGCTGGTCCTTGACACAAGGGAAGGATCAGCTGGAGTGAGGTTGCAGATACCTCATGGCTGGTATGGTGTGGTCAGAACTGATGTAACACACAGGTCTTGGGGGGAGGGTTGTGGAGTCTCCTGCCGTGTTCTACCCTGGTGAGGGTCTGGAGGGGGCTGGGCCCTCAGGGGCTTCCAGGAAGCAGAACTTACTGGTGATGCAAGTATTTTAGTATTTCAACTTGTGGGAGGACCATACTGCTGAGCAGGCTGAATATTAGCTCTGGAGCCCAGTAAGATTTCTCTCACGAGAAATAGCGTTTGGAAATCTTTACGTACCAGGACTTGTAGCAGCCTGGGAAACACCAAACATACGGAGGGAAGCAAAGAACGTTGCCCTGCTGGAAGATGGGACGTAGTGAAATACTTCATTAGCTGTTTCCTTTGGGAAGTTTGAGGAATGTAACCAAACACGAAGGAGAAACTAACAGTCATTTATATCCAGTCACCTAGAATTAATCACTGACATTCAGGGGAAGTTTCTGCCTTTAGTCTTAATTTCTATGTGTCTCCTGGGGAAAAAAAAAAACCCTACAGAAATGAAATAGAAATATATTATCACTAAAACAAACACTAGCACGTTACAGACAAAGCTGAGGTCCTCTTTGACCACACCCTGCCCCGCACCGCCCCCTCTCCTGTTGAGAAAAGCATTTGGAGACTTTTGTCACTTTCTGGCGTACGCGCCAGTGTCCACTGTATTCAGTAACTTCAGTCTGCGCTTTTGAATCTGCTTCCTGACACCGACTCGCCTTACGGTCACTGGTCAGACTTGCCAGGTGGGAAACACTGAGCTTGAATGAGGACGTTCTTCTGAGATGGGGACTGATGGGAGGGAAAGGGGGTGAACTGTCACTTTCAGGGAGAAGCCAAGCTGTCCAGCAGGGAGCTGTGGAGCAGAAACGGTTCCTTGGAGCCCCGTGTGAGGCCAGAGGACTGACCTTTTTGTATGTGCCGCGTTCGATCACTGAGGACGGGCCGTCCCCGGAAGGACGTGGCCTTGGGAACAGTAGAGTTCCTGCCGCCGAAGAAGCTGGTGGCGTTGTCAGCGGCGGGAGCGACGGATCTTACTAGTAAGAAATAGTAAACAAGCATGTTCTCATTGTTTCCAGGAAATCGTAATTGTGGGAAGGTTAGTGTTTCAGCCTTGGAGTTGTTAAAAATGGAGTTAAAGGCTGCACTGCTTTCTTTGAAGTCGGTGTGCCGGGCAAGATGGAATAGGCGTACTTCTTCCTATCCCTCCCATTAAGTACAGCCTCCGAGGCCCTGGACATTGCATATAAAACATGTATAAGAAGACACTGCAAGGCAGAGAGAAGGAGGTGGGCCGTGGGGCCTGAGGAACAGCACTTACTCTGTGAAGTCAGTAATATTCGGACAGGAAGACCACACAGGGACCACACAAAGAAAATTAAAGACCAAAATGCCTCATGAACGTAGATAAAAAAAAATCTTTAACAAAATGTTAGCAAATAGAATTCAGCAGTATATATAATAGAATTCGTCCACCATGATGGATGGGTTTTATTTCAGGGATACAGGCTGATTCAGTATTCTAAAGGAACTGTTTGAAACTTGCATTACAGAAATTCTATATCAAAATCTTTAAAAAATTTTTAATAAAATTTTTTTAACATTTATTTGTCTTTGAAAGTCAAGACAGAACATGAGCAGGAGAGGGACAGAGAGAGTGGGAGACACAGAATCTGAAGTAGGCTTCAGGCTCTGAGCTGTCAGCACAGAGCCTGATGGGGGCTCGAACTCACACACCATGAGATCATGACCTGAGCCAACGTCAGAGGCTTTTCTGACTGAGTCACCCAGGTGCCCTGACATTGAAATTTTTAAAGAGAGATTAATTTTGAACTAGAGTGGAATTGTATATCTGTGCTTGAATTATTAAGTCCTTTTTTAAACAAATGTTAAAAACACCGCCGTTCTGACCGTGACTTCTCCCACTTTGGCTCACTGGGCCTACTCGTGATGCTTAAAAATTTACAGATGACGGGCAAATGTTGGGATTTTTAACCTGTGCGTTGTCGGTGCTTTAAAACAGTGTTTCAGGAGTGCCTGTGTGGCTCAGTCAGTTGAGTGTTCACCTCTTTATTTCGGCTCAGGTCATGCATGATCCCAGGGTTGTGGGATTGAGCCCCATGTCAGGCCCCATGCTGAGCATGGAACCTGCTTAAGTTTTTCTCTCTCCCTCTGCCCGCTGCTCACAGGCATGCTCTCTCTCTAAAGTGAAATGAGATGAAATGAAACAAAACAAAATAATTTTTCAAAGATTTACCTCTAACCTAGTTGCTGTATTTATTTCCCTACTTGTTACATAACAAATATATACTCGGTGGGGTATGCATTATTTGAAGGTGATAGGACACCCTCTCTCTTTTGAGGCAGCTGAATAACTGCTAACCAATCTTACGGTTACGGAGGCCGCTGTCCCTGCCCGTTCATCATCTGCAGACTTTGTCAGCAGCCCCTTAACTTTTCCCAATCTGTTCTGTAAATATCACCTTCTCTTCAGAATGTATTCAGCGCCTTGTGGGAGATGAATTTTCCTCGCTCATTTTCCTGGAAGGTGTGAACTAGTTGACAGAATGCTCTCCATTGGCTCTGTCATCCCGCTCATTAAATACAGATTATAGGTGGGGCGCCTGGGTGGCTTAGTCGGTTAAGCATCCGACTTTCGCTTAGGTCATGATCTCGCGGTTCGTGGGTTCGAGCCCCGCATCGGGCTCTGTGCTGACTGCCACCTCAGAGCCTGGAGCCTGCTTCAGAGTCTGTATCTCCCTCTCTCTCTGACCCTCCCCTGCTCACATTGTCTATCTCTCTCTCTCTCCTAGAAATAAATAAAAATATTTTTAAAAAAATTTAAAAAAAAATACAGATTATAGGCTAATAATGTACCTGGGTTGAACTGTGATGGTACTGGTTTGTGCCACTGGCCTTAGTAGTTTTGTTACTGTTGTTATTCCTTGATTATTATTTTCATAATGGCAGGGGCCAGTAATAGTAATATTAATGAAATGAGGCCATTGGATTTGACCTGCCTTACTTCCTGGTCTGCCACCTACATTAAAAGAAAGCATGTAAGCACAACAGAAAATAAAAACTAAAAATATGAAGGGTCTCTTTTCTTCCTCAAATGTCTAATCTTTCTATTCAAAGTAAACCACTACTAAGAGTTTTCATATTTGTCTTTAATGGAAATTTTTATTATAATGAAATCATATTAAAAGGCTGATTTTCACATTGCTTTTATCATTTAATTATGTATATATTAGGTTTTTCTATTTCCATATTTATACATTTATTGCATCCTATTAAATAGCTTCACTATACTGAATGGATATATATTTTAGTAGCTTGATTTTTTTTTTTTAAAATATTGATGGTCATTTAGATTCTGTCCCCATTTTTACTATCTTGAACTCTTCTGTGGTCAAAATCTT
Source organism: Hyaena hyaena (assembly GCF_003009895.1). Lineage (NCBI taxonomy): Eukaryota > Metazoa > Chordata > Mammalia > Carnivora > Hyaenidae > Hyaena > Hyaena hyaena. The sequence goes on along the minus strand of NW_024080735.1, from coordinate 3,359,868 downwards.
TACACATATCCCTTGGAATAGCGAGTTTAATCAAAGTGTGAATTCTCAGCAAGGTGAAATCAGATTACCAGCACATTGAGTCATTTCAGCACATCTGAGTGTGTGTGGCTGGCAGAGAGAAAATTGAAAATGCGAGAAGACAGCGCATCAGAACTACTCCCTGCGCCTCAGAAGCATGTGTGGTGTAAATTAGAATGAGAGGGTCTCAAGGGTTCGTAGTCTGCCATGTTCAAGGATAGTTTTTACACTGCAGGATATTCATGTTGTGTGGACTCTAACATGTATCCATTCCTCAGATTAAATTCCTCGGTAGTGGATCCCCTTTGCAGAGGGGCACCTGTACATGGAGACTTTCATAGTCTTTGGGAAAAGTTGGATCAGTGTACCTTGGCACTCAAAGGGTTTAAACATGTCTGGTTTCTCACATATCACATATTTCCCAAGTTTGGCCATTATTAAATGATTTTTCTCCTTAATTATGTAAGAAAATTTTTCTTTTGCTGACAAATAAGTTGAAATATGATGTAGCTCACGTTTGGTTTGGCTGTCACGTCTCTTTGAAATGGAGATTTGGAAGTAAACTGATGCCATGGTGAATAAGACCTGATATTTGGAATTCTTGCATTTCGCAATTAAAAATAACACTTGTTTTCTTATTTTTTAAAAAATAAAAAAAATTGTCTTTTTTCTCCTCAAATACTAGATTCAAGAGAATGATTTATTATTTGAAAGAATTTCTCTGTGAATACTTTATGGATGAGAGAAATCTCTATTACAAATAAATGGGAGGCCAAAGTGGATATAATCACAAGTGGGTATTTTCATTTTAACACATGATTTTCAACTATTGAGACAGTTTTGGTGTGCTTTGTAAGAATGTTGATCTAAGATACACCTGTTGATCTGGGGAAAATAATCCTGTGACACTTGTGCAGAATTATTATCATTTGTATATGGTCCATATTAACTTCTGTTTCAGCATAGGTATTACTGTTGCTCTTTCTCTTTAACCAGTAGCCCGTTAAGGGTAAAGTTTAAACAATATATAACTGCGTATTAAAAATATAAAGCTGCAAAGCAGATACAACAGCACTGTGGCAAACAGTATATATGGTTGAATAGAAACCGCATGACAGAGTCTGAAGAAAGCCGTATGATCTCCAGCAGCCCCTCCCACATATATATTACATTCTTATATACTCAAATATTCTGTTTTAAAGGGGGATATTAAAAGTTAGTGAGTTTTTTTTTTAAAGGTAAAAGACATTATTACAGCCTATTTAGACATGTGGACTCCTTGTTACAGCTTCATGAAGCTTAAAGTAATGCAGGCATCATGGTCTGGTTCGTACTGATTGAGAACAAGGTTTCTCAGCAGTGGCACTTACAATATTTGGGACCAGATAAGTCCTTGAGGCATAAGCTTCCTAATGCATTGTAGGATGTGTAGCAGCATCCTCGGCCTCTTCCCATGAGATTGTCCTAACCACCCTTACCCCACTTGTGACACCTGAGGACAGTGTGACCTACTGGAGCAAAAAAGACTGTGTTTAACATCTAATCTCGGTATCTGAGGCATTGATAGGACTAGTTTAATACCTAAATACTTACCAATAAAATCCTAGGATGTCTGCAGTTTGCTTAAAAAAAAAAAAAAAGAGTCTGCGTGTGTGTGTGTGTGTGTGTGTGTGTACACATGTGTGTACACACACACACACACGTTTCCATGGAGGGAGGGTGGTGGCAAGGGTGAGGGGTTGAGGGTGTGGATGAAACAGGATGGAACAGTAACATAGTTGTTGAAGTTGGTTGATGAGAACCTTGTGGGGAAGAAGTGGTTTCATTCTTTTCTCTTGTATATGTTTGAAGTTCTGGGTTATAGTTTATATTTTTTAAAATTATTTTTTCACTGAATGGTTCAGAATAGATTAGAATGTGCTAACGTTTAATCTGTTGACAAATTGTCTTTGGAGCTTTGTTTACTTGGAGTCCCTTGTCAAACGTTTTTTAGAATTTAGCTAGACTGTCTTTGAGATTCCAGAAAGCTTTTATAACAAAATAAAGTCAGGAGAGAGGAGTCTTCTGGGCTCGAACAGTCTGTGCCGCTCTCGGACTGTAAGTGTATGTCACTCAGGCTCTGAAACAGGACTTAGCAGGGAGTGAGTTGGGTGGTTCTGCTTTCCTGCTAAAGTGAACCAAAGCATCAAGTGAACTTCAGTCACCGGATTGGCAGGTAAAGCTGCTTGTTGATTTGGTTTAACGATTTTTAAAATTTTCTCTGGTGCCAATTCATGCATGGCTCTGGAAGTTTTATCTGATCAAATAAAATTTATGGATATACATGGAAAAAAATGGAGGTACTTGATGAGGTAATGTTAATAGTTTTGTGTATTATGGCTGTTGAGCTTATTTTATGGGAGATCTGAAAGTCGGCGCCTCCCCCAGATAGAATACTGTGGTGACTCTTCAGTGTGCCCGGAGTATTATGCAGCCAGTAGGGAGAAGGAGGTGTGTGTCCTGGTTTGGAAAACTGTTCGGGTATAGGGTTACTTGAAAAAAAACAAAAACAAAAACAAAAACAAAAAACAAACTTGCAGAGCACCGTGATCTGATTTGCATAAAGAAAAGAAAAGATAGGGGAGATGAGGCACCACGTGAATATTGCGTGTGTTCACATGCACCCGTGCGTTCACCCAGAGACACAAATTTTCTAAGAAATTTCTGAGACCCCAGAGTTCTTGGTGGTGACCTGGACACACGTGACACTGAAAGTGTGGGGCGTGACTCAGAAAATTGAGATTTTACTTTTACCCTTCAGTTCTTTTTGAACTTTCTGGTGTACTGGGGCTTTTTAAATTAAAACTTTAAAGATGATAGATTATTGGGACACCTGTGTGGCTCAGTCAGTTAAGTGTCCAACCTCGGCTCAGGTCATGATCCCACGGTTTGTGGGTTCGAGCCCCACGTCAGGTTCTGTGCTGACAGCTCAGAGCCTGGAGCCTCCTTCAGATTCTGTGTCCCCCCGCTCTCTCTGCCCCTCCCCTGCTCTCACTCACTCTCTCTCTTGAAAATAAACATTAAAAAATAAAAAGGATAGATTATAGAATTATATTGTATCATATAAAATGTTTTAATTTAAGCCACACATTTCTGAGGGTTCTACTTTTATAATAGTGGAAATACAGTCTCAGAATAAACTAAAACTCCTACAAATCAAAAATGAAAAAACAGTCCATTAGAGAAAATGGACAAAGGTGAGTGAACAATTCAGAGGAAGTTCAGTTGTCCAGGAAGCGTAGGTAACGCTCTTTATCTGCGTGCGTAATTGGGAGTATGTGAATGAAAAGAACGGTGGCATGGGGTTTTACACCCCCTGTATTGACACGCTTTAAAGTCTTATAATGCCAAATGCAGTTGAGGATGTGGGGAAGAGGGGAGACTTCTCCACCGGGTAGTAACCAGCACAAACTTAGGGAAAATTGGCTACGTCTGGTAAAGCTGAAAATGCTTCTGGGTAGCATTTCTGCCCCTAAGCATATACCTGGAGAGGCTCTCATACAGGTATGTTCACCGCAGTACCCTAGTAACAAAATGAAGGTAACTGTGTTTTCCTGGCTGGGGGTTTGCGTGGATAAATTCCAGCAGGTTCCAACAGGCTGTCACAGCAGTTGAAAGGAAAATAGCCACCATTGAATAAGAAGTCATCGAGTTGCAGAAGGGTAGATAAAATGATAACATTCATGGAAAATTTCAAAATGCAAAGCATTTCTTTGTTTTTGGACACGTATACGTGTGATCCAGGCACACGAGGGGAAGAAAATAACATCTGCGGATGAGTCATTTTATCAGGGGAGGTGGGTGGGGCGAAAAGAGCAAGATGACCACTTACTTGTATTTTATGTCCTTCAAATTAAAAAGGACGGAAGTAAAGATGGCAAAGTGTTACCTACATGGGCCGTGGTTGCGGGGTGAATACGTGCATTTTTCTGGTTGTTGGAAACTACGGCAGTGTTGCTTCATAGGAAATGTTTTCAAGGGTCTCATCCCTGTTGTCTGCTTCCTGAGGGTGCCTGACTTGTTGACCAGTCCTATAACCTCGGATGTGTTCCTTTTCCAGGACAGAAAGCATGATAAACATCTTAAGCAGTTGTTTGCATCATATATTTCCTAGTTTTACGTGAAGTGTCCTCTCATTAAAAAATCTTTTTCCCCCCTTTTCAGACAGCATGTTTTCGTGAAGAAAGGGACGTCTTAGTGAATGGAGATAACAAATGGATTACGACCTTGCACTATGCTTTCCAGGACGACAATAACTTAGTAAGAACCGTTTCTATATGTTTCAGTATTCTTATTGCGTTTTTATGGGCAGAATTTACGGTTATTTTCTTTTAAGTGGTATTTAAATGTAGTTTTTATTTAGAAAACCACTGAATTCCACAGCGTAGAAATTGTCCTCCACCCGTCCCCCCGAGGTACTTCAGTACGTTTCTCCTGGAATTTTTTATGCTTTTTAATAGGCAAGTCCACACTAAATGCAAACATTTAAATTCTGTAAAAGGTGCTCAGGATTTTCTCTTTTCACCACTTCCCCAGTATGTCTTGTTTGTAGTATTCTGTTACTACTTGGAATTTTACATAAAAGTTTTCAAAGCGGCCACGTGCCACTTTAAGCAGAGCCGCGTTTTGCATCCAGGCTGCACCTGCTTCTGTGTGGGATGTCACGGACCACGTGACAGAAGAAACCGGGGTGAGCTCGGAGGAAAACAGAAGCATGCAAAGTGCTGCTAAGTGACGATTGAAGGGACGAACAAGGAAGCAGGAGAGGCAGGGGGCTGCACGCCCCCGCCTACGACCCCTGTGTTTTCTGGCCCTAGTTTTTATTTTGCGGTTTTTTAGCGCACACGTGTTGAGTTCCTGCCATGTGCCACGCACGACACTGGGTCCTGGGGTAGAAAATTTAACACGATGTCTTGTTCTCGTGACATACGTTCACTGGACGTGTGCCGGGTGCTAGGCGCTGCTTTCTAGATTCTGGAGACGTGTTGGTAAGGGACAGAGGAGCTCTGTTTTTACTGTTCCAGGCGATGAATCCGAAGTCAGGTAAGTAATATTCTCAGAGGGTCTCAGGTGAAGAAGGTAGAACATTCACTGAAAGGCGTGAGGTCGGTGAGGACCCTTCTGAGACGACTGTCAGTTAAGCCAAGAAGGGAGGAGAGGCAGAGCGGGCTAGGTGAGTCCAAGTGTGCAGGGTGAAGCAGCTTGCTGTGTTCGCCCCGGTGGGGGGGAGAGTAGGGGCGTGGGGGGGAGAGAGGGAGAGGGTCCCAGCACCTAGCCCCGGACAGGCCACGGGAAAGAAGTTAACCACGTTTCTCAAAGCGATGAGGATTTTTGGTCATGGAACTCTTGTGTATTTTTTAAAATGGCATTCTAGACCAACATGGGACTTCCCCGGTGTGGCCAGGCACCGCCCGCCACTGTCCTGCTGGAACGCGGGTGTCCCCCGTGCACGGCGAGCTCTGAGCTCCGATCGCGGCATTCCCAGCCGTCAGGAAGGTCGCAGACCAGAAAACAATACCTTATCACCGCAGAAGTTCGTCACAGAAATAAAACCTGAAAAGGGTGCGGCAGCCGTAGGCAGCGCGTGAAGGCCTGTTTGTCAGACGGGCAGGCGGGATGACCGGCCGCTTCCCAGCGTCCAGTGAATTCAATCAGGCTTGTGGCCGCGGCCAAAGAAACGCATTCATAGAGAATAGACTCGGCTCTGACGGTCAGCCTTTGGGCGAGAACAGTTGCTTAAAGAATGGGGGGACGTTGGGAACAGCAGCAGTAGTTGATTTTAAAACCAGGAAATGAGTTTGAGTGGTTGGTTTGGGCTCTGGAGTTGAAGGAGGTTATGAATTCCGTTCTGTTGTTCTTTGAGGCGCCGGGCCTGAGTTTGCAGTGACCGACACATCAGCCTTTATTAATAGTTAGTGTGGAATGTTTACAGTGAAAGAATTTTCAGAGAAGTTGAGAAGACACGAATTAGGTACAACCTGAATGTTCTCTGCTTCGATGTATTACCATGGAGAGCAGTGAAAGCAGGCATGGACGGATTTACATGTAATGTGAAATACCAGGCGCCTAATGCCCGCAGATATCCCTTGTCTTCTTAGTCAGCAGGGAGCCGGCAGCAGATATGTGAATCTGTCCTTTGTCACTGAATCAGTAATGTCACTGGTCAGCTTTACTCAGTCTCATGGAAGCAACTGTTCCCACATCCGTGAAATTTCGTTGGAAATCCCAGCTGCACGTCCGTGTGTTTGGTGCTTTTACGCTGTTAACGTTTTGTGGCAAAGGGCCAAGATCGAAACATGTCTGAACAAAAAAAACCCACCCTCAGCCATTATTAGAGAATACTGAATAGCTGTGAAATTAGTGTTTCCTGTAGACTTGATATGTTTTAAAATAAATTTAACCCAAGATTCTAGGACAAAGCAGCACACAGACATGTACAACTTACCCTGTCATGTTGACAGCTCACCTTAACTGGAATCGCAGGTCCTGTCGAGCTGCTTTATCTAATTCTCATGCTGTCAAAAGTGAAAAGAAATGAGATCCCCATTTCCACATAAGCTTGCTTCAGATGGACCTTTTGAGCTCAAACTATATTTAGCACTAGTTTTGGGGATTTGAGTGCTAAGGAAATGTCCATAGTTCCAAACCCACTTTACGGCATTGGAGAACTCCCACCTGACCGTTAGTTAGAAGTGATGAATCTGCAGTGAAATGACACGCCGAAACACAGGTATCAGAACAGTCAGTAAAGGCCTTCCAAGTGAGGGATATGCTTCATTAAAATTATATGCTCATGAGGGGTGCCTCGGGGGCCTCTTCAGTTAAGCGTCCGACTCTTGACTTCGGCTCAGGTCATGTTCTCGTGGTTCGTGAGTTGAAGCCCTACATCATGCTCTGAGCTGACAGCACAGAACCTGCTAAGAATTCTTTGTCTCTCTCTTTCTTTCTGCCCTCTCCCACTTGCTCTCTATCTCTCTCAAGAAAATAAATAAAAAATTATATGCTCATGAATTAGTGCTGCCATTATATGAGTGACACATGTCTATATACATCTCTGACTTAAATGACATGAACCCTGCCATCTTTAAGCGAAAATATAATTAAAAGTTTGTGTAACTTAGTAGTCACAGAGTTCGTCTAATTTAGGCCAGATCTTGTCTTTATATTCCTTACACGCTTCCAGACTGAAATAGTGTGTTTCAAACTTCAGATTGAAAGTTTTATTATGACTCGTTGGTTGATCATAAAATCAATGCAAGGGGGGTTACAACCAGCATTTAAAAAATTAAGTAAAACAGGAAATGACAGAGTTCAAGCAGTAAGAGGAGTTATTGTCTTGTGACATTTATTTCTTGAATAATATGTATCAAATCATCATATAAATCGTATTTATTATTGTGGGTTTTAGTCAGAATTGTTGTAGAGCTTTGCATACATTAGTTCTGTTAAATTGAGTGGGATGGTATTTGACTTGAACTTACCATACTTCTGTGAAATTTTTGTGGTGAGTGTGTCAGCGCAAATACAATCTACACAGGTTTGTTAGCAAAATTTCCAAGAGTAAACACACACCAAGTTTTTGCTTAGCAAACTTACAGCAGTTCATCATGATGGATTTTTGAAGGCTTTTAGGTAATAAGGACTAAAATCCACCAGTCACCGTGTTTTTCTGTTATAGATAGGCACAACAGTGTGGATTCAGGGATTGCTTAAAACTCTGCATTTCATTAGAAATGTAGAAATTTACAGATACAGAACTAGAGTATCCAACTACCGAATCTTGTATAGTAAAATTTTGCCTCATTTTCGTTGACAAAAAGTCTGACTTATTCTGTCTTCTCTGAGTTTAGTCTTCTATGTGCCCTTTGCTTTTGACATTAGAATTAACCTGGCTTTTTTCATTTCTCGGTGAGAAGTAGTCTGTATATATCAGTTATTTCTCACTGAGAAATAATCTGTATACATCACTCATTAATTTCTTGGTGAGAAGTAATCTGTGTATCTGTGTGATTAATTCTATTAGGAATAAAAGTTAGAGTGGGGCGCCTGGGTGGCTTAGTCGGTTAAGCGTCCAACTTTCGCTTAGGTCATGATCTCGCGGTTCGTGGGTTCGAGCCCCTCGTCGGGCTCTGTGCTGACTGCCAGCTCAGAGCCTGGAGCCTGTTTCAGTCTGTGACTCCCTCTCTCACTGACCCTCCCCTGCTCGCGCTGTCTCTCTCTCTCTCTCTCTCTCTCTCTCTCTCTCTCTCTCTCTCCTAGAAATAAAAAAAAAAAAAAAAAAGTTAGAGTTTAACAGGAGGGGCACTGAAATAGACAAAATCTGTAAATCGCCAGTTTTCCTTAGCGTAGGGGAAGTTCGCGCTGTGTTAGTCTCAAGAGTATGAGTCCTAAATTACCTTGGTCATCACCAAAGATTTTCTGTTGAATATTTATGAAATATTAGAAAATAAAATCATTTAGCAATGTTGGCAAATCTAGTCTTAGATACCAAAAAGGAAAATTTATTTTACGGTTCTTTTCCAAAATAACCTGATCTGCAGTGCTGTGTGATTCGAGGAAGCCATGAGGAATAATTTCAGTTTCACGTATAACCTGCTCAGATATCTCCACAGCCCGTTGCTGGAAAAATATAGAGTCATAGCATTTTATGTGCGTCAGATAAGTTGCGTACCTTAACGAATGATCTTAAAATGTGATTAGAACCTTTATTTTTTAAAAAACTAATTAAACACAGACCTGCTTAGTTGCATCAACAGGGTCACATAACAGTTTTTCTCACTTAGATATCATTTAGAATATTTTGAATCCGTGCAGTGTGTCTCTTCTTCATACCTTCTTGTCCACTTTTCCTGTTTAGGTATTTTATCCTGGAGGGGAAAAAAATCCGGAAAATATTTAAAACAAAAATTTTACTTCTTAAATTAGCATTTGTAAACTGTTTACAGGATAAGAGACGTTTAAATGTTAGATGGTGATTAGTCATATGAACTCCGGAGATGAACTCCGGACTCTTTACTGGAATCCAGTTTGTGCTGAGGATAGAAATTGTTGGCAAACAAGGCAAGAAGGGGGTTAGTGCAGTGTGGGCTCCAGGATTAACTAGTGGTGTCTCTGGCAGCAGGTGGACTAAACGGACTTCCTGTTCTCCCTAAGGAAACTCCCAAAAGCATATCTGTTCTAAGAGATGTTCTTTCTCCAGAACACAGTTCATTTTTTGTGTGCTTTTACACATTTTAGCATTGTTTCTTTGGAATGTAGTTTCTTAGAAGCACAAGCTTTGAAATAAAGATTTTTTTTTTTTTTTTAAAGAAATTGGGAGCTGGAAATCTTATGGTGTGTTACAGCCATATCTAGTGGTCTGGTTTATTTTGGAGGGATGAAAGATTGCTGAAGACTCAGTCTGGACCTTGAATTTCTTTTTTATTATTCCGGCATTCTGCGCATATTCTTTATGTAATGAATGTAGTCAGCTTTTTTATGGAACTGAGTCTTTTGAGTAAAAAGAAAGTGATCTCAGGATCAAGAACCCTGAGTTCTGGTTTTTCCACTGCCCAGGGTGTGTTTGGGCAAATCGTTTCACTTCTTACACCTCTGAATACACAGCCGTAAGGCGGCGCAGCAGCTGCGATCCCTGTGTCCAGTACAGGGACCTTATCTAAGTACCCTGTGTCCGCACTCTGGGACTCCTAATTCATGGGGACGGTGAAAGTGCTGGTCACTCAAGCATGAACACCCCACTTTCCCTGCTCTAGTCTCAGCGTTACCTTTCACCTCCTCTGGATCTGTGCAGATTTGCTCCTATTTGTACCTGTTCTCATTCTTCCTCTCACTGTGGGTGAGCTGTTTGCCTTTGACTTTGGGTCCATCACCTTTGGCCCTTCACAGAACTCGACTGCACTGGTCCACTGCAGTGTGACTAGCTCTTTCCGCCTCTACAATACACAGCGCTAGAAATGTAAAAACCAAGTATATATTACTCTGCATCTTGCTCTTGTCCTTCAATGATCCCATGGGCATATATACTTAATTATTCTTTTTGGCGACTGTATAAGAGTCCACAGAATGACCATGTTGAATGGATCTATTTAATAGTTTCTTGTTGATCTCTCTTCATATTGCTTCTGACTTGGGGCAGTTATCGAAGTGCTGTGCAGTAAATATACTTGTCCACATGCCCGACATAATTGGAGTTTTTCTTTTCATTGACTATATTCCTAAAAGTGGGTCCAAGGACACGCACCTTTTAAATTTCAACAGATACAGGCAGTTACTTTCCCGAGGAGTTGCAGTGTGTCATCCTCAAGAACGCAGTGTTGTTTCAACTCACCGCTCCCAAAACAGGAATGGGCTTCTTGCTGCTCTGATTGGTATAAAATGGATCTCATTGTCACTTTGGTTGTGACCATATAATAATTGGCTAATTGTGCTTCCTCTCAGATGAATTAATTGTTAATACGGCCTCAGCCTCATTTTGCTGGATTGCTTGCCCTCTTCTTGACACCTGGTGGGAGGCCTTTGTGATGGGATTATCATGTCCTTGACATATCTTGCCAACATTACCCCTCAATCTATATTTTTCTTAAACTTGCTTAAAGACATCTTTGCCATATTGGGTAATACTTTAAAGGTAGTTGATAAGTAGGAAGTTCTAGCAGATATTAAACTTTACTAATTATTCACGAGAGCCATATGATATTGACATGGGAATAGACAACCACAGGAAGACAGAGTGCCCAAGAGCAGATCCAAGTGTATTTCACATCCTGAATTATGATAAGGGGACATTTCAGTTTAATTACAGGAAAGAACGGATATTTAACTGCTTTTTTAGATTATTGACTCTTTTTTAAAATTTATTTTTTAATGTTTTATTTATTTTTGAGACAGAGACAGAGCATGAGTGGGGGAGGGGCAGAGAGAGATGGGGAGACACAGAGTCCAAAGCAGGCTCCAGGCTCTGAGGTGTCAGCACAGAGCCCAATGCGGGGCTCGAACTTGCGAACTGCGAGATCATGACCCGAAGTTGGACACTTAACCAACTGAGCCACCCAGGTGTCCCAGATAATTGACTCTTTAAATAAGAGAGTAGCTTTCACACCTTGTACAAAAAGACATTTTAGACGAATGAATGAATGAACATGATCCAAGGTCAGGTTCTGTTCCTTAAAGGGCCTACAGCAATACCCTCTACTTTCCTGTCACAGTATTTACAGGACACTGAAGTCCCCACTGATTTGTGTTTTCTTCTCCATTAGGTTGTAAATTCAATCGAGGCAGGAGGCCTGACTTAGTCACTGTAGCGGCTCCATTGTGGAGTGTGATATTCACACACAGTGGGTCCTTTCTCTCTGGAATTGTGAATGAGCTTATATTTATGTTTCTCTCTTGTTCGGTATTCTGTCTTCCATTCCCAAGAAAGTCATTTACAGAATAAAATATAAAATAGGAAGCTATTTACTTTGTCCCTATACCTGTAAGAGTAATACAGTGGAGGCGGCCAGGGGCCTGGATGAGGATTGGGGAAGTGGGTGGGGTAGAAGTGGATGGACCCCAGGAGATTCAGGAGGAAGTCGCAGGACCTGGGCGATTGTGACAAACGTTGTCCTGAACAAAGGGGAACACGTAAAAGAATGACTTGCAGCTCTTGGGAGGGATCTGCTGGGCTCGGTTTTGGACAGAAGGAGCTTTTTCCCTATGTGAGGTTTTTATTCTCTGTTTCTAATTCATCTTGTCTCCCTAATACCAAAACCCGATTGCAGGTGTAGTTAATTTTAACTCCTCGCTTGTCTCTTATGAATTTTCTTTGGTGTTTCTGCTCATTGCTCTCTCCAGTTGCTGAATTCTGTCCTAGTAACAGCTAATTTACCTCTGAGGGCAGAGTAGGGGAAGAGTATACGAGCAGGCAGAGCCAGCACGCTGTTTAGCAGGCCGCAGGAAAGGAAAACTAGGAATAATTAGATATTCATAATTTTTTAAAAATTTTATTAGAATCCCAAGCAGGCTTCATGCTCTGCATGGAACCTGATGCAGGGCTTTCGACCCCACAGCCCCGGGATCACGACCTGAGCCGAAACCAAGAGTCAGACGCTCAACCAGCCGAGCCACCCAGGCGCCCAAATCTATATATTTGTATATACAAAAATATACAAAATTATATTCATAATCTCATGGAGCTTTATTATCATAGAAGAGGTCCAGTAAGACACATGGAGAGGCCCAAGGAAAGGGATCCACGGGGTTTATTAAGAGGGAGCACGTAGCAGATTATGGGTAAAAGTAGGCGGTAGGCTGACACAGGGAGCCTAAACTTTGAATGGGACCGTGGGTGGCAAAAATGTGGAGATGGGTGTTTTCTAGCAGTGGACTGGCAGATGGTTACCCCCAGACCTTAGGAGCCTGGGAGACAGTAGCTCCTGTGCACCGTCGAGGCAGGAAAGCCTCGGATGGAGGAGCCCTTTGCCTTCTTATCCCCTGGTTTCTTCTCTGGGTTTGGGATAGAAAAATCTTGATTGGCACCCGGTGAATGTTTGTTGAAGGGGGTGAGTCATGTTTTATGACTTTCTGTGTGGAAGTATTTGCTTCCAGTTTTGATAGCAGACTTCTTTATTTGTAAAGTTTTGTGTTTGCTACTCACAGTACGTCTTTAAAGTAGTAGATGTGGGTTTCTTCTCCACAGCCGCCATCCTTGCTAGCAACATGTTTATGCTAAGAGTTTCATTATATAGGTTTGTTCTGATCTTCATGATAGGGTCTGGTCTGTTAAACATTAGGCCTAGTAAATAGAGCAAGTAAACTGTAGACCAGGATTTGAAATACGTTGTTTCTCTGATTTTCAAGGATTTGAAAAATTAAATTGGTTGCTTTCATTTAACAAAAATTGCCCATGCTTATAATTTTAATGTACGAATGTGAATTTCCTCAAGACTCTTTAAATCTTAAATGTCAACTTGGTGATGTCACTGAAGTGATATCTTTATTTGGCAGTAAAATAATTTTCCTTATTTGTTTATTTATTGAAATAGAGAGGGACCGAGCAAGCCTGTGCTCCCACGAGCAGGGGAGAGAGGCAGAAGGAGAGGGAGAGAGGGAGAATATTAAGCAGGCTCGATGCCCAGTGCACAGCCCAAAACAGGTTTTGATCTCATGATTGCGAGGTCGTGACCTGAGCCGAAATCAAGAGTTGGACGCGTAACCAACTGAGCCCCCAGGTGCCCCTTGGTAATAAAATCATTTTAACTTCAAGGTGTTAAAATTGACATTTAAGTATCTTCTGTGTGCTCTCCTTCACGCTGAGTGCTATGCTCTGAAGAAGGTGTCGTTAGCATAGATATATAGATGACAAAATAAAGTGTCAAAGAGAGTAATTTATTTTTCAAAAGTTATTTATAACCCAGGGTCAAAATTTAAATACAGATATCTCTGTCTACAAAGGCCATCTTTTTACTGTGTCTTGTTTTCACTCAACTTAAAAAAAATACATAATATATGATATAGTATGATATAATTAATATAATAATACACACATATATACATATTTATAAAGCAATATAGAAAATACCAAAAAGCGGGGCACCTAGTGGTTGAGTCGGTTAAGCATCTGACCTTTGACTTCAGCTCAGGTCATGATCTCGTGGTTTGTGGGACTGACCCGTGTCGGGCTTCATGCTAGTGGCCCAGAGCCTCCTTGGGATTTTCTCACCTCCTCTGTCTCTGCCCCTCCCCTGCTCACGCTCCCTCTCTCTCTCTGTCTCAAAATAAATAAATAAACTTAAAAACAAAGAAGAACGGAAATACCAGAAAGCTGTGACACCACGGGTAACCTAACACTGCAGAGCTAATCCCTGCGAACATCTTGGCGTCAACTCCTTGTCCTTTCGTTCCCGGCACACACACACCCGTGGTGAAGGAGAACTGTTGGTTCACTTTGTTGCATGGCACTCTCTCCGTACCGCCTTGCTTCTGCCATTAGGAGAGCGGGTTTCTACACCCGCGTCAAACGGTGGGGGGCAGTGCCACGAGGTCGATCCGCCGCAGCAGCTTGCCCGACTCAGACCAGCGCCCGGACACGGGTGCGCAGGGCAAGGTGTGGCGAGAGGGGCGCCGACCCCCTCAGCGACGCCTCTACCCGTTGGCCAGCCTGAAGCTCTCCCTTCCTCCTTCCGGGGTGCCAGCAAGGCCTCACACGTAGGCGTGGTCCACAGGGTGCTGCCCATTACTGAGGGGTCCCTCCTCCGCCCTTCCCTGGAAATTTCCAACCTTCCCGTCTTGGTTGGTGCCCCTGGTGACCCACCCCCGTCCTTAGGTTACCCAAGGGCTTTGCAAAAGTCACCTCAGTAGCATAAATACCAGTGTGGTTGGAAGGAGTTCGTTATAAATAAGAAAAGCCAGCTTTGTGCCAAAAATATATATATATATATATGATTATAAATCACAGTATCATATACACATACTTGTGAGAGTCCATGTCTTAAATTAGTGGACATCTGTTTCCATAGACCTAAGAAGAGTCCATGTGGATATTTCTGCACTTTCAGAAGTAAGAGGGGAAATACGTACATCGTGGAAATTATTATGTCCTGTATCATAGTGCTTTCCACATGCTGCTCCAAGTACTGGGTTAGTGAAGTTGTTGCCAGTCCAAGAGAAAGGAAGGAAAATGTCATGATGATAAAGAGGAATTTATTCAACAGGCATGACTGTCTTGTATTCTGAGTTACTGTCACCATTTTTGGAGAATTAGAATGTTTCTTCTTCTATGAAATGTCTGTTCAAGGGGATGATGTTGCTGTTACTTGTGGATGCTGTTACTTGGCAAAGTATAACAACAAAGCAGTGGTAATCCTTTGTTGTTCCCTGCTCAGTTTTTAACAATTTTATTTTCTTGCCTTGGGAAGCTTACAGGCCCTGTCAAGATCATCTTACACAACTTCTTGTTAATTGACGACAGTATTTGACCCCAGTGCTACTTGACCTTGGGATCTGTTACATGTACTTTTTCACCCTTCTTATTTTTGCTTACTTTTTCTTCTTCCCAGTACCTGGTTATGGACTATTACGTGGGCGGGGATTTGCTGACGCTGCTCAGCAAATTTGAAGACAGACTGCCTGAGGACATGGCTCGGTTTTACTTGGCTGAGATGGTGATCGCGATCGACTCCGTTCATCAGCTGCACTACGTGCACAGGTGGGTAAGACACCCCGCCCCCCCCCCCATGCGGCAGCAGGCTGTGTGTGTGTCCAAGGAGGCTTTTTCATGGCAACGTGGTGCTTTCCAGGGCCGTGGAGTAATTGTTTCTTTGTAAACTGCTTGACCGGTGTAGTGATTGATTGAAAGTCTTCCCTACAGATGTGGGTGTAACTGTATGCAGTTTAAGATGGAATGATAGAAGTGGGCCTGTTTACAAAATGATTTTTCATCAGGATTATTCTTCTACTTTTTTTTTTTTTTAAATGTTTTTTTTATTTCTAGGAGAGAGAGAGAGAGAGACAGCGTGAGCAGGGGAGGGTCAGAGAGAGAGGGAGTCACAGACTGAAACAGGCTCCAGGCTCTGAGCTGGCAGTCAGCACAGAGCCCGACGTGGGGCTCGAACCCACGAACTGCGAGATCATGACCTAAGCGAAAGTCGGACGCTTAACCGACTGAGCCACCCAGGCGCCCCTATTCTTCTACTTCTTGACACACATTAAAAATTTCTTTCTCCATGAACGGTTCATAATAATTTATGTGTAATAAATTTTAAAACATACAGTTTTAAAGGCAGTCTCATATTTTATTTTTTATTAAAAAAGTTTTTCAAGTTTATTTTTGAGAGAGAGACAGGGAAAGTGAGTGAGGTAGGGACAGAAAGAGAAAGAGAGAATCCCAAGTAAGCTCTGCACTGTCAGCATGGAGCCCGACGTGGGGCTCGACCCCACAAACCATGAGATCATGACCTGAGCTGAAACCAAGAGCCAGACACTTAACTGACTGAGCTCCCCAGGCGCCCCGGCAGGCTCACATTTTAAAAGGAGAGAACATAAGAAACCATCACAAAGTTACTGATGAATTAATCATTCAGATGAGGACATCTTGGGTTGTGCAAGATGTGAGCGTGAAGAGGCGCTGGGGAGCAGCAGGTGCGGAGCCTGACCCGTCTGAGAGGGAAGGCGCTGTTGTCAGAGACCGCGGGGCCGTGTCGCAGTGACGCGGAGGGCTTGCTGCGGCCCCGCCGGCAGGGGGCTCCGGGGCTCTGGGTCAGATGGGGCTGGGAGCTGGCATTTCCCACACATCCCCGGGTGCTCCTGCTGCCGCTGGTCCAGCCACCAGACCACACTTTGAGTCCTTCTGCTCAGTAACACAGAAGCGACCGTTCCTTCTAAGTTGTGGGTGATGGTAATCTTTGGGAAGGACAGGAGTGGGGGAAGAAGAGGAAGTTTCTGTTTTGGTGGTGAGTTTTTTTTTTTTTTTAAGATGTGATTATCTTCTGCTGATTGGTTTACTTAGCAATGCACTTCTAGGACATTATTAAAGGAAGAATATTTTTGTTAATGTGTATTTATTTTGAGAGAAGAAGAGAGCATGAACAGGGCGGGGGGAGGGGCAGAGAGAGAGGGAGAGAGAATTCCAACCCCGTTCTGCTCTGTCAGCTCAAGAGCCCAGTGTGGGGCTCAGTCCCATGAACTGTGAGATCATGACCTGAGCCGAAACCAAGAGTTGGTCGCTTATCCAACTCAGCCACAGGTGCCCCAAAAGTAAAATATTTTGCTTAAAATTTTTCTAGCCTACTCCTATGCTTTTCCCTGTTGATGTTTGATAGTCACAAATTTTATTGAAACTAAAAACATGAAAATACTTGGAAAATTGCAGAACACAACATGTTTTTAAGATGGCATTGTGGTCTCGAGAACGAATTATAGGATGAGAAACTAAAGGGCTTTTTTTGTTGCTCAAACAGTAACCCAAGGTCCTAGCTGAGGACTGTCATTTAAAAATACTTTAAAAGTATAGGGGCGCCTGGGTGGCTTAGTCGGTTAAGCATCCGACTTTCGCTTAGGTCATGATCTCGCAGTTCGTGGGTTCGAGCCCTGCGTCGGGCTCTGTGCTGACTGCCAGCTCAGAGTCTGGAGCCTGTTTCAGTCTGTGACTCCCTGTCTCTCTGACCCTCCCCTGCTCACGCTGTCTCTCTCTCTCTCTCCTAGAAATAAATTAAAAAAAAATTTTAAAAAAAATTTTTTTTAAAAATAAATAAATAAAATAAAATAAAAATACTTTAAAAGTATCATTTTATTGACCATTTAAAGAATGTTAGTCTCATGGGGTTTAGGGAAACTTTACCCGATTCGTATCTAAATTCTCAATAAGGAAT
This sequence comes from Hyaena hyaena, assembly GCF_003009895.1. NCBI lineage: Eukaryota > Metazoa > Chordata > Mammalia > Carnivora > Hyaenidae > Hyaena > Hyaena hyaena. Next base: position 3,342,466 of record NW_024080735.1, on the reverse strand, counting down.
GATTGCTTTTGAAGATAATTCCTCTGGATTGGAGATAGTCAGTTTGAGGTGTTTGTGTCACCTGCCCGTGTTCCAAGCTGTGACAGCTCTTCCTGCCATCACAAGACCCCCTCCCACCGACGGTACACACCGTCCCCCTCAGTACAGCCCTCCACACGACAGCTGTCTTCCTGGAGTTGACACTGAGAAGCCTTCCAACCCTGAGCTCTGCTTACACACACATCAGCTACAAGGTGCCTCGTGGTGAATGAATCCCATTCATTCCATTGTCGGGCAGTCCACTGCCATAGGATTTTACTTTATGTGAAGTTTTTCTCCTAATCATTGGTCCTAGTTTTGCCTTAGAACCACATATAATAATCTAATTTATCTTATTATCATTGCCTCCTGAAGTCCTCTCATCTTTAGGTTAAACATCTAAGTATCTGTAGTTTCTCTGTTATCAAGGCTTACGGACACGTTCTCTCTCCCACCATCTGCCATGCGCATACATACCCTCACCGTCACATTGTGCCCCTCCCCCCCACGCCTCCTCTCCCTCCTGTCTCTCCCTTTACTCCTCAGTGGACATGTTCTGCTGGGTCAGCGTACCTCTTAAAATGTGGTTCTCATTTTCTGGATAGATTGTAGTTTAGTAGATGCTTTACTGAGGAAGTATTCATGGAGTCTTCTTTTATAAATAGCACTGCGCTGAACTGCATAAAATTTCAAGTACGTGTAGCATATAGTCCTGACTTGTGAACGGCTTCCAGTCTGTTTGGGGACACAAAACACAAGACATAAAGAACTAAAGTAACAGAAGTTAAATAACCATTTGGGGCAAAAGTATAAGAGATGGAGTGAGCCCTGATTGTGAACTCTTAATTGAATTATACAAGCAAATTATAAACTCCGAGAAACAAGTGATAAGCTTAATTCTAATGGTTTTTTCCAGTGGTAATTTAACTCTCACTATGTGTTATACACGTTACCTGTATTCTTCTAATTCTGACAATTCCGTGATTAGGCTGTCATCTAAATTGGATGTTGTTCTGTTTTATAGTTGAGGAAACCCAGCTTCAGAGACAGGAGCCAGTAATTAGCATAGCCTGGGGTAAAACTGAAGTCAGGTGGAGGCCAGAATTTATCCTGTTCATACAACGTCATAATGCTCATAAGAGAATGCTTTACTGCTAGGATTTTGCAGGCTAAAAAGGCTTTCTGTGGGCAGAGAGGAAGGCATGCTAGAGACAAGGCATGGAGGAGACAGGGACACAGGCGGGCAGAGCACAAGTCTAGAGAAGAGAACTTACGTTGAGTTTAGGAAGAGGGAGGCCATTCCTGTTGTGGAAACGCTTGAATACCATGCTATAGACTTTATATCTTGGGAGCCATCAAGTTACTGATAATTTTAGGTAATGTCGTGTTTGATTAAAACAGTGTGTTGAGTAAGTTGGTCTTACAGTAAACTTGCGTATCAGTTTTCACGTTTTGCCAAATCTCAGAATGTTTTATAATTAGGAACTTCAAGTATAGGGAGTTAGAGCAGATAAAAAGGGAGTAATGGAGACTGGGTGTGTTTGAGGAAGGAAATAACTTTTTTTCCCTTCTGTTCTTTTATTATTTTTGAAAATGTTTATGGATTTATTTTGAGAGAGAGTGTGTGTGTGAGCAGGGAAGGGGCAGAGAGAGGGGAAGAGAGAGAATCCCAAGCAGCCTCCGTGCTGTCAGTGCAGAGCCTGATGCGGGGCTCGAACTCACAAGCCGTAGGTTATAACCTGAGCCAAAATCAAGAGTTAGACACTTAACCGACTGAGCCACCCAGATGCCCCGCCCCCCGCCGTGTTCTTTTAAAATAAATTTATTTCCAAACTTATAAAATACATTATTGGTGTTCTAAAAGCACAGACATTTTCATATGCAAATTTTGTCTTCACTTATGTGTGGTTTTATTGAGAGAAATGAACAGAGGAGAGTAGCAGATGAGAGGAGTCATGAAATCGTACATGCGAGTGCTGAGCACATTGTGAGAGTTCAGTCAAGAACCTTGCAACTTCCTTTGAAATGTCTAGAAATACACTTTAAAAACGCAATGTAAAGCATTACCTTACCTGTTTTCAGAGGAGATGTTAATGAACAGGAGACGAAAGAGATAGGAACGGGATAGGGAAATCCGAATCGCAGAGATTGACTCCAGAAGGCTGTAAAGTTGATTTACACACTGACCCCATACAGTAAAAACGTTTCCTAGTAACATTATGTAGTGAAAAAAAGCCTTCAGCTAGGTGCCAGCAGCCTTGTATTCTGTGCTGGTTCCTCTGGAAGCTTTTTAAATTTAGATTCTAAACCATGATTTATCACCGAGGTCACAGCAGCTTGGAAGTTGTAAAAACAACGACAAAACCAATCTTGTAACGATGGAAAGATGCTGCTTATTCCAGCGCTGGCGACGGGCTGCTGGCACACAGACTGCCTCCTGGTCGCTGTACTGAGATGTCTGGGAATGTGATCTGTAAGGACACCTAGGGGCTGCCCCCTTGATTTTCTACTGAGAGGTACCCCAGCAGCCCCTCCCCTTTTAAAGGAGGCGGGGAAAGGGTGCAGTGGGACAGAAGACAGAACAAACATGGCAGCCCTAGAGCTGGGGGCGTGGCTGATGGGTGTGACATCAGTTCTCCCCAAATCGATCTGCAGGTTTGATGCCATCCCTATCAAAATCCCAGCAGGGTGTTTTAAAATATATTTTTAAATTTATTTACTTTGAGAGAGAGACAGAGAGTGTGAGTGGAGGAGAGAGAGAGAGGGAGACACAGAATCCAAACCAGGGTCCGGGCTCTGAGCTGGCAGCGCCCAGCACAATGCGGGGCTTGAACCTATGAACCATGAGATCATGACCTGAGCCAAAGACGAAGGCTTAGCCTACTGAACCACCCAGGTGTCCCTGTTTTTGTTTTTGTTTTTGTTTTTTGTTTTTGTTTTAAATCAGGGTGGAAGCATTAATGTTGGGCGCCCCACCTCCCCCCCCCCCCCAAGCAGGCCCAGCTGCTGCCCTTGTGTTTGTAGTTGTGGTTAGGCCTCAGGCTCCTAGCTTGTCCCTAAATAACTGTCCGTAGCTACAGATTTAATAACATCGTTTCATTTTCAGTATTTATGACAGCTCACAGGTTTTCCGTTTAGAGTAGTAAAGACTTGGTTTTTTAGGTAAAAACAAGCTTACTCCAAAGTTTGTCTGGAAATGTAATGGAACTAGAGTAGCTAAAATGATTTTTTTTGTTTTTAATGATTTTGGAAAAGGACAATGAGGTAGTCAGAATAACTACCTGATCTTAAGACTGATGTATTTCTGCCTTAAGCAAGAGACCACGTAGTGGGGAAAGGATAAAAATCACAGACCCCTGGGTAGAACACGGGACCCAGCAGAAATGCACTCAGATGCCCCCAACTGATTTTGATGAAGGTGCTAGTGCAACTCAGTGGGGGAAGGGTCGTCTTCAGCAAGTGGTGCTGGAATAATAAGCAAAAAAGGAAACTTCCTTCAGTGTCACACAAATGTGAAAGATAATTTAAAATGGGTCATGGACTTAAATCGACTCTGTAGGGGCACAGGTCATGTCAGGTCATGATCAGGTCAGATCATGATCAGGTCAGGTTGGTGGGTTTGAGCCCCGCGTGGGGCCCTGTGCTGTCAGCTCAGAGCCCGCTTCAGGTCCTCCGTCCCCCGCCCCTGAACCTCCCCTGCTCGCGCGCTCTCTCTCAAAAATTAAAAATACATACATACATAAAAATTAAAAATAAACATTAAAAAGTAAATACATAACATAAAAGTATAAAACTTTCAGAAGAAAACGTCAAAGAACATCTTCTGGACCTAGGGCTTGGTAAGGAGTTCTTAAGATAGGACACTGAAAATTACTAAAAGTAGGCTTCATCAAAACTAAACATGTGCGCTTCCGAAAGCCCAGGTAAGTGGACGAAGGGGCAGGCCCCAGAATGGGGGAAATATTTGCAGACCACATACAGGATGCACACCTTCTATCTAGGTTATATAAACTCTTGAAACACAATCCTCAAAAAACCTCAGACAGTCCAAATATAGGATGGATGAAAGACGCAAAGGGACGTTTTGCCCACAAGATGTGGATGGCAGTGAGGCACATAGAACACTGCTCCGTGCCATTGGCCGTCAGCAGACTAGAAACTGCACCCGCTACAACGTGTCAGGGAGCAGGTATTAGGACTGCTAAAATACAAAGTAGCGGTCATACTAAGTGCCAGTGACCACATGGAGAAGGGAGATCTCCCACAGAGCGTAAAATGGTTTGGCTACTCTGGAAATAGTTTGCAAGTTTAAAAAAAGTAAATGTGCACTTACCATATGACCTTGTAGTTGCATTTGTAGACATTTATCCCAGAGAAATTAAAACATCCTCACAGAAAAACCTGTACGTGAATGTTCATAGCAGCTTTGTTTGTAATAGCAAAATATCAGAAACAGCCTGCGAGTCCTTCCTCAGGTGGCATGCTGACTACCTGCTTGTGTACTCAGCCTGCAGCACTGGGATGCAGTGCTTGGCCTGCAGTACTGGGATGCAGTACTCAGCCTGCAGTTCTCGGCCCACAGTACTGGGATGCAGTGCTGGAATGCAGTACTAGGCCTGCAGTACTTGGTCCACAGTACTGGGATGCAGTGCTTAGCCCACAGTACTGGGATGCAGTGCTCGGCCTGCAGTACTGGGACACAGTGCTCAGTCTGCAGTTCTCAGCCCGCAGTACTGGGATGCAGTACTCAGCCTGCAGTGCTTGGCCCTCAGTACTGGGATGCAACACTCGGCCTGCAGTATTTGGCCCACAGTACTGGGATGGAGTGCTCAGCCTGAAGTACTTGGCCCGCAGTTACAGGAATGCAGTGCTCAGCCCGCAGTACTGGGATGCAGTACTCGGCCTCCAGTGCTTGGCCCTCAGTACTGGAATGCAGTGCTCAGCCCACAGTACTGGGATGCACTGCTCAGCCTGCAGTACTGGGATGCAGTACCCAGTCCACATACTGGGATGCAGTGCTCAGCCCACATTACTGGGATGCAGTACTCAGGCTGCAGTGCTTGGCCCATAGTACCGGGATACAGCACTAGAATGCAGTACTCGGCCTGTGGTATTTGGCCCACAGTACTGGGATGGAGTACTCGGCCTGCCGTACTCAGCCCGCAGTACTGGAATGCAGTACTCGGCCTGCAGTGATTGGCCTCAATACTGGGATGCAGTACTCGGCTTGCAGTACTGGGTTGCAGTGCTCAGCCCGCAGTACCAGGATGCAGCACTGGGAACTCACAGCCACCTGAATGGCCCCAAAGGGCATGATGGTGAGTGGCAAGAATTAAAGCTCAAAATGTTATGTTGTTTATGATTCCACTTATCTAATACTCCTGAATTACCAAAACAACAGAGGTAGAAAACAGCTGAATGGTGGCCAGGGGACAAGGTCAGAGGCAGAGTGAGGCTGAGACAGCACCGGGCAGTTCTTTTCTGTGGTGACAGAGCAGCCGTGTATCTTGAATGTGGTGGTAGTTACGTGAGTCGATATGTGGGCTGGAATTGCATGGAACTACACACAGAATTAAAAAGGATAAGAGCTGAAAGGGGCCGATTCCAACATTAATGTAGTCGTGTCAGATTCCTGGTTTTGCTTTTGTGTTTTGTGACCAGTGGAGAAGCCAGGTAGAACGGCTCATGGGATGCCTTGTACCATTTATGCAGTTTCCTTTGCATCTGTAATCATTTCCATTCTGGGGGACTCAAGTTAGTTAAGCACCTGACTCTCGATTTCGGCTCAGGCCGTGATCTGGTTCGTGGATTGAGCCCTGCATTGGGCTCTGTGCTCATGGCATGGAGCCTGCTTGGGATTCTCTCTCTCCCTCTCTCTCTATGCCCCTCCTCCACTTGCTTTCCCTCCCTCTCTCAAAAATAAACAGACTTTTTTAAAAAATGGAAGTTTTAAGAAATAAAAAGCACCTCTACTGCTTTATTTTAAAAAGTCTGAAAACCAGGCCCAAGAAACTCTCCATCTTGGTGAATTCCTCAAGGATGCCAAATTTGCTTAGGCTTCTGGCCTGCCTGGAAGTGATTTTTCTTCCCACCTGTCAGGCTGGGACCTGCAATCCAGGCACTTGGGTTTCACTGGCATATAGATGTGTAGTTCACGAGGTAAGCGGAGTCCACTTAGTGAAATGGTCAGTAGTAGGTTCCTGGACTGAGCCCTGAGGAGCTTGAGTATTTTGAGATTGGGTAGAGTAGTAGTGGCCACAAAGCAAACTAAGAAGAAGCAATAGGAGGAAAATAACGAGAATATGGAAAATAAAGTAAATCCCCTTTTCCTTGATGTTTAATTAAGTTACATTAATGTCTTAGCCGATGCTTTTTTTTTTTTTTTTTTTTTTTAGTGTTTTTAATGTTTATTTTTGAGAGAGACAGAGCATGAGTTGGGGAGGGGCAGAGAGAGAGGAAAACACAGAATCCAAAGCAGTCTCTAGGCTCTGAGCTGTCAGCACAGAGCCTGACACAGGACTCGAACCCACGAACCGTGAGATCATGACCTGAGCTGAAGTCGGATGCCTAACCGACTGGGCCACCCAGGCGCCCCTTAGCTAATGCATCTCAAACAAACATTTAATATCATTTTTCGTGTCCTGGGCGTTGGAGTGGGTGTGCGGGCTACTATTTATGGAAGTAATATGATCTTTACCTTCAATTTATTGCCTTTAGAAAAAAGACTAAGTTTCAGAAGACACTTCTTCATAGTTTTGCCTAAGTCAGACAAATTTTAATTTTGGAAATTCATTCATTGTGAAAGTATTGTTCTGTCTGTACTGTTTTTCCTAGTATTCTGCCTATTTTCTTAGGTGAGATACTCAATAGGAATGGAGGAAATATGTCTTTATTTTGAGAAATTACTTTGAGATAAGCTTAACTCTAATAATAGAGAGCAACTGAATGACAACAAAACCAGGTTAAAAAAAAAAAAAAAGCAGTAACGGGGCGCCTGGGTGGCTTAGTCGGTTAAGCGTCCGACTTTCGCTTAGGTCATGATCTCGCGGTTCGTGGGTTCGAGCCCCGCATCGGGCTCTGTGCTGACTGCCAGCTCAGAGCCTGGAGCCTGTTTCAGAGTCTGTGACTCCCTCTCTCTCTGACCCTCCCCTGCTCACGCTGTCTCTCTCTCTCTCTTTCTCTCTCCTAGAAATAAATGAAACGTTTTTAAAAAATTTTAAAAAAGCAGTAAGAATTACATACTTAACCACTGTGGAGTTGGAGAATAAGAGAGTAAATTGGGTCATGAACATGTGAAGCCTGTCTGTGATAGGAAGTAGATGGCTTAAGACATTGAAATAACTTCGCTGAGGAAGGAGGACATATACAAAGAATGAACATTAACATTTAGGAATAAAATTTTATCATTATTTTAATGTGAAAGATATCACTTAAATACTTAGAAAAATATAATATAGAAGTAGTGTTATAAAAGCATGTCCATATTTTTTAATGCTTTTAGCAAAATGACTGTTTTTTCTCCGTGTTTGTTGAAACACTATTTCGGCAGTCCTGAAATATGTTATTTTCAGCCTGTCAAATCAGATTTTTGCCTTTGCCATCCATGCACTTCAGTTTCCAACGTGAGGTCTGGATGCCAGCATTTCCATTTTTGATTTGCTGAATAAGCAGTTTGCATTTTAAGAGTGTGTCCTTTCTCTTCAATCATTTATTTGCTTGAATGCAAAATTTGTGAGAGAGATTATTTCCAACAACCAAGCAGTATCCTGTGGCATATGTTGGACTCCGGTTGATTAAAGTACACGCCAAATGTTGGGTTAGAATAAAGCAAGCCCTAATTATAGGTTGGGGGGAAAGACCCCAATTTTTTCTCCATGTGTTAATTAAACTCAGCAGTAGGCTTGGTGTTCAAGCTGTCAAGCATGCTAATAATGGAAGACATAAAATCCTACTAGAACAACAAAAATTAAGCTCGATCTAATTAGAATGTGGTGTTTGATGATCCTCTGGATTGTTTTAAATGACAGAATTGGAAAGGTGAGGACATTTGTGATGTCTTTAAATAATACATGGATAATCAAAACGTTGATTCTGGTACCAAAATATTAGCAGCCAATATTGTGTCTTACCTTGATTTCTGTCTCCAGTGGGGTTTTTTTCTGTGATGTCACCATTTTAAGAGTGGTGCACTCGTTGTCTACAAACCAGAAGGGAAGGGAAGGTCACTGATGGTCAGCAGGTCACGGAGATCAGTGATAAAAAGCATATAATGCTTTAAGGTTGTTGCTTAGAGAGAATTAGATATGCATATAATCTTCAGAGAGAAGTCCTTTCTTCAGGTTAGATCACCTATCATTTTACAGTTCTTTGTGGAAATAGATATCCCTATAGTTAGGTAATGGTAGACTGTGAACCCAGTTTTTAAGAATGGAGAATTCTCTCCCTACTTTAAACCCTTCAGAGGCAGTTTTAAAAAATGATCTGAAAATCACAGACCTCTCTTAATTGGCTCTCCTCCTCATAGCATTAGATCTTATCCTTGATAATTCACATTAATAGTTTTCATTGGTATGTTACTGGCTCCTGACTTTTCCCCAAATTTCTTTCACTGGTAGGAGGAAAGAATGAGCTCTACCTTTTTGTGTTACTTGCCAGTGGTATTCGGGGGATCTTCGTTAAAAATTGCTTTAAGATTTCATTATAAATATTCCTTTTTAACAGTTTTATTGAGATGTAATTCACATACCATACCATTCAGTCATTTAAAATGTACAGTGGTTTTTAGTATTTTCACAGATACATTTAACCATTACCTCAGTCCATTTTAGTATTTTCATCATTTCAAGAAGAAACCCTGTACCCTTTTCACCTCCCTGTTCCCTATTTCTCTAGCCCTAAGCAACCATTAATCTGTCTTTATCGATTTGTCTAGCGTGGACACTTAATATAAATGAAATCATGTAACGGGTCTCTTTTGACTGGCTTCTTTCCCTTGCCACACTGCATTCAAGGCTCAGGTGTGTTATGGAGGATGTGAGAGTATACGTCTCAGACTGACCAGGCTGACTGTCTGGTAAAACGAAAACACCAACATTCTCTGGAGATTTTTGACAGAATCCACAGCATACATGGCATCATAATGTGCACAGAATAATCCAGAATTAGTCTATCAGGAAATTATGACTCAGTCTCAAGAGGAGAAAGTGGACTGATAGCTCAAGATGACCCAAGTCACCCAGGTTTGAATTATAAAAGTTATCAGATAAAAACCTTTAAAAAAAAAAAAAAAGTACTTCTTTTAAATATACTTCATGAAGTAATAGAAGACACACTTGAAATGAATGAGATGATAGAAAATCTCAGTTAACAGAAAAGAAGAACCAAATGAAAACTTCAGAATAGAAAAACACAGTATCTCAGATAAAAATTCACTGAATGGTGTCTCGACCAGAAAGGAGACGCAAAAGAAAAAGTCTGTGAAGTTGAATATAGATCAATAGAAAGTATCTTATGCAAAGCAGGTATGAAAAGATTAAAAGAATGAACAATTTAGGGATGAAGAGATCTAACAAGATGTCATTGGAGCCCCAGACATGGCTTAAAAAAATAATGGCTTAAAACTTCCCAACTTTGGAGAAACATATAAATTTATAGAGTCAACAATTGCATCAAGCCAAAACAATAGAAATTCAAAGAAAATCACTCCTAGCACCTCCAAATCAAAGTATGAAGTTAAAGGATATGAGGAGTCTTGATAGCATCCGGAGGAAGTACCATTTCCCATGGGAAAAACAAGTGGAAAGAGCTCAGATTTCACATCACAGCCACGGGTACTAAAAGATAATTAAACAACTTTGGCAACACTGGAAAGAAGAAAACTATCAACCTAGAATTTTGCATCCAGTGAAAATTTCCTTCAGGAATGAAGTTAAAAGAGAGTATTTTCAGATACATGAAACCCAAGAGAATTTATTGCCCTAAGACCTTCCTTACAAGAACCACTGATGACAGATTTCAGAGTGAAGAGAAGTGTCCCCAGCAGGAAATGAGGATCTTTAAGAAAGAAGAAAGAGCATAATGGTAAAAAAATCTCAACATACATAAAACACCTTTTTTTCTCTTAATTTCTATATATTTTTTAAGATTAAACTTTACTTTTTATTTTAAGTTGTCTCTACATCCACCATGGGGCTTAACCTCACAACCCTAGGATCAAGAGCTGTACACTGAACCAACTGACCCAGCCAGGCACCCTCTCCAAAATTCTTTAAGATACGTGACAGTTTTATATATATAATTTATGTATTGTGTATAATATATATCATTCATATATTATATATAACATTTATATTTAATTATATATAATATATTGTATATATGTAATATATATTATATGTAAATATATTTATATATAATATATTGTATATATGTAATATATATAATTTTTTTGAGAGAGAGCATAAGCTGGGGAGAAGGGCAGAGGGAGAGAGAGAGCATCTCAAGCAGGCTCCATGCTCAGTGGAGAGCCTGATGGTAGGACTCGATCCCACAGCCTTGGGATCATGACCTGAGCTGAAATCAAGTCAGATGCTTAACTAACTGAGCCACCCAGGTGCCCTAAAATACATGACTGTTTAAAGAAATTTGTTTTGGTAGATTTTTCAGTGAATGCATATGTAATCAGTGTGACAACTATAACATAACGGATAGAGAGAGGGCATAAACAAATCCTAGTATAATTATAGAACTTTGAAGTTTTGTGTTTTTTTTTTGAAGGAAAAAATCCTGTGGCGACAAAGAGAGTAAGTGACAGATAGGGGAAGTAAAACTAGCGTATCATCAGACTTTTCAACAACAAAGCTTTATGACAAGGAAAAAAAAGTACATTAAGTATTTATGATACCCCAGAAAAGAGAACACGAACATCGTCAACTTTCAGGTATAAGGCACACACACCAGTGCTGTCACCTTGCAGGAGTGAGGGGGACATTGTTCCCACAAATTCTTCCTGAAGAATCTGGAAGATTCCACTAGAGAATGAGCTACAGACAACCAGAATGAGCGGAGAGACCTCAGCTTAAGGACTGGTGTTGCCCATTAAATGATCATTTGTAGAACTCAAACAGAAAAAAAGAGGGAGCTTGAACAGGATTGATGCCCCAACAATGGACATTTAACAGACCTGAAAAGGTCAGTGGTGATAACTGGGAGAATTGAAGCAGGCATTTTTTCAGATCATCTTCAGTAAAATTTTGGGGTCATATTCATCACATTATTTTGAGATTGTTGAGTGTGAATGTGAAATAAAACAAATGAGTGATACGGAGTTTCCTAGTTCTCTTGCCCCCGTGTTCCTGAGAATCCGGCCTCCTGGTGTAGAAGGAAGGAGATGCTGGAATAGCAGAAGAGCTTGCCTGTGAACCCTGCACCTCTGAATTTGGAGTGGAAGGATCAGAATGAACTTCTGAGTTTTCCATACTTTTCAACAAGGACTCGCAGAATTTACTGAACACTTTCCAGCTTACATTTCATTGTGCAAAAAAGGCACAGATTGAAACCAGCAAGAGAAGAGCGTGTAGGGCAGAGTTGAGGAGAGCGTCTGTCCCCCGCAAGCTCACCTGAGCATTGGATTTCCGGAGTTTTGGGGCTCAGCTGCCTACCGTCTCCACGATCGACCTTCCCCTGAAGTTGGGATGATATCATTAGTTTGCAGTCCCTCCTGGAGGTAAAACTGATACCATGTGGCCCAAATCATTTCCATCATAAATTACATTGTTAGACCATCTGGTGGCCAAAGCCTCCATTCAGAGACACACCCGTCAGGCATGACATTCCAGTGGCCCAGAGATCCCCTCCCAGTGGCTGAAGCAAAGGCCAGACCTTTCATTGGGTTTGTTCTTCATGACACATGCCACCCCGTGACCTTTAACGCAAGGCTCGCTGAGAGCAAGGTCATCGTATTTGATTGGGCATCTACATTCTGTATAGTATTTATATCAGCAGTAGTAGTGTGAATGTGTGTGTCATTGAGCCACGAACCCATTCTGTAAGGTCATTATGTACATTTTCATTTGTACTAATTTAATTATCTGTTTCTCCATTTACTACCGTTTTTGCTGTATGATACACTTGTGCGGAGCTCTGGCATAGAGACTAGCTGATGGTTAGCTAGATCTGCTGCTTCCTCGGGCTGGTCGTTTTTTCAGATCCTGTGGAGGCTTTAGCCAAATCTCCTAATACATTTAATTATCGGTATCAGGATTATCTTAGACCTGTTTACGCTGCAGGGCTGAGGCTCTACCACCCAGGCCAGTGTACGCCATATGGTAGTAGATGTAACTGGAAAAATAAGAGCCAGAAGACACTAGCATATTGCAGCGCTCCGCTGAGTTATTATCCACCTAGACCATCATCAGTCATATCACGTGACTCAGTGTCTCCCAGAGTGATGGTGTCCAGGTTTGCACATTTCTGTTTGACCGTGTCACGTTCCAAAAGCAGAGGCGTCTTGGCAGCACATGGCTTCACCACTCTAGGTGTCTGGTGTAACTGAGCTGAGGGATAGTAGCCTCTTTTGCTCAGAGTCTCACAAAGCACCAGTGTAATACTGGGTTTCCCTCATTGCATAACCCGTTTATTGATTCCTTTAGCCCTAGTTCTTATTCCTCCTCCTCTCCATTTAGCATTTATTTTTGCCCAGACTTTTCCACCTCTGGAAGGGATGTCCAGCTTGACCACCGTGCTGGCCCAAATGCCGACAGCAATATTCGTCTCGTAAACGCCTCCCTCTCAGTGCATTCTTTCGTTGCAGAATTAGAAACAGAAGTTGTGGACTAGCTCAACCACCTGGCAGTCTGGCAATATTACCTGCTGACTTTGGTTTTGCCAGATGGGGTACAGTGTTAACTCACCCCACCAGGACTAAGAATTGTGACATTGAGGTTGAAAGGCATATATGGAGTTCCTTGCCTCAGAACCATCCTCATTTCCGGCACCTGTGGGTGCGGCCCTGGTCCTGGGACCCCACGTCAGCCTGGGAGGATGAGGTGCGGAGGGAAGAAGTACATCGTCATCTCAACTTCCTCTTTCCCCCCAGAAAGTGGAATGTGCACATTTATACTTGTTCTGTATCTGAGCAAGTCCTGATTCAAGGATCTTTTTTTTTTTTTTTTTTTTTTTAATCACTGTTAGGGAGTTTTGTTTTGTTTTGCCTTGAAATTTACTTTGCTTGGTAAAATGTAACCATACCAGTCTTTTAGTAATGACATTCATATTCTCTGATTTTCTTTCATCTTATTTTTATTCTTTTCATTTTGTGCATTTCTTGTGCGTGCAGCAATTAGTTGTTTTTACTTGCTGACCTAAAAAACATCTGTGACTGTCACTTAAAACAGTGCATGGAAAATAGAAAGTACTAACTAAGCACTAGGTGTTATATCAAGACAGAAGAAGAGATACAGAGAAGTCATAGTATGACTAGAACCGTAAGTGTGTCGTAGGCTTAAAACCCAATAGCAGCACTGTGAGCAACTGTACACCAGCAGATTTGAAACTGGGGATGAGATGTGCGCTAGAAAAATAAAAGCCACTGCACTGTACTCGGGAAGAAATAGAAATTATCTGAATACCGTAAGAACATTTAGAGAAACTTGGGCCTGTAATGGAAAGTTCCCCTTCCACAAAATAACAGTCTCCTATACTTTTAGGTATTTTATGCCTTGTCTCCTTTATCTTTAAAATTGAAATACGCCTCAAATACACAAGTGTTAAATGTTCAGTGACGAGTTTTGACAATCGATACACCTGTATAACCATCTTTGCACTCAAGATATAGAATGTTTTTGATCACTCTGAAAATTTCCTGGTGCTCTTTTCCGTGAACATCTTCTATTTCTCTGGTCACTAGTTGTTCTGGTTTCTGTCACCTGAGCTTAATTTCGCCTGTTCTGGAACTTCTTACAAATAGGATTACGCACATGTGTTCTTTTCTGTCTGATGTCTTTTTATCGACCTAAGATTTTGAGATTCATTCAATTTTATATATGTGTCAGTAGATTTTTCTTTATTGATGAGTGATCTTCCAGTGTGAAAATATATGACAGTTCACAACAGGAGAGCTGCTGTGAACATTCTTGTACTCCATGTGGTTTCACAGATGAATTCTCTTTTACTTTTTTCTTTTTAATGTTTTTATTTATTATTGAAAGAGAGAGAGCTTGAGCATGGGAGGGGCAGAGAGGGGAGAGACCCAGAATCCGAAGGAGGCTCCAGGCTCTGAGCTGTCAGCACAGAACCCAACACGGGGCTCGAACTCACAAACTGCGAGATCATGACCTGAGCCGAAGTTGGACGCATAACCAACTGAGCCACCCAGGCGCCCCTCTTTTTACTTTTAAGAAAGCAATAACTGAATCCTATGTAAATTGTTTCAGAGAGTTTGAGAATTTTTAAAAAGCTATTTTCCTCACTTTAGGACAATAGTAAAGTCTTGATCACAAAGCTTGAAAAGGACCATTCAAGAGGAGAACGTTTGTATGGAGCAGGGTTCCTTATGGATAGAAGAGCATAAGTCAAGAAAAACTTGAATCAAATTCACTGTGTATATGTTGTACTTATCAATACTAATAAGACAGACTGACTTTTCAATGTAATGTCTCTGAAATTGGGGTGCTGGCTTCTAAAACTGTAGCCATCAGTGTATTCCCGCTTGTAGCTGCACTTGACGTAGTGATGCATCTTTACAATTAGTGGAATTTTAGAGTCAGTGCTACGTGGTGCAACAAGCACGTATGACCATGTGGGTTTCGGCCCAGGATACAAGGGAGTTTCAGCTTTAGAACATCTGTTAGTGTAATATACTATGTTACTGCATTGAAGGGAAGAACCATCAGATAATCTCAATGCTGACAATAACAATAAAATTGAATATCCTTTCCTGATACTTTTAGCAAATTGGGTGTAAAAGATAATTTTCATAACCTAATATTGAATTTCTTTTTTTTCCTAATACTGAATTTCTATCAGAAACATTCCTGTTAAAATTGGAAACAAAATAGGGCACCTGGGTGGCTCATTCAGTGGGTTGAGCATCTGACTCTTGGTTTCAGCTCAGGTCATGATCCCAGGGTTGTGAGACCCAGCCCCACGTCGGGCTCCATGCTGAGCTTGGAGTCTGCTTGGATCTGTCTGTCTGTCTGTCTGTCTCTCTCACCCCGCCTTCCTCCCTATGCCTCTCCCCCACTTGCACGCATGCTTCTTCAAAAAAATTAAAAACATTTAAAAAAATTGGAAGCAAAGGAAGATTGCTTCTATGAAGAAAATCCCATTCACAATAGCAATAAAACTATAAAGTACCTAAAACTATAGATAATAAAAAAAGGGAAATAAATATATAGTTACTAAAAGTAAATAATAGCCATATAGGTAATAAAAGCTCTTTGCAGAAAAAAAATCAGTATTATTGAAAGACATAAAAGAATCCTCATCAGTAAGATACAATGTATACTTGGATGGGAAGAGTCTGATTATAAAGACCTCAGTTCTCTTTAGATTACTATATAAAATCACTGTGATTCCCATCAAAATCTCAGTTGTTTTTTTTTTAATGTTTTACTTATTTCTGGGAGAGGAAGAGAGACAGCATGAGCAGGGGAGAGTCAGAGAGAGAGGGAGACACAGAATCTGAAGCAGGCTCCAGGCTCTGAGCTGGCTGTCGGCACAGAGCCCAATTCGGGGCTTGAACCCACAAACCGGGAGATCATGACCTGACCTGAAGTCAGGCGCTTAACCGACTGAGCCACCCAGGTGCCCCATAAAATCTCAGTGTGTTTTATGGACCCTGTTAAGCTAATCCTAGCTTTCATCTGGAAGAGCCATGATTGTTTGAAAACTTGATCTGCTGGTGAGGAGAGGCCCTTACGGAGCTTCCATAATTAAGACAGAGTGGTGTTGGCCTGGGCATATACACAGGGTGATCCCATGTCTAATCTTGCCTGGTCCGTTCCAGATTATGTTCATTGTTCTGGCAGTTATTAATAGGCGTCCTTTTACTCTAATGACTGTTCAGGGAAAGAGCTTTAGGAAGTTCTGAATGTGATCCGCTTGATCTGTGGCCTGTGTGGTATTAGGAGCCAGTGGTGTTGGGACAGAAAGAAATGCGAAGGGCCCTCATCTCACACTATGGGAGACATTGATTCCAGGGAGACTAAAGACTTGAAATGAGAAGTAAAACTTTCAAACTTACAAAAGAAAATTTAGGACACCACCCTCCTGACCTCTGGGAGAAGGTAAGGGAGGTTTCCAGGACAAAAACCACAAATCGTGAGAATCGTGTGGGTGCCAGAGGCTGGGGAAGTAGGGAGAGGGTAGTAAACGGGCACAAACTCCCAGTCTCAAAATGAAGAAGGTCTGAGAAGCTAACGTATAACATGGTGACTGTAGGTGATGGCACCGTATTATATAACCCCACTTTTCTACGTGTTTACCAGAAACACCACCCCCAACAAGAGTAAACACGTGATGGGAGGGTGACTCAGCAAGAATCCTTGCACGATGTGTGTGTAAGTCACATCGTCCTGTTGTATACTTTACATATGTGGCAGTTTTATTTGTCAATTATATCTCAGTGAAGCTGAAAATAGTGAAAAAGACAAAGACACAAATTATAAATTAGGAGACTACATTGACATTAAATCATTTTCTTTTTACAAATAAGAGATTATAAACAACGATGAAAAACAAGCCCACGTGCTAAGAGATTTGTAACACGTGTAAACTAAGTTTGAGTCAACAGAATTCCTGAATAGTAACCAACACCCAAAACAAACCACACACACACACACACACACACACACACACACACACACACACACTGTAAGAAAATGGCAAAGGATATCAACCAGCAATTTTACAGAAGTGGGATGTGAGAGGAAAAAGATTCTTAACCTTAATAGTAATCAAGGTTGTAAAGTTGAAGACACACACAGCCTTTCATTCTAGAATTCCGCTTCTCATTACACAGCCTGGAACATATGTTCACAGATGAGCCCTAGAAGACATTTATGCAAATACTCACTCCAGAACTTTGTAAAGTAGCAAAATAGAAACCTACAACAATCTAGAATTGTTGGAGACCATCTAATTCTCTCATCAGGAGATTGGTAAATTTGGTATATGAAAGTAGTCCCTACAGCAGTTGAAACTAACAAACTAGAACGATGTGTGTGTGTGTGTGTGTGTGTGTGTGTGTGTGTGTGTGTGTGTGTGGATGACATGTTTCAGAAACAGTATTAGTATAAAACCAAGTTGCAAAGATGGCAGTACAGTTTGGTTCTAAAGTTTAAAGACATTCAGAAAAATACATGGTCTTAAGGTTGCATATATATGTTCTAATAATACAAGCTATGTGTGGAAACAGTAAATGGGATCGTAGTTGCTGACCTCTGGGGAGTCAGGGAAGGAGATAACATGGAAGGGAAATGGGATACTGTGGGAGAGTCAGTACTATCCTGGTAAATATTTTTCATTACATTGTTTACTACTTGTTATAAATACAATTTTTTGTCTAATTAGGTTTTAATATTTCCTATTTTTAAAATATTGATGATTATGAACCGTTTCACTATTGTCCTTTTCTGTAATTCCTTTAGTCTTCTTTAAAATGTGAGAAATATACCAGGACCAGTTATGTGTAGTGATTGTACGGCTCATTTTTTTTTTTTTTTTGAGCGAGCATGAGGGAGAGGGGTGGAGGGAGGGAGAGACACAGAGAGAATCTAAAGTAGGCTTCATGCTCAGCACAGAGCCTAACGCTGATCTCTGTCTCAGCGACCATGAGATCATGACCAGAGTGGAAATCAAGAGTTGGAGTTGGCTTAACCTACTGAGCCACCCAGGTGCCCCAGCTTAATATATACATGTATATATTTTTATACATATATGTATACACACATGTATATACATATATATATATGTTTTATATATGTATATGTATATATTTAAGTTTATTTGTTTATTTTGAGAGAGAGAGAGCGTGAGCTGTGGAGGAGAGGCAAAGAGAGAGAGAGAAGCCCAAGCAGGCTCCACATTGTCAGCACGGAGCCCAGCGTGGGGCTCCAGCACACAAACTGTGAGATCGTGACCTGTGCCAAAATCCAGAGTCAGATGCTGAACCGACTGAGCCACCCAGGTGCCCCACTATCTTCCCCCCCCCCCAGTCTTTTAAAATAAAGAATAAAATATATTTTTTATAGTCATCTGAAAATGGCTTAGGTAATTTCTAAGATTCCTTCTAGCACTAAAGTATAGTTCTTTGATGTTTCCAAACAACAGAAAAATCTTTTTTTAATGTGCCATCTGACAATTCTAGGTAATTCAAGCATTGAGGACAATGAAACCAATTTGCTATAAAAGTTGTTTTTTTCAGTCCATCTATCCTTTCTCCAGCCTCTACAACAGGTGTCCCCAAACTTTTTCTATAAGGGGCCAGACAGGAAATATTTTAGGCTTTTAAGGGCACACCGGGGCACCTGGGTGGCTCAGTCGATTAAGTGTCTGACTTCGGCTCAGGTCATGATCTTACAGTTTGTGAGTTTGAGCCCCACATCGAGCTCTGTGCTGACAGCTTGGAGCCTGGAGCCTGCCTGGGATTCTGTGTCTCATTCTCTCTCCGCCTCTCCCCCACTTGTGCTCTGTCTCTCCCTGTTTCTCAAAAATAAATAAATGTAAAAAAATTTTTTTTTTAAATAAGACCACTGTTGTCAGAGCTACTCACTTCTGCTGTATAGTGGGAAAGCTACCATAGATAATACAAGTGAATGGATGTGACTTTACAACAAAACTTTTTTTTCAAAAATAGGCAATGGACTAGATTGAGCCTATGTGTCAGTATTTCCATATCGTGATGTAGAGCGCCCTGAAATGACTTCAGTCATATTATCCCCTTATTGCAAATGAGAGAGCTGAGGCATAGAAACCTTAGGTGGTGTCATTCAGGGTAAAGTGATCCTAGGTAAGGAGACATCTACAAAAATGTTGCTAAGGCCAAAGTCAGAGAGATTACTGCAAATGTTTTATTCTAGTTTTATGATTTCAGATCTCACATTTAAGTCTTTAATCCATTTTGAGTTTATGTTTGTGTATGGTGTGAGAAAGCAGTCAGTTTCATTCTTCTGCATGTCGCTGTCCAGTTTTCCCAACACCATTTATTGTATAGCCTGTCTTTTTCCCACTGTATATTCCTGCCTCCTTTGTTGTAGATTAAGTGACCATAAAAGCTTGGGTTTATTTGCTCCCTATTCTGTCCCATTCATCTATTTGTCTGTTTCTGTGTCTGTACCATAGTGTTTGATGACTACAACTCTGTAGTATATCTTGAAATCTAGGATCAAGATACCTCCAGCTTTGTTCGAAATGGGTTTCCTCAAGCAAGGGAACAAAAGAATAAACTATGAGGACTGCATCAACATAAAAGGCTTTTGGGGCACCTGAGTGGCTCTGTAGGTTAAGCATCTGACTTCGGCTCAGGTCATCTCACAGTTCGTGGGTTCAAGCCCTGTGTCAGGCCCTGTGCTGACAGCTCAGAGCCTGGGGCCTGATTCAGATTCTGTGTCTCCCTCTCTCTCTGCCCCTCCCCCACTCACACTCTGTCTCTCTCAAAAATAAACAACGACAGAAAAGCTTTTGCACATGCATAGCAAAGGAAACTGTCAACAAGACAAAAAGGCAACCTGTTAAATGGGAGGAGGTGTTTGCTCACGATGTACCTGGTAAGGGACTGGTCTCCATAGAAAGAATTCCTGCAGCTTAGAAAACCAGATTATCCAGTTTAAAAATGGGTCTAAAAACTAAATGGACATTTTTCAAGAGAGTACTTGAGAACAGCACCAGACACATGAAGAGACGCTAAACCTCACTCACTGTCAGGAGAATGCAAATCCAAACCACACCGAGATGTTACCGTACACGTGTTGGGATTGCCAGAATCTCAAAGGTGACGGTGAGGGTGTAGAAGAAAAGGAATTCTTGTGGGCTCTCGGTGGGACTGTAAACTGGTGCAGCCACTGTGGAAAACATTGGGTGGGAGGTGTCCTCAAAAGAGTTAAAAACAGAGATAACCGTATGATCCAGCAATTGCATTCCTGGGTATTTACGCAAAGAAAATGAAAACCCTAACTTGAAAAGATACATGCACCCATATGTTCATTACAACATTATTGACAATAGCCAACATACGGAAGCAGCCCAAGTGTCCACTGATAGGTGATTGGATAAAGATGATGTACATACATAGAGTGGATTGTTACTTAACCATAAAAAGAATATGATTTTGCCATTTGTGAGAAGATGGATATACCTGGAGTGTATTATGCTAAGTGAGATCAGAGAAATACAAATATATAAGTCCATTTCTATGTAGATCTAAAGAAACAAATGAACCAAGAAAGAAACAAAAAACCAGACTTTTAAATTCACAGTCTGATGGTTGTTGGAGGTGAGGTGGTGGGGAAACGGGTGAGATAGGTAATGGGATTAAGAGGTACAAACCTCCAGTTATAAGTCCAGGAAAGAGATAGATGGGGGCAGGGGGGAGGGAATGACCCTGACCACATGGTAATAGAATTCTTTTTGCATACATGATACTCATAGAAGATTCTTTTTCTTCCTCTACAGGTAGAATACATTGAGAGAGTCTAAATTCGTAATTTTTTACATTTAATCTTTATATTTTTTTAAATTTTTAATGTTTTATTTTTATTTTTGAGGGAGAGAGAGACAGTGTGAACAGGGGAGAGGCAGAGAGAGAGGGAGACACAGAATCTGAAGACAGGCCCCAGGCTCTGAGCCAGCTGTCAGCACAGAGCCTGATGCGAGGCTCGAACCCACAAACCATGAGTCATGACCTGAGCCGAAGTCAGACGCTTAACCGACTGAGCCACCCAGGCGCCCCTAACTTTAATCTTTAAATTGTTATTAGAAAACACATTGCTGGGTCTTCTTTACGGGAATCCTTTATGTATGATTTTTTGCCAAGGTTTGCAACGCTTTTCCTTATTCAAATGTAGAAACAAATACAAAACCTGGTATGATGTCATTTGTTGTTCATTAGACCTGGATACCTCACCAGCCTTTGACTTAACATCTACAAATAGCTTCATATCACATAAATTCCTACTGAGCAGTGGTGTCCATTGAATTTAAAAGCTTTATGAAGCAGTGTCTTGTCTTTGCAATTACTTTGGCCTGAAGTAATTAGAAATTTATTACAAGGTCGAAGAAGTATATTTTTCCCTCTCCAATTTCACGGCCTGGAGCATAGTTTGTTTTGTGTATATCAAGGCATCGTGGTCTTCTCCGTGTCCCAAAAGGAGGCCTAACATGGGCACTTTGGAACCTGTGCAGATATAAGGGAAGGGTTCTATGGTTCATTTAACGTGATTGAAAACTGCCGACAGTTTTTATCTCCAGGGGAACACTGAAAGTGCATGTGTTTAAGAAAGTTTTCAAATGAATCCGAATCAGGATTTGAACCCGTAAAGTAAGTGTTCTTAGAGTATTAACTTTAAGAGAAGTTGAGATTTTCAGAGAGATTTTTATCTTACCAAATAAATGGTTCTATTTACTTTTCCCCAGCTAAAAATTGCCTGTATCTGTCTTTTCAGGGACATCAAACCTGACAATATATTGATGGATATGAATGGACATATTCGGTTAGCAGATTTTGGCTCTTGTCTGAAGCTGATGGAAGATGGAACGGTAAATAAAGATAAATCTTAAGTTATTTTATCCAGAGATATCTCCCTTGCTACATGTCCTCCTTACCTGTTTTGGAAACCGTCTATTTATATTATTTAGCTATCCATCCACCCATCCGTTTGTCTTTCTACATCCCACCTTTTCCCACACGGCATTTAGGCATATTTACTCATAACAGGGTTTGTTTATAAAGTCATATGCCAGTTTTCACTGCTTATATTAATGATGGTAAGATTGACACAGTGTCTTTTATGAGAATTTGGTTCTTCTCCAGCGGAACTGTTGATTGTACTTGAGATTTTTTCACAGTTTTAGAGATGCGAATAAAGTCAAGTCTCACACGGGAGAAGAAAATGTGGATCCTTCCTGACTTTTACTTTTTTTTTTTTTTAATGTTTTTTATTTATTCTAGGAGAGAGAGAGAGAGAGAGAGAGAGAGAGACAGCGTAAGCAGGGGAGGGTCAGAGAGAGAGGGAGTCACAGACTGAAACTGGCTCCAGGCTCTGAGCTGGCAGCCAGCACAGAGCCCGACGTGGGGCTCGAACCCACGAACCGTGAGATCATGACCTAAGCGAATGTCGGATGCTTAACTGACTAAGCCACCCAGGCGCCTCACTTTTTTTTTTTTTATCTTTCTTTCCCAGTTGTCTAGTTATTTTTTTGAGGGACGGTGTTCAACAGATGAATGTTTAATCAGGACATCCTCTATGGATTTCGTTTTTTACATGACCATTTGGTTTTAGTTCTGTTACCCTACATCCCTCAGCTGTTTTCTTTCACTTGTATCAAAGTTTATATGCCTCAATTTATGCTCTGTTTTGTTTTATTTTGTTTGTTTTTCAGTTTTCTGGCTGTATAGCAGAGGTTCAAATATATGTAATTTCAATTGGCGGGAACTGTTTTTGAGAGCAGTTTAGTGTAATACATTCCGAGGGCTATGAAAATTCTAGACCAGTAATTTAGCTTCTGAACATTTATCCTGAGGAGATACCTTGAAAAACAATAGATGATATGACTTCTGCCTCTGGTCGTGATGGAGTGACTGGTACCAGTTGTGCTGTCACTGTAAACAGCTGTGTAACTGTACATAACACTTGGGACACCTGTTTGCAGGCACGGACAACAGGCAGCATCAGACTGTTACCTTTGAGAGAAACGGATTCACAAGTCGCCCCTTATGGTTTCTGAGGACTGGGTGCGTCTGCAGGCTGTGGCGCAGAGCGCTGGACTTAGAGCGGCGAGCAGTAGCCCCGCAGAGCCGAGGAGGAAGACGTCAGAGTTGAATGAGCTGAATTAGTCCTCAGTGCTTAACATGGGAGAGGAGGGAGTTGTTGAGAGGGGCTAAAGCATCCCTACGGGGCAATCTCATGAGGTCTGGGCGGTATATATATATATATGCAGAACAAGAGCGTAAGACATACCGAATAGTACATGCTTTGCATTTGAAAATGGAACAGGTTACGGGAAATCAGGAGATTCTGGAGGAGAAAGATGCACAGGGACACTGGACGTTTGGCCCTGGAGAGCTTTAACCCCTTTATCACAGGGAAGACTTCTTCTAGACCTAACAGTCTCAGTCTAAGCAAGTCCTGATAAGATCCACAGAGTTTGAGGGGCGCCTGGGTGGCTTAGTCGGTTAAGCGTCCGACTTTCGCTTAGGTCATGATCTCGCGGTTCGTGGGTTCGTGCCCCGCGTCGGGCTCTGTGCTGACTGCCAGCTCAGAGCCTGGAGCCTGTTTCAGTCTGTGACTCCCTCTCTCTCTGACCCTCCCCTGCTCACACTGTCTCTCTCTCTCCTAGAAATAAATAAAACATTAAAAAAAAAAAAAAAAAAAAAGATCCACAGAGTTTGAAAGTGAAAGTGTTCCTCCCAAGTCAGGGGCCTTGAGATGAATCTGAGACTTTAGGTAAATCTGCCCCCAAAGGGTGTAATTGAACAAACCAACCTTGTTCAAGGAGACCAGGCATATATATAATTTTTTACTGCCTCTACAAGAATTAATATCTGCAGAGGAAGATAACAGGATCTCGGCTCTCTGCTCCAATAGCTTACTGATAGTGACCAGCGTTCAGTCAGAAATCACCAAACCAAACAAAAATGGGGACAGGATAGGGATCCCGAGACAGAGTTAAAAAATAGAAGCAGTCAGGGGTACCTGGGTGGCTCAGTTGAACGTTTGACTCTCTTGATTTTGGCTCAGGTCGTGACTAAAGAATTAAAATATAGTCTTAAAGATTATTTAGATGAGAAATCGCAGAGAAAGAAATCAGATGGACCTTTTATTTATACTTAAATTTTTTAATGTGTGTTTTTGAGAGAGAGAGACAGAGCACAAACAGATGAGGGGCAGAGAGAGAGGGAGACTCAGAACCTGAAGCAGCCTCCAGGCTCCAAGCTGTCAGCACAGAGCCCGACACAGGGCTCAAACTCATGAACCATGAGATCATGATCTGAGCTGAAGTCAGACGCTTAACTGACTGAGCCACCCAGGTGCCCCTCAGATGGACCTTTTACAACTTGAAAAGTGGGACAGCTGGGTGGCTCAGTCGGTTGGGTGTCCGGCTTTGGCTCAGGTCATGATCTCACAGACCATGGGTTCAAGCCCCGCGTCGGGTTCTGTGCTGACAGCTACTTTAGAGCCTGGTGCCTGTCTTTGGATTCTGTGTCTCCCTCTCTCTCTGACCCTCCCCTGCTCATGCTGTCTCTCTCTCAAAAATAAATTAAAAAATACATTCAAAAAAATTTTTTTAACTTGCAAAGTATAGTAATAGAAATTGAGATTTTTTTTTAAAACAGATATTTTAAAATAATCTCCGAGCTACTCATAAGTATTGGCCTTTTGGGGGGGGAGGGGAGGTATTATTTTCATTCTAATGAATTGTAGGATTTTTCCCAGGTTGATTGTTTTTATATGTGCATGATAGTCAGATAATATCAGTAATAAGAATGTTCCGTACTCAGTATTCAATTTGTTTTTAACAGTTGTGTGTTCAGATCATATTGTGACACCAAATTTAGTCAGTGGAGTAACAGCAATAATAAATATTCTAGAATGTTACGAAATACGAGAACTGTCAGTGTAGAGATTATCTAAAATTTAACTCTGTGTACACCGAGACCAAAGTCAGGTAATGAAAAAGGTGTAGTTGTTTTGAAATAATGTCTGTTGTGCGTTTAAGTAAATGTAAATATTTTGAATTAAAAATTATTATTTGTTTCTAATATCATAACTTACTAGAAATGTCTGAACTTCTTAGGTCCAATCTTCAGTGGCTGTTGGAACTCCCGATTATATCTCTCCTGAAATCCTTCAGGCCATGGAGGATGGGAAAGGCAGATACGGACCCGAGTGTGACTGGTGGTCGTTGGGGGTCTGTATGTACGAAATGCTTTATGGAGAAACACCGTTTTATGCAGAATCTCTGGTGGAGACATATGGAAAAATCATGAATCATAAAGTTAGTATATTTTACTTTTTTCAACAATTGAATGTGGTAAATAATACATACAATACATTTAAAGTAATGTGATACTTAAAAGGAAAATATTTTCTAAGAACAGTGAACAATTGAATTTTTATGCTATTAGGGGACGTGACTCATCATGAATAATCAAAAGCCATAAATTAGACCTAAAATTATTAGTTCTCCCTTCTCCTGTATTTTATTAGAAGTGCTAATAAAGAGGAAATTAAATGGTCTCTTCAGTAGAATAACAAAGATCGTAAGCAGATAATTTATATCCTTACTGCTCTCAGGACATTCATGACTAGAATGCAGTTAAAAAATTCTCATCCTTGGCAGTAATAAATGAAATGCAAATCAAAATAAAAATGAGCTATTTGTTTTCTCCCCTGGCAAAGATGAAAAGAAAAATTATACTCTGTACCGTAAATAACTCAGTGAGATGGACGGTGTCAGGTGTTGTTGATAGGAATACAAATTGATGTCATCAATTTATAAGTATGCATCCACAGCCTTAAAAATGTCAGACCTCGGGGGCACCTGAGTGGCTCAGTCTGGACGGTTAAGCGTCCGACTCTTGGTTTTGCCTCTGGTCATGATCTCCTGATTCAGGCCCCACATTGGGCTGAGCGCTGACAGTGCAGCGCCTTCTTGGGATTCTCTCTCTCCCTCTCTCTGCCCCTCCCCTGCTCTCTCTCTCTCTCTCATAATAAATAAATAAACTTAAAAAAAATTTTTTTTAAATGGTAGAATTTTGGATTGAGCAACTTCAGTTTTAGGAATCTGCCCCAAGAATATAATCAGTTGAACCAAGAGGTACGTACAGGGATACCTTTTCCAGTCTTATTTGTGATCAAAGTAGCAGAAACAATCCCACTTCACAACGGGGACACATTAGCAGTACCTTAACCCATTTAGTGCCAGGTGAGATGGAAATAAATTATAAGTAGAAGTTGTTTCTGATTGATTGGTTTCGGAAGAGTGTGAGCAGTTGGAAAAACCTGGAGTAGGAACATCCCCGAAAAGGAGTGACGATCTGTTCTCCTGAGTTGACCTGGTGAAACCGTTATGATTAGTTGACCCTCCCGT
Organism: Hyaena hyaena; assembly: GCF_003009895.1. Classification (NCBI taxonomy): domain Eukaryota; kingdom Metazoa; phylum Chordata; class Mammalia; order Carnivora; family Hyaenidae; genus Hyaena; species Hyaena hyaena. Next base: position 3,316,141 of record NW_024080735.1, on the reverse strand, counting down.
GAGGTTGACGCTCTTCCAGAGAGTTGGCGCTTCCGGTAGAGGTGGCGCTCTGGTCCCTGGCTGCGAAGGTGATCTGCTAAGTGGTTAGGAAGAGTTGAAAGATAGGGACGAACTACACAGTTGGAACTGGCACGTCAGGCGTTTCAGAGAGAGAGAGAGACAGAGAGAGAGATGGTCTGTGATGTGGCGCTTCAGGCCTGGATTCCAGGGTCAGGCCGCTCCACCAGGGCCCGTCGTGTGACTGGGAGCGGACTGCTTGGACTCCCTGGGCCTTTGTTTCCTCCTCTGGGCCATTGGAATGAGAGAGGTGCCTGCCTAGACCCCTACTGCCTACTGTGAGGACCCCCTGCTGTGAGGACCAGCCCAGCGTGGTGAGTGAGTAGAGCAATTTAGTGGCCTCAAGTACGCGTTCCATTCTTTCCAAATGTTTATTTATTAGCAAGACTTACCGAATGTTATCAGTCACATACACTCTCCTGAAATGTTGAGTCGGACTCTACTTTAATGAGTTCTCTTCATTCTGACAGCAGGGTGAGGTATGTTAGTGGCTGATTTTTTCTCCTTCCTGCAGTGTGTGTGTCCTTGAAGCACACTTAAAATGACAAATTCTTTTACGAAAACGCTCTTTTCTCACAATCCCCATATCTCCTGCTGTGGGAGTACTTGGTAGCAGTGTCACTTCTTAGACATTTTTAAGAGAAGGTGCATTTTGAAGAAAACGAGTGTACGTCAGCCTACTCGGGGAGCTGAAGACTGATATATATTTTGTTTCTGTTTTTCAGGAGAGGTTTCAGTTTCCAGCTCAAGTGACCGACGTGTCTGAAAATGCTAAGGATCTTATTCGAAGGCTCATTTGCAGCAGAGAACACCGACTGGGGCAAAATGGCATAGAAGACTTTAAGAAACACCCCTTTTTCAATGGAATTGATTGGGATAATATTCGAAACTGTGAAGCACCGTATATCCCAGAAGTTAGTAGCCCAACAGATACGTCAAATTTTGATGTGGACGATGATTGTTTAAAGAATTCTGTAAGTGTGACTCTGTGAAGAAGTTCTGTCTCTTTCTTTTTAATATGGTTATAAAGCAGTCTTACGGACTTTCTTCTCAGCGACCAGTCAGACAGTCTCATGGCTTCTAGTATTTATTCTCTCAGACATGAAGCAGTTAAGAGAGTTCGCTGAGGCCAGCATGTTTGTTCATGACAAGGAGCAGAATTCAACTTCACGACTTACTCGTTAGGTCAGTTACACCTTAGGTTTCCGAGGAGGAGCAGAGGTTAGCTGCTTAGAAAAGTAGACTCACGATAGCAGAGTGAGGAGGTTGGCAAATCTCTCCTTAAAGAGCACCGTGATCCTGGACTATCTTGGGGCTTGACGAAACAACCCGGGGTAAATCAATTTAGAAGCCTTTATTCCTAAGAACCTGGGCTTTGGTTCAAAACCGCCCCCACTGCCTTCCGTCAGCTTGGTTGGGGCTATAGAACTGTTAGCAGGAAGCAGCTTTGCTGCCAGGGAACTGACGCGATCGGGAGAGCTGCCCATACCCGGTGGTGGTACCACGAGAAATAGCAAAGTTGGGGGGAGTGAATGGGGAGGAAATCTACAGCCTTGCTGTCCTGAGGTTCCAGCCTTACCTGGGGTGGTGGTGGACCAGCCGTGTAGCCAGGCCTTCCACCGCTTGGAGCTTAGGGCTGGCATAGGTCCTCAACCCCTGCTCCAGTCCTTTAAGGTCCATAAATACAATTTCCGACAAGAAGAATGCACGATTTTTATGGGGTTTGTCCTTTTAGTCTTCTTTTTTTTTTTCTTTAATTTTTTTTTTTATGTTTTATTTATTTCTAGGGGAGAGAGAGGGAGACAGTGTGAGCAGGGGAGGGTCAGAGAGAGAGGGAGTCACAGACTGAAACAGGCTCCAGGCTCTGAGCTGGCAGTCAGCACAGAGCCCGACACGGGGCTTGAACCCACGAACCGCGAGATCATGACCTAAGCGAAAGTCGGGCGCTTAACTGACTAAGCCACCCAGGCGCCCCTTCTTTTTTTTTTTTTAAAGTTCATTTTGAGAGAGAGAGCACAAGCAGGAGAGGGGCAGAGAGAGGGGGAGAGAGAGAAACCCAAGCAGGCTCCGCACTGTCAGTGTGGAGCCCGGTGTGGGGCTCGATCTCATGGAACCGTGAGGTAACGACCTGAGCCGAAATCACGAGTTGGCCGCTTAACCAACTGAGCCACCCAGGTGCCCCGCCTTATTACCCTTCTTAATTTGAACTTTATTCTTTTATTCCACTGTTTTATTTCTTATGGTTTTAATTCTCCACTAAGAAATTTTATATTAATTTTAGGTCACTTTTCACTGTTCAGGAAGTAGCACATGCAAGGCAGATAAGAACATCCTATGCTTCTGTCTCTGGGCTTTCCTCATGAGTTTTCTTTCTTATTATAAGAGTTGTATTTACTGTTAACAGAAGCTTGAGTCATTCCAAATTCAGTATGTGGTACAGCCAATTCTGATGATGGTAGTTACACATTCAGTTAGGTCTGTGTACAGGGCATTAGCGAGTATTGAACCACCACTCCCGGGGAAAGTTAGCTTCTAAGAGCCTCTGGCCTTCTGACCAGCCAGTCAACACAGAACCTTGTTTTATGTATGTTTCTATTTAAAGTCACCTTATTTCATGATATTGTTGATCGATGAAGTTTGACCTCACAGCCAACAGCCATGTAACTCGCGCCTGCACAGAGCTGGTCTAACACACGGACTTCGTAGGGCACGTCACAGCCGCCTTGCTTAGGAAGGCCAGGTGGCCCTTGGCACTGTGCTGGTGGGACTTGTTAAACAACGCAGTGCCCGTAAAAGCAGAAAAATGTGAAAAACATGGCACGTGTAGGTCCCGGAAGGAGTGCTGGTCTGGAGTGCCCGAGCTGACACGGGAGGCTAGAGCGCCTCCCTGTCCGGCCCCAGCTGGAAACCCAGGCAGCAGACACTCGGTTTAGTGTGGTCTCTCTGCACACGTCCCTGAGCGATTGCAGGACTGTGAGCATTGATTTCGGGTTACAAATAACTCTTCGGGACACAGCAGGTGCACAGCTGTGAATGCCTGGATCATGACTGAACTGTCAGCGTCAGCCTTTCCATCTCGATTTTCGTTTTACTAGAATGTTCTGGCATCAGTGTTTGCTGCGTGCGTTGTAGGTCCCGACACGTCTGTCCTAGACCCAACCTGGGGGTCTACCTCCAGCCCTGTGTTCCCTCGTGACAGCAGCCCTGCGGATGAGCCTCCTGGTCACAGTTGCTCATTTCTTACCAGATGTTTTCTCGCCCCTCAGGAAACGATGCCTCCCCCCACACATACCGCCTTCTCGGGCCACCACCTGCCGTTTGTGGGCTTCACGTACACCAGTAGCTGGTAAGTTGGAAAAGTTCACATACTGTGGACGGCTCCAAGCAGGTTAAAATGAACGGAGATTGTAAAATACATACCAGAGAGTCTTGTAAATAATAATTTAAAAAAATTAAATATAGGAAGAAGCTACTGCAGGAGAAAGAACATGAGACTCTGAAGTCATTTGGAGGAGACAGAAGGGCGGTAGGACTCGGGATCTAGCTCTCGGCACCGGAGCAGGAAGCGGGAGGGTCCCTTGAGCAGGTGCACCGCGCCTGCTCTCCCTCCATCAGGCCGCCGCCCGCTCCCCCGTCCCCCTCGCTCGCTCGGCGTAGGCTGAGGGTGATTCTAATCACTCCTTACCTGCCCCTTCCCCCTCGGCTGCCTCTTGCTCTGTCACATGGTTTTGCTAAGGTGACATCCCTTTTCTGCCCGCACCTGTGCAGCTCAGGGTCCAGAGAAACTTCCCTGGCCTTTCTTGCTGGTCTTCCTTAAGTTCATGATTACCAACCTCAAGCACCTCCTTGCTGCCTGGACGGTGCACTGTGTTCCCCCCCACCCCCCAGCCCGTTCTTCCGCTCTCCCCGGGCTCCATCTCATGCTTTATACTTTCCCCGGAAACCTCCGTCGCCATGCACTCACCTCATAATCCCGCTCCCTCTTGCACGGAGAGGTCGAGGCAGTTGGTTTCCCTACGCGCCTTCGCACGTGGCACCGCCTCCCTCTGGCCCCGAGCTCCCGTCTGTGTGGATGGACTGGGGGGGCTTTGGACTCGCTCTGCTTCCTCTGGCTTTCTGGCCTCTCCTCTGTCTCTGGCTCCCTGTGCCCCAGCGCTTAGTCTTGGGACCTTTTCCGTTTACCCCCCGGTGCCCTCCCAGACATTTGCTGCTGTGTCCCCAGCGGAGGCCTCTCTGCTCTCTCCTACTTCCAGCCTCTCAGCCTCCCACCTCTCAGGTTTCTAGTGTCGTCTCTTAGATTCTCTGAACCGGCTGGTGCTGGCCTGAGGGAATTCTCAGCGCAGCCCGCCCTCCTCCGCTCAGGGCCAACCCCCCACTGTCCCCCCAGCCCAGCGCCTTCGCCTCTCACTCCAAACCGCGGTTCCTGCAAGGCCCTGCATGACTGGCTCACTTTACCTTTCTGTTTCCCGCTACTCTTGACCTTGCTCACTCGACTCCGGCCACACACGTGTCCTTTCTGGCCTGTGAATGTGCCGGACACGCTCTTGTCTCAGAGCTTTTGCACTTCTGTTCCATCTGCCTGGAATGCTGCTCCCCCTGTTACTCCCTTGGCTCGTCCCCTTCCTTGCTCTGGACTTTATTCAGAGTTCCTTTCTGCGTGAAAGCTGCCCGGCCACTCTGTCTAGATTTTTCTTTCCTCCCCGTTAATATTTGACTTCCTCCTTTCCTGCTTTATGTCTGCTCCAGCAGTCTGATGCCCCGGAGGTTTTACCTATTTATCTGGTTTGTTTCTGTCTCTGGAAGACAAGCGGCCAACACTCCACGTATTTTTAGCTAAATTGTATTAAAGAAAGCATTTCACTTTTGCATCTGAATCCTGATAAAGAGGACGTGACGTGTGCTTTGGACCACGATTCCACTTGCGTGGGTCGCCATGTTTTCAGCAAACTTCATTCTGTCATTTGTGGTGATTAAAATTCGAGACACATGGGACTCTCTTTCACTTAAAAATTCTTCTGAAAAGTCACTTGTGTTGAGTTTTGCAAACAGGGTGTCTGGCAGTCACTGTAGTGGTGGCCACAGCCGTCCTGAGCCATTCAAATCCGTGTTTGAAGCGGACGGTTCCCTGCAGGCGCCCGTGTCTGTGCGAACTCACCCGGTTTGTCCCCGCAGCGTTCTCTCTGACCGGAGCTGTCTGCGCGTGACAGCCGGGCCCGCCTCGCTGGACCTGGACGTCAGCGTTCAGAGGACTCTGGACAACACGTTGGCCACCGAGGCTTACGAGAGAAGGATCAAGCGCCTGGAGCAGGAGAAACTCGAACTTGGCAGAAAGCTTCAAGGTAAGTATGTGTCAGAGATGCCGTTCTGTCTTTTGAATTGGACTCACAGTTTGAGGGACTGTTTATTGAGGGACTGTTGTTTTATCTTGAGACGAAATTTGTTTTACGAGGTGAGAAAAAGCCAGGTGAAGGAGGTCACGCGGAATATAGTAGAAGACCATTCATGTAGACTCGCAACCTCAGCGGTAAACCTCAGAGCAGCGTTCCCCCCCCACCCCCGGGCGCGTGTGCTGCACACGGACACGTCTGGGGACGCGGGGCCCTTCTCACCCCGGCGTCGCACTCCTTGTCACCGTCGCATTGCTGGTCCCTAAAAGGCCAGCTTCCTAGCAGCCTTTCTCTGCAGCATCACTCCTGTCCTCACACTTGGTGGTTTTATTCTCTTTATTTATTTCTTAAGTTTATTTACTGATTTTGAGAGAGAGAGAGAGAACGTGAGCAGGGGAGGGACAGAGAGAGAAGGAGAGAGAGAATCCCACTCAGAAGCCCACGCGGGGCTCGGACTCACGAACTGTGAGATCACGACCTGAGCCAAAACCAGGAGTCGGACGCTGAACCGCCTGAGCCTCCCGGGCGCCCCAGACACTTGGTGATTTCGAGACGCGTGTGGGCAGATCCTCGTGTTCTGAGCTGCTGGCCTCCTGGTCGCTCGCGTCCCACGGTCTTGTCCTCCGCCCGCCCTCATCGGCTCCTGTCTCGAGACCGCGCTCTCAGGCAGACCCGCGGCGTCCCCCGTTCTCGCCGTCTGCTCCACCCCGGTGGTGCCTCCAGTTCCGTCAGCCCCACCGTCACCTACGGCCCTGTCGCCCTGCCCCGTGGTCGGTCGTCTTCGTGCCCTCTCGCGGGCGTCCCCTCTGTTGCCCCTCCTGCTGCCTGTCTCCCCTTTGCCAGAACTCCAGCCCTGCTGACGTGCATCACCCGTGCACCTGCGTGGCTGCGGGAACGTGCTGGGGACCCGCCGCGCGCTGACCGATCGCCCCGAGTTCACGGGCACTGATGTCAATTTGAGGCGTCCCGAATACTGCCCAGTCCGAATCTTCTCACCCGTCAGCACTTGCCTACTTGACGCCACCCCCCCCCCCAAGAGATCTTCACCCCCTATGACCCCCTCCATTGCTCTTTCGGCTTCTGGCCGCTCTGGGCTCCTTGGCTGTTCTTTCCACAAACCTGGCACATCCCCACCTCAGGGCCTTTGCATAGCTGCTGCCCTGCCTAAACTCCCTTCCTTTGTGTTCACACGACTCGTTCCCTTACCTCGGTCAGGGAGGTATTTCTACCTGAATGTTACCTTTAAGTGAGGCCTTTCCTGACTACCCCGTTTGTAACCTAACCTTGCTTTATCTCCGGCATTCACTGTGCCCCTCTCCTGCTTTATTTTCTCCAAAATAAAGGGCGTAACATACAATTTATTTTACTTCACTCCTTTGGTGAATGAAGGAATATAACCCAAAAGCTTCTGACTCTTACTAGATAAAGAATCAGATTGTTAGAATAGTAAACTTCTGCTTTTCTGTTTTCAGAGGCCCAGTGGGGAAAGAAACGCCACCGACAGCAGTAAAACAGACTGCTTTCTGTTTTTCCATCAGTCGCCCAGATTTCTGCATGTGGATTAGTTCCTCTCTGTGGTGCAAGTTGTTTTGACTGTTTAATCGAATATATTTACCGCGTATCACTGTATACATTTAAGGCGTGCACCTTGTGACTTTGGTGCATCCGTGCATCGTGACGAGATTGTCGTTGCGGGAAGCTTAGCACCTTCTCTCACGGCACATAGTCACACTGCGGCGTTGCTGTCTGTGTTCCTCACACTGTGCCCTAGACCTTCAGGATTCATTTGCTACTTGTTGCGAGTTTGGACCCTTGAATACCACTCTCCCTGCCCGCGCCCCCTCCCTGTAACCGCGCTTTTACTCTCTGTTATTTTATGAGCTGGACTTCTTCGGATCTCACACAGAAGGGACGTCATACACCACGTGTCTTTCTACGTCTGACTGAGCCACTCAGCGCAGTGGCTCAAGGTCCATCCGTCCACGTTGTCACACATGGCAGGACGCTGTCCTTTCTCATGGCCGAATGACAGTCCGTTGTGTACCTGCGCCCCACCTTTTTACCCATTCATCCACTGGGGCACCTTTAGGTGGTTTCCACGACTTGGTTATTGCGAATTATGCTTCAGGAAACATGGGGGCGCATCTATCCCTTCGAAATCCTGCCCTTACTTCCTTTGGGAACACAACCAGAAATGGAACTGCTGGGTTGTATGGTTGTCAATTTTTAATTCTTTTGAGGAAACTTCAAACCGTTGTCAGTGGTGGCTGGAGACGTTCATTCCCACCAGCTGTGCACTTGGGTTCCGTTTTTCACCACGTCCCATCCGCACCTGTTGTCTCTTGTCTTCCTGTCTTTCTGGTCTTCTTGATCGCCATTCTGACAGGTGTGAGCACAGTGATACCTCACTGGGGTTTTGATCTGCATTTCCCTTACGATTAGTGATGTGAAATCGAGCGTCTTTTCATGCGCCTGTTGGCCATTTGGAAGGGCTTTTTTGAAAAATGTCTATTCGGTTCTTCTGCCCATTTCTGAATTGGATTGTTTGGTTTTTGTTAGTAAGTTGTGTGAGTTCTTCGTGTATCTCGGATATTATCCCGTTAGCCAGTATATCGCTTGCAAAGATTTCCTCCCATTCTGTAAGTCGCCTTTTCACTTTGCTAATTGTTTCTTTTGCTTTACGGAAGCGTCTGTGTGGGGGGTAGGCCCAATTGTCTTGTTTCTGTTGCACATGCATTTTGGTGGCGCATGCATTTTGGTGTCACATGCAGAAGACCATTGCCAGGACCAACGTCCGCGAGCTTTTCCCTGTTTTCCTCTAGGCGTCCTACACTGTCAGGTCTTCTTGTTTAAGTCTCTGATCTATTTGGAGTTAATTTTTGTGAGTGGGGGAAGAGGGGCCCACTTGCGTCATTCTGTGTGTTTTCGTGGCACCATTTGTGGAAGAGAGTGTCCTTCCCCAGTGGGTGACCTTGGCTCCCTTGTTGAGTAGGAGTTGACCATGTTTGGCGCCATCTGATCCTGGGCTCTGTTTTGTTCTGTGTGTCTGCGTTTGTGCCCGTAGCGTATTGTTTTTTTTCCTGTCACTTTGTAGTGTGGTTTGAAGTGAGGAAGCGTTCTACCTCTGACCTTGTTCTTTTTGTCGGGACTGCTCTGTGCGGTGTCTCTGTGATGCCACGGCCGATTTGAGGGTGGTTGGTTCTGTGTCTGTGAGGAATCCTTTGGTGTTTTGATGGCTGTTGTGTTAAATCTGTACATGGCTTTGGTAGGATAAACATTTTAACAGTATTAATTCTTGTGACCCATGAATGCACGACGTCTTTCCACCTGTCTGTGTTGTCTTCTGTTTCAGCAACTCTTAGGGTTTCCTTGGTACAGATCTTGTCCTTCCTTGGTTCACGTCTTCCTGAGTAGTTCATTGTTTTTGGTGCTGTGTGAAGGAGATGGTTTTCTTTCTTTCTTTTTCCGACGTCTCGCGTTTGCTGTGAAGGAGTACAACAGATTCATTTATGTTGATTTTGTGTCCTGCAACTTTGCCGAAAGTGGCGATCAGCTCTCCCGCGGTTTTCTGGGTCTGCTCTTTGGGCCTTTCTGTATGTGGAGTCTTGAGCAGATAGTAACATTTGTCCCCTCTCTCTGATTTGCATGCCTTTTCTTTCTTTGTTTTGCCTGGCCGCTCTGGCCAGCACTTCCAGGACATTGATGACGGAGTGGACAGAGTGGACATCCTCGTCTTCCTCCTGATCTCAGAGGGAAAGGCCTCCCTTGAATATAATCGCTGTCGGTTTGTTGTCAGTGGCCGTGTTTTGCCACATTCCTTCTACATCCAGTCTGTTAAGGCTTTTTATCATGAAAAGATGTTGCATTTTTGTCAGATGCTTTTTCTCTGTCTATTGAGCTGAGCATGTGATTTTCATCTTCCATTTTATTGAGGTGATGTGTGGCGTTTATTGATTTGCACATGTGGGGCCACCCTCGCATCCCAGAGATAAATCCCACTTTGTCACGGTGGGTCTTCCTCTGACTGTTCCTGAGTAGGGCTTACTGATATTCTGTTGACAATTTTTACATCTGTATTCATGGAGACACTGGCGTATCGGTTTTCTGCGGTCTTCTCTGGTTATAGAATGAATTTGGAAATGTTCCCTCCTCCTCAGTATTTTGAAGAGTTTGAGGAGGATTGTTAGTTTTTTCTTAAAACGTTCAGTAGGACTCCCCAGTGAACCTGTCAATTCCTAGAGATTTCTGTGTTGGGAGATTTTTGTTTACTAATTCAATTACATTTTTCGTTACTGGTCTGTTCAAACTTCTACTTCTTCCTGATTCACTCTTGGTAGGCTGCATGTTTCTAGAAATGTATCCATCTCTTCCGGTTATGTAGTTTCCTAGCCTCTAATTGTTCATAGTATATGATCCTATATATTTCTGTGGTTTCGGTCATAATGTCTCTTTCATTTCTTCTTCTTCTTTTTTTTAGATGTTTATTTTTGAGAGAAAGAGAGCAAGCAGGGAAGGAGGGGGGACGGAGGGTCCAAAGCAGGCTTTGCACTATAGCAGAGAGCCCTTTGGGGGCCTCAAACTCATGACCCGTGAGATCATGACCTGAGCTGAAGTCAGACGCTTAACCAACTAGCCCCCCCACGTGCCCCATATTTTTAATTTTATTTGAGTCTCTTTTTTTCTTAGTGTAGATAAATGTTTGTCAATGTAGTTCTTTTTTCAGAGAACCAGCTCTTAGTTTCTTCAGTCCTTTCTATTAGTTTTCTGGTCTTGATTTCATTTATTTCTTCCCTGAACCTTATTTTTACCTCCCATTTGCTAACTTTGGACTTAATTATTTGTTTTTTTTTTTTTTNTTTTTTTTTTTTTTGTTTTTTTTTTTTAGCTCTTTGAAGTGTAAGTTAGGTTATTTGAAATCTTTCTAATTTATTAATATGTTCATTTTTTGCTCTCAGCTTTCAGGGAACACATTGAGGGTTGCTGGAGGGGAGATGGGGGGATGGGCTAGATGGGTGGTGGTTATTAAGGAGAACACTTGCTGTGATGAGCACTGGGTGTTGTCTGTAAGTGATGAACCACTGAAATCTACTTCTGAAACTAATATTGCACAGAACCACTGAAATCTACTTCTGAAACTAATACTGCGCAGTATGTTAACTACATAGAATGCACATAAAATTTTTGAAAGAAAAAAAAACCTTTCTCATAGAACTGCTTTAATCCATCCATTCCACAGATTGGATGTGTTGTATTTTCATTTTCATTTGTTTTGAGAAGATTTTTTATTTCATTTTTTATTTCTTCTTTGACTCAGTGGTTGTTTAGAATTGTTTAATTTTTACATATTTGTAGATCTGCTCACTTTCCTCTTGTTGATTTCTAATGTCATACCATTGTGGTCAGAAAAGATGGTATAATTTTTTCTTAAATTTTCTAATGTTTGTTTATGTCCTGTCACATGATCTGTCCTGAGCATGTCCTGTGCACACTTAAGAAGAATGTGTATTCTGCTTCTGTTGGACGGAATGTCCTATAATGTCTGTTAAGTCCATTTGTTCTGAAGTTGGGTTCGATTGCAACGTTTCCCTGCTGATTTTCTGTCTGGACCATTTATCCATTGCTAATAGTGGGGTATTGAAGTCACCAACTATTATTGTATTGTCTCCTTCTTCCTTAAGATCTGGTATCATTTGCTTAATATATTTGGGTGCTTGGCTGTTGGGAGTATATATATTTGTAATTATTATATCCTTTTTTTAAAAAAAATATTTATTTTGAGAGAGAAAAAGCGTGTGAGTGGGGGAGGGGCAGAGAGAGGGAGAGAGAATCCTAAACAGGCTTGTGCTGTCAGCACAGAGCCCCATGTGGGACTCGATCTCACAAACCGAGGGTTCACGCCCTGAGCTAAAATCAAGAGTTGGACACTTCACCAACTTAGCCATCCAGGTTATTCTATCTTCTTAACATATTGACCCCTTTGCCTTATATAATGACCTTTGTCTTGTTACCATCTCTGGCTTGAAGTCTACTTTGTTTGATGGAAGTATGGCTAGTCCCACTTTGTTTGGGTTTTTACTTGCTTGGAATGTTATCTCCCATCCCTTCACTTTGAGCCTGTGTGTATCTTCGGAGCTGATGAGTCTCCTTTAGGCAGCGTATATACTTGGGTCTCATTTGTTTGTTTGTTTAAATCTTCCCACCTGTTCTATGCCTTCTTATTGGTGAATTCAATCCATTTATGTTTAGGGTGATTATTGACACATAAGCACTTATCTTGTCATTTTATCTTTAGCCTTCTGGTGATTTTGTCTCTCCATTGTTTCCTAACTTCTCTTTCCATCTGCCTTTGCCAGTTGGTGGTTTTCAATGGTGATTTGCTCCTTCTCCCCATTTTATGTTTTGTGTCTCTGCTCTAGACTTTGGCTATGTGATGACCATGAGGTTGTAGTCCTGTCTCTGCTGAGAACAGCTTCCCTTCATTCGCCTATAAAGGTTCCATCCTTTTATGCCTTCCCTTTTATGGTTTTGGTATCACAAGTTATATCTTTTTCTGCTGTGAATTTGTTATCAAATTGTAGTAGCTAGGGGTGCCTGGGATCTCAGTCAGTTAAGCCTTCATGACTTCGGCTCAGGTCGTGATCTCACAGTTCGTGGGTTCGAGCCCCGCGTCGGGCTCTGTGCTGACTGCCAGCTCAGAGCCTGGAACCTGCTTCAAATTCTGTGTCTTCCTCTCTCTCTGCCCCTCCCCTGTTCATGTTCTCTCTCAAAAATAAACATTAAAAAATTATTTTTTAATTGTGGTAGCTATAGTTATCTTAATGCCCCTTTCCTTTAACATTTATGCTATCATTAAGCTGTCATTATGCTATTCTGAGATAGGGCTATAGTTTTCTGATTCTTCTTTTTTTTAATGTTTTATTTATTTTTGACAGAGATAGAGACAGCGTGAGCAGTGGAGGGTCAGAGAGAGAGGGAGACACAGAATCTGAAACAGGCTCCAGGCTCTTAGCTAGCTGTCAGCACAGAGCCCATCGTGGGGGCTCAAACCCATGAATCGTGAGATCATGACCTGAGCTGAAGTCGGATGCTTAACCGACTGAGCCACCCAGGCGCCCCTACAGTTTTCTAATTCTTAATGTTTGTTTATTATCTGAATCAGGATTTTGTGTGCTTTCATGTTCCACTTGAGTTTTTTTATTTTTTAATTTAATATTTTTAATTTTTTTAATTTTTAATTTTTTAAATGTTTACTTAATTTTGAGAGAGAGCATGTGAGCAGGGGAGGGGCAGAGAGAGAGGGAGGCAGAATCCAAAGCAGGCTCCAGGCTCTGAGCCATCAGCACAGAGCCCAATATGGGGCTCGAACTCAACGAACTGTGAGATCATGACCTGAGCTGAAGTCGGATGCTTAATCACCTAAGCCACCCAGGTGCCCCCCTTCTTTCAGTTTTAAGAGCTCCTTTCAACATTTCTTGGAAGGCAGGTCTGATGGTGGTGAGTTACCTTAGCTATTTTTTGTCTTGGAAAGCCCTTCTCTCTCCCTCATATTAGAAGGATAACTGCTGGATAGAATATTCTTGGCTGGTGGTTTTTATTTGTCTGTACTTTGGATATGTCATTCCACTCTCTCCTGGTCTGTGGTTTCTGCTGAGAAATCTGTTGATAGTCTGATGGGTGGAAGTCACATCCTTTTTTCCCCGGTTGCTTTTAAAATTTTGTACCATTGATGGGATGCCTGTGTGGCTCAGTCGGTTAAACATCTGACTCTTAATTTTGGCTCAGGTCATGATCTCACAGTTCATGGGTTTGAGCCCTGCATCCGGCTCTGCATGGACAGTACAGAGCCTGCTTGGGATTCTCTGTCCCCTTCTTTCTCTGCCCCTCCTCTGCTCACGTGTGTGTTCTCTTTTCCTCTCTCTCTCTCTCAAAAGAGACTTCAAAAAAAAAATCTTTTAAAAAGTTCTTTACCATTGACTCTTGACAGTTTCATTCTGAAGTGTGTTAGTGAAGATATTTTTACATTGAGGTAGTACTGTGTTCTGTTCAGCTGTGTGGACCCTTATGACTAGTTCTGTTTTCCAGTTTGGGGAAGTTCTCAGCTATTTTTTTTAAATGAACCACCTCCCTGTGGTATGCTCATTTTCCTTATGTTCGCTTGTCTGATGGAGGTAACTTTTGTGGAGTTTATTCACTTCTTAAAAATCTCAGATCTCTCTTCTCATCCACCTGAATCATTTCTAGATTCCCACCCTCCAAATCATGTATTCTCTTTGATCTGCTCTGTCTCTAGTGCTTTCTTTTTTAAAAAAATTTTTTTAAATTTATTTTGAGAGAGACAGCAGGAACGGGGGGAGGGGCAGAGAGAGGAGGAGTCCAGGCAGGCTCCTCGCTCAGTGCGGAGCCCGACACACGGCTCTCAATTCCGTGAACTGTGAGACGGTGATGTGAGCCAAAACCAAGAATCTGTACTCAACCCACTGAGCCCCCTGGGTGCCCCCCAGCGCTGGCTCATGCATTCTTCAGCTCATGTATTGACAGTTTCAGCCCCAGAATTTTTGTTTGCATCTTCCTCATAATTTCAGCCTCTTTGATAATGTATTCCTCCTATTCGCTAATTTTATTCCTGAGTTTACTGCATTTCCTCTCTGAGTTTTCTCCTAGTTCACTGAATTTCTTCATAACCGCTATTTTGTATATTTTATCTGTGAGAACGCAGTGGTTCATGTCTTTGAGTTTGGTTGCTGGAGAATAGTCCTTTCTTTTTGTGAAACCGCATCACTGTGATTTTCTCATAGTGTGTCATGAAATGTACCTCTGCTGTCACACTTGAAGTAGCAAACACCTCTCTTAGGTGAGGTTTTATTTCCTTGGATTTTAAGGGTTCAACAGGTTGTCATTCAGAAGCCTTTCTCTTGTTTTCCAGAAGGTGGCGCTATCGCACAAGTTTGTGGTTTCCCCTAGCGCTCCGTCTAACCCGGAATTGAGCTAGGACAAGGCCGGGTTTCAGTTTTCATTGGCTCAGCCTGTCTCCAGGTGCAAATACCACAAGTGGAGATCTAGATGGAGCCCAACTGGGCCTCTCTCTCCCTCACTCTATAAAACCTGGGCGATGCACCCCGCCATTCAGCCTTCTACCCTGTGCCCTTTTCCATATTTGGCGAATGTGTTGATGGGGAGACTGGCCACATATTTGAGACAGACTCTTCCGAGGCAAGACTTTTGTGTCTCAAATACTCCAGTACTGGAGGAGATTTTAGTCTGAATTTTAGGAGCTCCTGACCGCCGTCACAGTCTCCAGTTACACCGAGTACACCACGATGGAAACAGCACCACACATTTAGGGATCTAGAGGTTTCCAGGTTGTTTCAGCAGCCCCGCCCATTCCCCAGCGCCTTGCTGTGTTTTTCCTCTGCGTAATATCCTCCATTTAGGGCAGCCTGGAGCCTTAGCCGGCCCACAGAATTGGGGACAGTTCAGAGATCAGAGGCCCCTGACAGCATCTTTTCGCCTCAGAACGGCTGTTCCGTCTCTGTTTTACTGTACTGCGTCCCCACTGGTCTCTCAGACCCCTGATGTCTGTAAAAGTAAGATTTTTGCAAGTTACATACTTTGACTTTTTGCAGTGGGAGTGATAAAGCAAAGACCTGGTGCTTCCTACTCCTTCCTGTTCCGAATGAAAAGATTCCTGTAGAGTGGGCTTGGCAGATGTTGGAATTCTCTAACGTGTCCTTAGGAAGTATCCATATATGGGATTGGTATCGTTTCCCAAAGCTATGACATCATCTCCTGTTGTATCAACGCCTGTTTCCCGCAGTGGCGCGGGTGTACGTGTGAGCGGCTCCGTCCCTGGACCGGCCATTGAGTGAACACTGGTTCTGCATGTCACCGTTCTGCATGTGGCCAAGGGTGTGACACTGAACCGAACAAGAGATCAGCACCGGCCTGGCAGTGCTTACATTCACAGACACAAAATCAGATACACAAAGCAGAGTGCATCCACTGAGAAGGTGGAGACCGTGTGAGACTTTTGTCAAGATAAAGAGAACGTGAAATGGTCAGTTTGAAGAAGACAGAGTGGTCTAGGGAAGTGGGTAGGACCACCGGTCATCGCCCAAGTGTTCAGTGTCCGCAGACATGCATCTCAAGTGACTGTTTCCTTCAGCCACTTTGTCATCTTGTGGGGTGGAAACACCAGTAGGAGAGTCAGATCCTGCCGAGACGGGGGCCTTCCAGGAGGAAGGAGGTGAAGAGAGGAGGGCAGAGAGATGGAAGGCGCGTTTGCTGTAGTGATGGTCCGCAGAATCTAACTGCGGTAAAGACGGGAAAAAACTGAATAATGTTAGGACAGTGGATTTGATCTCTTGGTGGGAATGAAGAATTACTGAAGTGGCCCCTCAGGTGAGCACACTGCAGAGATAAGAGAGAGTGGTACCCCTGAAGTCAAGGTTTGGGAGGCTGTGCGGTTGGTTACATCACGGCAGAGTTTACGGTAGCTCTTGTCCATAGGCGAGCCACTAGCGTAGGAGAGGAGTGGCTCTTTGGTGCGGGAGATCGGTTCACGTTCTGTAGGATACTGAGCTTCCTTGGTCCCCAGGCGCTAATCACCTTGCGCGGTGTCCTAGCTGTGGCTGTGCGAGCACCACGCATCCCCTGCTCCAGGTTCACGTGAGAGAGGAACCGCGGGTCTAGGCTATGACCCATCGATCTGGTGGTTTAGCTAGAAAATAGTCTACCGGCTAGGTTGTTTGGGGCTGCAAGTCATAGATTTCTTAAATAATACGGATTTGTTATCTTAGGAAGTCAGAAGTAGACCATTCCAGGGCCCGTATTGGGGTTAGCTTCTCTTTAACGTTCATGGCTTTCCTCTCATGATTCTGCCATGCTGTCCAAGTTGCAGACCTTGCGTGCGCACACGTGCAGAGACCAAAAGAAGAGGGTTCCTTTGCTTTCATCCATCTCTTACTCAAGAGGAGATTTAAAACTTTTCCGGGAAGCCCCAAGTGGACTTCTTCTCAAGGTGCTGTTAGTTCTAACTAGGTCCCATACCTCATTCTTAACCAGTAGCGGCACGTAGCATGGGACTTCCATGTTTGACTTCAACCGCCTTCTGTGTTTGGCTGGTCTGCCTTGCCAGAGCACACTGTTGCATGGTTCCGGAACGTAGTTCACAAGCCATAAGAGGGAAAAAAAATAAAAAAAAAAAAAAAAAAAAAAAAAAAAAAAAAAACCAACAGTGTGGGCCTTGGAGGATTTGTGTGGCTGAGAAGCCAGAGTGGTAAGTGGATTGTCTACTTTGATGTGAAAGTCACTAAGAGTAATAATGAAAAGGGTTGTAGTGGTAAGGACAGTGAGCAATGTGCGGAATTGTTATTTAAGGAGAAGAAAACAATGGCTGATAACTCCCGCGGAAGGCTCCAGACAGAGGTAACAAAGAGGAGCCCATCTCCTGCCCACCTCCCTGCCCTGCTGCAGGGGGAGTCTAGGAAGAAAAGTAGCTGTTACTAGTATTCCCGGGCTGTTTTTCTAGCTCCCTTCTTCTCCTTCCAACTCAGATACTTTTTTTAAAACAAACAAATAAGGAATGTTTCTTTGAAAATAATAAATACCAAATACACCAGTATTTACCATGTTTTGAACCCAAAAATAAATGTAGAAGAGTACTTACTGGATGTAGAAGATGATGGTTGGATGCACAAAAGGTAGATCTTACACCTTTAGTTCAAGTTAATAAATACTGGCTGCCATGCACATGAAGATCATGATACTATTCTCTATGCAATTGGTACAAATTAATGAGAATACCCACCTCCCCTGAAGGCCACAATGTTTTGGAGCTTATGTGAGTGTGTGTATATAAGTGATATATATAAGTGATAATATGGTATAGAGATACTAACATAATTTACATAAAGCAGTATATAAATAACATAAGTAGTATAAAGCAACCAGTCATGATTTGTACTAACAGACAATTACAGCGAAGGTAGAGGCTTCCTATTGTGAACTCTCCATAAAATAGCGCAGTAACTGTGGGAGCACAAGAGTGGATTTGTTTCTGACATAAGATTCTTTTATAGTTTGCTTTTTTCCAGATCTTCTGATAACATCTGGAAATACACTTCCATAGAGTCAATGTTTCTTTAATACTTTGCGTCTTCTGACGCACATACTCATAGTCTCTATTTTTGCTAAATTTACGAGCCAGAGGCACCTGGAGGTGAGCGTCAGCTGTCATACGTAACATTTGGAGGCCGGCATTTCTTTCTTTCTTTTTTTTAATAGTTTATTGTCAAGTTTTCCATATAACACCCAGTGCTCATGCCCACAAGTGCCCTCCTCCATGCCCATCACCCCCCTTCCCCTCCCCCCCACTTCCATCAGCCCTCAGTTTGTTCTCAGCATTCAAGAGTCTTTCATGGTTTGCCTCCCTCCCTCTCCCCCACTGTTTTTCTCCTTCTTCTCCCCCATGGTCCTCCGTTAAGTTCCTCCTAATCCTCCTGTACGTGCAAACATATGGTATCTGTCCTTCTCTGCCTGACTTATTTCGCTCAGTATAACACCCTCAAGTTCTATCCATGTTGCTACACATGGCCAGATTTAATTCTTTTTCATTGCCATGTAGTATTCCATCGTATAGATAGACCACATCTTCTTGATCCATTCGTCTGTTGATGGACACTTAGGCTCTTTCCATGTTTTGGCTATTGTTGAGAGTGCTGCTGTGAACATTGGGGTACATGTGCTCCTATGCATCAGCACTCCTGTATCCCTTGGGTAAATTGCTAGCAGTGCTATTGCTGGGTCATGGAGGAGCTCTATTGTTAAGTTTTTTGAGGAACCTCCACACTGTTTTCCTGAGGGGCTGCACAGTTTACATTCCCACCAACAGTGTAGGAGGGTGCCCGTTTCTCCACATCCTTGCTAGCATCTAGAGTTCTCTGATTTGCTCATTTTAGCCACTCTGGCTGGCGTGAGGTGGTATCTCAGTGTGGTTTTGATTTGTAGTTCCCTGAGGAGGAGGGATGCTGAGCATCGTTTCGTGTGTCTGTTGGCCATCTGGATGTCCTCTTTGGAGAAGTGTCTGTTCATATCTTCTGCCCATTTCTTCACTGGGTTTTTTGTTTTTCGGGTGTGGAATTTGGTGAGTTCCTTATAGATTTTGGATACTAACCTTTTATCTGATATGTCATTTGCAACTATCTTTTCCCATTCCGTTGGTTGCCTATTAGTTTTGTGGATTGTTTCCTTTGCTGTGCAGAAGCTTTTAATCTTGATGTGGTCCCAGTAGTTCATTTTTGCTCTTGATTCCCTTGTGGATGCCGGCTTTTCTGTATGTCATAGGCACACGACCCGTAGAACAGTGCAGCTTTGAAATACATGGGTCCTGTGCCTTTATTTCCTTTTCGATAAATACAGTATAGTACCATAAATGTGTCTTCTCTTCCTCATGGTTTTCTCAGTAACATTTTCTTTTTCTCTAGCTTACTTTTTATTGTAAGAATACAGCGTATGATACACGTAGAATACAAAGTCTGTGTTATTGACAGTTAATATTATTGGTTAGGTTTCTGGTCAACAGGAGGCTGTTAGTAGTTAAGTTTTTGGGGAATTGAAAGTCAGACACGGATGTTTGGGGTGCCTGGGTGCCTCAGCAAGTTAAGCGTCAGGCTTTGGCTCTGGTCACCATCTCACGGTTCGTGGGTTTGGGCACCACGTCAGCTCAGAGACCAGAGCCTGCTTCGGCTTCTGTGTCTCCCTCGCTCTCTGCCCCTCCCCTGCATGTTCTCTTTCTCTTTCTTTCTCTCTCTCTCTCTCTCTCTCTCTCTCTCTCTCTCAAAAATAAACAAACATTTAAAAAAAAAATTTTTAAGTCATATACAGGTTTTCAACTGCATGGGGGGGGGATCATTGCCCGGAACCCCATGCATTTTTCAAAGTCAAGTGTGTTAACGTCTCTGAACCTCCCTTCACACACTGCACTCTGCTTTGAATGTATCAATCAGACACGGGAAGTATGGGTACCACATGACGACCCTTCCTGCCAGAATGAAAGGGACCTGAATGGTTGACCCGCTGGTAGGGTGCAGCTGCAGTGTTTGATAGAAGGCCGATCCTCTCTTATGTCTGTTATACATTTAAAGATACGCACATTGGAGTTTTGGGACTTAATTGTGATGTGTTTGCATGCTTTTTGTCAACGAATAGATGTTTTGATCAGTAGAATTATATAAGGATTTCTATAGAAAGAAATATATTGGGGCACCTGGATGGCTCAGTTGGTTAAGTGTCCAACTCTTCATTTCGGCTCACGTCATGATCTCTTGGTTCATGAGTTCGAGCCCTATGTCAGGCTCTACACTGACAATGTAGAGCCTGCTTGGGATTCTCTCTCCCTCTCTCGCTGCCCCTCCTGCACTCATGTTCTCTCTCAACATAAATAAAGTTAACTTTAAAAAAAGAAATATATTGCTGTTAGTTTAATATTGTTTATGGGGCACCTGGGTAGCCCAGTCGGTTAAGCGTCCGACTTCGGCTCAGGTCATGATCTCACTTTTTGTGGGTTTTGAGCCCCACGTCAGGCTCTGTGCTGACAGCTAACTCAGAGCCTGGAGCCTGTTTCAGATTCTGTGTCTCCCTCTCTCTCTGACCCTCCCTTGCTCACGCTGACTCTCTCTCTCTCTCTCTCTCTCTCTCAGAAGTAAATAAAACATTTTTTTAAAGTTTTAAAAAGAAATTAAATGAAAATAAAAGAAAATTGTTTTAACATGGCCTTATTTCTCATTTTATCCTTTATTTTTTTTTTTTAAGAGTCAACGCAGACAGTCCAAGCTCTGCAATATTCAACTGCTGATGGCCCGCTAGCAGCCAGCAAGGATTTAGAAATCAAAGCCTTGAAAGAAGAAATCGAAAAACTAAGGAAACAAGTAAGAGGTAAATTTCTGTGATTCACTGTTAATTCAGATGAGTAGGTTTAAAAAAAAAATACGCTGTTTACACACACAACGTATTTTGAGTGCCAGTCACGTGTCACACGATATGAGCTCTGCACTGGCGAGTGGAGAGCAAATCGAGGGGTTTCTGCTCTCAGGGTGCTCACATTTTGGTACCGGGAGAAATAGCATCTGCAGGACCTGAGAAAATAAGCGTTGGTGCGTGGGGAGCATTAGGAGGGTGCCTGACTGAGGCGCATGGTAACAGAGGCGGTGTCTGGGGGACGTCTGTTAGTCTGGGATGCTTCGTTGGGGTTCGCCTGGCTGCCATGTTCATAGTGCCAGGGGTGAGGAAGAGGACAGCGTAGGCAAGGAGAGCGCATGTATGCGGATGGCAGGACAGGCGAGAGTGTACCTTCCCGGTAACAGCTCCTTCCAGCGTATTGGTGAGACGCAGTTAAATTAATGTAGGCAAGTGTCACTAGGCCTGCTCCGTCCATTCATGGTATTTCGTTCAGCGTATACTGCCTGCGCCCCTGCTGGGGGGCAGGTGTGGTTTGAGGCTCTTGTGATGTGGTACTAAGCACAGTGATGGTCCTAAGCACGGTGATGGAGCTAAATATGGCGGCTGTACTAAGCACAGCAATGGTACTAAACACAGTGAGGGTATTAAGCACAGTGACGGTACTAAGCACAGTGATGGAGCTAAGCACGGCGACTGCGCTAAGCACAATGACGGTACTAAGCATGGCAGAAGTGCTAAGCACAGTGACTGAGCTAAACACAGTGACGGTACTAAGCACAGTGATGAAGCTAAGCATGGCGACTGTGCTAAGCACGGTGACAGTACTAAGCATGGTGATGGTACTAAGCACAGTGACTGTCCTAGTCATGTGACATAGTTAAGCACAGTGACAATACTAAGCACAGTGACGGAGCTAAGCACAGTGACGGTACTAAGCACGGTGACTGTGCTAAGCACAACGATGGTACTAAGCACAGTGACTGTGCTAAGCATAGTGACAGAGCTAAGCACTGTGATGGTGCTAAGCATGGCGGCAGAGCTAAGCACAGTGACGGTACTAAGCACAGTGATAGTACTAAGCACAGCAACTGTGCTAAGCCCGGTGACAGTGCTAAGCGTGGTGGCAGAACCCTGGTCCTTGCGGGCCTGGGAGGCACCCAACAGCAATAAGGCAGTGGCTGTGTGACTCTGTAAATGCCACACTATGTTAGAGGCGGTGGAGACTTGAAGACAGCAGAATAAGGAGAAGGGGTCAGGGGTCCGGGGTGGGGAGTTCTGTAGTTTTATGCAGGCTGGTCTGGGGAGAAGCCCCACTGAGAAGGTGACAGGTGAGCACGCACTCGAAGAAGGTAAGGGGCTAGCTGTGCACTTACGTGGGAAGTAGTTACGTGGGAAGTAGTTACGTGGGAAGTGTGTGTTCCACGCAGAAGGACCCGCCAGTGCAAAGGCCCTGAAGTCAGAACGTGGCTCACGGGTTCAGACGGCGTGGCTGGAGAAGGACGGAGGAGGCGACGTGGAGAAGTAGAGGATCTGATCAGTAGAGTCCCACTGACTGTTACAAGGTTTCTGGTTTTTCCTGTCAGCGTGATGGAAGCCTTTTGTGGGGTGTAGAGGCGTGGCACCCTGTCTCAGGATAGGGAGAGAGAGAAGGTACTGGCTTAGCCAGGGTAGTCAGGCCTCTCCAGAAATGCCGTTTTAAGACTGAAGTAAGTGAAGGAGAAGAAAGAATCTGAGACAGTCTTCAATTTAAAATTTTTTTAATGTTAATTTTGGGGGGGTGGCAGAGAGAGGGAGACACAGAATCTGAAGCAGGCTCCAGGCTCCAAGCTGTCAGCACAGAGCCTGATGTGGGTCTTGAACTCATGACTGTGAGATAGTGACCTGAGCCGAGGTCGGACACTCAACTGACTGAGCCCCCCAGGCGCCCCTAAAAAGGACGGCTTAAATGGCAGGTAATTTGCTTATATTAAATACATGGAACGCTTAAATTTGACCATAATTTATGCTGTCCTATTTTATTAAGTGGCTCTCTTCCTAAGAGATATCTCTATCAAATTTCTGTAGCTTTACCTTTCTCAAATTAAGGTATTTGGAAATGTGATCAGCAGACTCATTTGCTTTGCCTTAAACCTCAAGAGCACTGAGTGTGTTGGCTACATGGCACTGAGAAGACATCCGCTGGGGTGGTCGGTGACGTATCTTCAGGGAGATAATACGGATCGGGATGAGTCACTCATAAGCCCATCTTATTGGCTCTAAGAGGATGGTGGTGTTTTTTATTTTTTAATTGATTCCTTAAGATTTTCTGTGCAGTCATCTTGCATCTGCAAATAGGACAGTTGTGTTTTTGCCTCTCTGATCTGTGTGCTTTTTATTTCCTTTTGTGGTGCTGCTAGAATCCGCACCGTGCGGAAGAGCGAGGAGAATGCACATCCTGGCTTTCTTCCCAGCCTTAGGGGGAAGCCTCCAGACTCTCACCCGCAAGCGCAATATTAGCTACACGTTTTCTATAGATGCTCTTTACTGAGTCAGAAGTTCACTGTATTTCTGAGAGTTTTTATCACAGGTGGTTGTTGAAATTTGTCGAATATTTTTTCTGCATTTACTGATAGGAACATGTGATTTTGCCCCCTTTACTTAGCCTATAAATATGGGGGATTAGAGTGGTTGATTTTGACATAATTGGACCAGCCTTACATCCCTGAAGTAAATACATGACCAGTCATGGTGTATAGTTATATTATTTTTATGTGTTACTGAATTTTATTACTAGTGTTTTTGCATCTGTATACGTGAAGGATATTGGTCTTTAGTTTTCTGCCTTTCTTTTTCTTTCTTTTGTTCTTTGTACTGCCTTTGTTTTTGTTTCTGTTCTTTAATTTTTTTCTTATTGAGATATAGTTGACATGCAACATTACATTAATTAGCTTCAGATGTACACATAATGATTCAGTGTTTGTATGTATTGCGAAATGACCACCACAGGACCTCCGGTTAGCCACCGTTAGTACTCGTACTTACAGATTTTTTTTCTTGTGCTTAGAAATTTTAAGAGCTACTCTCGACGACTTTTCAGTATGCGGTACAGAATTATTAGCTGTAGTCCTCATGCTGTAAATGGCATCCCCAGGATTTACTTATTATATAACTAGAAGTTTGTACCTGTGATCACCTTTACCCCATTAATGTGCCCTGCACCCCTCCCTCTTGGAATCACCAATTTGTTCTCTGAGTTCACTTTTTTGGGGTTTTAGATTCCACATATATGTGAGATCATGCAGTATTTGTCTTTCTCTGACTACTTTTCCTTAGCATAATTCCCTCAAGTTTCATCCACTTTGCTGCAAATGGCAAGATAGCCCTCATTTTAATGGCTCAGTGGTATACCATTGTACATATACCCCACATTTTATTTATCCATGTATCTGTCATCGGATATTTAGGTTGCTTCTGTGTCTTGACTATTGTGAATAATGCTGCGGTAAACACAGAATGCGTATATATTTTCAATTTAGTGATTTTGTTTTCTCTGGATGAATATTCAGGAGTGGAATTGCTAGATCCTTTGGTAGCTCTATTCTAATTTTTTTTAAGGTTTGTTTATTTTTGAGACAGAAAGACAGAATGCAAGCCCTGTAGGGGCAGAGAGAGAGAAGGAGACAGACTCCAAAGCAGGCTCCAGGCTCTGAGCTGTCATCACAGAGCCCAGTGCAGGGCTCAGATTCATGAACCCTTCAGCTCATGACCTGAGCTGAAGTAGGACACTTAACTGGCTGAGCCACCCAGGTGCCCCTCTTTTAATTTTTTGAAGAACCTCCATACTGTTTTCCAAAGTGGCTGCACTAATTAGCATTTCCACCAGCAGTGCACACATACCGTCTTTTATTTGCATCCTTGCCAACACTTGTTACTCCTTGTCTTTTGGATGGCAGCCATTCTAACAGGTGTGAGGTGATAACCTCATTGTGGTTTTGATTTGTGTTGCCCTGATAATTTATGACGTTGAACACCTTTTCATGTACCTGTTAGCCATCTTTATGTCTTCTTCGGAAAAAAAATGTCTGTTCAGATCCTCTGCCCATTTTCTAAGCGGATTGTTTGTTTGCCAGTGATTTATGAGTTATTAAAATATTTTTTCTATACTAACCCCTTATCAGATCTATGATTTGCAGATTCTTTCTCTCATCCATTGGTTGCCTTTTTATGTTGTGGATGGTTTCCCTTGCTGAGCAGAAGTAAGTTCAACGTCGCCTCACTTGTTGATTTTTGCTTTTGGTGCCCTCCTAGTGCTGGCCTCATAAAATGAGTTTGAACATATTCCTTCCACTTTCATTTTTTAGAAAATTTCAAGGAGGATTGGTGTTAATTCTTTTTAAAAGGTTTGTTAGAATTCACCAGTAAAACCGTCAGGTCCTGGATTTTTTTTTTTTTTTTTTGGAGGTTTTAATTCAGTATCTTTAGTATTATTGGTCTGCTTAGATTTTTTTTTTTAATGTTTTTTTATTTATTTCTAGGAGAGAGAGAGAGAGAGAGAGACAGCGTGAGCAGGGGAGGGTCAGAGAGAGAGGGAGTCACAGTCTGAAACTGGCTCCAGGCTCTGAGCTGGCAGTCAGCACAGAGCCCGACACGGGGCTCGAACCCACGAATCGCGAGATCATGACCTAAGCGAAAGTCAGACGCTTAACCGACTAAGCCACCCAGGCGCCCCTGCTTAGTTTTTTTTTAACTTATTCACAGTTCAGTTTTGTTTGATTCTCTGTTTCTATAAATTATCCGTTTTTCTAGGTTATCCAGTTTGCTGGCTTATAATTGTTCATAGTAGTCTCTTATGATCTTTGTATATGTGCTGCCCATTGAAATGTTTTCTGTTTCATTTGTTTTTATTTATGAGTCGTCTTTTTAAAAAAAATTTTTTTAACGTTTTATTTCTTTCTCAGAGAGAGGGACAGCGTGAGCAGGGGAAGGTCAGAGAGAGAGCGAGGTACAGATTCTGAAACAAGCTCCAAGCTCTGAGCTGGCTATCAGCACAGAGCCCAACACGGGGCTCCAACCCACGAACCATGAGATCATGACCTGAGACGATGTCGGCCGCTTAACTGACTGAGCCACCCGGGTGCCCCATGAGTCTTCTTTTCTAGTCCAGATAAAGTTTTGCCAGTTTTGATTGTCCAAAAACAGTCTCTTAATTATGTTGATCTTTTGTTTTCCTGATGCTTGTTTCATTTATTGCTACTCTGATCTTTGTTCATTCCTTTCTCTGGCTAACTAGGTTTAGTTTGATTTTTTTCTAGCTGCTTGATAACTAAAGTTAGGTGTTTCAGATCTTTCATTTTTTTTAACGTAGGTGTTTATAGCCATGAACTTCCTTCTTAGAACTGCTTCTGCCATATCCCATGTGTTTTTGGTATATAGTGTTTCCATTTTGGTTTGTTAGAAAAAATTTTTTTATTTCCCTTTTAATTTCTTCTTGTGATCTGTTGGTTATTCAGGAGTGTGTTGCTCAGTTTCCACATTTTCATGAATTTTCCAGTTTCCTCCTTTATTGATTTCTAATTTCATACCTTTGTGCTTGGAAAAGATTCTTAGTGTGGTTTGCTGAATTTCTTAAGACTTGTTTTGTGAGGTGCCTGGTTGGCTCAGTTGGTTAAATGTTCAACTTCTGGCTCAGGTCATGATCTTGTGGCTCATGGGTTCAAGCCCCACGTCAGGCTCTGTGCTGACAGCTCCGAGCCTGGAGCCTGCTTCGGATTCTGTGTCTCCCTCTCTCTCTGCCCCTCCCCCACTCATGTCCATGCATGTTCTTTCAAAAATAAACATTTAAAATTTTTTCAAAAAATTAAATAACACTTGTTTTGTAGCCTAGCTTTTGATGTATCCTGGAGAATGTTCCTTGTGTGTTTGGGAAGAATGTATATTCTGCTGCTATTGGATGCAATGTTCTGTATATGTCTGTTAGATCCATTTGGTCTAAAATATAATTCCCATTCAGTGTTTCCTTATTGATTTTTCTGACTAGATGATGTATCCATGTTGGAAGTACGGTATTGAAGTCCCCTACTTTATCGTAGTGTTTATTTATTCCTTCAAATCTGGTATATCTGCTCAGTATATTTAGGTGCTATAGTATTAGGTGCATATATATTTATAATTGTCATATCTTCTTGATAAATTAACCTTTTTATTATTATATGGTAGCTTTTTTTGTCTCTTGTTACCATTTTTGACTTAACCTCTCTTTTGTCTAAGTATAGTTACCCTTGTTTTCTTTTGGTTTCCATTTGGATGAAATCTCTTGTTCCATCCCTTCATTTGAGCCTTTGTGTCTCCTTAAAGTCGGAGTGAAGCTTTTATAGACAGTGTATAATTGGGTCTTGCTGTTTTAATTCATCCAGCCATGTTAGGTCTTGTTG
Organism: Hyaena hyaena; assembly: GCF_003009895.1. Classification (NCBI taxonomy): domain Eukaryota; kingdom Metazoa; phylum Chordata; class Mammalia; order Carnivora; family Hyaenidae; genus Hyaena; species Hyaena hyaena. The sequence goes on along the minus strand of NW_024080735.1, from coordinate 3,289,332 downwards.
GAGAATTTTATCCATTTATATTTAAAAAGATAAAACGTAAGGATTTACTAAAGGCATCTTATTGTTTTCAGAGTGTTTTGTAGTTCCTGTGTTTCTCTCTTTTTCTCTTACTAACTTCGTTAGTAAATTAATCATTTTCAATAGTGTTAACACTCTGATTCCCTTCTCTGTCTTCTGTGTTCCTGCTGTTGCTTTATGGTTGCTATGAGGCTAACATACAATATCTTAATTATAACAGTCTGTTTTGTGTTAATAACAATTATTTTTTCTCCTGGTTTAATATATAACTGCTTCAAGTATTTTCTCTTCATGTGTTTTAGAAGCATATTGGACAAGGTTATAATATTTCCTGCAACCATGGAATATAATTTAGAAAACTTAAGAGAAGAAAATCCTTGTGGATTTACCCATATTTTAAAATATTTATTTATTTATTTAAATGCTTATTTTTGAGAGAGAGTGCATGCACATGTGCTCAAGTGGAAGAAGGGCAGAGAAAGAGAGGACAGAGGATTTGAAGTGGCCTCTGTGCTCACAGCAGAGAGCTTGATGCAGGGCTTGAACCCACAAACTGTGAGATCATGACAAGAGCTGAAGTCGGACACTTAACTGACTAAGCCACCCAGGCGCCCCAGTTTACCCATATTTTTATGTACCACACTCTTCATGCCTTCTTGATATTGATGAGCTCCTTGTTCTGTTGTCTTCTGTTGAGATAATTTTCTTTAGCTGTTAAAAAAAATTTTTTAATGTTTATTTTTGAGAGAGAGACAGAGTGTGAGCAAAGGAGGGGCAGAGAGAGAGGGAGACACAGAATCTGAAGCAGGCCCCAGGCTCCGAGCTGTCAGCACAGAGCCTGAAGCAGGGCTTGAACTCACAAACCGCAGGATCATGACCTGAGCTGAAGTTGGACGTGTAACCAACTGAGCTGCCCAGGCGTCCCTTCCTTTAACCATTTTTTTAAAGATAGCCCTGCTGTCAGCAAATTCTCTTAGTTTTTACTCATCTGAGAATATCTTAATTTCTTCTTTATAACTAAAGAATATTTTTGCAGGGCATGGGATCCTGGGTTGAGGTTTTTTTGTTTGTTTTAGCATCTGAAAACTATTGTACCACCTCCATTAGGACTCTGTGGTTCATGAGGAGGAAAATCAGTCATTCTGAGGTTTTTGGGTTTTTTTTCCCCTTTTATCTAAGGTGTTGTTTTTCTCTGGCTGCTTGCAAGGTTTTTCTTTTATAGTTCTCTGATGTTTAATGGTGTATTTGGGCATGGATTTCTTGGGGTTTATTCTGTCTGGGATTTGTTCATTTTCTGTAATAAAGATACATAAATGTGTCTTTCCACATTTTTCCACTTTTACTTTGAGTACTTTTACAGACCCGCCTACTCTCTTATCTTTCTGGGACTCTTAAGACTTAGATGTTCTTTCCTTTGTTGTCAACCCACAAACCGTTGGGTCTCTGTGCATTCTTGTTTTCATTGTTTTTCCCCCCACTATTTAGATTGGTCAATTTCTACTGTTTTCTCTTCCATCTCACTGATTCTTTCCTCTCCTCCCTCCTTTGTGCTGCTGAATCCAACAACCCAGATTTTTATTACATTTATTTGTAAAATTTCCATTCTGTTTTTTGTAAACTTGTTTCTTTGCTGAGACTTGCTTGCTGTACCTTCTCTTGAGTCTTCTGTGTTTTCATTTACTTCAGATATGTCCATAAGTACTCAGGGAAGCATTTTTATAATAGCCGGTGTCCTGTCTTGTCAGGTAGTTCTAACGTCTCTGTCATTTCAGTGTCTGCATCTATTGAGTTCTCTTCTCATTCAAGTCGAGATTTTCCTAGTTCCTGATAGGGTGACTGACTTTAAGTTAGTGTCTCTGGATCTTATTTAAACTTTCCATTTTCGCTGGCTTTTCCTGACACCACTCCAGCAGCGGTAGATTGCCAGGTTGAGGTAGAAGTTCAGTGTCTCCACGTGGCCTCCCTCGACACCCAAAGACGGGCCCTTCGTTATCCCTGGAAGAGGTTGGGTGTTCCAGGCCCCCTGCCTGTTTCCCCCCAGCACTGGTGGGCGTGGCCCTAGTACCGCAGGGCAGTGGCGGATGGTCCGCCTTCCCTGACACCACCCCAAAGTGGGAAGGTGGAGGGCCTCACTACTGCCAGTGGGGGGCGGAGGTGCTGGGTGGCCGTGTGGTTTCCACTGACACTGCGTGTGGGACGCGCTTGTTAGAGCCAACAGGATTGACTCCTGGCCCTGGCCCAGCCCTCCTCCGAGTACCCTTTGTGCCTCACAGGGTGTTGGGCGCTTCATCACGGCCTGACGTGACTGGAAGTCTCCTCACGTGTCCTTTGCTGACGGAAGTGGTTGTGGAGTAAGTTGTTTCTGTGTTGTTTAACGTGAGCGGGACAGTTATTTCCTGAAAGTTTTCAGTCTTGCTGATTTGTTCCTTTCCTGGGCCTCTGGGTGGAAAGAGTAGGCTTTTGTTGGGGCTTTATTTGCTCCCCTGTTGGCATTTCTGGGTCGCCAGTGTCTTTGGCTCTGTGTCTGGAGAAAATGAACCGGAAAGAAAACCCAGAGAACTTGCGGTTGTGTTGGTCCAGTACTCCTGACATCACAGTTTCAGGTTCCCTTGTCCCCATTGGTCATCCTTTTTCTCTCCAAATTTCAGTTTTCTTGTATTTGTTTTATTATGATGTCCAGGGAAGAGGGAAAGTGTATCTAACCCAGCTTTCTGGAAGCAGAAGTCCTCAGAGGAAGCTCTTCAGATGTAGATCCGATCACGTCACAGCCTCAGCACACATGCTACCGTGTCCTCCTTCCGCACATCCCCACTGGCTCCCGGATGAAAGTAAAACGTCAGCTCCGTCTCCAGGGCCCTCGGTTCTCTTGGACGTAGCTGCGTCCCCAGACTCCCGCCAAAGTGAACTGCGCTTAGTTCTGCTTGGTCACATTCAGAGCTTTCACTGTTTCGTTGTCTTTCCTCTCTTTCTCCACCCCCTCTTCCTTCCCGCCTGCCTTCCCTCTTTCCTTCCTGCTTCATTTTATTCATTTTTGCTTGTTTGCTCGCCAGAAACATTCCTCACCTTAAACTCCTCTAGAATACGTTTTATCACTGACGTATTTTTTTATGTGTATATTGTTTTCCTTCCCTTCCCTCACTGCTAGATGGTAAGCTTCTTGAAAATAGGAATTTTGGGGGCGCGTGGGTGGCTCAGTCCGTTAAGAGTCTGACTTCGGCTCAGGTCATGATCTCACAGTTTGTGGGTTCAAGCCCCGCGTCGGGCTCTGTGCTGACAGCTAGCTCAGAGCCTTGAGCCTGTCTTTGGATTCTATGTCTCCCTCTCTTTCTGACCCTCCTCTGCTCATGGTGTCTCTCTCTCTCTCCCTCTCTCAAAAATAAATAAAACATTAAAAATTAAAAAAAAAAGAAAATAGGAAATTTGACAGTTTTATTCCTTGATACGTCCAAGTGCACTGAAGGATGCATGAACACTTAAACACCCCTAGTCAATATTTGTTGATGAGCCAGTGACTAAGTGAAACTTCGCTCTTGAAAACGTGTGATCACTTCCTAAGGTGTCTCCCTAATATGTCTTTCCGGGCAATTCCCAGCACACTCAGCCCTTACGTACAAGCTACGTGCCTGGAAGGAGCCATCCTAACTGGGGAAATTGCTTACCATTGACCTCTTATTGATGGAGAGTCTCTTCTCTACTTTACCCCTAAACATGGAGCCTGTACGACTGCTCTTCACTTATAGTTTAGCATTTCCCGGGTGGGGTTGGGGGCAGAACCGGTGAAAACGAGGTTAAGGGAAAAGGTAAATCCTCTTTTTAGTATCCTTCCTTCCCAGACCCTCTTTTCTGGGTCACGTGCTGGTCTCTCAGCATGCCTCTTGATTCCAGTAAATCTCGTTCATTTCTTTCACCGTTCACTTTTAAGCCTATTTTTTGTGGTAAAACGTACATAACATAAAATGACCATTTTAACCATTTTTAAACATCAGGCCAGTGGCCTCTTAACACGGTCATGTGCTGTGCAACTATCACGCTCTGTCTGCAGCCCAGCGTTGTCCCCCACGGAAGCCCTTCCCCCACCAGCCCCCAGCCCCTGGCACCCACCCTTTTTTCTGCATCTCTGCAAGTCTAAACTTTCTCTCTCTTCCCCCTCTCCCCCTCCCCCCCTCACACACACACATACACACACACACACACACACACACACACACACACACAGCCTTGCATCGTGTAAATGAAGGAGAAAGATAGTGAATGAAGGGAGAAGGGTGAGAATAGGGGAGCCTCTTTTCCCCATCATGATGAGAAGTCAGATCTCTTCACCTCTCGGAAGGTCCAGGATGATTTTAGGGATCAGAGCGTCAAGGAGAAGCGGCCATGCCACGTCCGCGCGGCGCAGGAATGGGTGAGGGAGACGCGCGAGGCCGCGTCCGCGCGCAGAGCAGGGAGGGATGAGGGAGACACACGAGGCCGCGTCCACGCGGGGCAGGGATGGGTGAGGGAGACGCGCGAGGCCGCGTCCGCGCGCGGGGCAGGGAGAGGTGACGGAGACGCGCGAGGCCGCGTCCACGCGGGGCAGGGATGGGTGAGGGAGACGCGCGAGGCCGCGTCCGCGCGCGGGGCAGGGAGAGGTGAGGGAGACGCGCGAGGCCGCGTCCGCGCGGGGCAGGGAGACGTGCTTGTGCCCCTGACGCCCCCCCTGACCGCGGGCCTCGCCCGTCGCGGGCTGTCCTGCCCCATGCGCAGTCCCGCGGCAGCCGTGACCTCCCGCCTTGGCCTCCTTCCCGGGTCCCTAGAACCGGCCACGCGGTTTACGTGTGCGCCTCGCCTTCACGTGTGGTGGGTCACTCTTCATCCTCCTGACTTGTCATCTCCTTCAAGACGGAGTCTGTTTAATACTTCTCTTCTGTGCCACTTGCTGCAGAGAAAATTCCCCTCCCGCGTTCTCATCCCGGATTCAGTCCTCATCACGAGCACGTCGGATCCCGCGGCAGCCCCGGCGGCAGCAGCTCGGAACCGGGTTGGGATGCGCTAGCCCGTGGTGCTGGTGCTGGTGCTGGTGCTGCTCCCGAAAACTGCGTTTTAACCACTTCACCCGGGTGGCATGGTCGTCGTGTCGCATGGGGTACTTTTTATAGTCTCTGAGGATTTCTTTCAGTGTCTTGATCGAATTCACCAATTGTCAGTGGAAGTAAATAGTCACGTGCCTTCGCCATTTTACACTTGTTGGTCAAAATTCAGCGCATTCTGGATTTTTCTGAAACTCAGTACATACTGGATTTTTCTTGAGTTGGGGTTTTTCTCTTTGGGGAATGAAAAATTCCGTGTCTATTAGCTTGGAAGATTCTATAAATCATCACATGTTTGTCTTCTCCAACCCTTCTGTGTGAAACAGCGAACATCTGACCTGTAATTCGCAGATACACTTACGAACTCCACTGCAAAGCAGCCACAGTGAAATGGCTGGGGGCAGACAGTTGCCCTCCACCGGGAGAGAGCCGTGACCGTCCCCGCAGGCTGCCGAAGCCGCCCTGGGGAGTCGTTTCGCTGTCACTCGATGTGATGCAGACAGTTTATAAAACACTGACTTCATTTTTGTTTCTTATGAAAAGCAGTTGAGATAAGCAAATGACTCCATAATTTGCCAAAACCCTCCACCATGCCAGGGTAGAACTCTTCGGAGTAGAAGAAAGGAGGTGAGTGTCAGTCATTCAGCTGGCTCGGGTGAATAGGATTCCAGTTAGACCCCTCAAATGACAAAAGTCAGCCATGTCACATACTAAATTTTGACTCCAAATTACTAGAAATAACAAACTTTTGACATCTTAAAAGTGTTAAAACCTTAAAATAACAGAAAAGTTTCACTTAAAAATGTTTCAAGGAAATTAGTCTAAACTGAAAAAAAAATCCTACATGCAATGCTGAAACTTGAGGAAGCGGTCAAATATAATTTTGAGTGTAAGACTAAAGATCTTTAAGATTAAACATCCTGAAAACCATCCCCTAGAGGAGAAAGCAGGAAACAACCTCCTTGACCTCCACCGCAGCAATTTCTTACTTGACACATCCCCAAAAGCAAGGGAATCAAGAGCAAACATAAACGATTGGGACCTCATCAAGATTAAAAGCTTCTGCACGGCAAAGGAAACAACCCATGAAACTAATAGGCAACCAACGGAATGGGAAAAGATAGCTGCAAATGACATATCAGATAAAGGGCTAGTATCCAAAATCTATAAGGAACTCACCAAACTCCACACCTGAAAAACAAACAATCCAGTGAAGAAATGGGCAGAAGACATGAACAGACACTTCTCCAAAGAAGACATCCAGGTGGCCAACAGACACACGAAACAATGCTCAGCATCCCTCCTCATCAGGGAAATACAAATCAAAACCACACTGAGATACCACCTCACACCGGTCAGAGTGGCTAAAATGAACAAATCAGGAGACTCTAGATGCTGGCGAGGATGTGGAGAAACGGGCACCCTCCTACACTGTTGGTGGGAATGTAAACTGGTGCAGCCCCTCTGGAGAGCAGTGTGGAGGTTCCTCAAAAATTAACAATAGAACTCCCCTATGACCCAGCAGTAGCACTGCTAGCAATTTACCCAAGGGATACAGGAGTGCTGATGCATAGGGGCACATGGACCCCAATGTTCACAGCAACACTCTCAACCATAGCCAAATCATGGAAAGAGCCTAAGTGTCCATCAACGGACGAATGGATCAAGAAGATGTGGTTTATCTATACCATGGAATACTACATGGCAATGAGAAACAATGAAATCTGGCCATGTGTAGCAACATGGATGGACCTTGAGGGTGTTATGCTGAGCGAAATAAGTCAGGCAGAGAAGGACAAATATCATATGTTTGCACGTATAGGAGGATTAGGAGGAACTTAACGGAGGACTGTGGGGGAGAAGAAGGGGAAAAACAGTGGGGGAGAGGGAGGGAGGCAAACCATGAAAGACTCTTGAATACAGAGAACAGACCGAGGGCTGGTGGGGTGGGGGAGAGGGGAAGGGGGGGTGATGGGCATGGAGGAAGGCACTTGTGGGGATGAGCACTGGGTGTTATATGGAAACCAACTTGACAATAAACTATTTAAAGAAAAAAAAAAAGAATTATTTAGTAGGGGCGCCTGGGTGGCTCAGTCGGTTAAACCATTGACTTTGGCTCAGGTCATGATCTCACAGTTTGAAAGTTCGAGCCCCACATCGGATTCTGTGCTGACAGCTTGGAGCCTGGAGCCTGCTTCGGATTCTGTGTCTCGCTCTCTCTTGCTGCTCCTCCCCTGCTCATGCTCTGTCTCTCTCTCTCAAAAATAAACATTAAAAAAAAATATTTTTTAAAGAATTATTTGGTAACGTTACTTTCCAGGTGAGGAGGCCCATGCCAGAGTTCCTGAGTGGTCATCTTTGCTCCAAGACCATTTAGCAATGTGACCTCAGGCTAGATATCCAGCTCCCTGGGCCTCGGTTTCTTCTTCTAGAAAATGGGGGAACAGACCTAGATCAGAGGTGTTCAGACATTTGCTTTGTGAAATCAGGGACTCTTCCTCAGATACCCACTAGTGAAACTGGGCTGGGGCCCAAAACCATTAGAAGCGCAGCCGGCTTAACAATAATGTGACTAAAGTCAGCACACAAACGCTAATAACCAACCACAGAGGAAAACCAGTCTATTTTGTCTGTTGGCATTTGATGTCTTTAATAGTTTTAAGCTTTTAATTGGTTCTGAAGGCACTTTTCTGGAAGTATGGTCTTTTTCTAATAGAAATGTAGGACATTTTTACACACAGGTGTTACACATTTTCACACTGACAGTAGCCGTACACCCTCTTCAGTGAACTTCATTCGCCTTGAACTATGGTGAGTTACAGTCCTAGTGCAAGGTGTCTATAAGCCTAATACCAAATTCCAGATATGTTATTTTTTAACTTAGTTGTTTAAAACCGTGGTTTTAAGCATTTGTTTTTATACTAATACTAAAATAAACACTTTTCTTCTTTTAGATTCCAGTCACTTGGAACAGCAGCTTGAGGAGGCCCACGGCGTGAGGACGGAGCTGGATGACGCTATCAGACAAATCAAGGCTTATGAAAAGCAAATCAAAACACTGCAACAAGAAAGGGAAGAATTAAACAAGGTAAAAATACACGGATAGAAAGTATTGATTGTAAAAAGTTTATTTTGGTATATGTCATTTGATTAATAGCTAGTAAAGAAGAAACTTTCATATTCTCAAGAATTTTTAACTTCAGAGTCCTTTGTTCTTTTGAAAAGTTAAATCAAAGGACTTGATTAAAAGTAAATGTTCTTAAAAATATTAAGGAATAAGCAAACAGTGAAATATGTTTAGCCTCTTTGGACAAATAAAAACTAAAGACATGCTTTCATTGGGATTTGCCTAATTGTTTAACTTAATTTTTTAACCCTTAATTCACACATTCTTAAAAGATTGTAATAAAAACTTTCTTTAATGTTTTAATTATTTTTTAAAATGTCAGTTTCTCTTTCAAAGCCCAGATGAACAAGCTAAAATTATTTTCATAAGAACTTGATGTAATACTTACACAGTATTATGTAAACATCAACACAATTTATTAATAGCAAAAACAATCTAACACATCCAATAGGGTAAATAATGTTCAAGCACCAGAGAAAAATCTTTTACTTAAACCACTCAGAATGTGTACTATGCCTTTCATTAACAAATTGAAAAATGTCAGAATACTAGCCAACATAAAAAAAGCAATGAGTGGTTTATGGCATGTATAAATTGTATTTGATGATGTAGTCTATAACTGATAGTATAATGAAGTACTTTTGGAGAAGATTTTAAAGTCTTCCTGTCAGTAAAGAAATGGAGCCAATTAAAAATAAAACAACCTTTTGCTGATGAAGCAAATCAAAGAGTAATAGAGAAAGCTATAAAGGTTAAATTTAATTTGGTTAGTGTATTTTTACTTTTTAATTAATGCAGTTAGAAGCAGTTTTGTGTTCAGATCCATTTAAATCCGTGGCCAACTTCATAACATTTGGAATTTATGGCAGATGCTCTATATGTTTTAATAATATTGTAGTAATGTTGTATTAGTGGTAACTTATGTATTTAAAACTAGAATTATTCAACCAAACTTAGTAAACATGAAAAGGATGAGAATCCGATATCTAGATTTATAGTAACAAGTACCTTGCCAATTTTATTAAGTTTTAATATTAAAAATCCTTTTTTAGTGTGTTTTGAGAAGAGGGTAGTGCTATAAAGAAAAATTGATAAAAAATTTTAAGTGATTTACTTAATATCCTACAGGCAGCAGATAATCTTTTTAACAGTTTTTCATTAGATACATATAAAAGAATAAATGTAACATTGTATGAGTTTTAATGCAAAAAATATAATGCACATCTCTGAACCTACCATCTAATTTAAGGAATAGAACATTACGAATCTTGTGGCATAGCTTTGGCCAGTTATTTTTTTATTCCTTTCTCCTTATTGTCTGTCATTTCCTTATTGAAAAATACTTCTTATCCCATATTAGTGTCTAAATAATATATAATAAGATAAATGTGTCATGAAGTTAAAAAGTAGAGCATAGGGAATATAGTCAGTAATATGGTAATAGCATTGTGTGGTGATGGACAGTAACTCTGCTTATCCTGGTGAGCACTGAGTGACGTATAGAATTGTCGAATCACCGTGTTGTACACCGTTCTATGTTAATTATACCTCAGTAAAAATAAATAAAAATGCCAGTGCCAAATGCTCCAGGTAAGATTATAATCTGATATATTATTTCTGGAAAGCTAATTTGCAATAAGTATCCAGAGCCTTCAAATACTAAAGTACTTGATATAATAAATTCCATTCGTCGAAATTTAATTCACGAAGATAATCATTCAAACAAAAATTTGTTCATGAGAAATTTCTTACCACATTTACAAAAGAAAAATATTAGAAACAACTGAAATGCCCAACCAGTTCATATGATGGAATATTATATAGCCATTAAGATTGTTGGCTAAAGCATTTTTAATGCCATAGGAAATTAAAAATATATACAAAAATATTTAGTGTTGCTTGTCTCTGAGCTTTGTAAAGTGGTACACGCAACTTTGTACAGTTTGGTTTTTTACTCCTTATATTTCCAAGATTCATCCATAGAGCTGTAGAGCATTCATTTATCGGCTGTGCAGTACACCACTATGCGAATGCTCCAGAATCTATGTATTCAGGTTTTTTTAAGAGTCATTAAAGCTGCTCACACTTGATAGCCACTGTAAATGACCATTCTTGAATATGTATGCTGATGTGCACACACTTGTACATATAATTACGAGTAGAATAATTGGGTCATAAATAATGCAGATAACTCTATTTTTCATGATAATGCCGAATCGTTTCCACTGATTGCATCAATTTATACTTTCACTCCACCACCTGGTCTATTTTCAACAATACTAGTTTGTTAAGAATTCTTGAAAATTTCTGTATTAATCTTTTGTAAGTTGTGTTAAAAAACCTCCCAGTTAGTGGCTTGACTTCTCATTTTCTTCATGGGATCTTTTGAATAACAGAAGTTTTTAGTTTTAATGTAGTCAAATATGTCAATCTTTCTTAAAGATTTAAAGATTTGCTGGCTTATGTAAGAAACCTGAGGTTAAAATTTTCAGGTTTTTTTTTAAAGTTCTCAGTTTTTAGTTTGAAGTTTTAAAGTTCGGCCTTTTGTATTTAAATTTTAATATACCAGATTTACTTTTTGGTATCATGTGAGATGCAAGGATCCAATTTCAGCTTTTCCTGTAGCTAACAGTAGCTCATTTACAAAATAGGCCCTGTCTTCCCCAGTGACGTGCAGCGTCACCTCTGTCGTATGTTACATTTCCATCTATGCATGACTCTGTATCTCACCTCTCCATTCCTTAAAACCTTTGATGAGATCTTGATTAAAATTGCGTTAAATCTGTAGAGTAATTTCAGGAGAATTGACATCGTTACAGTATTGAATCTTTAAGTTCTTACTGTCATATTTATTAATATTATTCCAAGTACACACACCGATTTCAGGACCAGGGCACAGTATTGTGATGCACATACAGCAGAGATAAGCACACCGCTCGCCTGTGTGCTAATGCTTACCTCTGAGGCAGTGCAGAGCTGGGTAGATAAAGCCCTGCTTATAAATACACACACACATATATATGGAATCGGTGTTGTGGATGAGGAATCCTAAAAAAGTGAGGGTGTTTATATAAAGATGAGAGGCAGATGCTTCCTTCTCTCTGTCCCCCATTATCTCCACCCATCCTTCTGAGAGTCTCCTTGGAACTGTCAAGAGAAGAGTCTAGGACCCTTTGGAATATAAGTAAATCCCTCCAGTGGAAAAATCAGCCCAGACGCTCCAGCTCTGTGAAGAGGGTGGCTCCCTGATCCAGGCTCCTGTTGATCTCCTCACCTCTGCTAAAATACAAGCACGTACATCCAGGAGTTAAATCTCTTTGGAGTTTCTCATTCTAAATTAGTCATAAATTATAAGGCTTGCTTTTAGCCCAGGTCCCAGCTTTCAGTAAAATTTGTTAGAAAGTGCCGTCTATACAGAAACATAAAAATGTTTCCTCTGGAGCCCCACAGTCTTCCCATCCACAAACTTGGCATATTTCACCATATCTTTAACATCTTGAATGTTTTAACATAAAATTTTATGTAGGTCTTTTTTGCCTTTCTTTAAATTTGCTGTTCTATTTTTTCACATTTTAAATGGTATCTTTATATTTTCTTACTGATTTTGCTTTGGCACCATTACTAAATTCTTATTAATTGTACTAATATATTTGAGATTCTTACAGGTTTTTTTTTTTAATTGTTATGACTTTTCTTTCTTTCCTTGTCTCACTGTGTTAGCTAGGACCCACAGTACAGTGTTGAATTGAACTGGTGATAGCAGACTCCCTGTCTTAGTGCTGATTTCAAAGAAAATGCCTTTACTGTTTCACCACTAATAATATTTTCTGTAAGTTTTTGGTAAATCTTTTTTATCAGGTTAAGAAATTTATCTTCTATTCCTGTTTTGCTAATCATTTTTATCAAGGATGGGTATTGAACTTATTAAATACGCTTTTCTGCACACTGTTATGACAGATGTCTAGGAATTGGTAATATCTTTTGACATGCTTATATGATTGTTCTTTAATAACTTGGTTTGGCACATTGTATTTATAGACTTTTCCTAATGTTAAGCCATTTTTGTATTCTGGGTTAAACCTTAATTGTGCATATATTAGCTGCTAAATAATAATATGCCACTATATGTAACACTTATGTAATAGCACTGCTATTAGAGTGTTTTACCTATATTAGATCAGTCTCTATAAGAGCCTTGTGATTTAGGTATTATTGTTGTTGTTTTATTATTAATATTTTATAAATGGTGAAACTAAGCACAGAGAGGTCAAGTACACTTGCTCAAGATCATAGAGCTAGACAGTGACAGAGCTGGAATTCCAACACAAGAAGTTGAGGCCCAGAGTTCATGCGTATCTACTTTATATATCACTGGAGTTGATTTGCTAATGTCGTTTTTTTTCTAATTTTTGATTTGTCATTATCAATAAGATTGGCTTGTAATTTTTTTTCTTTCTGGTGTTTTTTATGGTATCAAGATTATATTGGTCTCCTAGAATGAGTTGTGTAGCATTGCTTCTTCTTTTCTCGATAAAATTTTGTATAAGAGGAAAATTTGTTCCTTGAAACACTGGAGGAATCACTTGTAAAACCATCTGAGTTTGGAAATTCTTTCCCTCTGAGGGGGTGGGGAGAGTTTGTTAACTATTACTTAGGTACTTTAATTATTACAGGACTATTTAGGCATTCTGTTTCTGGCTGAAGCGGTTTTGAGAAATTGTATTTTTGTACGAATTCATTTCAGAAGTTAACAAATTTATTGGCATAAAGTTTTTCTTCTTTTAGCTTTTTTTTTTTTTTTAACATTTATTTATTTTTGGGAGACAGAGAGAGACAGAGCATGAGCAGGGGAGGGGCAGAGAGAGAGGGAGACACAGAATCCGAAGCAGGCTCCAGGCTCTGAGCTGTCAGCACAGAGCCCAATGCGAGGCTTGAACTCACAAACCACGAGATCATGACCTGAGCCGAAGTTGGATGCTTAACCAACTGAGCCACCCTGGCGGCCCTCCATTAACTTTTTTGATCTCTTCCAGATTTGTAGTTATAATATTGTTGTCTTTCTTAACATTATTTCTTTTTGCATTTATTCTTCCTTTCTTTGATCTCACCAGGTACTTGCCTATTTTATTATTTTTCTCAAAGAACCAACTTTTGACTTTGTTGATGTTCATTATCCTCACATTTCTTTTTCATTAGTTTATGTTCTTATTTTTATTATCTTCTTATGTTGGTGGAAGGTTTGTGTGTTCTGTCCTTTTTTATATGGAATTTCATTGAATTTAAATCCTTTTTTTTAATTGCAGTATACGTATTTCAAGCTATAAATCTACCCCTAAGTAAAATCTACCTGTTACTGCTTTCTCATTTTATTACATGTACTAGACATTTTTATTGTTTGTATTTTCAACTTTTTTTCTAGTCCTAAATATTTTAACAACTTTTCTCCTTGACCAATGAGGTATTATGGAATTTAGCCTTTTTAAAAATTTCTATTGTAATGGTGATGTTATGAAAGAACTTGAGCGTTGATATCTCTTCTTTGAAATCTGCTGAAACTTGTTTCATGGCCTAATCAGACTGTTCCATTTTCGAATGTTCACTGTATGCTTGAGAAGAATGCATGTTCCCAGTATTGGATGAGAGCATCTACTTACGAAGCTTGATAATCACTATTTCACTGTTTTTTAACTGCTTGGTTTATTAATGAACGTGAAATCAAAATTTCTCATTATTGTAATGTGTTCACCAATTTTTCTATGATGATTTTGCAATTCCTTTGTAATCTATTTTGAGTCTACTTTATGGAATGCATAAAAGTTGAGAATAGCGCTTCTTCCTGGTGTTGAATTTTACATTACATGGAACATTCTCTGTCCTTAATAACACATTTTTGATTAAAGTCTAGATCATTATTTTTAGTTTGTTATAACAAACTTAGCCCTTTCATATTTATTTTGACCAACTTATCTAGACGTGTTTGTACCAAAGTACTTTCTCCTTTCTGTTTGTCATGCCATCTCTGTGCTTCTCTTTGTTTCCTTTCTTCCCTTTTTAAAATTGTGGTAGAATGCATATAACATAACATCTACCCTAACCATTTTTAACATGTACAGTTTGGTAGTGTAAAGTACATTCATGTTGTTGTACAACTAATCTCCAGATTTTTTTTAACTTGCACAATTTTTTCTTGACTTTTCATTGTATTTGTTTTTTGTTTATGCTCCCACTTTTCTCACTATTGGTTTTAACAGTTTCTAATAGTTGCTCTTGAATCTTATCATGCATGTTTAACAAAATCTAAATTATTATCTCCCCAGCAGTTTAAGGACCTCTAACTCTGTTGCCTCTTTCCAACTTTTGTGTTGTTTTTGACCAAAAATTACTTATATCCTTTCTGTTTCCTGTACAGTTGAGACCTGTTTATCATACAGACTTCTGTGCATGTTTACATTCACATTTATGTCAACCAGTGTCTTAGGCCTCCATTTCTATGTCATTAGACTTTGCTTTTAAAATTATTTTTCTTTTCCCTGAGATAAATCTTTAGAAGTTCCTATTTAGCATAGATCTGATCGTGATAAGCTTTGTCGATTTTCATTTATATGAATCTAATTATTTTAGCCCCATACTCGAAAAGGAACTTTCCTGGGTCTGCAGTTTTAATTTTTCTTCTCTCTTTACATTTTCCCTGTTTCTGTTGTTACTTTTCAGGTGTCGGCTCTAAGTCTATCTCTTTCTTTTAGAGGGTGGGGGATAGGGGATTTGTCTTTTTTCCACTGATTTCCTTTAAGGACATTTATTTTTACTTGGTGCTCCATAATTTTATTTTTTTGAAGTTTCTGGATTCAAGCTTTAACACTTTTTCTTGTCTCCTATAGAGCTAACTTCATTGATAGGTTCAGGTCTTTAATTTTAACACTTGTATTTTTTCCATTTCTAAATGTTCTGTACAGCTGTTTATAAATTTCCCTGGTCATTTTCGATAGTCTTTTGTCGTTTTCCCATTTTGATGATTTCTTTTTACTTCCTCAAATGTAACATTTTATCTTAATATTTGACAATGCAAACATCCAAATACCATTGGCAGTTGTATTTTTTTAATGTTCTTATTTTGTTTTTAAGAGAGACAGAGTGAGAGGGTGCTAGTAGGGGAGGGGCAGAGAGAGGGAGACACAGAATCCGAAGCAGGTTCCAGGCTCTGAGCTGTCAGCACAGAGCCCAATGCGACGCTTGAACTCATGAACCGTGATATCGTGGCCTGAGCCAAAGTCAGACACTTAACCAACTGACTGAGCTACCCAGGCACCTCACCATTGGAGTTTATTGTTTCTGTTCCCTGCTTATGGTCGTTCGTTCTTTGGGTGTTTGGGAATCTCTGGTTGTGTGCTCATATTTGTGTGTCTAAAAACCCTAGATTTCATTGAAGCTCTTTCCTCAAAAAAGATTTGTGTTTCCTCTTGCCCAGAGGCAGGTGGTTCTCCTGACCTGAGTTGTCTTTAACTCCTCTCCTTTCACTTTCATCCTGGCATTTATTTAGCTTTCTCTCCTTGCTTCTGGCTAAGTCATAGTCTCCACTTGAGATCATTCCTTGTTTTTTACCATTTGTAGTGATTCAATAGAATTTTCAAACATCTCACAAGCATCCATTACATTTCACAAAACCTTTAATAGACCATCACATCTGGTATTTCCATACTTTTTATTCTTTTGTAGAAACTAAGGTACTAGAAGATTCAATCAGCTGTTCTGTCGCAATTAGCTGATGAGCATAAGGAACCGAGAACATGAATGGAGCGCCATGCTATTACTGTCTGTTCAAAAGGAGTTGATTCCTTTTAATTTTGTCCAGAGATGAATAATTTTGGCTCTTCATGACTTAATGATAGCTCCTTTGAGGGCCACAGTGGGTCCCTAGGTTGCAGAATTGGTAACTTATATTCTTTTTACGAAACCGTAGGAACTAGTCCAGGCTAGTGAGCGATTAAAAAACCAGTCCAAAGAGCTGAAAGACGCACACTGTCAGAGGAAACTGGCCATGCAGGAATTCATGGAGATCAATGAGCGGCTGACAGAGTTGCACACCCAAAAACAGAAACTTGCTCGCCACGTGCGAGATAAGGAAGAAGAGGTGGACCTGGTGATGCAAAAAGTTGAAAGCTTAAGGCAAGAACTGCGCAGGACAGAGAGAGCCAAGAAAGAGGTTAGTAGTCAGGCAGATTTTCTAGTGCCCAGGGGGTCGCGATTAAAGCTGCCTTTTCAGATAAGTGAAATAATGTGTATCTCGTACTTTAATTGTGGAAAAGAATTTTTTTAGTTGGCTAACTGTATTTAACACGAATTTCAACATTTGAGTTCCCTTCTTGCGACAAGGTAAATTCCCACGGGGGAAAGCATCTCACTGGAAAACAGGTTGTAACCGTGGAATCTGCCTTTTTCATTTGATTTTAAAGCTGGAAGTGCGTTCCGAAGCCGTGGCTGCCGAGGCGTCTAAAGACAGGAAGCTGCGTGAACAGAGCGAGCACTATTCTAAGCAGCTGGAAAACGAATTGGAGGGACTAAAGGTATTGTTGGACTTCACATCTGCAAAGTTGAAATAATTGGCTTCTCTTAAGGCTTAACACGAGTGTTAGTCCGCGTTCTCTCTTTGATGTGGACTGAAAACTAGCTCTCCTCCAAACCTAGCATTTGCCATTCTTGTTTTTTCTAGCAGAAGCTGACATAGACCTCCTTGGCATTCTAGAAGGAAAGGGAAGGTTGTGTTTAGTGGGGAGAAGAAATCCATCAGGAAGGAGTTAAACTATTGAGGCACACTTGGGCATGGCGTGTGGGTACTCTGCGGGGGGCACCGTCAGAGCCCCGGACCCTCGAGCTCGCAAAGGACTTTGGAGAGCCTCAGGGGAGCTCCTCATGTGAGGGGGGGCTCAGACGATAATAGGCATGGGTTCACACAGCTGAGCAAGGGAGATCCTTTTGCCAAACTCTAAAGTCAGACTGCTTGGTTTTAACTCCTAGCCCTATCATTTACTAGCTGTGTGATACAGGACAAAGCATTTTAATCTCTTCAGACCTAGATTTTCTTATCTGTGAAACCCTATCTCCTTGGTTCTATGTAAGGAGCACATGCACAGACCTGTAACTGCTCAGTACCTGTTAGCTGTGATACTCGTGTTAGGTATGCCCAAGTGAGAGAACAGTGGACGTCCTGTTTTTACAATGCTGCATTATAATCTGCACGATGTCTGCCCCTTCTGCACTCTAACCTTGGCAGAGGAGTCTTCTCTGTGTCATCTGCGAGCCCTCCCCTACACACTCTCCTTGCATAACCACGCATAGTCTAGTCTCACTCATCTGGCAAGAATCAAGTTGAATGTCATCTCAGGAAGTCCATGCTACTGTAGAATTCTGCTAATAACTTTAATATCCTTTTATCATATTTATCCACAGAATGTCTCCCTGCCTAAACTGTGACCTAGCTTATTGAAAACACACAGATATAGTATTTACCTGGCTCGAGATTGGATATTCAATACTTGTTTAATAAATGTTTTAAATCATTGAATGAATGATGTGGTAGAATTGATCAGAACTTTTTCTCCAAATGCTAGAGATCAGTGGTTGCAAATAAGATTTCTCTGTTGTAAATTTAAATATAAACTCTAGATTTTATTTCTTGTTTTAGATACTGGTTTATTTTTATTTTTCTGATTCATCATGATTGCATAGCTTTTCCAAGTAGAGATGTTTCTTCTATATACTTAGCTTCTGGAATAGGATTAGTACATAGAAGGTACTACATTACTGTCTCAAATAATTTTCAGTCAGGGTCTCTTTTGTTTCCGGCACTGTCTTAGGTGATTGGGTAACAAACAGTCGTAAAGACTGGAAGGTATCTTAGAGATTATTTGCATTTGAAGAAATTAAAACCCAGGAGACTTAAGGATTGTGTGGTCATAAGTGATAAAGTACACTTGAAACCTGGATTTTCAAGGGGCACCTGGGTGGCTCAGTCGGTTAAGCATCTGACTTTGGGTGAGGTCATGATCTTGCAGTTCGAACTACACATTGGGTTCTGCACTGATGGCTCAGAGCCTGGAGCCTGCTTCAGAATTTGTGTCTTCCTCTTTCTGCCCCTCTGCCACTCACACTCTTTCTGTTTCTTTCTCTCTCTCAAAAACAATAAATAAACATTAAAAAAAAATTAACCTGGACTTTCTAACTCAGTGCCATGTTCTATCCACTAGTTTGCTCTTTATCATTTCCTGTGGTGAACACTGCTGCACTGAGAACTTTGAATCATATGTATTTACCTGTTGATCAAACTCTCATAATCTCTCATATCATGTATAAATTTGGGATTTATACATAAGCTAGTGCATTTAAAATTGTTTGCCTAGAGCCTGGCAGAAAATAAAGGCTCAGTAAATGTTGGCTGTGATTATTCTTACACTGTCATTTCATAAGGGTATTTAAAATTGGAATTTCTTGGTTTAATTTCTTGTAAACCTGTTTTGAATTGTTTTTGAAACCTATTTTGACCATTCTAAAAGGATGAACCTATTCAGTTCATTAGAAATACTCTTCAATAGAATAAAGGGAGAGATAATTCTTAAATAACAGAAAATTCAATACCCTATTCCAAATAATGCATAGAACATATAGACAGAAGATATGTATACAGAGGGCTTGGGCAACCCTATAACTAACCAGACCTAACAGACTTGTATAAAAAACTTTCTACTCAACACAGCAGAATACACATTCTTCTCAAGTGCATATGATATATTCCCCAGTATACACCAGATGTTTAGGCACAACACAAGTCTCAAAAATCTAAGAAGACCGAAGTCACACAAAGTATCTTCTCCAGCCACAGCGGAATGAAGGTAAAAATCAGTAACATAAGGAAAATTGGAATGTTAAGAAAATATGTGGAAATAAAACAAGATACTCTTAACCAGTGGGTCAAAGAAGAAATCAAAGACAATTAGAAAATACCTAGAGAGGAGTCTGATGAAAACACCACACTGATGCAGTGGAAGCAGTGCATTAAGCAGTTACCTAGCTTAATATCTTACAGAACCAGAAAAAGAAGAGCAAAAGAAACTCAAAGCTAGAAGGAGGAAAATAATAAAGATTAGAGCAGAGTTAATTAAATGAAAATAGAAAAATAATAACAAGAATGAATGAAACCAAAATTGAATTTTTCAAAGATCAACTAAATTGACAAACCTTTAGCTAGAAGCATATGAATTACTTAAAGTGACTCAAGAAAAAAAAAACAAAAAGCAAAACAAAACACAACAACCAGAACATCTCAACAAACCTATAACAAGTAAAGAGATGAAATCAATAAGAAGAAATCTCCTGACAAAGAGAAGTCCAGGGCCAGAGGCTTTCAATGAATTGAACCCAACATATAAAGAAGCATGAACACCAATCTCTTTTAAACTCTACCATAGATTACAAGAGTAGGGAGTACTTCTCAACTCATCCTATAATATTAGCATTACTCTGATACCAGAGTCATATATTAAAAAACATTACAAGAAAAAAACACATTACAAGAAAAAAAAAACATTACAGGAAAAGAAAATTACAGATCAGTATACATTCCTAATGAGGTATAAATCGTCAGCAAAATGCTAGCCAACCAAGTCCAAAACGCTATTAAAAGGATTAGGTACTATGACAAATTGTTTTACTTCAGCAATTCAAGCGTAGTTCAGCTTAAGAAAGTAAACCACTATAGAACCTGGCGGGGAATGACCACCTTAATTGAAGCGCATAAGTCATTTTACAAAATCCAACATCCTTTCATGAAGGAAGCTCCCAGAAAACTAGGAATAGAAAGGAATGCACTCAACATGATGGAAGATATTTATGAAAAGCCCACAGTTAACATCATACTCAGTGTTGACCAACCAAAACTTTTGTCCCTAACATTAGGAATGTGACAGGTATGCCCATTTTTACCACTGCTGTGTAACATTATACTGAAGTATCTAGCCAGAGGAATGGACAAGAAAAAGAAAGAGAGGGCATCCAAACTGGAAAGGGCGCAGAGGAACTATCTCTTCCCAGATCACATAATTCTATATATAAAAATATTCAAAAGAATACTACTAATTTTTAGTCCAGCATAGATGATGCTTGGAAGGTACTTTGTTTGAACAAACTAAAAGCTGAATAAATTAAAAAGATCAACAACTCTTCTTAGACCTATAAGAGAAATGACATCACAAGACAAACCGCTGCTCTTACATTTGGAGGTACAGACAGGCAAATACAGAGAATCACTGTATTTGCTTAACAGAACAGAAACCTTTGTAGGAATCATTGCCAGTGTATGAAAACCTGAACTACAAATGAAAAATCGTTGGAGGTTCCATGTGGACAAGTCTAAGAGATAAAATCTCCAGAGAACACAGTCATTGGCAGGATCCCACACTTTTGTGAATTTTACTTCCTGGACCTTAACCAGGTTCTCCCAGAGAATATCAGAGAAAACTGCCCTTGTGCTAACAGTAATGGAAACCATTTTGAAATATACCAGACCATCCTGTTCTTCGTAACACAGCCTGCTCTCAGAAGAAACTCCTCAATGAGAGCTTAACCTGCTGGAGTTTATCAAAGCCTAATGGACTTGAGACAAGTAAGACATCTAAGTCCAGCCTGCTGTAGTCATCCTGCCCAAACTGAGGGGGAGATCAAAGCCGACAGGGTGTACAGTGTATGGTTCAGAGGCATCGGCTCAATAAAAGACTGATTTCTAATCCTAGGACTATAGAACACTTCCCCTCTCCCTTCTCCCCTCTCCCCACAACTCCCCACCACATCACTAAGAGCCTATTTACAGCCATGCCTTTTACCCAGTATATCGTGTGTGCCTATCACAAAAAAATTACAAGATATACTGAAAGGTAGAAAATAGAGTTGGAAGAGACAGCAAGCATCAGAACTGACTAAACATGGCAGAGATGTTGAAATTATGAGACTGGGAATTTAAAACTATGATTAATTGATATGCTGAGGACTGTAATGGATAAAGTAGAGAGAATGGAAGAATACATGAACAGTGTAAAAAGAAAGATGGAAATTCTAAGAAAGAACTAAAAAGAAATGCTAGATGTATACTGTAACTGAAATTAAGAATATCTTGGGGCACCTGGCTGGCTTAGTTTGAAGTGCATGCAACTCTTGATGTTGGAGTCATGAATACAAGCCCCATGCTGGGTGTAGAGATTACTAAAAATAAATAAATAAATGTTTTTTGTTTTTTTTAAGCCTCTAGTACAGAGCTGTAATCATCAAGACAGTATGGTATTGGCACAAAAACGGCACATAAACCAAGGAAATAGAATAGAGAACCCAGAATTGGGCCCACAGATGTATAGCCAACTAATCTTTGACAAAGCAGAAAAGAGCATCCAATGGAAAAAAGACAGTCTCTTTAGCAAATGGTGTTGGGAAAACTGACAGCAACATGCCGAAGAATGAAACTAGACCACTTCCTTACACTATACACAAAAATAAATTCAAAATGGATGAAAGACCTAAATGTGAGACAGGAAACCATCAAAACCCTAGAGGAGAAAGCAGGCAACAACCTCTTTGACCTCAGCTGCATCAGTTTCTTGCTCAACACGTCTCCAAAGGCAAGGAAATTAAAAGCAAAAAATGAACTATTGGGACCTTCATCAAGATCAAAAGCTTCTGCACTGCAAAGGAGACAACAAAACTAAAAGGCAGCCAACGGAATGTGGAACGATAGTTGCAAATGACATATCGGATAAAGGGCTAGTATCCAAAATCTATAAAGAACTCACCAAACTCCACACCCAAAAAACAAATAATCCAGGGAAGAAATGGGCAGAAGTCATGATTAGACACCTGTCCAAAGAAGACATCCAAATGGTCAACAGACACCATGAAATGATGCTCAACGTCACACATCATCAGGGAAATACGAATCAAAACCACACTGAGATACCACCTCACACCGGTCAGAGTGGCTAAAATGAACACCTCAGGAAACTACAGATGCTGGCGAGGATGTGGAGAAATGGGAACCCTCTTGCACTGTTGATGGGAATGCAAACTGGTCCAGCTGCTCTGGAAATCAGTGTGGAGGCTTCTCAAAAAAACTAAAAATACAACTACTCTACAACCCAGCAATAGCACTACTAGGAATTTACCCAAGGGAAGCGGGAGTGCTGATACATAGGGGCACATGTACCCCACTGTTTATAGCAGCGCCTTCAACAGTCGCCAAATTATGGAAAGAGCCTTAAATGTCCATCAACTGACGAATGGATAAAGATGTGGTTTATATATACAATGGAATACTGCTTGCAATGAGAAAGAATGAAATCCTGCCATTTGCAGCAACATGGATAGAACTAGAAGGTATTCTGCTGAGTGAAATAAATCAGTCAGAGAAGGACAGATATCCTGTGTTTTCATTCATATGTCGATCTTGAGAAAGTAAACAGAAGACCATAGGGGAAGGGAAGGGGAAAAAATAGTGACAAGCAGAGAGGGAGGGAGGTAAACCACAAGAGACTTAAAAACAGAGAACAAACCGAGGGTGGATGGGGGTTGGGGGAGAAGGGAAAATGGGTGATGGGCACGGAGGAGGGCGCTTGCTGGATAAGCACTGGGTGTTGTATGTAAGCCAATTTGACAATAAATTTAAATTCACTTCAAAAAAAAGAAACCTAGTCTTTAATGGGCACTTGGTATAGTTGAGGAAAGACTGTCTGAGCTTGTGGATATCTAAATAGAAACTGACAGAACTGAAAGGCAAAGAGAAAAGCAATTGGAAAAAGAAAAACAGAAGAGAGTATGCAAGTGCTATGGAACAAGTATAAAGCTTATGACACGTCTGACGGGAATATCAGAATGAGAAGAGAGAGGAACAGAAGAAATATTTGAAAGAACAGTGACTGAGAATTTCTCCAAATTAGTATCAGACACCAAACCACAGATCCAGGAAGCTCATAGAATACAAGCTAGACAAATGCCCAAAGAATGACACCTAGAGATATCATTTTCAAACTATAGAAATCAAAGATAAAGAAAAATCCTAAAAGCCAGAGCAAAAAAAAACACTACCTTACCTATAGAGGATGTAAGACCAGGATTACAGCTGACTTCTCAGAAACCCATGCAAACAAGAAGAGAGTGGAGTGAAATATTTGAAGTGTTGAGAGAAAATTAACCTAGAATTTTGTACCCTATAAAATTACCCTTCAGAAGTGAAAGAAAAAGAAATAGTTTGAGTCAAAAATGTAAGTAATTTGTTGCCATTAAACCTGCTTGCAAGAAATGTTAAAAGGAGTTTTCTGCAAAGAAGGAAAATGATATAGGCCGGAAACTTGTAACTACACAAAGAAAAAGCATCAGGGGGCGCCTGGGTGGCTGGTGGTTGAGCATCCAACTTCAGCTCAGGTCATGATCTCATAGTTCGTGAGTTCAAGGCCTGGGTCAGGCTTTGCACTGACAGCACCGAGCCTGCTTTGGATTCTCTGTCTCCCTCTCTCTGCCCCTCTTCCACTTGCATGTTCTCTCTCTCTCTCTTTCTCTCTCTCTCTCTCTCTCTCAAAAATAATAAACATTTTAAAAAGTTTTAAAAAAAAAAAGAAGAAAAAGCATCAGAGAGGGAATAAGGTAGAATAAATACTTTTATTTTTCTTAGTCTAATAGTTTGTTCAAAGTAATAATAATGCATTTGATTATATGTGCATACACACATGCTTCTATATGCTTGTTTAAAACTGAAATGAATGAAAGCAATGATATAGAGGCTAGGAGGGAGGAATTAGGATTATTTTATTCTAAAGTATTTGCACTACTCATGAAGTGGTAGAATATATTGTGAAAGCAGACTGGAATTGGTTGTAAATAGATACTGCAAACTATAGCACAACCACTAAAGAGGAAGTGTAACTGCTGTCCTTAGAACAGACAGAAAATGGGATTATGGGGGCGCCTGGGTGGCTCAGTCTGTTAAAGCGTCCGACTTCAGCTCAGGTCATGATCTCACAGTTCATGGGTTAGAGCCCCGCATCGGCCTCTGTGCTGACATCCAGCTCAGAGCCTGGAGCCTGTTTCAAATTCTGTGTCTCCCTCTCTCTCTGAACCTCCCCTGCTCATGCTGTCCTTCTCTCCCTCAGAAATAAATAAAACATTTAAAAAATAAAAAATAAAGAAAAGAAAATGGGATCATATAAATCACTTCATTAAAACCAAGACAGAAAAGGACTAGAAGACAAAAACAGGAATAAAGAGCATGACCAAAAAATAGAAAAACAGTTGCAAATATAGTAGATATTAATCCAAACATATCAGTAATCACTTTGAATGTCAGTGGCCTAAGTATATCAGTTATAAAACAGAGATTGTGAGGGCACCTAAGTGGCTCAATCAGTTAAGCATCTTCAGGTCAGGTCATGATCTCACGGTTCATGAGTTTGAGCCCAGTATTGGGCTCTGTGCTGACAGCTCAGAGCCTGAAGCGTGCTTTAGATTCTATGTCTCCCTCTCTCTCTGCCCCTCACCTGCTCACATTTTGTTTCTGTCTCTCTCAAAAATAAATAAACATTAAAATTTTTTTAATAAAACCCAGAGATTGTATCAGGTTAGATAAAAAAAAAATCAAGATATATATTTTGTCTATAAGAAGCCCACTTTAAATATAGAGGCAAGAAAGACATATCATGCTAACACCAATTAAAAGAAAGTGGGAGTAGCTATATTAATTTCAGAGAGGAGTTCAGACTAAGAAAAGTTTTTAGGAATAAAAAGGGCATCAGATAATGATAAAGGAATCCTTTCTCCAAGAAGACATAACAGTACTTAACATGTATGCATATAACAATGCAGCATCAAAATGCATGAGGCAAAAACTGCGCTGTAAGGAAAAATAGACAACTGTGCTATTCTAGTTGGAAACTTCAACACCACTGTTTCAGAAATGAACAAGTCCAGGAGACATAAAGTAGGTAAGGACATAGATGAACTTAACACCATCATCAGTCATTAAGTCAGCTGCCTTATACCAGCTAACATTGTACTTATTGGTGAGAAACTTGACACTTTTTCACTAAGGTTCAACATGGGTCTCAACATTTATTGGATATCCTAGCTAATCCAATAAGACAAGAAGGCAAAATAAGAGGTATATGGATTGTGAAGGAAGATGTAAAATGGCCTGTTCAGAGGCAACATGTTCATCTATATAGAGAATCAGAAAAATTGACAAAAGGACTGGAACTAATTAGACTTTATGGGAAGGTTGCAGAATACAAGATTAATACGCAAAAGCCGATCACTTTCCTATACAGCAGCCATGAACAAGTGGAAATTGAAATTTAAAACTCAATACTAATAATACCCACAAAAATGAAATATTTAGGTATAAATATAAAATATGCATTAGAGCTATATGGGGAAAACTATAAAACTCTTGATAAAAGAAATCAAAGAACTAAATAAATGGAGAGACATTCCATGTTCATGGATACGAAGATTGAATATCAAGATGTCAGTTCTTCCCAACTCGATCTGTAGATTTAATGCATTCCCAATCAAAATCACAGTTAGTCCTTTTGTGGATATTATCACATTAAACCCAAAGTTTGTATGGAGAGACAAAAGACCTAGAATAGCTAGCACATATTGAAGGAAAATAATGCAATTGGAAGACTGACTGCCTGGCTTAAAGACTTACTGTCAACATGCAGTAATCAAGACAGTGTGGCACTGGTGAATCAATAAGCAGAGAAGTCATTTTTAACGAAGGAGCAAGGGCAATACAATGGAGTAAAGATTGGTTTTTCAGCAGATAGTGCTGAACAACTAGACATCCACATAATGAATGAATGAAACTTACAACCTTTACAAAAATCAAGTTGAAATAGATCACAGACCTAAATGTAAAATATAAAACTATAACACTTCTGGAAGATAACATAGGAGAAGATCTAGATGGCCTTTGGTAGGATTGTGTCTTATATAACACACCAAAGACACAATTCATGAACTAAAGAATGGATATGCTAGACTCAATTGAATTAAAATTTTCTGGGGTGCCTGGGTGGCCCAGTTGGTTAAGCATCTCATCCAACTTGAGCTCAGGTCATGATCTCACAGTTTGTGGGTTCGAGCCCCAATTGGGCTCTGTGCTAACAGGTTGGAGCCTAGAGTCTGCTTGGGATTCCATGTCTCCCTCTCTCTCCCTGCCACTCCTCTGCTCTCACCCTGTCTCTCTCTCTTTCAAAAGTAAACATTTTTTAAGTTTTAAAAAAAGAAATTAAAAATTTCTGCTCTGCAAAAGACTGTTATGCAAAATGTACAGAAAACTTTTAAAACTCAATAAGTAGGCAACAAGATGACCCTGGGGTTGCAAGACCAACACCCAGTAATTAGCTGTGTGCCCGTAAGCCAGCAGTGAACAATCCACAAAGGACCTTGTAAAAGCAATTTCAATTCTAATAACAGCTAAAAGAATAAACTTCCTTGGGATAAATTCAGCCAAGAAGGTTAAAGGCTTGTGTACTGAAAATTACAAAACATTGCTGAAAGATATTAAAGGAGACATAAATAAATGGAAAGACATACTATGTTTATGGATAGGATGACTTAATATTGTTTAGATGTCATTGGTACCCAAAGAGATATACAGGTTCATTACAATTGCTAGTAAAAATCCAACAGCCCTTTCTGCAGAAATGGAAAATATCCTAAAATTCATATAGAATTTCAGGTGGCCCTAAGCAGCCAAACAATTATGAAAAAGAAAACAGAATTGGAGGACTCAGACTTCCCAGTTTTAAAACAAACTTACAATAACAAAAAGCATGTGGTACTGGCCTAAGAGTAGAAACACAGGCCACTGGAATAGCATGAAGAGTGGAGAAATGAACTTCTGCATTGTGGCCAAGTGCTTTTTAACATCGTACTAAATCTGTTCAGTGAGGAAAGGATAGTCCTTCAGTTTATGTGCCAAGACAACTGTATGTCTGCATGCAAAGAAACTTAGATCCCTAGCTCATGCCATATAAAACAATTTACTCAAAACAGATCACCTTAAATATAAGACCTACAAGTTTGAAGTTAAAACCACTCAAGATACCACTCCATTACCTACTAAGTTGGCTAAAATAGGAGGTTAAAAAGAAACAAAACAGGTATTTGCAAGCACTTTAAAAGTTTGGTGGTTGCTCAAAAAGGTAAACAGAGTTACCATATGACCCAGCAATTCACCTCCTAGGTACTGTCCCCTGAAGAATTGCAAGCAAGTACTCAAACTGATAGTTGCACACCCCTGTTCTTTGAAACAATATTACAATAGCCAACAGGTGGAAACAATCAAGTGTACATCAACAGATGGAGAAGCAAAATGTGGTATTTATGTAGGATAGAATATCGGTCAACCATCAAAAGGGAGGACTCTCTGATACATGCTCCTACATGGATGAATCTTGAACACATTATGCTATGTGAGAGATGCCTGATTAAAAAAAAACAAATACTGTATGATTCTATGTGAATGAAATATCTAGAACAGGCAAGTTCACTAAGATAAAGAGTAGAATCGAGGTTACCAGCGGCTGGGTAGAGTGGGTAATGGAGAGTTACTCTTCAGTGGTTTAGTGGTTGTAGAGGATTTCTCTTTGGAATAGTGAAAAAGTTCTAGAATGAAGGTGGTCATGGTTGCACAACCTTTTGAATGTAATACCTACTAAACTCTATACTTAAAATGGTTAAAACGGCAGAACTTTATAGTGTATGTGTTTTACCGTTAATGTAATATCCATAAACCATTGAATTGTACGCTTTAAATGTGCAAATAGTATGATGTGAATAGTAGCTCAATAAGGCTGTTTAAAAAATACTTTTCAGTTGCTGTGATCATATGCTACAAGGGCTTTTTACCCGGTGGTGTTAGATTGCTAGGGCTGCCACAAATCACCGCGCACTGGGTGGCCTCAAAAACCGGAATTTATTGTTCCGATTATTGCAACTAGATGTCCGAAGCAGTGATGGTGGAGTGATGATAGTTTGGGTTGCTTGGTTTACCTGTCATCTCGACCTCTGCTTTCTTTCTGTGTGCCAGATTGGGAGTCCATATTTCTTTTCATAAGGACACAGTTACATTGGAATAGGGCCCAGCCTAAGACCTCATTTAAGTCAGTGACCTTGGTAAAGACTCTACTTTTTTTTTTTTCCCATTCTTACGGAGATATGATTGACAAACAAAACTCGCGTATACTTAGGGTGTAACGTGATGTTTAGGTATACATGTACATTGTGAAACATGTACGAGGTATTAACGTAAATAAAACAAGGTAATTAACATAGCCTCACTTTATTTTGGGTGAGAACGGTTAAGATCCACCCCCTTAGAAATCTAAAGTATACAGTTCAGTCTTGTTAACTGCATTCACCCTGCTTCATGTCACATCTCCAGAACTTATTCATCCACATATGTGGAATTTCTGTATCCTTTGACCCACACTCTCCCCTTCCCTCACCCTCCCAGCCCTGGGCAGCCACCATTCTCCCCTCTGCTCCACAGAGCTTCACTGTGTTAGATTCCACATACAAGTCAGATTAGATAGTATTTGAGAACATATTTTAAAATATGATCATATTCTAAGGTACTAGTGGTGGTTAGTGCCTTAACGTGAATTTGGGAAGGATACAATTCAACCCTTAACACATGGATTTTGTTTCAAGTTAACACTTGAAAGTGCGATACAAGCTCTTACACTCATTACCGAACTGTCACAAACATAACCTTCATAATTATGGAAAAATATCCACTCATTCAAGCCTCTGCTGTTAAATATCTTTCACCTTTGCAGGATTATCATTACCATGAACACTTCTGTGCACTGCTTTTTTTAAATATTATTTCTTATAACAGATGCCTAGAAATGAAATTGTCAGATCACTTCGAAGCGCTTGATATGGGCCACAAATTGTTGAAAGTAGAAGAGGCATTTATTTCTTGCCTTATTAGTAGACTTTTTATTAATCATATTTTTTCTTTGCGAATTACTGCTTTAAGTCATTTGCCTTTTTAGTTTTATAATCTGAATGTTTCTCTTACAATTCCCTTTGCATAGTGAAAAAGTATATTTCTTAAAATATATATATTTTCTACTACTATATTAATTTATCATTTGCCCTTTTTTTTTTAATGTTTATTCATTTTTGACAGAGCATGGGCAGGGGCGGGGGGCAGAGAGAGAGGGAAACACAAAATCCGAGGCAGGCTCCAGGCTCTGAGCTGTCAGCCCAATGCGGGACTCGAACTCACACGCTGTGATATCATGACCTGAGTTGAAGTCAGACACCCAACCGACTGAGCCACCCAGGTGCCCCATATCATTTGCCCTTTAATTTTGGTCTTGTTTTGTTTTCAAATTATAGGACGTTTGTTCTTATTTTTTTCAGTGTTTCTCTTACTGCTTCAAAGTTTGGCCTATCCTTTGTTCAGAGTTTGTTAAGTATTCAGTTCTGCCTTTTCTTGCATGTTTTCTATTGGGTTTAAAAATATTTAACTCTAGGGGTGCCTGGGTGGCTCAGTTGGTTAAGCATCTGACTTTGGCTCAGGTCATGATCTCACAGTGTATGGGTTCAAGCCCCGCATCAGGCTCTGTACTGATAGCTCGGAGCCTGGAACCTGCTTCCATTTCTGTGTCTCCCTCTCTTTCTGCTCTTCCTCCACTCACACTCTGTCTCTTTCTCTCAAAAATAAATAAAAACCTTTCCTTAAAAGTTTTATAGTATGTTTTAATATTGGAAAAGAACATTCTTCTCTCTCCCTCTTTACTCTTTTTTCCTCCAAGATTTTCTTTGGCGTTTTTCCAAGTAGGTTTTTCCTGTGTCCTGGGAACATCTGACTCCACCTGCCACCCCCATTTCCCATAGTTAATTTTTTATTTTTATAAGAATATAATTTGAGAAATAGTAAATACATATACATTTAATCTTTTCTTTCAAGTAGTTGATATTTTTTGTATATTGTTTCAAGTCTTCTTTTAGGTCTTTTGTAAAGACATTTCCTTTCTTCATGTAATTTTCAGATAAATTACTCTCTTGTGATTCCTCACATGTCTCTATTAGTTTCTTGTAATTTTTGTTTGATTTTTTTTAAAGCAGTGAGCTTTTTTTACTATGTTCTATCCTTGCTCACTCCACTCTCCAGAAGTACTGTGGATTTGTGTTTATCTTACATGCAGATGTTTTACTCAGTTCTGCCACTTTTTTGTGGATTTATTTACATTTTCTGGGTGAAGAATTATATGGAAATTATAGTGGAATTATAGTGGTTGTATCTCTTTCCTTTCTAATCATTTCTTGTGACTATTGCACATGTTACTTGGTCAACCAGAATATTTAAAAACTAATGCTGCAAAATAAGAGATCATGAAAGACACCCTTTCTGTTGTTATTATTCCTAAATCTTTTGTGTGTATTTCTGGGGCTTCACCGGTATGCATTTTGTCTGATAGCTGGAAAAGGGGTACTTTTTAAGTTAGGAGAATTATTTCATTGCTTTTTGTTTTATTATGGGACTTGGGGTGGTATTTGCACTTGGTATTGGATTTTACTGAATACATTTGGGCATGGGTACCTACTGAGATTATATGGGTTGATTTTTTTTTTACATTTATTAATAAATTTACTAATACTGGGGCACCTGGGTGGCTTAGTTGGTTAAGCGTCCGACTTTCGCTTAGGTCATGATCTCGCGGTTCGTGGGTTCGAGCCCCGCGTCGGGCTCTGTGCTGGCTGCCAGCTCAGAGCCTGGAGCCTGTTTCAGTCTGTGACTCCCTCTCTCTCTGACCCTCCCTTGTTCACGCTGTCTCTCTCTCCTAGAAATAAATAAAAAAAACATTTAAAAAAAAATAAATAAATAAATTTACTAATACTAAATTACCTTCAATACCTGTCAGAAGACGTGTTCTTTTGTGGCAGATTGTTTCTTTTTTACATATGGTTTCATTTCATCAACGTTTGATTTCAGTTTCCTTACACCCTCATCAGCAAGTGACTTGAGCAAGTCTTCTTTCAGCGGTATCTCTGTCAGCTCTTGCCGTCGAGGCAGTTGAAACTTGAGTGCGTGCTGCAGCTCTCCCAGCAGCCACAGTGTGCGAGGCAGGGCAGCAAACTGAGGTGTTCTTGAGGTGATTCTAAAAGGGAATAGGTAAGTGGTCGGTGCCACAGATGTCGGTGTAGACGTCGTGTTTGTGCAGATGTGTCCAAGACAGAATCCGACCCGCGTGGCTCTCCCCACTTTGCCCAGGGTGGGTGCGCCAGGCCGCCCCAGACACGGCTGTACATCTGGGTCCTGCCCGGGGTAGGCACGGCGTGAGTAGGTTTTTAGTAAACGGTTAACTATTCCAGTGGATACCCCAGTCCTTTCTGCAACCCAGTGGACATCTTTGGTTTGTTTGAGTTTTTTTTAAAGGTAGGTACCTCAGATGTGAGGAAGTGAGGACAGTTTTCTTTCAACTATAAATCAACTACTATTCACAGTTTTTCTGCCCTTAATACTATTTTCAAAAACCAGAGACAGTGTCCTCCAGGGTATAATTCCCTGTTGTCGCTAAACATAAACCCAGGTTTTTTGGGCTTTAAAGCTTTTCTTGTTGATGACCTGGAAACGTCGATAGCTTATAACAAAGTCATAGAAAAGTTTTGTAGCTCAGGGGGTCTTAAATGGTCATGACCTCTGTCTGTGTCTGTTAACCCTTGAGCACCGTCTGGAAGAAACTTTGGACTTTGCATTTTCCTTTCACCTTATTACTGAGAAGATACTTCATCCTAATTTCTAAAAGGGTGGCTTTCAACTAAATTTCTCCTCCCTGATGCCCTACCTGAATGCCAAGAGGCCTCTCATTTTTTCCAGCGGCTGTGAAGATGTTTGTTCAGACCTTTGTCCTTCTCCAAGGACCACTGGAGAAGCCTCCTTTCTTTCCTTTCTGTACATTCTAGCTCTCTCATTCCCCCCGCCCCCAAATTTGTGTCTTCTAAAGACACAAACGTATTTATAATGCTTTATTGGCTCCACATCAGAACTAGGGTGTGGTTACATTTTTCCCTCACTCCATACACCAGCAATGATTGTGTATAAATGAGAAATTTAAATATAAGCCAGTAACTATATAAGTACCAGCAGAAATTCCAGATACATATATAATTTTGCTAGGAAGAAGGCTGTAAAGTACAACATTAAGGGAATACGTACTGATGACGATATTTGCAATCTGTAGCTGGCCAAAGGTTAATAGCCTTAATAAAGAAAGATTTTTTTATGCGATGATGTACAACAACAACAGGTATATAAGCAGTTCTTTATGTTACAGAGAGAAGTTATTGTTTGATATTTTGTTATTCATATTAGATGAACCACTTTTTTGTTATTACTTCTATAGCAAAAACAAATTACTCACTCACCAGGACTGTGCAGCATAGAGCATCAGCAAGAGATCACCAAACTAAAGACCGATTTAGAAAAGAAAAGTATCTTTTACGAAGAAGAATTGTCTAAAAGAGAAGGAATACACGCCAACGAAATTAAAAACCTGAAGAAAGAACTTCACGACTCAGAAGGCCAGCAACTTGCTCTCAACAAGGAAATTATGATTTTGAAAGACAAATTGGAAAAAAACCGGAGAGAGAGGTAAGCATCAAGTTATTTCCCCCTCCCGTCAGTATCTCGTGACCGCCAGCGGTGTGTTCAGGGGCTGGAGATATGCAGGTGGCACACGCACCCCAGTCTTCA
This sequence comes from Hyaena hyaena, assembly GCF_003009895.1. Classification (NCBI taxonomy): domain Eukaryota; kingdom Metazoa; phylum Chordata; class Mammalia; order Carnivora; family Hyaenidae; genus Hyaena; species Hyaena hyaena. The sequence goes on along the minus strand of NW_024080735.1, from coordinate 3,256,319 downwards.
AGGAGTCCTTAGTCCTCAGTGCACATACTTGGTCCTCAAGGAGCCCATAGTCCATGTTAGCAAACCGAGAATGACAGCGGGTCGGGAGAGCAGACGGGATGTGCAAGTGTAAGCGGAAGGGCGGACGCAGCCGTGAGGCACGAGAGGTAACTTTGGATGTCGAGGTTTTCTGGACTAAATTCTATCTGACACCAAACAAATAGAACTTCTCTAACTGTGGGAGGGAGTCCAGAGGTAGCAAAACGGGCTGAGATGGGGAGGAAAAGGGGAGCACAACACATCCCGAAGATCAGGGCTGTTCCCTGCGGTGGAACCACAGAAAGACAGATGAGAGCGTGGGAAGCGGGGCTGGGGAGGGAAGTAGCGGCAAGGTCGTGAAGGAGGAAGGAATTGGGACTTCGTGCCGAGGCCGCTGAGGGCAGGTGACGGAGCGGTGCCCGTGGTGCCGTGCAGAGCAAGACTGACGGGAGCAGGTGGCAGGGAGGACCTGTTGGCCAAGACGAGCAGGCCCGCAGGAGCTGCCCGGGCGGGGGGCGGCGGGGGAGGAGGGTGTGAGGTCCAGGAGGATGTCTGGCCCTCCATGGCCACTGTGGAGTCTGCTGAAAATTCTCTCTCTCCCTTTACCTCTCTCCCCACACACATGCTTGTGCGCTCTCTCACGCACTCTCTCTAAAAAAAAAAAAAAGAAAAAAATAGGTAGATTGATCTCATTTATATAGCAACTCCATGTTTGAACACTGATTCCCCTTTCTCCCTAGGTGGCTTCTACAAAGTCTGTTAGAACTCTTTTTGCCTCTAAGGGTGAATCAGCTGTGCCCCTCAGAACTATCACTTTAAATAAGTTTTATAGGTGGCTCCTGGGTGGCTAAGTCAGTTGAGCTTCTGACTTCAGCTCAGGTCATGATCTCACAGTTGGTGAGTTCGAGCCCTGCATCAGGCTCTGTGCTGACAGCTCAGAGCCTGGAGCCTGCTTCGGATTCTGTGTCTCCCTCTCTCTTTGCCCCTCTCCTGCGTGCTCACTCTGTCTCTCTTTCTCTCTCAAAAATAATAAATAAACAAGTTTTATAATATTAAGTTTTTGCGTGTGTGCATATGTGTGTAGGTAGGTAGGTACATACTTAGGGAAGAAGGAAGGAAGGGCTGAATATATCGCGAGAACTATTGGAAATGTCACTGAGGATTTGCTGCCACTCTTGAGCTGAGAAGGAATCATATGGCGCCCCCTCTTTGCCTCCACCCCACCTTTCCCCATACTTGATGGTATGTATGCAGCCACATAAAGCAAGCGCAGTCATGAAGTCTTCCAATCACAGATGCCTTCCTCAGAGTTTCAAATGGAAAACAAAGTAGATGTTGTTGGGCAGACAGACCTATGAATTAAAAGGAAATGATTGTAACTTTTAATTTTAAGGGGGTAGATTGGGAGTTGGCACATTCAAGATGGTGCAGCTTTTCAGAGTGAACATGGAACGGCCTCCAGTCTGGGATATCATCGTTTTACCCTTAACTCACTTCCTGTTTTCTCCTCTTCTGTTTTGAATTGTGTTAGTCAAAGCGAAAGGGAAGAATTTGAAAATGAGTTCAAACAGCAGTATGAACGAGAAAAAGTATTGTTAACTGAAGAAAATAAGAAACTGACAAGTGAACTTGATAAGGTGAGTGATACAGTCTGACCTCCGTTCCCTGCACAGGCGCTAGATGTCCAGCACGGTGACAGAAATCGTAGGCATGATCTTATGCTCGGTACACCACTTGGGTTCAGTACCCTTCTTAGATGCGAGGACTGCTTGCGTGGCTCAGGTGGGGTCTCCTTACGCCTGCCCATGCAGGCTTGCTTATCTTACCGTCCTCTTTGCCCCATTTATTTGTTGAGCCTCTCCGCTTTCTTTCGCTCTCCATCTGTTCTCTTTTTACTCCTTCCTCTCCTGTGTGTCACTTATTCTGTCATGGCTGTCGAAGTTAAGCTGGCCCTCGGCAAGCGCAGGAACAATTAGGCCACCCTGGAATGCTTTTGACAACCATGAGATCATGTTCATGGTGGAGAACTGCTCGTAGCTACAAGTCGTATCATTGGAAGCCAGGAATCCAGAGAAACCCACTCTGCCTGTGGGCGCCTGGGGGCTCAGTCTGTTAAGCGTGCAACTCTTGACTTCGGTCATGAACGTGTAGCTGTTGCAACATGGCCAGGCAAAATCTGTCTTTCCTGTCCTTCTTGCAAAAGTCTAGTTGACATCACTCACAAATTAGTTGGACAGGCTGTCAGAAGCAAGGATAATCAAAAAAGGTATGTTCTAGGAATTGGCGGAGATGTCGCATCTGCCAAAAGAAATTTCAGAAACAACTGGTAGGCTTCTGGCTATGCCCACATGAAGAGACTGATGAATCCTCTCAAGAAAACATTTCAGGGTGGACACGATTGTGAGAAACAACGATTTCGAAGCCCTGGGAAGTAAAGAGAGGAACTCGTTACATAACTGAGTTACATATGTAACTCGTTACATAACATCGCTGACATAAATGAAGGAATGTCTGACCAGATGGGGAGACGTACTCCGTTAATGGGCGAAAGACACAGATGAGGAGGAAGCATTTGCAGATCACTTATCTGATAAGAAACATATTCAAGATGGAGGAAGAACTCTTAATACTCAATAATAAGTAAATACAAACAACCCATTGAAAACAATGGAAATTTTTGAATAGACATTTCATGAAATATCTCTGGGTGACAAATAAGCTCGTGAAAAGATGTTCGGTGTTGTCAGGAAAACAAGTAGAAGCCACGGCCACATGCTGCTCTTCACCCTCAGGAATGGGCTGAATCCATAGAGTGACCATACCTGCTGTTGGCAGGGACACGGACAAGCTGAAAATCCTGCATGCATGTAGGCATGGAAGGTGGTGCAGCCACTTTAGAAAATAATTTCAAAAATCCTCAAAAAGTTTAGCATACGCTTACCACATAACCCAGAAATCCTCGTACATATTCATTTAAAAGAATTTAAAAGAGTCCTTTTCAAGACTTGTATATGAATGTGCATAGCATCATTCTTCACAATAGCAAACCACCAGAAGCAATACACATGTCCACCAACTAGCACCTGGGCAAGTAAAGTTTACTACTATCCATATGATCGCACAGTACTCAGCTGTAGAAAGGAATGGATTTCTGATAACGTGCAACACTATGGTTGAACCTCAGTAATATGAGGAGGCATTACATTTCTAGGAAAAGCAAAACTGCAGAAGCAGAAAACAGATCTGCGACGCCTGGAACTCAGGGTGGGAGCCAGGATTGACTGCAAACCAGCACAGGGGAAGTTTCTCGTACTGGAAGCGAACCAGAACGGGATTGTGGTGATTGTCACACAACCGCTTAAATGTATTAAAGATCATTGAACCATAGTCTTGTAATGGATGAATGTTATTATACGTGAAGTATACCTCAGTAAATCTATAAAAGAAAAGAGCTGGTAAAGTACGTTTTCAGATGTGAGTGGCACCCCTTGAGGTACAGAACTTAAATCCCTTCTTAATACGCAGATGAGGGTGTATGTTGGCCTTGATAGCTTCTCTGGACCCCATTTCGTTCTGAGAAGACCATGGACATGGGGTTAAACGGATTACAGCTGCATTCCCTTGATAGTGGAAGAAATGAAACCGCACTATGACTCGTGCCGGAACTGTCTATCTCTCACAGAAGACAGGCCAAAACGCACGCGAGAAAAACCCTGGGTCATTAGGAGAATTCCTGACATATGTAAGTGGAGGAATTGACACGTGTGGCCTGTAGCCACATCCGGCTCTCAGACTGTTTCTTTATGACCCATGAATTAAGAAGAGTTTTTACACGTTTAGGTAGGTTTTTCTAAGAAGAACAAGATGTGATGGACACCATGTGTGGCCACAAAACCAGAAATACGTACTATCTGATGCTTTGTTGGGAAGTTTGCAGACCCCTGATTTAGAACATAGTTCTAGCCTGTGTTAGAAACTGAACGAAACATACACAAACATACACACACGTATGTGTAAAGATACTAAGTATAAGGAATTTGCTTACCTGATTATGGAGGCTGACAAGTCCCAGTACCTGCAGTTTGCAGCCTGGGGACCTGAGGGCGCCTACGGTATAGTTTCCGTCTGAGTCCAAAGGGCTTGAGAACCAGGAGGAGCTGCTGCTTGAATAAGAGTCCAAAGGCAGGAAAAACGGTCATTGCAGCTTGAAGACGTTGAGAAAGGAGGATATTGACTCTCTTGGGTCAGTCTTTTTGTTCTTTGGGCCTTTGGGTGATCGGGATGGGCCCACTGTGTTAGGGAGGGCAGTCTGCTTTAGTCACTCCACTGACTCAGATGTTAATATCATCCAGAGGCACCGTCACAGACACGCCCAGAGTGATGTTTGATCACACATGTGGATACCTTGTGTGGCCCAGCCGGCTTAGCACATACAGTTAACCATCACCTGGCCCCTCCTCTCCACGAACCTGTAAATAGCTCTTCTAGGAATGGGGCGCCTGGGTAGCTCGGTCTGTTGGGCGGCTGACTTTGGCTCAGGTCATGATCACGCGATTCATGGGTTCAAGCCCTGTGTCGGGCTCTGTGCTGACAGCCAGCTCAGAGCCTGGAGCCTGCTTCGGATTCTGTGTCTCCCTTTCTCTCTCTCTCTCTTCCTCCCTCCCTTATGCTCGCTCGCTTGCTCTCTCTCTCTCCCTCCCTCCCTCAAAAATGAATAAATTTTTTTCAAAAAAAATTTTTAAGTAGCCCTTCTAGGAAACACTCATCTCCTTCCAGTTGAGTAATCAAAAGGAAATGAACACTGTATCTCTATAAAACATGCCAAAAGCAAGACAGGAATCCTAACTAACGCAAGTTGAGACCATTTATCAGAGAAAATGTAACCGTGAGATAAAAATTGAATGTAAGTATTTTATCATAAATTTTTAAAAACATATTAAAGCAGGAATTTTTGCTTCTGACCGGGACAGATTAATTTGCATCATACCCACCACCTCTCCAAGAGCTGGATTTCTTTTTTAATTGTTTTCATTTCCCACCGTGTTTGTCTGCAGCAAGGCATTGGAGAGATAGGAGGGCAGTCTTGTTTACTGACCGAGATCCTACAGAGGAGAGGGCAGGGAGCTGAGCCAGCACTCAGTGCTTGCCCTTGAGGCATTTGCTGATGGGAAAGCAGTAGCTGACAGGCCAAGAAGCTAAGCACAGTATTCCAGGTTCTCACGGGTCTAGAGAGAGAAACACAGGCTTTCGGTTGGACTCATTGAAAGGCTACACTTTAGGAGTACGAGTGAACCGGAAAGAGATGAGAGCTCTCAGTGACTGAAACCTAGCCTCCAGGTAATGCAGCACCTGACCTGTCTTGAGTCTAAGGAAGAGGATATTATACAGAGCCCCAAATTACCTCTAAAGTTTTCATACAAAACATGTGGCATGCATTAAACAATTACCATGCACCCCAGGAAGTACAACTACATCACTGAAAACCAAGAGTAGAAACATAATCGCAAAAACAAAATAAGGAAAGAAAAAATGAAAAAAACTAGACAGTCCCTATAAATAAGCCCACAGAGGTTCCCGTGGGCATTTTCATAAATGAAATTTTAAAATAACTGTATGAGGGGTGCCTGGGTGGCTCAGTTGGTTAGGTGTCCGACTTCGGCTCAGGTCATGATCTCACGGTTCATGGGTTCAAGCCCCACATCAGGCTCTATGCTGACAGCTCAGAGCCTGGAGCCTGTCTTCAGATTCTGTGTCTCCCTCTCTCTCTCTGATCCTCCCCTACTCACGCTGTCTGTCTCTCTCTCTCTCTCTCAAAAATAAATAAAACGTTAATAAATAAATAAAATAACTGTATGATAGAAAATAGAAAACGTGATGAATTTCAGCAGACAACTGGAATGTATATAGAAGAGTCAAATAGCACCTGTATATGTAAAACCTAAAATAACCGAAACACCCAAGAGAAGATTTTAACAGCAGATTGGAAAGAGCCAAAAAGAGCGGATAAGTAGAAAAAAAAATTCAGACTAAAGCATGGGTAGAGATTAGAAAGGATGTAAACACATAAAAGAGGACAGAAACCTAGGGGACATGCCAGAAACATCTGACGCACAAATACCTGCTTTCCCAGATGGAGAGGACAGAGAGACCATGGCAGAAACAGTGTGTGAAGAGTGCATGGCCCATAATTTTCCAAAACTTAGGAGAAACATTTAGGTACAAATTCGGGAAATGCCACTAACCCCAAACGTGATCAAGGGAAACTAAATCCCACTCAGGGACATCAGAGAAAATCTGCTAAAAACCAGCAGCCAAAGAAAAGCCTAAAAGCTGACAGAGCAGAAAGTCACATTATATTCAAATGAGCAAAAGTTAAACTGAACAGTGGCTGACTTCCCAACAGAAAAAAAAAAAAAAGATGAAATCAAAAAGGAGTAAAAACAGGGAATAAAAAGGAATGACATTTTCAGAGTGCTGGAGGAGAATTGCCAACCTAAAATGTTCTCTACAGGGGAAAAAAAGTCTTTCAAAAATGAAAGCAGAAATCGAGACTAGAAAACTCTGCAAGACCAACAACCTACTTTTATCAACAAAGAAATTAGAAGAAAAATAAGAGTTGTGGAGGGGAACTGCTGTGGACTAGAATGTTCGCGTCCCTCCAAAATCCCCATGTTGAAACATAACCTCTGATGTGATAGGAGGAGGAGGCGCTGCCTGTGGGAGGGGGAGCCCTCGTGACGGGATTATTACCCCCATGAAAGTGACCCCGGAGAGCCTCCTCACGCCTCCCACCTCATGAAGACGCAGCCAGAAGACGGCCATCTGCGAACCAGAAGCAGACCCGCCAGACACTGAATCTGCCGGCACCTTGATCCTGACTCCAGCCTCTGGACTGTGAGAAATAAATGTCTCCTGTTTGGACCACCCAATCTCTGGTATTCTAGAATGGACTAAGAGGCTGTAAATAAAAGAGACTTAAAAGATATTGGGAACATTTAGTTCATAGCAGCACTCTCAACAATAGCCAAAACATGGAAAGAGCCTAAGTGTCCATCAACGGGCGAATGGGTCAAGAAGATGTGGTTTATCTATACCATGGAATACTACATGGCAATGAGAAACAATGAAATCTGGCCATGTGTAGCAACCTGGATGGACCTTGAGGGTGTGATGCTGAGCGAAATAAGTCAGGCAGAGAAGGACAAATATCATGTTTGCACATATAGGAGGATTAGGAGGAACTTAACAGAGGACCGTGGGGGAGAAGAAGGGGGGAAATGGTGGGGGAAAGGGAGAGAGGCAAACCATGAGAGACTCTTGAATGCTGACAAAAACTGAGGAATGATGGATGTTGGGGGGAGGGGGGGATGGGCATGGAGGAGGGCACTTGTGGGGATGAGCACTGGGTGTTATATGGAAACCAACTTGACAATAAACTATTTGTAAAAAAAAAAAAAGAAAAAAAGAAAAGAAAGAAATCACACACTTAAAAAAAGATATTGGAAACATTTAATCTGTGTTTACTTGTTGGCAACATGGTTCAATTTAATAAGCTGTTAACATATTTTTGATCTTTTGAGGTAACTGGAAATGTGAACAGTTAACTACCTATGTGATGATAATGAGGAGACTCATTAAATTTAATAATGTGCTTATATTTTGAAAGAGCAGGCCTTATTTGAAAGAGATATGCACAGAGATACATAAGGCTAAAATTACAGATGTCTGGTATTTGCTGTGAATACTAAAGGAGGAAGAAGACCAGATACAAATAAAATGGCTGACATCGAGGTGCTAATTGTTGATGTCAGGTGTGGGCTCACGGGAATTAACTTACACTGGCCCGTTTTTTTATGGGCTCGAAATTCTTTCTAAGATTTTATTTAAAAAAGAGGATGACCTAGAGATATTTTCAGATCAAGAAAAAAAAAAAAACCCAAGAGATGTTGTTACCAGTGGAACCTGGGAAGTTTGCAGGCAACTAGAGAAGGTTTGCCCACGGAAGCAATTTAGTGCAGGGAGTAAAGGAAAAGCAAAGGCAGGAGGAGAAAACATTTCATGTTTCCAAATTCAGTGACCAGCAGGGTGCACAGTCAGAAATCAGGGAGACAAGCATCGTTTCGTGGAATACGGGGAGCTATCAAATTTAACAAGAGGCGTCTGGGCACCTCGCAGTTCTGTTCCTAAAACTCACAAGTGTCTTAAAACTGCCTTTCAGCTCACCGCCTTGTATGAGAACTTAAGTATTCGCAACCAGCAGTTAGAGGAGGAGGTAAAAGACCTAGCAGACAAGAAAGAATCCGTTGCACATTGGGAAGCTCAAATCACAGAAATCATTCAGTGGTGAGTACTCTTTTAAATGGGTTTTTGTGGGTGATTTTGGACGTAGTTGGTGAGAATTCCACAAAGTTAGTAACGTGGGTGGGGGTTTTTTCTTTTTTTATTACTTTGAAAAATAAGTTTCCCTGAGAAGCATCATTTTCTACTGACTTGTCATTGAGTACCGGTCCGTGTTCGTCTAGATTTTCAGTTACTCTCTTTTCCCCAACTGTAACAAGTATCCCGCATCGCTTTCCACAGCTTCGCTGAAAACTGGTGTTTCTTAAGAAAAGGTAATTCTAAGACAGTTGGTCCTTAAAGAACTGAAGAAACTCATTCACTAGCTATAAAAGTTCCTTTCTAAGACCAAAATTGCTGTTTGCGATTATTTTAAGAAGCAGGCAGCCTGGAGAGGAATTTCGAGCCTCAAGACGTTGTGCCACCACTTTCTTTCGTGTACGACAGACTGATTCACACATGGCACCATAAAAACCTCAAGTGGTCACAGGTTCATAGTATCAACTCTTGTTTCAACTCTTAGGGTTTGATTTGGAATAATTACCTTAGTAACTTTCACATTATTTCATTAAGCGATTCTGGCATTTGTAAAAATGTGAATATTTCTGTAGAACATGACGAAAGTTGAATCCAACAGAGACTTTATTTTCTAATGAAAATAGGTAGCTTCACTTTTTATATTCAGCCTTTTGATTCTTCTTGGCACATCATGGATGTTAAATTCGTCTGAAGACAAATAGTTTCTTTATGTATCTATAAACCAGTCATTTCGTGGGAATTTTTTTATACTCTTATTTTGGTTCTTTAAGCATGTTTTTTCCATTTTCCTACCTTATGGCAGATTAGTACCCTCCATCTTAAATGAAATCAGAAGTGAATAAACACTGTCTTTCTAAGAGATCGTACCCAAATGACTCCAGTATTTTGATATAGGCTGAACTACAGAACTCTTGTGTTCACTCACCTTTGGCTTATGAATGTGACTATTTAGTGAAATAAATGAAAATGAATTTCCATTTCTATTCCATAAATGAATAAATTTCCAAACTGTGGAAGTTTAGTTGTGTTCCAAACAGTTAATAATTCATTACTATTTAATTTATGTCCTTGTCATCAAGTCTACATTTCTGAAGCAAAAGCATCCTGATTTTTAGCCAGGCTTATAATATCCAAAATTATGGGCCGCCTGAGTGGCTCGGTTGGTTAAGCATCTGACTCTTGGTTTCGGCTCGGGCCGTGATCTCACAATTCACGGGTTCAAGCCCCGCATCAGGCCCTGTGCTGATTGTGGAGCCTGCTCAGGATTCTCTCTCCCTCCCCCTCCCGGCCCCTCCCCCACTCGAGTGCACACATGCTCTCAAAATAAACTTTAAAAAATAATACCAAAAACTAGGAATCTTAGTTGCTTGAAACTGGTGGTGCCAAAAGCCAAAAAACTATGACTCTTCATAGATAGCTACATTATCATGTAATTGAACTTACAATCAAGCCGTTGCTAAAAATGACTTTACAGAAAACGAAGATGATCTGGCCAAAGCCAGAGTTCCTAGACTGCTGATCTTCTCTAGTGACTGGCAGGAGGAGTTCATGTGGAATGGGAAGTGGTTCCAGTAAAGGAAATAAGCTTTAAATGTGGACTCTGGAAAGGGTTAGTAGGGTGAAAGTTTTCACATGATACCACAAAACACTCATTTTAGACTTTTCACATTCAGGTGAAACGTGCAGAAGAAATCAGGAATGCAAGCAAGTCACTTTACATAAAAGCTGTTATGTAAATATGGGCTAAAATATTAGCTAATTACTAAATACCTAATGGAGTAAAAGACCTACTCCATATTCTCAGACTTCTCACCTACTTGAAAGTAAATCTGGGATATTCTGTTCGTGCTTAAGAAGGTCAGGAGTCTCGGGCTGTTTTGAGTTTTTCCATTTGGTGTGTTAAAAAATGAAGTGATGCCGGGGGCACCTGGGAGGCTCAGTCAGTTAATCGTCTGACTTCAACTCAGGTCATGATCTCACAGTCTGTGGGTTCGAGTCCCTTGTGAGGCTCTGTGCAGACAGCTCAGAGCCTGGAGCCTGCTTTGGATTCTGTGTCTCCTCTTCTCTCCGCCCCTCCCCTGCTCACTCTGTGTCTCTCAAAATAAAGACATAAAAAAAAAAAATGAAGTGATGCTGGAAATAGAAAGATGGCATAACATTTAAAAGTTTAAAAACGAATGTGACTGGATTTGGAGATTAGTTACAAGACTTACATGTAAGTTGCCCTGTGAATTATACTAGACCTCAGACTGGGTGCCTAAGAAAGTTGGGGGTAATCCGTTGCACTTGTGATGTATTTTCTGAAAACCCTGAGGTTAATAGAGTCCTAAACCTAGGTTGACTGAATTGGAGATTTCATATAAAGCAATTGGAAATAAGACAAGTAAAGTTACCACCACACAGTTACCATGAATACTAGGTAAGAATTTGACCTTCATTGATTTATAAGAAGGAGAGAAGGTTTTTGCAAAGGATAATGGCATTGATTAGATGATGCATTAGGAGGACAACTGTCTATACTGGTGTTGGGATGACAGAGGGAAATTGGGGGTAATGAACAAATGGAGGAGACATTCTGGGAGAAAAATCTCTAAGACTAAATTACAAATGAAGGACAAGAGATGACAAAGAATTAGTGCTTCTGAAATTCTGGGTTGGAGAGCTTAAGAAAATGGTGGTATCATTGAAGTAGGAGAGTCAGGGGAAGAAACCAACTTTGAGGAAGATAAAGTCAATTTTGATTGTTTTGAGACTGGGCTCATCTTAAGGCATCTGGGTGCAGATTTCCCGTATGCTTTTGGAAAGATTACAGAAAGGTCAAGGTTAAACATATACATTTAAGGGTTTAATTTCTAGTCAGTAAAGCCATTGACATTGTTGAGATCTTTCTAAAGAGAAAAGGAAGAAGGATATATGGCAGCATATAGAAGACAGAGGACAGCCAGGAAGATGTTTTCATAATCAGCAAAGAGTTTCAATAATAAAACTTTTATTCCCCTTTATTTACACTCACATTATTTGAAATATCTCTCATTCATTAATGTTCACTTGTGTAAAGTAATAGCTTGTACTGATTACAACGTAGTATGTTCCAGGCATTCAGCTGAAAATTCACTTGCACAGTGTTCTCATTTAGTTATCCCAACAGTCCTGCGAGGCAGGATTATTATTCCCATTTCACAGGTGGAATAAGAGAGAGCTAGAAAGGGTAAATGACTTAGTCCAAGTCCTGGAGCTGATGAGCAGTGACCTAGGATTTGAACCCTAGGTCAAAACCCGGTTTGACTCAGAAATCAAGTTCTTAGTCACTCTACTGTGTATGTCCTATTTCCTCAACATTTTAAGGACTGTGTTTTATATATCTTTTCCGTCTCCAAGTATGACCCCACATAATAGTACTAAAAAGTATTTCTAGATTAATTACGGTAAAGAACTTGGGAAGAGAAGACTGGATATGCCAGAAGAACAAAACAGATTGAAACTGGACTTTTGTAGTTGAGGAGTTATTTAATAAACTGTGGTTTCAGCAAAATAGTTGAGTAGAAATCAGACTTCAGAGAGTATGTAGGAGCGAGTGAGGGGTTAAACACTAGAGTAATTAGATATGAGTTGTATCACCATGAGTGGGAGAGGGATGGGGACAGGGACTTTCCCAGATGAGGAAAGGTCCTTACATGTTTAAACCAGCCAGTGGAAATAATGAAATTGAAAACATAAGCAGTGATAGAGAAGGGAATTATTTGTACATAGCAATAATAACTGGGAATCGGAATGCACTTAAATGATTGAGGCAAAGAAAATATGAGGGACTTGCTTATGAAACTTAAGAAAAAAATTAAGAAAATAAGCGTGAGTCAACTTATCCATATGGCCTAGAAGAAAGAGCAAGACAGTGTTGAGCTGGGGGAAGTGAAATTTTAAGGATTTTAGGTTGGAAACAGACAGCAATGATTCTGAAAAGGAATTGTTGTAGGACACCCAGGGCTTTAAGACAGTAATGAATTTCAGCCAACTTGAATCTTTTCCCTTTGATTGTTATTTTATTGACCATTTTAGAAAACAGAGGAGCTTTATTACAAGATAACCCTGATTTTCACAGAATATTCTACTTTAAACTTTCTAAACGTAATGTACTTCAGTACATGTAAAAAGGATGTTTGTTTTCATAAGATAAAAGGGCAGAATCCAATTAATGAGAAATCTTAATATTTGTTAGAAATCATGTAAGTGTGTATGTGTTTAATGTTAGATTAAAAGAGCATTAATTCTGTGGCTCGAGGATGAAATTTTACCAATTTATCAGGTGTAAGTAATTTGAACTTTCCTAAACGTGACCAGCTTTAATTTGTAGATAACAAAACAGTTCAGCAAACCTTTTTGCACTTCTTTCAAAAGCAGGGAAGAAGATATTGAAAGAAGATATTTAAGAATATATTTAAGTTGGGGAAAATGATGGGGTGCCTGGGTGGCTTAGTTGGTTAAACATCCAACTTCGGCTCAGGTCACGATCTCATGTTTTGTGGTTTTGAGCCCTGTGTCAGAGTCTGTGTGTTTCTCTCTCTCTCTCTCTCTCAAAATAATAAATATTTTAAAAAAAAATTTTTAATATAAATTGGGGAAAAGAAGTGATGGGCGTCAAGGAAGACACTTCTTGGGATGAGCACTGAGTGTTGTATGTTAAGCGATGAATCACAAGAACCTACCCCCAAAACCAAGAGCACATATACCCGTGTGTTAGCCAACTTGACAATAAATTATATTTTTTAAAAAAAGAATATGTTTAAATCTTTATCACTTCCACCTATTTCTTGTAGGATGCTTTAGAAACGACATCTGTCTCACCAAAGTGTTTCTGTTTGTTTTACTTTTGTGCTTCGGCCGTATACACGTGTATTCTAGGGTCAGTGACGAAAAGGACGCACGAGGCTATCTTCAGGCCTTGGCTTCCAAAATGACTGAGGAGCTGGAAGCCTTAAGAAACTCCAGCCTGGGTGCGCGAGCAACCGTAAGTTCTGCCGTTCTGCGGGGAGAGTTACCATCTTGGGTGGGTTTGTCTAGGCTTTAGCCTACCGTGCAGTTTCTCACAAGATATCAGTGCGTCCCAAGCCTTGGCCGGTTTGGGAAATCGTAACATCACTGTCTACCCGTCATTTGCAATGGGTAGCCGTTATTGGTAATGACTATGAAAAATAAACCCCTCTCTATGTGAATCTACGCTTATTTCTGAGTTTAATGAAAAAGGATATATCGTCACAAGTCGTGTTTCAGTTGTATTCTGTTACTAGAGAAGGACAGTGCTTTTACGCAGTTTCCAAGTGTATCTGCTGGACCGAATTTGGACGTCGGAGGTAAAGTAGGATGGAAGCTGAAAGCAGTGCTGTCGTTCGGTAGGACATGCCCTGGAAGATGCGTCGCTTTGCCAAACTGGACATGTCGGCGAGACTGGAGTTGCAGTCGGCCCTGGACGCGGAAATAAGAGCTAAACAGGCCATCCAGGAAGAGCTGAATAAAGTTAAAGCCTCGAACATCATCACAGAATGGTACGGTTGGGTAGCAGACTCTACTGGAATAATTTTCAAGTTGGCCTAGAAGTATTTGGGGGGAAGTTCTATGTTTTTTCCTCCCTGTCCCTCTACCAGAGATCTTTTACCAGTGGAGGTTCTCTTGATGAAGAATTTAATAACAGTAAAGTTATTTTAATTACAGTTATTTTTCCTGTTCTTTTATGTATTAAAAAAAAGTCCATCCTCTCCACAGCCTGAGACAATTACCTGATAAATACATTCCTTCAATCCTCAGCAGTGGAGCAAATTATGCTCTGAATAAGTAAATGATAAAATGAAAATCTTAATTAGATGGGATATCAACATGGTTCAAGAATAAGTCCATATCGGTGATACAGAGGAGCAATAGAGAGTTCTTGTTACAAATCAACACATACGTAGAAAAATCCATTTGATCCTGGAAGGCCAAGTCCCAAAGGCATTCGATCATGAAAAGAAACATAGTCCCATAAATTCCGTTTGTAATGGTATGAAGCCTTGGTGCTTAAACTGTAATCATTCACATTCTGAATCCAGCCGGAGGTCAGGCACCCAGCACCCCAGCTGAATGATAAACTCTCGTTATCAATAATCGAGACGTAAATTAAGTGTGCTCTGCTTAAATGTGCTCGTGTGACATGGCAAATGGAAGAAAACATTTTCTGGAGCCGGTGAGTGGATTCTGGCACAGAGAGCTACTGAGTGCCACCCTCCATGTTATCACTGGACCCAGTGTGAGTCTCTTGCCTGAGACGCGGGACTGTGGGCAAAACCAGAAACTGTGGACGTGCTGGTGAAAAGGCTCCACTTTCACGGCTCTCTGTGAAGGAGTCCAACAGAATTCTCAGTCTAACCTTTAGTTTTAGGACATTTGCAAATTTAAATCATTTGGCTCCAGGTCAGCCTCTTCTTTTTTTTTTTTTTTTTAATTTTTTTTAATGTTTTATTTATTTCTAGGAGAGAGAGAGAGAGAGAGTGTGAGCAGGGGAGGGTCAGAGAGAGAGGGAGTCACAGACTGAAACAGGCTCCAGGCTCTGAGCTGGCAGTCAGCACAGAGCCCGACGCGGGGCTCGAACCCACGAACCGCGAGATCGTGACCTAAGCGAAAGTCGGACGCTTAACCGACTAAGCCACCCAGGCGCCCCCAGGTCAGCCTCTTCTATAAAAGACCAGATTCTAGGTATTTTAGGCTTTGTGGGACACATTGTCTCTACTTGCTCAGCTCTGCTGTGGCAGAGCAAAAGCAGCCAGAGACCATCTGGAACGAGGCTGGCCGTGTTCCTGTAAAACTTTACTTGCACAAGAGTAGGTGACCGGCCCGATTTGTCTGTCCCACGGTGGTTTGCACGTCCCCGATCTGACGTGACGTAACCCAAGAAACTCCAACTGCGTACTGACTGCAGGATGGCTTACTGAGCAGTGGTAAAAATAATGACGCTTTTCCTTTTTTTTCCCCCTTATTAAAGTAAACTGAAAGACTCAGAGAAGAAGAACTTGGAGCTACTATCAGAAATCGAGCAGCTAATAAAGGACACTGAAGAGCTTAGATCGGAAAAGGGTATGAGTATGTGTTTTGCCTCCGTCAGGGCTTATTCTGTTACAAACACATTTTATTACACGTGCATCAACATGGTGTGTCGGTTGGAGAGTTCACACGAGCAGCACTGGCACTCACCGATGGATGCGTGTATGCTCACGTCACACACACACACGCACACACACACACGCGCACCCACTAGGCCGGTCCCTGAGTCATTTTATTGTGCTTCATATACATTGTTCACAGTCTTCATAGTAACAGGAAAACTCACTTTGTCATAATTTGGACGGTTTTTCCATAGCCATGAAGTAGTTCACAAGCCATATTTTGGGGATTGGAAAAAAACTGTTATTTGTATAACATATTTTATGCTGTGTTCAGATGTTATAGGGGACTCACTTCCAGGGTACTTGAGGAAACAGTGTATGAAGTAACTGGAGATTAATCCCGCATTAAAAGCAATTCAGTGACGAAGTATTTTGGCGCCTCATTGTTCCCTTCCAGGTTTGGCTCTTAAGCTGTCCGCCCTAGGGGACTTCTCAGGATTATTCCTGTTTTCTTGAAGGCATTGCCTGAGCATTAACGTGAACAGTAACTTACAGTGTGTGGGAGCTCTGTTACAAAGGGACTTCTTAGACTTTCTTTCCATCATGTGGGCATTCCGAATGTGAAGATTTAAAAAAAAAAAAGAAATTCAGAGTGTTATTTCTCAGTGAAGGGATCCTCCTATAGGCAGTTATTAGCAATCTGCCGTCCTGACAAAGTCAGCATTCCTGACTGAACAGCCAGCTAATTAATGTTATGCATACATTATGTCACGCTTCCCTCTGACTTCTCCGCCCTGGGACGCACACTGATGTTAAGGTGGTTGGGTCTCTGCATCTGCTTTTAAAATTGTGGAGGAAAGAGAGGGTATCACGTGAAGGACGGACGTGAAAAAACCATGAAAAGTAGCGGATGTTCCATACACTTTCGTTGATGGAATTTCCTAGTGAACAAGAAAGGAAGGAACCCAGAAAAAGCGAATGAGGAATTCAGATGGAGCACAGGGCTTCTCACCAAAGTGAGACTGAGGCTGGTTTGCAGACATGACTGGTGGAAGGGAGCTGCATTATTTCGGGAGCAGGAGGAAGAGAATGTACGGGACAAGAAGGACCTGTAGCCCTAGAAGCAGTCTGTATAGAAAAGATGCCGCGCAGAGTAGGACTCTGCTGTCACCGGTGGCGTCACATTTAGCCTGCATCTAAACTTACACAAGAAATAAGTTCATTGCATTGCTTTATGACAGCATGTTAGCCTGTCCCTTTTACTTGGATTTTGAACATATTAGAATAACCAAATTTCACTTTATGTTGTAACATAATGTACTCTACTACTTAAATCGTATAATGTGATGTTTAGATGACGAGGCCAAGGATTTTTTTTCTGCCGTGCCTACTAGTGTATCCCAGTTTCTAGATGGGGTTTGTTACCTGAGGGGCTCTCACTAAATGCGTACTGATTGGGTGAAATTCTGAACACGGAGCCTCATCTGGCATCCACGGTGTATTATTAGAGATTAGTGTGAAAACCACACAACTGAGTCGATGTAACTTCTGAAGGATAAGGAACTGTGTGCTTGATTGTGTCCGCTTTTTTCTTGCTGGTATTTATCATTGCCTGTCTATTTTAAGAATTACCTTGGAAATTATGCATTTAAAGTTAACGTCATGGCGAAGAAATCTGCAGAGACTTTTAAAACTTTACCTGAGAAAACCGAGGGTTTGAGTTCCTCGTTTTGTCAAGGAAACAATACCTGAAAATCAGATTGAGGCCTTGACGCAAGAGTTTTCATAACTAAACACACTTGTTTTACCACCATACTATTTTCTTGTAAGAGATCGTGTATGTTAGTGTGTATCGTATGTGCGGTAAGTGTTTCAAAGCAGAACTCTTGTTTGGTGACACATTAGCTAAGGAAAAACAGATATCACCATATTTTAAAGATTTCTCTCGACTCTACCACGATGTAACGTGTTTCTAATAAGGTGCTCTAAGGGAAAAGAACGAAATTCGAGAACTCAAGTCAGGAAACAGGAGTGTCGTGGAGACTGATAATAATCAATTGTTAAGTGATATTTTCAAGAAACACCAATAGAGGTTTTTTTTAACGTAGAGTTAATAGGATTGAGCAGCCTTAAAATATGGTAGTCTGTGAACAGCTCTTAAGAGATTCAGACAGGAAAGGTTATCCATGAGAATTAGTTAAAGTTTTTCTAGTTTTAAAAAAAAGTTGCTGCTTGTCTTCTAGGTATAGAGCACCGAGACTCACGGCATTCTTTCTTGGCATTTTTGAATACGCCTGCCGATGGTGCGGATCCACTTGAAGTAAGTACTGAGCTGCTCAAGTATTCCTGGCATCCCTTTCAGATTCACTTTGTGATTTCAGATTCACTGGCGGTGAACCGGCTTTCTCGCTTCCCACATAAGAGGACCTAGAATCTTCTGTAAACAAAAACATTTTAAAAGAGAATTATGTTCTGTATTCTTACGGAAACTGCGATCACATTTGCATTTAAGAAAAGTCTGAGGAAGGTCTAAATATGAGAGTCGTGAGATTTAAATTTCATCCCTTCCCTTGAGAAACAATAAATGCAGAACAAATCCTGACTTTTGAAATAATGTTGATACTTTTGTTTGTTTGTTTGCTACATGCACTATTATCGCTGTGTCTCCTAATCTGTAGATTTGATACTTTAGAAGTCCCGATGTCATTCACTCTCTTTGCTGAAATACCACCTGTCCGTATTCTCTCGGTTCCACATTAGATGGCGCAGAAGTCCCTGTCATAAAGCATTTCAATGTCCTGTTGAACATTTAACCTTTCTAGAAGCTGGAAAATAAAATGGGCTCATATGCAGATGTTCTGCAGGGAAACGGTTTTTAAACCTGGGGCGACTCTTAGGTTTTCTTTTTTTGTGTTTTGTTAAACATAATTCTTACACTCGGAAGAGTACTTTGCATAATTTTCCACTCAAGAAAACTCCTGATGTAGGTTTAAAAAAAATTTTTAACTGATTTTTCTCTGCCTTGGAAATATTATACCAAAGTGTACTATTTTCCATTCTGAATGGAAACTGTTTCATTATTCTTGAGACGGTCCTACAGTGTAATAAAAAGAGAACTCTTTTGATGGACAACAGTATTTCATGTGATCATCTACTGTATGTTTTACTGTACTAAAATATGCAAGCTGTTATTTCCATCGAAAATACCATTCACGAAAGAAAATGGCAAGGAAGTTTGAATAAGTTCTTTTAATTAAGGTTCCTTCTGTTAGAAAACCGTTTCCATTTTTTTCTTTTTCTTTTTAGTTTTTTTTTTTTTTTAACATTCATTTTTGAGAGAGAGAGAGACAGGGCGTGAGCAGGGGAGGGTCAGAGAGAGAGTAAGACACAGAATCTGAAGCAGGCTCCGGGCTCTGAGTTAGCTGTCAGCACAGAGCCCGACGTGGGTCTCAAACCCAGGAACCGTGAGATCATGACCTGAGCCGAAGTCAGATGCTTAGCCGGGCTGAGCCACCCAGGCACCTCCCACTCACCTCCCTTCTTAGTTCCCTTCTGCTTCCTTTCTTGTCCAGGAATCCGTTGTCACCTGACTGTTGCCTTAGCCCTCTAACCACCTTCCCCACCCCCACCAGCACAGGTCACTGCGCCTTCCCCCCGAATTGTCAAGTCACATCTCCACTGCGTGGTCATTTTTATACGTTGGGGACGAGGCCAGCAGTGCACTCCCCTCTCAGACACAGTTTGTATTCTTCCCATTTTACGGCCTGAAGCTCTGTTTCTGGCTGATAAGTATGACCGCCCTTCCGGAGTCCTCATTCACTCTGTCCGCAAGGCCCTGGGAGGATGAGGGCTTGAAAAATGGTGTAGGCTCCTCAGCACGATTGTTCTTTGTGCCCACGCCCCTCGGAGTGTGATGCGGAGGGCGCCCCCTGCAGGGAGCAGACTCTAGCCCTGAACTAACCCATATGACTCACCCTCGGGTCTTTCTTTTCTGATGTCTGTCTCATTGCTGCAGAAGAGAAACAGGTCACCTTGCGGCCCTGGAACTTGAATCTGCAGCTGCAACGTGTAGGTTCAGGAAGGGACAGAGCCGAGACTGAGCAGGGTCGCAGAAAGCACGTTTTCTTTGGTCCACACACCGTTGACCTCCTCCATCTGCTCGCAGTGGCCTAGCGACCTCATACTGACCTCTGGTGGTTTTTGTTGTTGTGGTGGTGGTGGTGGTTGTTTTTAGCACCAAACCACCCTTCCTTCCCTTCCAGAATCATCGGGGGCTTCCTTGTGTTCAAAATTGTAGTGAACGCTAGAATTTGGGGCAGTTTGGGAAGGCACTCGGAGCAGTTGGTTCCCCTGTAAGTTACCCAGTTTAGACAAGCCTTTCTCCGTGAGCAGAGCTTCTAGGAAGAGCAGCCCTGACAGAAGAGAATTGTAAATAGGTTCCTTCCTTCCCTCTGATTGAGGGATTGAGGCCACGCCTGCTTCTGTGAGTCCGGAGAACTCAGGTGGGCTTTCCTACGTGTCGAATCAGGAACTTCTAAAAGAAAAAGGAACTTGGAAAATACTCAGTGTGTGCTTTTAACCATCTGTCACTGCATTCTCCCATTAGTAAACTTGACAAGTTGCTGTCCCATTAGTGAAGTTTCTGGACTCTCAGTCTCCGGGGACGTCGGGAAGTGGCAATAACGGAGTACGACATTGCTCAGGGCAGATAGAATTAATGTTAATGTTCACAGAAACTGACGTCACTCTAACCACTTGGTCTCTCGGGTCAGGCGTTCCCACGTGTGGTGAGACACGAGTGACGGCAGTAGAAGGGACACCAGGGTAACCTCATCTTCCCTTTCAGCCCCACAACCCAGGCTCACCCTCCAGGTCCCAAACAGGGTGAGGGATGGGTGGAACTCGGCAGCTTGGCCTTTCCCTCGTCTGTTCCCTGCATCCCAGGGGCGAGAAGTCCAGGGATGACCAGACCTCACCTACAAACATCCCATCGTGCTCAGCGCATTTTCTTCTTTTCAAGCAAACCAAAACTAATACCTGGCTTGACCTTATTAAAGGCAATACTAATTTTGACCTTATAAATGAGCCACGTGTTCATTGTATTTGGTAAACAGATCGTCATTTATGAAATCTGTGCCAGATACGTTTTGAGTTTTATTAAATTACAGTTCTACACTCTGTTCATTTGGGCCAAGTTCACAAAAAAATGGGAATTGCCCGTTTACCTGGCAAATGAGAATTTGCCAACTTGCTCTCTGGAGGCTGAGTAGACCAAGGAATCAAAGGTCAGACGTAAAGGAATAGAGTTTGTACAAACAGTCCAACTGTCTGGTCCTCACTGATCCTGGTTTCTTGTATCCCGGAAAATCCCAAGAAGCCAGCAGCTAGTTCTTCTCCTCGTTTTGGCCTCATATTAAAATCTTGCTGAGATGTCCTAAAATATTTAATTTCCCCCCTGCCTCCTGGCTTCTTTCCTTCATCTCTTGCCTTTAGAGATCTCTTGTCTCTCCCCTGGCTTATTCGATATTCTGTCATAACCAGTCACAGAGATCTGAGGCTTGGCCACATTGCGTTAGCTGTATCAGGAAGGCTGATCATTCATGAGAGTCCATGGAAGGCAGAATTTTAAAACCTACATTATCAAGATCTTTTAATCCTATGACCCAAACTAGGCCTCGATCCTTCTGAGAGATTCTGGCATTCCTGATATTTCCTCCTTAGGTTCTTTTTTTAAAAACTTCTGTCCACATATTAAATACAGCCCAACGTGAAACTGTCACATTTCAGGAGATTGTCATATGCAGCCCTTCCCTAATTTAGGCAGTATTGTATCTCCGTGATATACGTAAGGTCTATGTTACATCCTTATATGTGTAGGCAGTCTGGCGGGAAAGACCCCTGAGAGCCTGGGCTTTCTACCTTTAGTCTCCTATTTTAAAAGACCTTTGGAATTCATTAGCTGAGTCTCAAAACCTATAGGACAAAGTACTTCTCTTGGTTTCTTGCTTCCCTCTGTGATCAGCCTGAACATTGTGGTGGCGACTGAGAGACCCCGATGTAACAGGCGTGGTATTAAAGGGTATATAATACATATGAAGGCAGCGTACTGGCTTCCGTGCCCCCATGCCATGAGACCATGCATGTCACTGTAGGAAACCGCAGTTGCGTGGGTGCGTAGAAGAGGGAGTGCGCTGTGCGCTCCTGTAACTGTGTCATCAGGAAGCAGTCTGATTTCCCCTTCTCTGTTGAAAATGGAAAAACAGCCATCTGATTTCTAGGTAACCACTTTGGCGAGAACGTTATCCTTGTGATTTAGTATCATCGTGAGCTTGTACAGTGCCGCCTTTGACCGCGTGTTGTCTGTGTGCACACACGGGTGGTTTTGAGAGACATTTGACTTGTTTTAATGTAGTACAGTGTATTCACTTTGAGCTAGTCCTGCATTTTTTCCTGGATTCAGCACACTCGGCTCTGCTCTAGAAGCGCAGGGATAGCCAGAAAGTGAAGGATTCTCTGTGTTAAGCATTCTAGCACTTTCTGCGTGGTGTAGTACTATACTTTGCACAGTGGGAGCTCCTGAGATCAATCAGATGGAGAAGTAGACGGTGAAATGCTTAGCGTCCTGGTAGGAAAAATAAATCCATAGTTACGTATTGCCCCATGTCAAAAGTGACAAATGCCATAAGCAATACTTAGGTTAAGTAATTGCAGCATTTCAGAATCCTTATGAAGGATTTTTAACTTGAGAGGCTTTATTATGATAAGCATATTACAGTATTTCTTGCCCTTAAGGATCCGAGTCTGATGGAAAAACCATACACGTAAATAAATAATTATCACACGATTGGAGGAAGCACAATAATAAAAGGTATGGACTGTATATCATAGGAGTATAAAGGGCAATACATGACTGAACTAGGCGGCTGCAGAAAGGCTTTCTGAAGGAACCGGTGCCTGAGTGGGGTGCTCGCGGACAGACAAGTGTGGTCCGCAGCGTGCAGGAGGAAGGTGTGCTAGTTGCACACTGGACGAATAACCGAAAACCTGCTTGAGAACCTGCAGGCCTTCTAATCCTGGCTCGCTGGTAACTCTTTGGGATGCAGCGTTCAAGTCCACCCCCACTTCCAGTTCCCTTGAAAGGCATAATCGTTCCTGTTTAGCCATCTACCAGAGTTGTACAGATACCACCGATAATCCGGAATGCTGCTTCTTACCCTTCCAAGTTTTCTCTGGAATCTTCTGTAGCTCCTGTAAATGCCAATTTATAAACTCCTTCCTCTAGGCCCCTCTGCAAATCCTGTACATCCCACCTCCAGCCTCCCACAAACCTCTGTGACCACACGAGGCCCATTATTGAGGGCACAGTGTAGTCCCCAACTTGTCAATACCTGGCCCATCGCAAACCCTCAGTGACTGTGAGGTTCACTTGAACATAGGAAATCGCCAGAGGTAGAGACGGTTTTTGTTTTTTGTTTTTAATAAGGATAGATTTTTTTAAATGTCTGTTTATTTTTGAGAGAGAGAGAAAGAGCACAAGCAGGGGAGGGGCAGAGAGAGAGGGAGACACAGAATCCGAAGCAGCTCCAAGCTCCAAGCTGTCAGCACAGAGCCCAATGCAGGGCTCGAACCCACAAACCGCGAGGTCATGACCTGAGCCAAAGTCAGACACTTAACTGACTGAGCCCCCCAGGCGCCCCGAGATGGTTTATGTTTATGCTCTGCTGGTAGTGCCTCACAGAGTTCCGGAGGCTTGGAAAATACTTTGATGCAATTACTACCTACTCACTGTTATTGCGGTTTTTCCCTAATTACTGAATCTTTAATGTCAGAAAGGTGAAGGTCCCTTTTGATATAAGCCTGATACTAGCCAGGACGGGCAGTATCGTTGAAGTAACTAACTGTTTTTTCATTCATGAGCAGTGATTCCGAAGGCCTGATTTAGCTCTTACCCTTTGAGAGAATCATCTTTGAAAACAAGAAGTGTTTGGTAGGAAAAAGACCAGCTCATTAAATACTTTATTAAATGCTAACCGGCACTAGATCAGAATTGTTTGGATCCTTTTTGTTCGCCTGTTTCCAATTGCTACTTCCAACCTCCACAGGAAAGAAATTGCCCATCACTTGATGGAACGTCATCTCCCGGGTCCCTGTTTCCATGGGGTCCGCTGAAAGCTTATTGTCATCTTAGCCTGAGTCTTACGGGTGTTTCTCTGCTGTCCTATCCTCCAGTTTTTCCCGAAAATCTGTGTACTTTCAGCCTATCAGAAAATGTGTCTTTACGTGTATGTTGATATACTTTGTCTGTTAACGACAGCGGTAGCCATCGGGAGCCACGTGTGAGTATTTGTAACGTGTAGTATTCTCCTTTCTTTGTTGAAGCGCCCTCCACCGTCCTGCACTCCAGCTAGCAAAGGCAGACGTGTAAGAAACCCGTGCACCGTGTGTCCCCACCCGCCCCCTCCCTGTCTCTTACCCCCTTTGCCTGTGGTTGCAGAACACGCTGGCGTCCCCATGGTGTGCCCTTCCCTCCCGCCGCATGCTGTGTGCCGCTGCTCCCGCTGCCGCCTTTCCGTGTTTTCCTTTTTGCCTCTTTCTTTTCTGTTTTTGGCTTTGGCCGTGAAGCTTTAGGAATGTTCCTGTACATTTCAGTAACCAAACAACTCAAATTATAAGGTATCCTTTTCATTTTTATTAGGGAAGAAATTGATCCTAAAGCGTGCTGTCCAAATCAATCACCTACAGAGTAAATGTAAATTCTCAGTAAGAATCTGATACAAGGAGTTATGTAGAGATTTCCTGGAGGTTTGAATTATGTAGGGAAAAACTTGATAATTCATATTATGCAGAATTCCAAAGAATTTGGGGCACGTTATAGATCTTATTGACTATAGTGTGACGTAAATCCATTCAGCAGAAATCTTTGATAGATTTTTTAATGCAGTTCAAAGGAATGTCTCTAAATATATTTATAGATTTGAGGCAATAATGTTAATAGTAAGTTGTTTATATTCTAAGATAGCTCCAAGATTTTTAAAAACATTGTGACATTCTTATATATGTACTGATAACCAAGTATAAGCCCCATCCAATGCTCAGGCTAGCTCAGGGTTTCTCAGGAATAAATGGGTTAGGCCACTGCCTCTCTCCTGTGAGATTCTGATATGCCCGGAGAGTGGGGTGTATTTGTAGAGAGGCCTCAATTTTCCTGAAGCAGCATCGACCCCAATGTCGTCATACACACCACACACACTCTCTAGTTGAAAAGCAGAGGGGTAGCTGTTGTTTGCTCTGGTTTTCATATGTGATATAAAATATTAACATTAAAAAGGAATGTCTGGTAAATAGAAGTTTTAAAACTTTCACCTGTCAGTGCTCGCTTCGGCAGCACGTATACTAAAATTGGAACGATACAGAAAAGATTAGCATGGCCCCTGCGCAAGGATGACACGCAAATTCGTGAAGCGTTCCATATTTAAAAAAAAAAAAAAAAAAAAACTTCACCTGTCGGCTTCAAAATCATTGGTATTGGTCAACCCCTTAAATTCAGAATTCTTTAGAATTCTTGGACTTGGAAAGAGCTACATTGTGGAATTCTCTGGTTTATAGAGAACATGGAAAATAGTAGGGTGGCTCGATAAACCCCCTAACCCTAGAGCACATGTTTCCAAACTACCGTTTAGTAGTGCATAAGCAGTTGAGATACCATTGGTATGGCCAAAGTGACTTCAACTAGTACTTCATTGATCAGTGGAGTTTTTTGAAGAGATTGCTGGTTCAACTGATTTTCTTATTATCTTGACATGTATAGAGGTAAAACCATTGGGTGCTTGGGTTTATCAGATTCATCTTTGAGTATGTGTTAAGTTTATCATAAAACCTCCAGAAAAGAAGACTGACATGTTGTGGCCCAGTGACATTAGGTTCAAATCATCAGCCTGTGAATTGTCTGAAGGTTTACCTAGTTATAATCAAAGAGATTTTATTTCGCTGCTTAAAAACAGATTATATCTCACTTGCCTTGCAGACGTCTAGGGGCCCTGACCCAGAACACTTCTATGAATCTTGGAATAGGGAGAACTCTTTGAGGGAAATAGCTGTTACAAGGTTCCTACTATTCAGTCTCCATCTTCATCCTAGAGGATGTGAAGAAGCCTCATTGACTAGAGTCTACTGACTATTTCTGTTTGATTTTTTTTAATGCAGATGTGATAGTGTTGATAATCTTCCCAGGCTTTCTGCAGTTTTTCCTTGGTTAAGTATCTGGCAAATCAAAAAACCACCGCTGAAAAGTGGTGATGTCTAAGATGGAACTGAGTGAAGACTTACCAACCATTCAGCTGGTCCACAGAAGCATCATGGGGGCACAGCGAGGGGCCCAGTGGTCCTGGGAAACAGAGGCACGTTACGGAAGGGACACAGATCGTTATCATTCCTAACCGTGGCCTTGAATCCAACAGTGGCATACAATTTTGTTACCGCCCGTGTTTTTAGACAGGCAATATGTAATACTTTTATAAATTTAAAATTCTTTAAGTCACTGTTAAATGTCATATAATTGAGGTATTACAATTTAAGGTTTACTGGACTTTTATTTCCAGTGTGCTGCAAAGCCCCATTCTTTAGAAGTGGTGTTAGTCAAGTAAGCATAGTATAAGACAGATTTCTTACGAATACTGTTATTAGTGCCTGAACATAAGTGGTTATGGAAGGGTCCGCAGTGTTTTCATTAAGAGAAGCATTGAATTTTAGAGTATTCCTTCAGAGTTTAGAACAGAGATTTTCAATAGCTAACATGTAGCTGAACTTTCTGTTTTCTGAATGCATTTGTAAATTCTCCAGAGTAGATATTCAAACCAATATATTGAAAATAACGAGTGCCAATTTACATTGTTTGTAATTAGGAAGGTTGTACTTACTGGTCATTACCTTCAGTAACTTACTATTTGCTTTAGGATGATAAAATATTATATTTGCTATTTCCCAAATGATATGTATTTCCATAATGCTATTTTTATCATAAGTTAAATTAACAAATAATTATATCACTGAAACTTTGAGGTTATAAAGTATTTCTAAGTACAAAAAATTGGATTACTTTCCACTTTGTTTCCAAACTACTTCTAGCTAAAGGGTGAAGATAATTGATAATAATTGGGGCTTTTTTCTGCTAACTTAGAGTTTTATATTTACCATCGCAAAACAAAATGTTAGATGTGAGCTTTTTTATTTAATCTAGATCAAATCCATATCATATATGGGTATCTTTTACTTTAAAACCAGGTTTCTTATGAGAATGTTTTGCTTTTTGTATCTGTTCAAATCTGTAATTATTGTTGGGGTAGAAAAGGCCCATTGATGCATAGTCAGGATGAGTTGTTTTTATTATTTATCAGAAAACCATGCTGCATAATTTGAGGACTTCCTTCCCCTAAAAAATAAGATCTGATCCTAGGCAGGGAAAAAACTTCTTTGTTTTACTGCACTCCTCTAAATACACATTTTGTTGATCATTCAGGAGGGAAATCCTGATCGATTCAGGAAACAGGATTTTATATATATATATATATATATATATATATATATATATTTTTTTTTTTTTTTTTTTTTTTTTTTTTTTTTTGAGAGAGAGAGAATGCAAGCAGGGGAGGAACAGAGAGAGAGGGAGACAAAGAATCTGAAATAGGCTCCAGGCTCTGAGCTGTCAGCACAGAGCCTGATGCGGGGCTTGAACTCATGAACCACAAGATCATGACCTGAGCTGAAGTCGGACTGTCAAACGACTGAGCCCCTCAAGTGCCCCATTATAGACTTTTTACGCGGCAGTGTTAGGTACCGTGGATGATACTGCTGATACTCATTGAGTTTTCCTTTTTTCCCCCCAAACAGAAGAGCAATAGTTGAAAATGAGTTTGGAGTATAGTAGATGTCACTGTTGCCTGTTTATCAGAACAACTTCTGGAAGTATGTTTACTTAGAAAAGAGAATTAGTTAACCAAAAACATTGAAAAAGAATCACATTTATACAAAGATATTCCTCATTTTTTTTTTTAGTAGATTGCAGCCTAGAAATATTGAGTGAATCGCTTAAACTCTTCATTAAGATTTGTTTCCAAAATCTTTCTCCAGATAATATCAGAAGGTGCTGTCCAATTAATATTAGCTATTTTTTCACCTTTTTCTCCTTTTTATCATTCCTTCTACAACCATAAACCTGATTATTGAATTATGATATCTCTGCTCTTGGTGCATATCATGTTTATCAGCTTTTCCTGCATTATTAATTCAAGTCATTGCTTACATTGCATGCTATCCAGTTTTTCAAAACACAGAGACTTTAATTTCCATGGTTTAAGTATATTAGTAATGATTGTGTTATAACCATGATAATGGCTCAGAAGATAAACATAACTGATGTGCTGTTAATCAGTTGCTTTGCTGCCATGTTCTCTCTGAATCGTTGCCAGGTAATTATCAAATTAATTTTAGGCTATTTGCAAATCAGCCGTACAGTTATTGAGTATTATAAAGGCTTACTAAAATTAATTGCTTTTTATTGGATAGAACCATTAACTATAAATGTATTGATAAGCACTTAGTTATAGATAAAATTAACATCTTGAGAAACCAGGCCTGTTGGTTATAATGAACACTTCGATATAGAAAATATGTAAGTACTGTTATATTTTTCTTATCCTTCCTGTTAAACTTCTTTTGAGATGTTGTTTACACTGGCAGTAATCCAGAAAGGAAATGAAATATTTAAATCTATTCTTCTAACAGGTGTTTGCTTCCAATAGCTTTTAGGAGATCTGGGGAAATTTTTTTTTCAGTTTAATATTCAAAACATTATTGCCATGAGTTTATTCATCTGTACCAAACTTTGTTCCTCATCTTTCCTAAGAAACACACTTGTGAAACATAAAGTGGTAATTTTTACGCTTCACATATGCATTCCTGTTTTTTAAAAAAATAAAAGTATCATCAACTAGTATAGTTCAACTTTTTAAATATACTCAATGCCATCTCAAGATACTACTCAAATGTTTTTACTTATTTTAAATTTTTTAAAGTAAGAACTACCTTGATTTTGTTCAGTCCCTGGTATTTATTTTTAAGAGCATATAGTTCCAAAAAGCAGGTATGGTAATTTTCATTGTTCTATGCTATTAGAATTGGTATTGGGTTAGTTTTTAAATCTAAATGTTTCCCCTTTTGAATAACCAGTTTTTATCTTGTGCAGCTAGGAAAATCAATTTAAAATCTCTCCTCATTCCTCTTGTTTTCTTTTTTACTTATGAGTAAAACTTGTGAGGAGAAAAAGACTTTTTCTAAGTGACAGTAATTCTAACGAGGGACGGAGAGGTATGTATTTAAAGCCTCTGGAGTTCCATCAGAGTTACTAATTTCTGTCATCATGGATTAAACCC
Organism: Hyaena hyaena; assembly: GCF_003009895.1. Lineage (NCBI taxonomy): Eukaryota > Metazoa > Chordata > Mammalia > Carnivora > Hyaenidae > Hyaena > Hyaena hyaena. The sequence continues at coordinate 3,227,368 of NW_024080735.1, read as the reverse complement.
CGATAGCCTCAGTGTCCTGCTGTCATGAGGTCACATTTTCATAGGGTCAGGAAACATGATGGTAAATGTTTCAAGGACCAAGTGTGGGGTGGAAGCGTGGACATCAATTTTTAGGTGTGATGATTCTGTGATGTACACCCCCCGCCCCCCGGGGCACATACGACAGAACGGCTGAAGCCAGTGGGTTCTGATCCCAGCGCAGGGAATTGAAGGTCACCAAGCCTCCCCCTCAGCCCCCTTCCTACAGGGACCCCCCCCCCCGCTTTTGTCTTCCAGTCACTTTTGTGTGACAGCTCAGAAGCTTCAGTTTTCTTAAGATGACCCAGTTTTTTACACTTAGCAAAACCCCTTCTCTGATACTTCTTTAAAACTTTGAGAGGCGGGCGCCTGGGTGGCTCAGGTGGTTAAGCATCCAGCTCTTCAGCTCAGGTCCTGATCTCACAATTCCGTGAGTTCAAGCCCCGAGTCAGGCTCCGCACACCAGGACGGCTTGGCTTTTCCGTTCTTTTTTCATTGAAGCCCTTCCCTGTGGGTTCTCATTCAGCTTGCAATTGTGTAATCTTACGGAAACTAGAAGGAGGAGGTTTTCACAAAGGATGACCTTCCTGCCTTATTTCCAGCCCGGGTTTATGTTCCAGATCAGTGATTTAAAAGGAATACCTTTTCCATGACTGTCCCTGAGTAAATTTGTGAACTGGGCAGAAAGTGTCTACAAGCGTCATTTTCTTCCTTTTGCTCTCCTCTTCCTGGTCAAAGTTCACTGTTAGGAGAAAAAGATAATGTAACTCAGGCTCCATTTTCATTAAAGCCGTGAGTGCCTTTCCTGTGGAAATGCCTCTGGTACAACAAAACCCTGAATTTGAAGGCAAGGAGTGGGATTCAGGCCTGGATCTCCCACTCCAGTAAGAGGTGCTAGCTTTCTGACTTTGGCCACTTCCCACACTCCGAGCTGGCATACAGCCAGATGCTTCCGTTCGAGTGTTCCAGGTTTTAAACTACTGAAACACGTTCCTAGCTGAGAAGTACTTATTTACAGTCTTCAAGCTGATTGTTCTTTTTATCGATTCGCAGCGTCTGATCTAAGCGTTGTCCTTGCTGTACAACACAGTGGAAACCGATTCCCTAACCTCTTTTCCCGATTGCTTTCATTGCCTTTCACTTGAAACATGCAATCTTGATAATTCTGAAAATTGCCAGACAGTACCAGGCATTGATCATTATGCCCCATGAGATCTTCCATGCTCCATTTTAACCCAAAGCCTTTTGAGTCTCTAAAAATACTTGGTTAAAAGGGTACAGTGCGTGTAAGTGCTGGCATTTCTTCTGCCGCAGAATATGGCAGCATATTCTGTCACCCGCAGTCACAGACACAAAGCTGATAAGTGAGGTTCCTTTTCCTGCAAGGAATGCCTGGGAGGGGACCAGATTCCTTCTTACAAAGGCCAGAATTATCTGGAATCTGCAGGATGTAGCTCTGTCAAGTCCTCGGGACTTGCGTATAAGATTTGCTTTGTGAGACATGAACATTTCATGGGGACTCCGCATAAAGAACGTAGAGTAGAGACCAGGACACGGAGTGAGAGGCCAGCCGTGAAGACGGGAGCGTTTCGGCGCCTGTTGCTGCCTTTCGCCTTGTTCCCATTGAAGGGGCGGCCTCCTGTGGGTGACGCGCCCCAAGGCGAATATTCACGCTGAAGTTCGTTTCCCTCTCTTCTCAAGAAATGTTACCATGACCATGCCTTCCAGAGATTTGCCACCAGCTGCACACTGTTTGAAAGTGATTTCTTGGATTTTTGTGTTTCCTGACTTATCTTCCTAGACCGACCCCATTGAGGACACATACGTACTGAATGCTAACGTCATGGTTTACAGCCAGTCAAGGTCCACATCTCCCTCCACATCTAGTGAAGCTGAGCCAGTGAAGGTGCCTCACGGGAGCAGCCTTGCCCCCCAACCTTTCCCTTGTTGTCAGGAAAGAGGGAATCACAGAAACAAGTGAAATCTGACTCCTGTTTGAATCAAATATATTCTGGAATAAGTTACAGGCTGTTGGATGAATTGCATTATTATTATTATGTGAATAGGACTGTGAAACAAAAGAAGGAAATTGTCCCTCCAGGTTCAACCTAAAACAGACAAATATTTATTTAGTTATAAAAGTAGACTGTACCTTAAGTAGAGGACTCTGTGGAATGGAGGGCAGAGTTCTCTAAATTTCGGAACTATCAGATGGGGACCTCGGAGGTGCCCGGCAGTGTCAGGTGCCAGTCTCTTATTTTAATTCTTCTGATCTAATAAAATAGGCATAACTGACACTTCAGAGGTAGAGTTTTAAAGTTAAAATTGCCAGTGCCGGCCAGCGAACAGCGTATTCTAACCGCTCAGTCAGCAGTAGGCATTCAGCTAAAGCCCACCTTTCGGTAGAACACCACCTTAATGGGCTTTTTTTTATTATTATTATTACTTTAATGTTTATTTACTTTTGAGAGAGAAAGAGAGAGAGTGAGTTGAGGAGGGCAGAGAGAGAAGGAGATACAGAATCTGAAGCAGGTTCCAGGCTCTGAGCTGTCAGCACAGAGCCTGACGCGGACTCGAACTCACAAGCCATGAGATCATGACCTGAGCTGAAGCTGGACGTTTAACCGGCCGAGCCACCCATGTGCCCCTCACATTAATGGCTTTAAGCAGCCAGCTGGCCAGTTTTCCCAGCAGAGGTCATTTTCCCAACAGGTCGCCAGGCCTTCGTGCCTCAGTTGGTGCAGTTGGCTTGTCCACTCATGTGCGGCTCTGACTTTGCTCCTTTGCTCCCCGTGCCCTCCCCGGAGCTGCATCTAGCATCCAGGAGAAGCAGACAGTCCGCGTGGGAAAGCTGTCTGAAATGAAGTGGGAGCTGGAGTTGGAGTTGACTTGGGTTTTTACAACCCTGTGGGAGACGGCCTTAGACTGCTTAAGTTGATGACACTTTGCTTTTTTTTAAGTCATTGTTTTGACTTTATACATTCTGACTGTTGAAATATTTCAAGCACAGAGAGAATAAGAAACACCCACACAACCACCATCCACAGATGTAGCAGATGTGTGGACATTTTGCCCTGCTCTGTTCCAATTTGTTTTCAAAGAAGGAAGACATTCCAGGCAGTTGAAACACCCTTCCCTACCCTTCCCCTTCCTCCTTTCTCAGACAAGTCTGAAGACCCCGACATTGACGTACTTCCTCTTCATCGGTTTTGCGTTTTACTTCATTTATATCCAGAAACCATACATGATAACATTTGCTTTACGTTTGTGTTTTACACAAAGGCCATCTGTATCTTCCTGTAAACGCTTTCATTCAACAGGATGCTTTTGAACTTTACTCCTGCAGATACGTGTCCATTTAGTCCACTCATCATAACCATAACGTCATACTTCGTTGTATGAATGTACCACAGCCATTTACGCATTCTCCTGTTGTTGGAAATTTAGAATATTTAATAGTATCCTGTTACCGGATATCTATTTCCAATCTTTGTTATCACAGTCAGTGCTGAAGTGAACATTCTAGTAGCTGTCTGCTTTTGCAAATGTGCAGAGTATGTTTAGCATATGTACCTGGAAGTTGAATTATTGGATTGTGTGGTATATGCATTTTCAACTTTAACTAGATTTTGCCAAATTATGTTCCACAGTGGTTGAACCAATTGTCACTCCCACCAGCAATGTGTGAGAGTTCCCCCCTTTTCCCACATCCTCGCCAACCCTTGGTACTGCCAGACATTAACTTTTGCCAATTTGATGGGTATGGACTGGTATTTTTATTCTTGGTTTGCATTTCTATGACCTTAAGTGTTAATTCAGCATCCTTTTATATGTTTATTGACCACTGGTGATTTGCCTGTTTATGTCTTTTGTCTCTTTTTATGTTGAATTGTTGCTCCTTTTGTTTTGTAACTGTTCTTTATATAATCTGGATACTAATCCTTAGCTGGCTTATATGCACTGCAAATTCTTCCTTCTCGTCTGTGGCTTACTTTAAAATTTTATTTGGTATCTTTTTGTCTTGCAACGGTGTTTATTTTAAAGTAGTCTTATGTACCAATCTTTTCCTCTGTGACTCCTGTTTTTTATGCCTTTCTAAAGCAACTCTGCCCTGTGCAGCATTTATAAAAGTTTTCTTTCATATTTTTTCTATGAGTTTAAAATCCTTTATTTTAACATGTTTAGGACCTTAAACTGAAATTGATTGTTACAAATGATGTGAAATGGGTTTCCTAATCTATTTTTCTCAGGGGCGCCCAGGTGGCTCAGTCAGTTAAGTATCCTACTCTTGATTTTGGCTCAAGTCATGATCCTCATGGTTTGTGAGATCGAGCCCTGCATCTGGTTCTGTGCTGACAGCATGGAGCCTGCTTGGGAATCTCTCTCTCCCTCTCTCTCTGCCCCTCTCCCACTTGTTTGTGTTTCTCTCTCTCTCTCTCTCCCTCTGTCTCAAAATAAACTTAATCTGTTTTTCTCATATGAACAACTGTCTTATATTTCCCCCATCAATTTGTAAACTCTCTCTGTTTATATAAATTGATCTGTTTGGGGGTTCTTTTTTCTCTTCTATTTTTTGTTTGTTTCTTTTGTTTTGGTCTGTTCCTGCACCAGCATCACATTGTCTTGATTACTGTAACCCTGAAGTCATTCGCCTGGTGTGATCAGCCACTCCCACCCACCTTATTCTTCCTTTTCTTTTTTGACCCTTTAGTCTTACATATGACTTTTATGATCAGCTTGTCACATTCCATGTGGGGCTTTTGATTGTCATTGCGTTGAATGTATAGATTTATCTGAGGAAAATTGACATCTTTGTGATTGGGTCTTTCCATCTGTGAAAATGATATGCATATCATTTAGGTGTTCTTTTACATCCTTCAGTAGAGTTTTGTTATTTTCTTCATTCGTTGACTTATTATTGCTTGTTAGATTTGTTCCTAAGTGTAGGGACCTTAAAGATTTTGTTGGTAACTGTGAATGCGATCTTTTCCAAATATGCATTCTTACTTGGCATTGCTGGTCTTCATGAACTCTGTTAATCTTGTCTCCAACACCCTTACTTCACTCCTTTTTATTCAAAACTTCTCTTGGACTTTCTGTTTAAATTCTAATGTCACTTTCATTTCCTATTGTTTTCTTACTAACTTTTATATGGGTATTCAGTGTTCTTTTCTTTTATTTCTCATGTTTACCTTTTTAAACATGAATTTATAAATAGAGTTCAAAACTTTTTCAAGCTACTTAAAGGTAAATTAAATTTAAATTAAAGTTAACCTCACAGTTAAGCAGAAAATTCTGAGAAACTCAATTCCATTCTAAGGTTATAAGGCATATAAAATATTCTTTTTAGTTTGCAAAGACAAAGAGAGACCATCTGTTTTTCTCTTAACATTTTAGAATATTCTGTAACTTTATTCAAAGCTAGCTTTCTCCTCGGGTCTGCTTGCTTAGCATCCTCAAGTGAAGTAGTTCTTCGTGCCTTTTTTTTTTTTAATTCTTTGCTAATTAGGTGATGTCTCTTTTCCAGTAAAATCACTGGTTCCTTTCATTAAAAGAAATATCTTACACTAATACTCTATAGAATATAAATAGGACTTTTAACTTTTAAATGTGTATGTTAAGTTCTGAACTCCAATAATATTAAATAGTCTGGTTTCCTTCTTTGGAAACTGATTTCTGCTCAGAATCCCATTAATCAGTCTCTTACTCTTTCTTTCTCCTTCTACATGCGCGCACACACACATCCACTGAATTGTGTTCCGTTGTGTATGTAACATACATCCTGTCATAGAAGTTAGGAGTTAAAAGACTTCTAAATATTTTGATTGTAAATCCTGCTTTAAAAAACACAAACTTTTAACAATTAATGGGGGGCATTTTCAGATGAGTTTGAAAATTAATATCTTCATTTTTATGTAGACTACATGCTGTGCTGTTTTTGTTTTCTTCTCTGGGTTCTCTTTTCTTTTTAAATCTCCAGACAAATATTTTTTTGCTAATTGAGCACATATTTCATTTGTAGACGTTGCAGGCTGAAATTTAAATTTATCAACAGTATGAGAATTTTAGCTCCGTTGAGAGATTTTTTTGCCTTATCGATGTTTTGCTTGGCTTTCTGTACTTTGATTTCTTTTTAGAGATGTGTGAAATAGATGGAGTGTCTCATGATCTCTATTTCCTCTCTTGCCCCCGGATTCAGCCTGTAGATGGCACTCCACTTCCTGTTCACACACCCACCTTAAGGAAAAAGGGATGTCCTGGTTCAGCGGGCTTTCCAGCTAAGGTACTGAATTCATCGCGATGTACGCATGACGTGTTCTGGGGGAAAAGTGCTAATAATGGGTTTCTTCTGCATTTTATGTCTGTTATAATTTGTGCTACTGGTTTCCTCACAATCACAAACGTAAAAGCTTGGAAAAGAAATTGTATACGAATGGAAATAATCACCACCACCGGGAAGGTAGGAAGAGTGGTGCAGAACTTCGTTTTTTTTTTATTCCATCTTTTCTCACTCTTTTTATGATTTTAATCTAAATGGAAAATGATAGAAGCCGAGAGTGGGAGGGCCTCTCCTGGAGTGCTCGATTCAGTCGGTTTTATTTATTTACTGAAAAAACCTGACAAGTTGGAGTTTTGTGCCTTTTCTTTTTTAGAGTTTCTAAGTTTTTGAAAGATTTCTGTTTCTAAAATATATTCTCCTTTTACTTTATGCTGTTAATGTTTTTGTTTGTTTGTTTTTTTCCAAATCAGCTCTGGGCACTAACAAATTGAAGGGGAAATAAAATAATTGATACACCAATTTTTTCAAAATCCCACACCATTTTTTATTATTAATTATTCTCATTGTAAAGTATAAAACCTGGAATAGCTTGAGTACACCACATGCACGGTATTAGCTTGCACTCAAACACATTTTAGATCAAGGAGAATGACAGCAGGCTTGCAGCATTCAGAGGAACACTGGGTTTGTGTTTTGCTAACTCTTTGGGGTTATACTTACTTTTTTTTCCCCTTAAATAGTTTATTGTCAAGTTGGTTTCCATATAACACCCAGTGCTCATCCCCACAAGTGCCTTCCTCCCCCCCCCTCCCATGAGTCCTCAGTTTGTTCTCAGCATTCAAGAGTCTCTCATGGTTTGCCTCCCTCCCTCTCCCCACCATTTCCCCCTTCTTCTCCCCCACGGTCCTCCGTCAAGTTCCTCCTAATCCTCCTATACGTGCAAACATATGGTATCTGTTCTTCTCTGCCTGACTTATTTCACTCAGCATAACACCCTCAAGGTCCATCCATGTTGCTACACGTGGCCAGATTTCATTCTTTCTCATTGCCATGTAGTATCCCATGGTATAGATAAACCACATCTTCTTGATCCATTTTTTAGTTGATGGACACTTAGGCTCTTTCCATGTTTTAGCTATTGTGGAGAGTGCTGCTATGCACATTGGGGTACATATGCTCCTATGCCTCAGCATTTCTGTATCCCTTGGGTAAATTCCTGGCAGTGCTATTGCTGGGTCATAGGGGAGTTCTCTTGTTAATTTTTTGAGAAACCTCCACACTGTTTTCCAGAGTGGCTGCACCAGTTTACATTCCCACCAACAGTATGGGAGGGTGCCTGTTTCTCCACATCCTCGCCAGCATCTAGAGTCTCCTGATTTGTTCATTTTAGCCACTCTGACCTGCGTGAGGTGGTATAAACGGCAGCTTCATAATTATATCTACAATTCATTTGTTTTTGAGAGAGAGTGCTTATGAGTTGGGTAGGGGCAGAGGGAGAGGGATAGAGACTCTTAAGTGGGCTCCTCGCTGCATCAGGCTCAGTCTCACAACTATGAGATCATGACCTGAGCTGAAATCAAGAGCTGAACATTTAACTGACTGAGCCACCCAGGTGCCCTTACCTACAATTTATTGAACAGGACTATGCCCTAGGCCTTACCTACTATATTGTTATTTCTATCACTGTTATTTCAATCATATGTCCAAAAGTTCCTAATTTAATTACAGCATGTGAAAATATCTATTATGTCTCCTTAGAGTAGAAAACTAAGGTTTAGAGAAATTAACTTTCCAAATATCACACAGGTAGTAAGCTATGAAGCCAATATTTGCATAGATCTGTACATTTCTAAGTTTTTTCTTTTTTTCTTTTCTTTTTTTTTTTTTTTGTAATGTGAATTTATTCTTGAGAAAGAGAGAGACAGAGTGCGAGTAGGGGAGGGGCAGAGAGAGAGGGAGGCAGAATCCGAAGCAGGCTCCAGGCTCTGGGCTGTCAGCACAGAGCCTAACACAGGACTTGAACTCATGAACCATGAGATCATGATCTGAGCCGCAGTTGGACATTTAACCAACCGAGCCACCCAGGCGCCCCTCAGAGTATTTTCTTTCAAATGATATCTACGATTAGATATACAGTTAACAAACAAAATAAATGTATAATTAAGCCATAATTCGAAAAGGTTTGGGGTTCTAGAAAAACAAATTGGCATTTGTTACTTATCTGGCATGGTTAGTTCATGTAGGTAATACAACAAATGGAAGTTTCTGATGGGTGGAGATTTTTGCTTCTATGCTTGCTCTCTGTTTTGTGATCTCCTTACTTCCATTTTCCTAAATTGAACGTCTTGAAATCTGCTACTGAAATCTTTTAAGGGGTAGAGTTTAGAGGACACACTGTAAAGAAGAAATGGTTGAGGAAGAATCTAAGGTTGAAGTTGACAAATCACTGAGAAAGGGAAATCTTTAGTGAACAATTCAGTTGAATTACTGTGTTTTCATTCTAGTCGACAAACTATGACTAAAGTATTGATCATGGTAGGAACGTGAAGATTTAGTTGCTTATCTCAAGCTCCTAACGAGAAATTCTAGAAATTGGAAAAATTTAAATGACCTCCCTCCCCAGAATGTAAACCCTGGATAAACCCAGAGAATGAGACACAGGTTGATGGATCTGAAAAGATAATGAGATACACAGAAGTATAACTGGTATTAAAAAAAAAAAAAAAAACAATCTGCATAACTTAGGCTAGACAAAGCAAAATTTCAAGGCCACAATATGATAAAATAAATAGGCACAATTGACATCTCAAAAAGTTAATTTAAAAAAAGGAAGTATAATTGGTAACATGGAGCAAGATAAGGCAGCTGTGAAGAAAGATGAGTTGCAAGTGTTCATGTGAAAATATAACTGCTGACGTGTAAAATGCTCAGCAGACAGCCTTAGTGGAAGGAAGAGACTGGATATAGCAGAGGAACGAGTTAACGAGGCGGAACATGAGATGGGTTGTCTAAGACGATACGAGAGCTAGCTTCAATGTCTGTAGTAGGACTTTCAAGGAGAAAGAAGAAAATAGAGAGTCAGAAGTACTGGAAGAAATAAGTCACCTAAAATTTCCCAGTAATTATCTAGATACATCATTATGTGCTAAAGAGAATAGATTTTTAAAAACGCAGACTTAGACACATTATAGTAAAATTTAAGGATATCCTAGGTCAAGAGAAAAGTCTAAAAACTTTCAAAGAGAACAAGTAAATTGTAAAGATAATTGAAATCGGTATCAGACTTCTCAACAGCAACATTGAATGCAAGAAAACTATTAAGATATCTGTTCAAAGTGTTGAAGGAAAAGAACTGTGAACCCTAAAGTATTAACCCAGCGATAATATCACTTCATTATGAGGGGAAGTTAAAAACATTTTTATGTGTACAAGAACTTAGTTTATTATGGGGGGAAAAAACGCTCTTTGAAAAAACTCTTTACACTAAAAACCAACTACCAAAAAGGAAATTAAGTAAACAATCCCATTTACAGTTGCATGGGAAAGAATAAAATACCGGGGAATAAAGTTAATCACGGAGGTAGATTTGTTCACTGAAAACTATCAGACATTAAGGAAAAAAATTAAAAAGAAGACACCAATAAATGGAAAAATATTTTTTGTTCATGGATTGGAGGAATTAATGTGTTTAAAGTATGTTTAGTACATGAAGAAATCTATTGATTCATTACAGCACTTATCAAAATTCCAACAGCATTTTTCACAGAAATAAAACAATGCTACAGTTTGTATGGAACCATGAAAGACCCCTGAATAGCCAAACAAGCTTGAGAAAGAAAAGGCTGGAAATGTCAACTGCCTGATTTCAAACTGTGTTACAAAACCATAGTAACCAAAATGGTACAGTACTGACATGCAAACAGAAACAGACCAGTGGAATAGAATAGAGAGCTCAGAAATAAATATGAATATGCCTTTTTACTGGACATACATATGGTCAATTAATTTATGACAAAGGCACCAAAAATAGACAATGGGAAAAGGATCATCTCTTTAAGAAATGATACTGGGAAAACTGGACATTTACACGCAAAAGAATGAAATTGGACCACCTTCTTATACCATACACAAAAATCAATTTAAAATGGATTAAAAACTTGAATGTTAAGACCATGAAACCATGAAACTCCTAGAAGAAAACAGTGGGATAATCTCCTTGAGTGTTGGGCTTAGCGATTTTTTGGATTCAATACCAAAAGAAAAAGAATGAAACAAAAGCAAAAGTCAGTAAGTGGAACTACATCAAACTAAAATACTTCTACCCTGCAAAGAAAACCATTACCAACATGAAAAGGCAGCCTACAGAAGGAGAGAAAATATTTGTAAATCATGGTAAGGGATTGATATCCTAAATATAAGAGAATTCCTACAACCCAATAGCAAAAACCAAAAACATAATCCAGTTGAAAGATGGGCCAACGACCTTAATCGACATTTTCCCAAAGAAGATACACAAATAAATGGCCAACACCTACGTAACATGGTGTTCATCATCACTAATCATCAGGGAAATGTAAATCAAAATGACCATGAGATATCACCTCATGCCTGTTAGGATGGCTATCATCCAAAAGGTGTCTGCAAGGATGTGGAGAAAAAGGAACCCTTGTGCACTGTTGGTGGGAATGTAAATTGGTGGAAAACAGCATGGAGGTTCCTCATACAATTAAACAGAGAAGTACCCTGTGGTCCAACAATTCCACTTCAGGGTATGTATCTGAAGGAAACAGAATCACTCTCTGAAAGAGATACTTGCACCCGCCTGTTCAGTGCAGCATTATTTACAGGGGTCAAAACATGAGAATAATTTAAGTGTCCGTTGACAGATAAATGGATTAAAAAATGTGTGCATGTGTGTGCACACACACACATACACAGTGGAATATTACACAGCCATGGGAAAAAGGAAAGTCTTACAATTTCAAGGGCATTATGTTAAGTGAAATAGGTCAGAGAAAGACAAATACTATATGATCTCACTTATGTGCAGAATCTTAAAAATTCAGACTCAACAGAAATGGAGAACATACTGGTTGCCAGAGGTGGGATTGGGAAATTAGGGAAATGGGTGAAGGAGGTCAAAAGGTACAGACTTCCAGTTATAAGATAAGTAAGCTCTGGGGATGGAATGAAAGCATGGTGACTGTAGTTAACAACACTGTATTGTATATTTGAAACTTGCTAAGAAAGTAGATCTTAAACATTCTCCTCACAAGAAAATATAATTGCAACTATATGAGGTGATGTGATTAACTTATGGTTATCATTTTGCATTATATACATACACCAAGCCATCGTGGAAGACGCCTTAAACTGATGTGTTTTATGTCAGTCATATCTCAGTAAAACTGGAAGATAGAAAAGCAACTATTCTTGAAGGAAGTACTCCATGAAAAAGAGGTATAGAGACACAAGGCCACTGTGAGAGATTTGGGAAATAGGGTGCATAGGTATCTCAGAGAACTTTGCTGTGGTCTATGAGCACAAGGACCCTCACTCTACAAAAATCAAAGAGAAAGGAAATATAGATTCAGAGAAGTCCAGAATTATACTCTAGACAAACACAGTGGAGGTGAGTATAAGGCTCAGATGAGGTGAACACAGTTAGGCATTTATCTCTTTGGGGAAGCGATGCAGAGACAGCATAGCATGGTAGTTACCATGGCGGGTTTCCAGCAGGGCCTCCTGAATTACAGGCTCCGCTCCGTCACACACTAGCTGGGCAGACTTGAGCAAGTTACATACCTTTCCCTGCTTCATTTCCTCATCAGAAAGTGAGGACAACCATAGTATCCATTTCACTGGATTCCTTGGAGTTTTAAAGAAGCTTAATATTTGTAAATATGTCAGCACAGCACCTGACATAATAGTATCATGTAAACATTTAAATAAATATTGGTAATTTGATGCAGAAAGTGAGCACAAGTATAGATCTCAGCACTTTGAAAGAAATAAACAGAAGACAAACATAGAATGTATAATTTTCATACCTGCAGAAGGAAATGAATTGAATGGAGGCAAGAAAGAAAAGGAAGAGAGGAAAACATGGTGACCTGTACTGAAAACTGCAGAAAATCGTCTCAAATCCCAATGGCTTAAAAAAATTTTTTTTATGATGCTCACAGTTTTGCAGGTATGGATTTGAGAAGGGCTCCCCTGGAAAGTTCTCACGAAGGGTCTGCCTTGGAGGGTGGCCAGCTGTCAGCCAAGGGTTGCAGGGGTGTGGACGTTCAGCTGTGCTGCATGTCCAGGACAGCTTGCTCCAGTGATGGGCGGCTCATGCTCATGGTCTGCCCAGATGACAGCCTCATACTTCCTACATGGTGGCTGTCTCCCCAGGGTGAGCACACCGCAAGAACTAACGAGAAGCCACGTGGCTGAAAGCAAAGGTGTATGGAAGGGGAGAGAGTACAGGAAAGTAGAAGTCACAGATACTTACTGTAATACAGAATTTAAGGTGTAGAATGTCAAGGGACGTGAAAGAGGACATTGTACACTAACAGAGGGCATAATAGACAAAGAAGGTAATGATCATGAATGTGTATGGGCCTAACAGTTAAACCTTCAGCTATAGGAAGCAAGAACTAATAACTCGGGATAAGCAGGTTAGAGACAGATTGGAGATTTTAACTCACACTCATCAGACCAATAATATAGTCGGGAAAATGCAGGGCAGAGGATGGAGGGTTAATACCTGCACGTACCAAGAGCTTTCATAATCCAGGGAATGAAGGTATGCATTAGGTAACTGGCCAAAAGCCAGGTATAAGCAGATGGAAAATCAAAATGACTGACACTGAAAAGATGGCCAGGGGCACTTGGGTGGCTCAGTCAATTAAGCCTCTGACTCTCGGTTTCGGCTCAGGTTGTGCTCTCACAGTTTCATGAGTTTGAGCCCCATGCTGGGCTCTGTGCTGACAGTTCAGAGCCTGCTTGGGATTCTCTCTTTCCCCCTCTCTGCCCCTATACCTGCCCCACTCATGCTGTCTCTGTCTCTCTCAAAAATAAGTAAATAAAAATTTTTTTAATTTAAAAAATAATTTTTAAAAAAGATGGGCAGACTTACTAGAAGTTGGGGAAAAGCAGTTTCAACTGATAATGAGCTGTCTCTTAGCATTGGTGGCGTACATACCCTTGTTATCTGTAGGGCACTATGACGCATCACACGTGCCAATGTGATTCCGTATCACCTTTTTAAATGCAATCAAAACATTTTGATGAAAAATCCGTTTCAGTGAGTCTTTAGAATCCAGGGAATGGAGGATTCTAGGAACTTGGTCACCGTGGCAACGTGGTTTTTAAATCTCTTCATAAAAACAGTCCTACTGAATAGATATCAAAACTTAAAAAAAAAAGGACCTGAACAAAAGATGAGAAGATTTTCCATGAACTTCAAAACTCAAACTGACAGGGGAAAAAAGTCATCTATAAGACTCCCCATGGTATTAAATAATGTGCAAGAAAAAAACAGAGGGGAAGCAGAGGGATTCATGACAATCCCCAAAATCCCCAAGCCAGAAATCCACCAAGCACAAGCCTGCACTGTTGGGCATCACGAGAACAGAAGACATTGAGGTGAATTTGCACCTCGATCCTGCAGCTGAGGGCAAGGGAGGCCAGATGGTCGGAAGATGGTCCAGTGCTGTGGCTGTAAGTTCTCGAAAGCAGCTGGTCAGAATATCCTTCCAGATCATAGCCCCCGACTAAAGAGGGCCAGCAGGGAGTAGGTTCAGAATTGAGCCAGGAAAGGAAAGAGAAGGTCCAGACAATGAAGAAGAGGGGAGGAAGAGCTCAGAAAGCACGAGGTCATTTTTTTTAAAACCATGTTACGAAAATAATAGAAAAGAGAGTCAAAGGCTTGGATCCAGAAGGATTACCTTGGCCCACCCCTCCCTCATAGAAGTACAGGAAAAGTCATTTCGCTTAAAACCGAGAAACTGAAAATGATCACAGTCAAGCCTCAAACACACAAAACGAGACTAACGAGCAACATATCTTAACAAAAAATGGAAGTGCACCAGAAAGACCGTTTGTGAAACCATTCAAAACTACAATCAGTATTTCAGAAGAAATTGAGGGAATAGTAGAATCTGTGAAATAAAAATTGGAAATTGCAAACCTTAGAAATGAGTGCTGGAAAATGCAAGATTTGAAGAGAGGTGACAGAAATCCAGGGAAAGAATTAGAAATTAAGATATATGATTAGAAATACAGGCTGACTTATAAGGAATTTGGGAGTAAATAAATTCAGTACATCACTTAAGAGAAATAGATGATGGAAAAGGAGACTTTTTAATCAAAAAATGAGGAAAAGAGGTGAAAAGGATTTGAGAAAAGTGATGGATGGACAGAAAAAAGAGGCAAAGAAGGGCCAATGTTTACTTAATAGGAGTCTCTGAAAGATAACACCAAAGCAATGGAAAATACAAAGATCTATATTCAAGAAAAATTTCCAAAATAAAGCAGACATGATTACCCTATATGTTATCTAACTTGAATTGAAATAAAGACTTGAAACAAAAACTAAAGCAGACTTGAAACTCATATTAAAGAGGCACACACCATAACTGAGAAAATAACCCAGACAAAACAAAACACATTCTAGTAAGCTATTGGTCTTTGAAGAAAAAGAAAAATACTGGGCATGCAGGCAGAAAGTAGTAAGTCACTCAAGGAGGAAGGAAAATGAAATTGTCGTCAGACTTTTCAGTAGCAACCGTACACCAGAAAACAATTGGGTAACATTTAAGATACCCAAGGAAAGTGTGAGTCAAAGGTTTTTCCCCCTTTGTGACTTTGTGTTTGACCGCTTTATTGAGATATAATTGATTAAAAAAAACCTGCACATAGTTAATGTAACAATTTGATAAGTTTAGAATGTCAAAGATTTTTCAGAATTTTAGGTTTTTTTAAGGATAATAAAGCACTCGTCAAAAATAAAAGCCACGGAATGCGCAAGAACTCAAGAAACGTTGTTTCCACAAGCCCTTCCTGAGGGATGCGTAGAGGACAAGCTTCAGATCAACCAAAATGATAAGGCACCAGGTCCCTTGAGGGACAGGAGTGAAAAGAGGAGCCTAGAATGAATTGGGGAATTGGTTCAAAGTCCACACAAAGCACTGTTAGATCATCTTTCAAACCTCGACAGCTTACCCCCAGTTCAGCACTATGTTCATCTTGTGAAATAAGCGAGCCAGAGACCACAGACTGAAGGACACCAGGCTCCGTGGTTGGTGAGAGAGGGGAGGTGTTGAACTAGAAGTAGTGAGATTTTGCAAAAGTCTGCAAACTGAAGGTAACTCCAAAACCCATTTCCCCTGCTTCGCTTCCGGAATGTTGACAGTGGGTTTATCGCCTCCTCCTTCCCTCCCCTCCTTGGGGGATTTCAGTGGATTCTCTGAAGAGATTGAATGACCCAGAAAAGGCTTTTGGATAATGGCATTTGAGAATCCCAAAGAGACGGCTGGGTTCTTATCAGTGGCACACACATGCTCCCAAAATATAAACCAAAAAAAAATCCTTCTACTCCACTGTTTTACTCACGTTTAAATATGAACAAGTTCCCATAGATCAGCAGATATTTTATGAAATCGACTAGCAAAAGAAAAAGATCCAAAGAAACAAAAAATTTTTCCTATTTTCATTGAAGGATAAAGAGGCAGTGCCAAGCAGAAGGAAACAAAAAGGAATAACCAGAAAAATAGGAAAAGTCCTTTGAAAATTAAAGATAGGACAAGCATTTAAAAATTCTTTTAGATGCATTGGGACATAAATTTAAGAAAATCTCTCTTAAAACTTACAGCAAAAGGATAGACAGAAAATAGAAAATAAAATTTGAGAACCCAATATCCAAAACAAAAGAAGTTCCAGTAAAATAACACAGAAAAAAAAAAAAGGAAATTGTACAATAATTAATATAGACACTTTCTGTCACTAAAGGACAAGGGTCCAGGGTGCGTGGAGTCCCGCCAGTTCCCAGCACAGTGGACAACAAATACCTCCTCCTGGGCACATCACTGGGTGATGTTTCAAGATCCCAAGAATATGGAGAACTTTTGTAAACCACCCAGAGATGGTTTACAAAATTTCAGGAACTAAAATGGTGTCATACTTGTTAATGGAAAAATGCAAAGGACAGTAGTAAGGTAACATGATTTCAAGCTCGAAACTTTGATTCCTTATCAAGCGTTTCATCAATTTTGAGGGGGGAAATAAGAGCTTTTTCAGAAAATCAGGATCTTCTAAAAGTGTATCACCCATGCTTTGCTTTCTAAGTAAACCACTAAGAAATGAATCCCAG
This sequence comes from Hyaena hyaena, assembly GCF_003009895.1. NCBI lineage: Eukaryota > Metazoa > Chordata > Mammalia > Carnivora > Hyaenidae > Hyaena > Hyaena hyaena. Next base: position 3,210,710 of record NW_024080735.1, on the reverse strand, counting down.
CATAACAAGGGGGGAGATGAAGAAAGAGAAAGCCTAAGGTCCACAAGAGAGAGAACCCCACACAGACTGGTTGAGAGACTGAAGTCTGCAGCCGAAAGCAGAGCAGGAAAGCAAGAGGCTCCAGGAGTGACATTTGAAGTCCATGAACATGGGTAAGAGAAGTCTGGAAGGTTCCTTCCTTACATGGTAAATCGATTCTAGGGCATTTTGTAGTTCCTTTGGAGAATCTGGGGATAATTCATGAGAAAGACCTAGAAAATTAACTTTAAATGATGGAGGACATCATTCATTTCAGAAAAATAAAAAGATTGCACAGGAAAGATGTAACTATAGTAAACTTCTTGACTCATTGCGTAATATTTCCAAGATCATAATAACTGACACAGTAGATGTAAAATTTGACCCCAAACTGCTCTATAATAGTATTGGGAACACAAAGGGAGCCACTGTTATAAGTGCCAAATCCTTCTCTTCCGTAATAGGAAGTCCATACAATGTCTCAAATCAAGAAACCACAGTACAGTCTTGCTTTTGTTTATGTTTTGTTTTTGCCAGAAATATGGAAGTACATTACAGAAGGAAGCAAACAGCTAAAAGAATTCAAAGAAATCACTTTGAGGAAGGAGGACTCAGGGCAGAGAGATGCCTCTGCTTGTATTAAGCATAGTGATACTGTTGTACTTTCTAAACTGTGTACATATATTCAGTTTGATTTAAAAAATTAACATGCATAGGAGAACACGTGGAGAAGTTTGTTGAGTAAGCAATGAAAATAAGATCTCATATCATAAACATAAGATGAAAATATTGCTGGACTCATGTCAAAATTAAAGATGTTTGTACAGTGAAAGCTTGGTTAATAGGGGCTCGTGGGTGGCGACTGTCTAGTAAAGGATATTTGCACTGTGTGACACCAGTATGGGATTAACCTCTAAAATGTGGAACTCCTGCAACTCTGTATGAAAAAGATTGGAAATCCAGTTGAAAAACTGGTAAACTGTATGAATAAGTAATTCCCAGAAAAGGAAATCATAATGGTCAACAAGCATGTGAAGAAATGCCCAACTTTGTCGATAACTGGAGAAATTAAAAATTAATCCTTTAAAAATTACTGTCACTTTATACTCCCCAGATTGCCAGAAATTAAGTAAGACAACGTCAAGGGCGTGAAGGAACAGACAGCTTCTTACACAGCTAATAGAAGTATAAACGATATGGGGGCACCCGGGTGGCTTAGTCAGTTGAGTGTCCAACTTTTGCTCAGGTCATGATCTCGCGGTTCGTGGGTTCGAGCCCCGCATCGGGCTCTGTGCTGACAGCTCGGAGCCTGGAGCCTGCTTTGGACTCTGTGTCTCCCTCTCTCTCTGCCCCTCCCCCACTCACGCTCTGTCTCTCTCTCAAAAATAAATATTTTTTTAAAAGAATTTTAAACAGTATAAATGATCCACTCCCTCGGAGAGCAGCATGACACCGTGGCGTGGATGTGCACCACAGGACCCAGCAGCCTCCCTGATTCAGGAAAGCCTTTTACACAGATCCAGGCGGCAGCGTGGCAGAGATGCCACAGACGGTAGCAGAAAGATGGAAAAGTGGCCGGCGTGCTCCCCAGAGCCCCTGTGAAATCTACACTAGAAGCACAAGTATCTAAATTATCAGGATCTATACATAGCCAAGGGCCCATGTGAAGCCCGTTACGCTGGGCGCCACGTCTCATGGGGAAGGAGGGGTGGAGCAGCAGGGATAAACGGAAAAAACAATTGAGGCAAAGACAACCGGAGTGAGGCCCGCGCCAAGCTCTGTGATCGTGTTTCAGGGACGAACTATTAACCAGGTTCTGTGCCCTTAATGCTCCTCCCCCCAAAATAAAATTTACTCTAGATTTCTTAGAAGAAGAAGGAACTAATCTATAATGGTATCAAAATAAAAGTGTGTAAACGGAAAGAAAAAGCCTTTTTGAAGGTTGATCTTAAAAGGAAGGTTCATGTGAGGTGAAGACATCTTGTCACTTTCCCTCGGTAAAATTCCCAAATCAGCAGTGTATCCGATGGCTCTGCTGGGTCCTCACGGCCTCTGTTAAAGACATTGTACCTTCTCCAGTGAGTAGCTTGAGGTCTGCAGCACGGGCGAAACTGGAATGGAAAAGAGCCCTTCTTTCTGTCCACTTCTTTACATGTCGAGTTTATAGTTCATTGTTAGTTTACTCCAAATGGTCACATAATCAAAAACTCTAGTTTGGGCCCATACTGTCGGTTTAATGCCCCTTTTCCCAGACTATGTTTCGTCTTTCTCTCCTCCTCGAACTACCCTTTGGGGAAGTATTAGGAATCAGATACTGGCCAGGAGGCAGGAAAGAGGGTCTTAGAAAGGTCAGCAGCTAAGTAATCTGGATCCTAGAAGTGGATTCGTGTATCTTTCTGCCGCGGACCCTCTCACCCCCACAAAAAACAAAGCCAAAATCCTGCGGCCTGTTGCCTAGAGGTCAGTGCCATCAAGACTCCTGATCTTTGATTGTGTACTGTCCTTAGTTGAGATCAGGGAAAGATGGGCCCCTTACTCTGTGTAGTAACTCCCACCCCCTCCCAATTTAATCAGCACCTACCAGTTGGATCTCTGGTCACTTAAATAATACTCTGCTAAAGATTGTTTTTCTTTTCCCACATTCTCAGTTAAAATTAGGGCATCCTAAGTGGATCACTGGAAAAAAAAATGTGTAATATGTTTTGTTAGCAATTTATTGGGTATTGTGAAGAATAACTTATTGCTGATATTTCAGACCTGTCTATTATCCCTTAGAAGAAGAAAGAACGAAGTTCCTACCTTAAGCTGTTTATCAGTTGTCTTGTTGTGATTAAAGCCTCCAGAGCAAATCAGGAAACTAACTTTGTGTCTTTTGCATTTTAATGTATTTTAAACAACTGAAAATGCTAAAAAAAAAAAATTACTCTGGATGGTTCCTCAAAAAATAAAAAATTAAAGGGGCACCTGGGTGGCTCAGTTGGTTGAGTATCTGACTCTTGATTTCAGCTCAAATCATGATTCCAGGATTGTGGGATCGAGCCCGTGTCAGGCTCTGTGCTGAGTGTGGAGCCTGCTTGGGATTCTCTCTCCTTCCCTCCCTCCCCTCCCTCCCTTCCTCCCCCCTCCCACCCTCCCTCACCCCCACCCCTCTCCTGTTCACATGTGCTCTTTCTAAAATTAAAATAATAAATACAAAACTAAGAATTAAGAGTAAAAATTGGTATACAGGAGAAATATTGAGCAAGTTTTTATATGATATTAACAAATGAGGTGCTTGTATTTTTATCACAGGCATGGATAAGCCCTAGCATAAGCCCTTAGTCTTGACCTAACTATGTTTTACGTGGTTGGGGTTTGATTTTCTTTAAGGAGCATATTCTACACATTTTAGAATGATCAGACTTTTGTGAGATGGCAGAATCAGACGGACGTGAGCTTGAATTTTAACTCTACCATTAACTGTATGTCCATCGGTAACTGATTATTTTCTCTGAGTCTCAAGGAAACATTATCCATCTTTACGGGGAGTATTATCTCCATTAAATGAGATGATGTGTATGAATTACTGGCACCATGTCTGTTGGTTGGTGCTCAGTCCACACAGGATTCGTTTTAGAGTTAATACAGAGGTGGTCTGGATTCTCCTTGGAATCAGCCCCCAGTGCTGCGTGTAAGCTTCTGTGGTGTGTAAATCGCATATTGAGAAGAGCAGAACTTATTTGTAACTTAAGTTTTAAAGCTTTGAATAGTCCCTTTAGTTTTTAATATGATACGTTAGTTTTAACTAAAATAAAGACTCCTGTATTGCGTTGGTATTTGCATGGTATTGGGATATAGAATAAAGTTCTTACTAGTTTAAATCCATCACAAATGTAAAAAAAGGAAATAGCCAAATTTGTTTTCAAAAATAAATATGTTCTGAATGCTTACTCTGCTCCAGCACTGTGTATGTTCACATGTTCACGCCATGAAGTAGATACTGTTATTGATCCTATTTTATAGAATGAGGAGAGCAAAACAGAGGAGCTAAGTAATTTATTAATTACTCCAGAGAGTGCATCTGGAAAGGAGAGGCATGTTCCAGATCACTAAAGTCTATGTTGACTTACCACCAGATAGAACAGAGAAGACTTTGAGAATTTTCCCGGGTTTGCAGTAAGAAGTTTCAGGCTGCCGCCCCTCTCTCTAGAATAGTGTGTGTGCATATCTGTCTACGGAAGGGTGGGTAATACCGCCTGCTTCCATAGGACACAGGTGTGTTAAGCATATTATTTGTTCTTGGTCCCAGAAAATAAAATATTCAACGTATAGGGGGGACAAGAATTTTCAGTTACTTTCTGTTCTTCCAAAGAAGGTACTAAAAGCATATTAAAGTTCTGTATTTGTAAAGCTATAAATATGTGACCTTTCACCTAACTTTTTGCTGAAGGATAATTTGAAGAATTTGTAAAAATCCTGAATCAACATTTGTGAGCAAAAAGAAAAAAAGCCACGGTTTATAACTTTGAAATGTCATTCAAGAATGATTATCGTTTAACATCTTAGGTTAGTTTTAGCATCACCCAGCTCAGGACAGCATGGATGGACCTTGAGGGTGTTATGTGACAATAAACTATTTGTAAAAAAAAATAAATAAATAAATAATAAAAATATTTGAAAGGCATGAATTACAGAAAGATATGGGAAATGAAAATAATTCATCCCACTTATATTTAGAAAACATTCTAGTAGCTCGTGTGGAGCCCAGAGAGTCACGTTATGGAAATCTCTTAAATAATGGGTGTTTTTAATCATTGGAATATATATATTTTTTATGAATTTGTTTTGCAGCGGAAGACCCATCAGTTTTTTGTCAAATCTTTTACCACACCTACCAGATGTCATCAGTGCACCTCCCTGATGGTGGGTCTCATAAGGCAGGGCTGCTCCTGTGAAGGTAAGGACAGACCGACAGACTTCAGAGTCCTAACATTGACACCCTAAACTGTAATCAAAACACTTTGTTCTCCTTAAAAGGTATATAAATGTCTGTTTTATCTAATCATTTGCTTGTTTATTGTTTTGGGGCTTTTTCTGATAACAGAAATACAGATAATAAACTGAGCACCTTGGCGAAACTAGATAGCCAGCCCCTAGGAAAGTCTTCCAGAGGAGATATATTTAAATGTCTCATTCATCTTTGTTTCATTATTTGGGTGAGCTTGAGGTCCTGGAGCGTGAAAATTGCCTTAAGTTTTTTCATTTGATTGTAACCTTGTTTTATTTCTCTGACAAGAGAAATCATTCTTTTTTTTTTTTTTTTGGTATGTTTTATTTATTTTTGGGAGAGAGAGAGAGAGAGACAGCACAAGCAGGGGAGGGACAGAGAGAGAGGGAGACACAGAATCTGAAGCAGGCTCCAGAGCCTGACACGGGGCGTGAACTCACAGACTGCGAGACCATGACCTGAGCCGAAGTTGGACACTTAACCGACTGAGCCACTCAGGCACCCTGAAATCATTCTTAAAAAGTCGACCATTTGGTATCTTTTCAGAAGTGCTAGATGTGTGCCACTTTGGCTCAAAAGACATTTATCCCCAGGATGTATAGCAGTGGTCTTCCTCACACTCACTGATACATGATCCATCCCTCACATGTTCATGGAATACCTGTTCGACACTTCTGGGCGCTGGGGATGTAGTTGTGGGCAGGAGACAAGACGCAGCCTGCCCTCAGGGAGCTCACATTCTGAGAGATGAGCGATCAGGGGTCATTGGAACCGAAAACAAAGTATATTTGTCTGGGCACCACTTTATTTTTCCCAGGACTTCTGAAATGAAAATGATTTAAATGCACTGGGACACATTTATTTGTTTGGGAATCGTGTCAGAATGTACCTTTTGTGATCAAATGAAGTGAATCACTTTAACAGTGCCTTATATCTCATTTACTAGTGTATCTTATGAAAGAGGTAAGAAAACAGTTGCTAATTCTAACTCTAGGATTAGTTTCCATTTCTTAGCTCTTAGGGCTGGAAGAGACCTTGACATGAGGTGCAAGTGTCCCCCTTGTAGAATGTGCTTGTACCTGGTCTGCATTTGATTACTCTGGATAAGGGGGGAATTCAGAGCATCTTAAGGCAGTGCGTTCTGTGTCTGGGTAGCTCAGAAGATCCAGAAGGAATCCTCTCAGCTCATCTTTTGGATGCAGGGATTTAGAGCCAAAGAAGATGGTGTGCGTTAAAAAGTAGATTTGAGAGTTATGAGCACAAAGTGGTGGACGAGAATGACGTCTCCCAGGAAAAATCAGTTTGAAAAGGGACCAAGTATGAGGACAGAGCCTTAGGAAACAGAGTTCAGGGGAGGTAAAAGGTAAAGGTAGCAAAGCAGTCTGGGAAAGGAATAGCCCATTTCATTGTCCAGGAAGGTGTGATGGATGCCAAAGGAGGGAATTTGTAGTAACGTTTGTCTCACTTTGGATTTAGCCCGCTCTTACAGATGTCATCTCAGAATCGGTCAGAGAGAATACTTGGCTTAATGCTTTATTTCTTACGCACCAGAGTCCTCTGCAAAGACCTAGAAGGGGGTTTGAGGCCTGCCCAGACCACCTTCTTGAGTCTCCTGTCACAAAACTGTGCCTGTCTTCCCCACAGACCCCTAGAACTCCGCCTGGTGCGCTGTGGGCACCATTAAGTTAGACTCTGCCCAGGCTTTCTTAAAAGTGGTTACAGCCTCCAAAGAGTCCTGCCATTTTAATTTCTTCCTGGTTGATTGATGTTAGATCCTTTAGAGGATGGTTATTTTATTGCTTCCGCTGCTGTTGGGAGGTGAGATTTTTTTGCCTGTTAGTAGAACAAATTATAACTTGTTAGACGCCCCACTTACAAGTGAAGGAGACGTCGTATGGGAGCGTGGTGCTTTGACAGTCTGTGCTAGTGCATCTGCCTCTCGGGGGCCCGTAATGCCCTTCAGCAGTTTGATCATTTTCCCGGGGGTGTGTCCTCCCAAGATGCTCACCCTCCGTCTCTGCTCTTACTCCTTCCCAGGTATTGTCCAGAACCCACCCTCGAAGTAGGAGTTGTCTAAATACACATTCTTAGTCTGCAGCCCCCTCCGACAAGCTTGTTTGTTTTAAATATTTTAGTGTTTAATTCTCACCAACCAAGTCTCAGTGAAAACTACACATTCGTTTTTGTTTATCTTATTTCTTCGAGCCCCAGGTTTATCATATGAGTATCAGAGGTGTCAGGGCGGTATCATTGGCAATTAGAGATGGCATGCTCTCAGCCCAACTGACTGCCTGGGTTTCAGTTCTAGCAATGACACTTAGGATTCCTGTGACCCAGGGCAAGTCATGTATGAATAGGAGTGCCTTTTAGATTGTTACAGAAAAATTAAATGCACTCAATAAAGTTAACCATTATTATGATCTTAGCCCTAGTTCGGGTATCTGTAATGATATTAACAACTCCTGAAGTTTACGCTTAATCTGTGGCTTTTTAATAATTGAAAAATTTCATTTTCAAAAAGAGGGACTGGTAAAGTTTGCCAGATGTTACAAAAATGTCACGTAATTTCATGTCCATCAGTGGCCCTTGCAAGAGAACTATGAAGGCAGATAGGAAATTGGAGTGAGATAAAGAGTGAGAGAGAACTCCAGAAACTACTTTTTGGAATTCCAAATTTAAATCAGTTGTTGTATTCACAAGCTTAGATGTTTTTTTCTCTGTATGGGTTTCTCTTGATTAACACAGAACAGTAATACATACAAGTATTTACTATTTCTTACTGAAATTCTAATTCGTAAGTGCATGAATCCACTCCTCAAAGGGCAGAAAAGTTATTTAAATCAAAGCCATAGATGAGCCTTCATCTAACATGGCAACTTGCATGTGATGAGTGCTCAGTGAATTTTCTTCTCGTAAAAGGTGAGTTTCTATTGAACATTGGTTTTTTTTTCTCTCCCCCCCCCTTTGAAAAGTGTGCGGATTCTCATGTCATATAACTTGTGTAAACAAAGCTCCGACTGCTTGTCCGGTCCCTCCTGAGCAGACAAAATGTCCTCTGGGGATAGATCCACAGAAAGGAATAGGAACAGCATATGAAGGCCATGTCAGGGTAAGTATGATCAGGCTGGGTCTAGATTAATGTTTTGAGGTTGATTAATGACTGAGAACTAAGGGGCGCCTGGGTGGCTCAGTCAGTTGAGAGACCAACTTCGGCTCAGGTCATGATCTCATGGCTCAGGAGTTCAAGTGCCGCGTTGGGCTCTGTGCTGACAGCTCAGAGCTTGGAGCCTGCTTTGGATTTGGTGTTTCCCACTCTCTCTGTCTCTCTCTGCCTTTCCTGTACTTTCACTCTGTCTGTCTTTCTCTCAAAATAAACATTTTAAAATTTTTTTAATGAAAAAAATGAAAACTAAGTCCAGTCGCCCAACAAACACCCCTTGACAGAAAATCAAGCAAATAAAATTCATCCATAATTTTATTTCATCCACTGTGATTTGAAAACGAAACCTGGTGTTTGCTTGGAAATAAATTCCAGAATGTCTAGAATTTTCTGTACTGCCCCTGCGTTGTAACAAACAGATGTTGGAATCTCCATAAAGGAGTCTTCAGCACTTGGTCTTGCTGGGGATATAGCATATGCTTATGAAGGGTGAGCTATTATCAAGGGTGTATTCTTATCATAATCTTGAATAACGTTTAAAGCGTCAGCTGCATTTCATCTTACTCTCAAATTAGACTTTTATGCTATGTAGAAGTCCATGAATTTTCTTTACGATTTTAATTTTAAGTAATCTCTACACCCAGCGTAGGGTGCAAACTCACAACCTGAGATCAAGAGTTGCATGGTCTATTGACTGAGCCAGAGAGGCACCCCCCACCACGAATGTTATTTGAATGAATTATTAGTGAAAGTTAAAATCTTACCATTAAAAAATGTTTCAGAATCAAAAGTCATTTAGTATTTGAGGAATGTATTCTTATGTGTTCTTAAGTTATTAATGATATACGTGTTTCTTCTGCACTTTACAACCAGAGTGGCAGACTTTGAACACACAGACATCATCTCTAGGGTTTCATCGTATGGTTATATAGGTAATTAAAGGGGCTATGAGTGATGTTTTAGTTTGAATTGTTTTTGTCTCTCTGTCTAAGATCCCTAAGCCAGCAGGGGTGAAGAAAGGATGGCAAAGAGCATTGGCCGTGGTTTGTGACTTTAAACTCTTCCTGTACGACGTTGCTGAAGGAAAAGCATCTCAGCCCAGTGTTGTGGTCAGTCAGGTGATTGACATGAGGTAAGCTTTTGAGAGTGAAGATATTTGTATCTTTTGCAATGTAAGAATAAAACAGTGTCTGAATTTTCATCTAATTATATTGCCATATTTTTGTCTAATTCTGATTTTATGTTAATATTCTAATTTACTGATATTACTAGAATAATGTAATTAGAAACAGGAAGCAAAGTATAGTTGTAGGACGGGTTGATGTATGTGTGTAGAGTGAGCTGGGGATACGGCATCAGGGAAATGGTTGAATCCAAAAGACCAGCGTAAAGATGGGGTAATGAAGGCCTAACACATAGCATTTCAGTCATGGCCTGAAGGCATGGAGCAGAATTCCAGTGTGAGGATAGGGCATAGAAACGGCCGAATCAGACAGGCTCTTGGACTGTGTAATGAGCTGATAGACATTGAGCACATGTGCTGACTGTGGTCTCATTCCTCATGTTTTAACCCTGCCCCGTGGCACGCTCTCCTTTACTCTCTTCTTATAACTCCCGCGCTCCCCTTGAGTGACTGACGCACCCCCAGAGCATCCGCGGGCACCTCTGCGCCAAGGACTCCTACACGGGCGCCCGCCCAGCTTTTCCTCCAAGACTCAGAGCGGGTTTCCAGCAGTGGCACACACTGGCATTTCGTGCCAGCGCCTCAGCCCGCGCTGCCTTCCCCACCAGACACCACACACATACCCACATACGATAAGGACGTAGATGCGGGCGGTGTTAGCAAGGAAGGCCCAACAGAGTCTGCCAAGGGACTGGGCATGGAAGGGCAGGGAGAAGGATCAAAGACAAGACAAAGGCCTCAAGCCTTCAAGACCAAGAGAATGACGATACTAAGAACCAGAGTTAGGAAATCTCGAGGGGCCTGGGGGGGCTCGGTCGGTTGAGCGTCTGACTTCGGCTCAGGTCATGATCTCACAGTTCGTGGGTTTGAGCCCCGCGTCGGGCTCTGAGCGGAGCCTGCTTTGGAATCTGTATCTCCCTCTTTCTCTGACCCTCCCCTGCTCACACTGTGTGTGTGTCTCTCTCTCTCTCTCAGAAATAAATGAAACATTTTTAAAATTTTAAATTAAATTTAAAAAAAAAGGAAATCTCGAGGAATACATTACTGTGGAGGAATTCTGTTGCAGGTGTTGAGAGAACAGGAAGATGTCAGATAAGCCGTGTTGTGGGCACTTGCGAGCTGTTGCGGGAGGCAGGGGTCCGGTGTGTTGGAGGCTCTGGGGACCTTCCAGGGTCCAGGTCCTACTTCTCCATGTACGCGTCCTGGCCCAGCAGCTGCTCCCAGCTCTCGTACAGTTGCCCCTGTTAAGTTACTCCCAACGAGTTTCCTCAGGGACTGTCAATTACGATGATGGAGAAACCAACTTGTTTTAAAAATTCAATTTGGACATTTTGTGCAAGTCAGTTTTGAGGATTGCTTGGCGTGTGTTATCTGGATACATACCAGACACCACACACATACCCACATACGCTGACATTACTGTTTTCCTTTCCCTTCAGGGACGAAGAGTTTTCTGTGAGTTCAGTCTTGGCTTCTGATGTCATTCACGCAAGTCGGAAAGATATACCGTGCATATTTAGAGTAAGTATGTGGGCTGTAATTTGATCACTGAATTATGGGTTCTTAGCGCATATATATCTCATTCCTCCATTTAGATCATAAACGTACTAGGAATAGGTCCCAGTCCTGTATTTCTTACTGTGTTTCATATCTTCCAGTACTTGAATGTATAGACAATTAGTGCTAAGTAAGTATTTCATGACCAAAAGACCTGAGCAAAGCATGAATATTTGGCTTCTAAAATCGGGTTCATCTTGGGTGAGATTTTTGAGCCACAATTCAGTTTTCAAATATGCAACATGGAAAATTGAACAAGCATGAGGTTTCTCAAGTTTCTGAAAAACAGAGGTTTCTTTTTAAATCTCATGTAAAAAATTAATGTTTTATTTCTATTGCTTTGTAATTACTCCAAAACTTAGTGGCTTAAGCCAGTAATGATTTATTTTGTACCATTCAGTGGGCCGACTCTACAGTTCAAGTGTTGTCAGCTAGGGTCACTCACATGCACTCAGCTGGGGCTGGAATACCCAAAATGACCTTGCCCCCATGTCTGGGACCTTGCTGCTGGCTGTTTCCTGGGCGATCTCTGTGAACTTTCTCCATGTGGTCTTTCATCTGGCTGAGCTCTACATGGCTGGCCTCCGAGAGGACCAAAGAAGCTGCCAGAACTTTTGAGGACCAGGCCTAAGACACGCATAATGACTCTTGTTGGTCAAAGCACGTCATGAGGCCAGCCTGGACTTAAGGGGAGGGGCAGTAGACGGCACAGCTTGATGAGAAGAATGCAATTCCGTAGAAGACTTGCTGGTGGCCATCTTTGGAGGCTGCCTCCCCTCCCACAGGGCCATCTTGAATTGGCGAATTAAGACAGTAAAGGTTTAGGAGTGCCTAGGTGGCTCAGTTGGTTAAGCATCCAACTCTTGGTTTCAGCTCAGGTCATAAACTGACTATCCGGGAGATCGAGCTCTGTGTTGGGCTCCGCGCTGATTCTCTCTGTCCCTCTCTCTCCGCTCCTCCACTCGCAATCCCTCTCAAAATAAATAAAAAGTCTACTGCCCTAATGTTAGGCCTGCGTACTTAGTATTTGTCTATGAATACAGTGTCTGAGGACGGACACCAGAGGGGCCAAAAGAGGCCCCCTTGCCTATAGCTGATTCACACAGCGGGAGTTTATTGTCACTGCTGCCTAAACCACATGTATGTGACATTTAAATGTCTTGATTGTAAGTGCTATTTGTATAATGCTAAATCTTCATTTAAATATGAATCCAAGTGATCTGATCTTCCCTAAGATTATGTGCGTATGTTATGAAGTGGCAAAGAACATTAAGTTTATTTCTGAACACTTCTGACTTTTTAAAAGAAGTTGAGAACCGGTATGGCATGTAGTGTGTGTGAGCATGGACACGGGACCCAGTCTGGTGGGGCGTCCTTGGGGACGGTACACGTTCCCTCGGAGGGTCACTCAGATGCAGGAGCTGCCTCAGTGCTTGTGCACGGCTTTGATCGGTGCTCACGCTTAACCCAGGAAATGTCAGATGCTGTTGATCTATGAGTAATGGGGGCGATGCGTTTCTTAATGGTGGCACTCAGCACACCATAGCTAAGAAAATAAAAAGAGTAACATTTAAACTGGTACATCTGCTAGGGGCACCTGGGTGGCTCAGTCAGTTAAGCGTCCGACTTCGGCTCAGGTCATGATCTCACGGTTCGTGGGTTCGAGCCCCGCGTCGGGCTCTGTGCTGACAGCTCAGAGCCTGGAGCCTGCTTCGGATTCTGTATCTCCCTCTCTCTCTGACCCTCCCCTGCTCATGCTGTCTCTCTCTCTCTCTCTCTCTCTCTCTCTCAGAAATAAAAACATTAAAAATTTTTTAAAAATAAAATGGTACCTGCTATAAGTAATAGATATGGATGGGTAAACGTATCTGCTACCTTTGCTTTGTCATGAATCCTACTGCTAAGACTCGTTATTCTTCTGATTAGGGGAGCTGACCTCGGTGAAAGGGATCATTTGTTGAGTGCTCACCTTGTTGGCCAGAGCTAAGCAAACCAGCGTCAGCTTGAAACCTGCTTGAAGCGTGTCTGTTTTCTAACGCAGGCTGATTTAACTGTCCTAGGTCACAGCTTCCCAGCTCTCGACATCCGACAGCAGGTGTTCGGTCCTGATGCTCGCGGAGAGCGAGAGCGAGAGGAACAAGTGGGTGGGCGTGCTCAGCGAGCTGCACAAGATTTTGAAGAAAAACAAATTCCGAGACCGTTCCGTCTACGTCCCCAAGGAGGCTTATGACAGCACTCTGCCGCTCATTAAAACAACCCAGGCAGCCGCAATCATAGGTATGGACTGGCGCCGTTGACCGTGTTAGCACAGCTGTTGACCAGCCAGGGAGCGGGGCTGGCTTGCGTCCAGGAACCCCCCGTGTTCAGGGTGGCCGGTGCTGTGCCCCACATGCGCAGTGAGCATCTGCTGAGCAAGTACTCCGGGAAAAGTGCTTTCCAAGTGTGTTTTCTTCCGGAAAAAAAAACACTAAAGGTGAACCTGTGAACAATTTTCTGCTGTGTGACTTAGAACAAACTACTTAACTTCTTAAAGCTTAAGTTTCTCTGGGTAGGATGCAGGTTCTGATAACCTTGCAGAAGTTAGGAGGTTCGGTAAGGTGCGGCCCGGGACGGGATGTCTGTATAGCAGATGCCCGAGAGAGAGAGAGAGAAAGAGAGAGCAGTTTCTGGGTCTGGAGGTTTCAGTTCCTGTCAGATTATTGGTACACATCCAACTCTTTTGTTACTTTCTAGTAAATAATGAAAAGTTAACAAGTAGGGTCCAAATGCCTTCCACATTTTCTCCCTCCCAAAACAAGTAGAACTGGGCCCATGGCACTCGCAAGCTAGGTTTTTTTTCTTTTTTTTCCCACCCTCTATTGTATAAACATTACTTCTTTTTTAAGTATTGATATACTTTCTAATGATCGTCCTGTTAAAAATGACATGAGGTAGGGGCGCCTGGGTGGCTTAGTCGGTTAAGCGTCCGACTTTCGCTTAGGTCATGATCTCGCGGTTCATGGGTTCGAGCCCCGCGTCGGGCTCTGTGCTGACTGCCAGCTCAGAGCCTGGAGCCTGTTTCAGTCTGTGACTCCCTCTCTCTCTGACCCTCCCCCACTCACGCTGTCTTTCTCTCTGTCTCCTAGAAATAAATAAAACATTTAAAAAAAAAAAAATGACATGAGGTAATATTTACTTCAGTCATCTGAAAGGGAACTTAATAGTACAAATTGTTATTGTTATTTTTAAGTTACTTACTTGAGTGTTTTTGCACCAAATTTATTACCTATTTTGTTCTATCGGTTTAACCCAGCTTTGCCTGTTAACAGTGTTTCATATTCATGTCTTCTGTAGACCACGAAAGGATCACTCTGTTCACAATGTTTCATATTTGTGTCTTCTGTAGACCACGAAAGAATCGTAATCATGTTTTGTAGTAATCATGTTTTGTATTCGTGTCTTCTGTAGACCATGAAAGGACTGCCCTGTTAACAGTGTTTCGTATTTATGTCTTCTGCAGACCATGAACGGATCGCGTTGGGAAACGAAGAAGGGTTATTTGTTGTACACGTCACGAAAGATGGTAAGAGAAAAATTATTGCGGAGTAACTTTCAACCCTATGTTGTTAGAAAAATTCTAAACTCTAGGTTTTAAATTATAAGAAGAGCAGGATTTGATCTTATTCATTCTGTAATTGAAATTTTCCAGACCTCATTTGATGTGTTTCTAAATCAAAAGGTAATTTTTAAAATTCTTTAATCCTCTGAGTTCTTAAACTTCCAAGTGTGTGTTGTGTTTCTTGTATCATTTATTCAGCACCTGTGCTCTCCAGACCGCCTGCACGCCTGAAGAGGGGACGTGAAAGATACAGCCAGACTTTTCATTGCTCTGTTAGGATTAGAAGTAGTAGCCGTCATTCAAGTATGTGTTCACTGTTGCAGGATTTTCTCCCGCATTTACTACCGAAGATTTTTTTTCCAGGGCCAAATTAAATACCGAGGAAATAAAAAGGAACCAATTTATTAGTGTCCTATTTTTATATCAAGTGCGATCGTGGGAAGACAGTGCACTTAAACTGCATCTGTTACCCCTAGAATACGTTCAGTGAAATAAGTGTTTCTCAGTTTTTAAAACAGGAGTGCCATGGAGACGTTGCCAAGAGTTTAGTGCCAGCAAAAAGGTTTCTCCTGAAGGCGTGGTACCCTTTTCCTTACCTCACTGTGGGTGTGTGCCGTTACCTTGTGATGGGTATAATTATCTCCCCCTTTCTCCACATGAATCTGATCTCTTACCTTCCGTGTGCATCCATGTCTTCCTTATAAGTTGACCTTCCTTGTGCGTGTCATTGGGATATGAGGAATAACTAAAACGTTATTCTGCTTTTGATTTATTATTGCTTCTTTGCACAGAAATCATCAGAGTCGGTGACAACAAGAAGATCCATCAGATCGAACTCATTCCCAACGATCAGCTTGTTGTTGTCATCTCAGGGCGAAATCGGCACGTGCGACTTTTCCCCATGGCAGCTTTGGACGGGCGAGAGACCGATTTTTACAAGCTGGCAGAAACGAAAGGCTGTCAAAGCATAACTTCGGGCAAGATATGCCACGGAGCTCTCACGTGCCTGTGTGTGGCAATGAAAAGGCAGGTCCTCTGTTACGAACTATTTCAGAGCAAGACCCGTCACCGAAAATTTAAGGAAATTCAAGTCCCGTATAACGTGCAGTGGATGGCGATCTTCAGCGAGCAGCTGTGCGTGGGGTTCCAGTCGGGCTTCCTGAGGTACCCCCTGAATGGAGAAGGCGGTCCGTACAGTCTGCTGCACTCAAACGACCACACGCTGTCGTTTATCACGCATCAGCCGATGGACGCCATCTGTGCAGTTGAGATCTCCAGTAAAGAGTACCTGCTGTGTTTTAACAGCATGGGGATATACACGGACTGCCAGGGCCGGAGATCCAGACAGCAGGAGCTCATGTGGCCAGCCAACCCCTCTGCCTGTTGTAAGAGTCTCTTTCTTTTGGCCGTTTTCCCTCGGTGTCTCCTTCCTTCTCCCTCAGCCTCATTTCCTAATACATTCCCTCTTAATACCGGCTTATTTTCCTAGCTCTTCCGCGAGGTTTTGCCTAAGTACTAATTATGTCATTTGCACCAAGTAACTCTCCGTGGTTAGTTAGACCTAGGCCAGCAGGGTGGTCACAGTCCATAGTTGAAGCTGATCTTTCAGTGGAACATTTTACTTAGCCAGATTTTGAACCGAAGTACCTCTAAGCAACTATCTTCACTGTCCCCAAAAATACAATCTTACGAGCATAAACGGCCCCTAAGACTTACTCTGGAGAAGTAGTTACTGAGTGAACTACATAAGCCCTGATGTAAAGTATAACACAACAGCTAAAAGACGCCTTTCTCCACTTGATGGTTTTTTCTGAATACACGGATATTTAAGGTCGCCTCTTGCACCCTTTCAAGAACTACGAGGACATCAGTGAAGTAGCGGATGCCCATCACGTGCCCTTTCACTGGCCAAGATGCAGCCAGAGCGCAAGAGCAGCAGTGTCCTCACGGAGCACAGGGTGGAGTGGGCGGGACCCCTGTGGGCCGGGATGCTGCAGTGGGCTGTGGCCACCCTGTGGGGATGCGCAGGGCACCTAACCCCAAACCCTCAGCAGACGACACCTGAATGTGTTTGAATGCTGATCCGCTCAGCATTCTCCAACCAGGAAAGGTCAACTGTGTGGTAAATCCAGGAAATAGAGTAAGATCCCCACGGAGGCCAGACAGGATGGGTATCAAAACCCAGGGCAGGGTGGGGGTGAGGATCGGAGGTTGGGGGGCATGAAACCTCTTCCACTGGCCCCTGTGGGGAGGGATGGCGGGCACGGGCCCGTCCATGTAAAGGTTCAGTGGAAGAAGAGTTAGGAGGCCGTGTGTGCTTGTTACAGGAGTGAGAAAACCTAGATCTAAAAAAGAAAGAAAGAAAAAGAAAAATACTTCTAATCCTCCCTACCCAGACCTAACAATTCTTACATTTTTGTTTCTGTTACAATATGTACTTTCCTCTGTGGTGGTGTACGCAGGGTAAAGGCTGTCTTGTAACCTAGTCAGGTAATGGTGCAAAGCATTCCATCTAAGTGGAGTGAGAAGTAGAATATCTGGCTTGTCTGAGTAGCGTGGCCAGTAGTTTAATCCGTGACTCCGGCTTAGGTGATCGTCTCCTCCCTCTGCTCTGCCACTGTCGATGCTCATTCCATCACTGAACAGTTTTGAGGATTCATGTAACCATGCGAGGTGCTCTATCGTACATTCATAAAGGCGACTGCACGTGTTAATTCTGTTTCACTGTCAGTCATTCAATGGTCTAGGAATCAAGTATTGAAAACGTGACATGAGACATCCCTTTATAGAACTAGCATCAGACAAGGGAGCGTCACGCCCTCAGCATGAGCCAGAGCCTCCTGTGTGATAGCTGCCGTCTCATCCAACCCATAGCACGTCCACTGCTCGTTTATGGTTTATGTTCTGCTCAAAAATGATTGGACGCGGCCGCTGTGTGACTGCAGTAGGACTTCAGTGGGATTCCGTTCTACGATTATTTAGCATAGATCTTTCAGAATGTTTTGGGTTGAAGAATTAGAAGTACGGGAGTGCCTGGGTGGCTCAGCCAGTTAAGTGTCTTGATCTCAGCTCAGGTCTTGATCTCAGGGTCATGAGTTCAAGCCCCATGTTGGGCTCTGCACTGGGCATGAAGCCTACTGAGAAAAAAAAGAGGCGCCTGGGTGGCTCAGTCAGTTAAGCATCCGACTCTTGGTTTCAGCTCAGATCATGATCTCAGATTGAAATCAATCCCCCCCCCATCAGAATCTGCACTGAGCACAGAGCCCGCTTAAGATTCTCTCCCTCTCTCTGCCTCCCAAGCTCGCATGCATATGCATTCATGCTCTCTCTCTCAAAAAAAAACAAAACAAAAAAAACAAGTAATTAGCCACTGTTCCCTCATTCCCTTCTCATAGGCTACAATGCACCGTATCTCTCAGTGTACAGTGAAAACGCGGTCGATATCTTCGATGTGAACTCCATGGAATGGATTCAGACTCTCCCACTCAAAAAGGTAATTTAACCCTAAAATAGGGACTAGCAAACTCATGAATGTAGTGTAACACTGATGAGACCCATTAGCTCTTTTCACTAATCGAGCATTTTCTGGTGGTTGCTATGTGGGATTTAGCTAAGGGAAAGGAGATAGAAACAGAAGACGAGCTGGTTAATTGTATAAGTAGCTCAACACCATAGTATTTTTTATCACATTTAGTTTCACCGTGTTTTGCTTTGTCAACGTGAGTATCATGATAACCAGTGACAGGAACGTACCATCCACCTCACATGCAGGTCCTCCTCTCCTTCAGGAGCTCTGGGCAGGGGGTGGGAGGGGAACACCGTCACTCCTCCTTGTGGCTGTCGTTCACGGCGTGGCGTGTGGGTGGTGATCCTGTGAGACAGACCCCACAGGCTGGAAAAGTGACTAACCTGAGAGCCCAAACTATGCTGAAGCATCTTGTGATTAAAAAAATAAAGGTGTTATATGTTCCTCATAGAACATGCTCTTCCCTATGATGATAGAGAATTTTTACAAGTATACAACGACTGTTGTGCATCGGTGAAGAGTAATGGTGTCACGAAGACGTACGTAGCTTGCGTCGTCTGCGAGGGGCAGGGTTGAGAAGAATAGGTGCAGGAAAGTAGCCAAGGTCAGATTTCAAGGTCTGCCCCAACGTTAAAGGACGTCAACAGTGAAAACTCTTGGAAATACTCCCACCTCATGTAAAGCACCCAAAATATGGCCCTCTGGCTTGCAATTTGGGGCTGATTACATGTAATTTTCCGTTTTATCATGTAAATCCTATAATACATACAAAAGAATAGGACCTTTATGAAGTATAATAATTAACTGCTCACTCATGACCCCACCTCCTAACTTCGGGCCCAGAATATTACCAACATCACTGCCTCTTCCATCGTACACGTCCCTTGTCCCGTCCGCCAGGCCCCTCCAAAGGAAATCACTACCCTGAATGTTGCGTGTACCATTCCTTTCCTTTTCTTAAAATGCAGATTTTTTTTTGGCATATTTAAATATTCCTCAACACTTGTTTTGTTCTGTATCATTCAGTTCTATTCGCCTGTGAGCTTTGTGAAAACGTTATGTTGTGTGTTCTCTGCCTTGCTTCCTTCACGCATATTCCAGGGTCCATCCGTGCAGTTACAAATAGTGCATTGCTTTTCACAGCTATAAAATATTCTGTCGAGTGACCAAGTCACAATCCGTTTCTCCATTGTCTCATTGGCAGACACGTGAATCATTTTCCAGGTTTTGCTGCTGTGACCGCTGATGCCTGTGTCATTGGGCGTGTGTGTGCTTGAGCGCCTCTAAGTCACGTGTCTAGGACGGAATTGATGGAACACAGGGAATGCAGGGGTTCAACTTTACAAGCTAGTGTTGGATTATTTTCCGGAGTAATTGTACGGGCTCATACTCCCCCAGCAGTACACGGGAGGGCCTGCTCACCCACATCTTCTCTGACCTTGCCGTTCTCAGGACTCATTGTTTTATAACCATTATAAATGGTTGCAGCATGCTGTCTCAGTGAAGCATTACTTTGCTTGTCTCCAATTAACTGTGTTGTTGAGAATCTTTTATATGTTCATTCATTCTTATTTCTTCTCCTGTGAAATACCTACTCATGCTTTTTGCCTATTTTTCTGTTTGGCTTCTTTTTCTTACTGATTTATTGAAATTCTTTATATCTCATAAATACTGGGGAAAGGATGGGGTAAATCTTTTCTATTTGTGACCTATTTTTATGTTGTATTTTTCCAAGCATATATTTTTGTAAAATAATGATAAATCATATTATTTTGCTAAAAACTTACTGTTATAAATTTTAATGTCATTATGTGTATCACTCTTCTCCTTTACATTTATGTTTCTTCTGTTAAGAAACTCCTACCTCAAGGTCATAAAGATATGATCTATATTTTATTCCAAATGTTTGAAAGGTGTGCCAATTACATCAACGTCATGAATCTATGGAGTTGGTGTGGGTTTGTGTGTGGTGTGAACTGGGGATACCGTTTTCTCTGTGCGCCATTTCCCAGTGATGCAGTTTCATCTCTGTCATATGTGGACATTTAGTTCCACCCAGGTTCATAAAGTAGCTGTGTTGATATCTCCTTAGTATGATTATGTAGTCACTAAGGCTTTAAAAAGCCAAATTTAAGATTTCAGTGTATTTCTACTTTTTTCCCCAGAATATTCTTCCTTTAAAATATTGTCATCATAGGGGCGCCTGGGTGGCTTAGTCGGTTAAGCGTCCGACTTTCGCTTAGGTCATGATCTCGCGGTTCGTGGGTTCGAGCCCCGCATCAGGCTCTGTGCTGACTGCCAGCTCAGAGCCTGGAGCCTATTTCAGAGTGTGTGTCTCCCTCTCTCTCTGACCCTCCCCTGCTCACGCTGTCTCTCTGTCTCCTAGAAATAAATAAAAATATTTAAAAAAATAAAATGTTATCATTATAACTGTTTATTAAAATTAGATCATTGTATACCCACTTCCATCAGAATTAATGTTGATTTTTCTGAGAGTGCTATCTTCTGAAGAGGAAAGATAAATGAAAGGTCTTAATAGTCTGTACTTTACAAATAGGCCTAAAGTTTTATGATTCCATTGGATGGTGTTACTGAAATGCTAATTATATATTTTTTTCATTCTTATTTTAGGTTCGACCCTTAAACAGTGAAGGATCATTAAACCTTTTAGGGTTGGAGACCATTAGATTAATATATTTCAAAAATAAGATGGCAGGTAAGGAAATAAAACATTAATGGGATAGTCCCAGGGAAACATTCTCTCTGAGCTGACTGCCTAGAGATAATTAATAAATGGCAGTGACCACATTTAAACTCAGGATTCTCTTAGTCCAAAGTCTGTGACCCTGACTTCTGTCATACTCTCTCAATATAGTAAGTTAAATGGATAAAAAGTCCTTCCATCTAACCTTGTGTAGCTGTAGACAAAAATACTTGTTTGTGACCTCCCTTATTTTTCTGGGAAGTCCTGAATTAAGTGGAGAAAGTATGGCTGAAAATAGTATTTTCTGGACTATCAATGCTGCAAAACCCTAACCAAAGTCTATAATGGCACTAAAATGGTGAACACTCATCCGGAATTCTGACCGGGGACTTCAAGAGCATATCTTCCGCCAAGGGCACCTGGGGCCTAGAACTTCATGAGTGGCCATGACAGCACTGACCGCCAGAGTCAGGAGGGCGAATGGGAGCCAGGGAGGGCACGGGCGGTGTCCATGGACATGTGGTGGCCCCTCGGCACTCGGGTCCCTTGGCTGACCGACTGGTGGGTAGAGGAGGTCCTGCCTGAGGGGATATTCCACCGTGACATGAGAAAGGAGAGTGGGGTTTTAGAAGCGATTCCCACTCAGTGATGGATTCACCATGAAGCTACTAAACTTGAGCTCTAAGCCTCACCATGCCTGGGGCCTGTACTTAATTTGCATCTGTTTCCTAGAGGAAGTCCACATATTCGTATAGGGTCAGCTTCACCTGTTCTCAGCGCTTGTGGCCGGAATGATCCAGAAAGTATCCATTTCCCAGTTCACGTCTGTAGGATAAAGCCTCTTCCCACGCGTGTTTCCCCATCTTTCCACCCCTCCTTCTGCTGCTCTAGGCCGGCTGCAGAGGCGGAGCTTGGAGAGGGAAGACCTGGCAGAATTTCAGCACCTGCGTCTTGTGCTCAGCAAGGGCAGGGGGTGCCCGGTCCCCCAGAGGCCCTTTCCTTTTCTCTGTCTGGCTCAGACAACAAAAGGAAATAAAAGGCATCAGAATTGATAAAGAAGAAGTCAAACTTTCACTTTTCGCAGACGACATGATACTGTACATAGAAAACCCGACAGACTCCACCAGAAGCCTACTAGAACTGATCCATGAATTCAGCAATGTTGCAAGATATAAAATCAACATACAGAAATCGGTTGCATTTTTATACACCAATAATGAAGCAACAGAAAGAGAAATCAAGAAACTGATCCCATTTACAATTGCACAAAAACCATAAAATACCTAGGAATAAACCTAACCAAAGATAGAGGAGATCTGTATGATGAAAACTATAGAAAATTTATGAAGGAAATTGAAGAAGACACAAAGAAATGGAAAACCATTCATGCTCATGGGTCGGAAGAATAAATATTGTTAAAATGTCATTACTACCCAAAGCAATCTACACATTCAGTGCAATTCCAATCAAAATTCTCTGTCTGGCTCGGTCATTCAACTCTCGGGCTCAGTGTTGCCGCGGCCTTCATTCCGGCCATCACTTGTCCCCCACCGCCACCAGGACCCAGACCTCCTCCGGCTGCACAATTCTCACGCTCTAAAATCGTGCTTCACACGTAGTTAAGGCCAGCTGATGAGGCTGCATTATTAGGGTACAAGAAGAAAATTGCTTTTCCACTAACCCCCTGCCTCGGTTCACCTTTTCCTCACTTCAGCTTTGTGGGTGTTAAAAACTCTTCAGATGGGCTTTTCTTCTGTTCCACGTTGAGAGAACGGCATTCCTCATGTTGTGTGAGCACAGCTGCCTCTTTCATTCCTTGCGTGTGTTCACCGATCTCCGCGTGTCTGGGGAGCCTGTGGCTGGCGGTGGTTTACTTGTAGGTGTGAACATTGAACCCGGGTGCTGGGCGCATATGGTGAAGTATCCGCGCCCCACCGGCACGGGTTGGGGGCGGGGGGTGTAGAAACAGAAGAGTCGGGCCTTCAGTAAGGGAAGCTGGTCTAGTGCGGGTTTTTGTCCTTACCCACATCCAGCAGATTGGCTCTTGCACAGGAAATGTTTTATTATGTAAAAACAATTTTAATGAACATTTGCGTGAATAGTTTACCATTGATGCTGAGGACCATGTAGCTTAACCTGAGACGTTTTTTTAACACCTTAAGCCATTGGAACCAGTACTCGGAAAATGAGAGAAGACAGTGCAGAGGGATTGGGGTGGGGGGTGGGCACAAGGCGACAGGACCTGCATGCAACTGCATTTTCCTTTTCTTCCACTAAAATGGTGCCACTGTGTGTTTGTAATCCAATCAAGGTGAAAATGCATTTCGTAAGCTAGGTTTCACTTTGCGTATACCTGTTCCCATATGTCCCGGTGTGAATTACTATTTACCGTATCCGCACAGCTTTCAGAAATGTGAACTGGGTACATTGGGCAACTGAGTCATGCTTGCACTGCCTGGGAGACTAACGGACAAAAAGCATTTTAGCGCTTTAAAGAACATCGCTGTTCTTCGTATTCTTTTAACAGAAGGGGATGAACTGGTGGTTCCGGAAACATCGGATAATAGTCGAAAGCAGATGGTTAGAAATATTAACAATAAGCGACGCTACTCCTTCAGGGTCCCAGAAGAGGAAAGAGTGCAGCAGAGGAGGTAGGGGGGCGACAGGGCCCTCTGCAGGGGGGGTGCGGGGGACAACACAGTGAGCTGCTGCGGAAGGAAAATGTCTCAAAGTCCGTCGCCCCTCTGTGGTGTCAGACACCACAGTCACGAATGTCCTTCTCAGGGTGACTTTAATGAGTCCTCGCCACAGTGCAAATATGCGCTGGGTTAAAGTGCCACATTTTCATCCATCTCTCTGTGTACATGAAATACTCACAGTTTCTAGAATGTGAGCCTTTGTGCCATATAAACAGTTCCTCACTGCGTACAGGGCACATGTACAGGCATGAGCACTTCAGGGTAACTCTTCTCTTCAAGAGCAAACAGCCCATAGGCTGGTAGTATTTCCAGTTACATGTAAAAACGTCCCTAAACCGTTATCAGGTATTTTAAAAGACCTGCAGAAAATGGTCCGGACTGTCTGTGGCCTAGAGCTTTGGTATGTGAGTGCTGAGAAAGCCCTCTCTGTTCTCCCACCAAAAAGCACAAGATCTTGTAGCTAAAAACAGAAGTTCCGAAGTTTTAATTGAGTATATTTTCTTATTTATTCTATTCTATTCTATTCTTATTTATTTCTATTATTCTACTGAACTTGATTTCACCATTTTATTTTTGTGACCAAGGATGCTTAATTGTTTTCTCAAGTTTAACCAGACGGAGCACAGAAAAAGTGTCTAAACAGGTGTTTTCTCTTACAGAGAGATGCTACGAGATCCGGAAATGAGAAATAAGTTAATTTCTAACCCAACTAATTTTAACCACATAGCACACATGGGCCCAGGAGATGGCATTCAGATCCTAAAAGACCTGCCCATGGTAAGAAAAAGGGTGGCTGGGTGGGGACGGGGTTACGAGTGGGGCGGGGAGAAGACACATATGCGCGCGTGGGCCTAGCGCGATGCGGGAGTGTGATGACAAGAGGCTCATGTCCCCGTAGCGTTATAACGTGTGATGCGCACGTGAAAAACCGCATTCGGGCATCTGTGAGGGACCAGACAGATCAGGTTGGTAGCTGCACAGCCCGTAAACTTGCCCCACATCCATTTGTGGGGGAGCACACCGCCAGGCTGGGGGAGGGTCTCTCCTGGGATTCAGGGCCCGCTCACCAGATCAGCGACATTTCTACGTGGTAGCAGTTCCCTACAGATGTTTGGCTATTTCCCACCCGCAGAGAACCCCATATGCTGGTCATTAACGGTCGCACCTGTTACCTGGTTGGGCGGTCATATCTCTGTCCTCTCCCCGGTGACCCACCTGTTGCCCGGTCCATCTTCCACACAAAAGTACAACATAGGGAAACTGGTTTGTCACATGGAGGTCGGATCCTTGGACCCATGATGTTGAAATTAAGAACAGGAGCGGAATTAGGAATTTTCCAGGCTCTGTGCATATCGCATCTTGGTATCACAATACTGAGCAAACTGCTGACACGTTAATAGGCCCTTTGGGTGACTGGTGGTAGCATTCAGACTGAGAGTCTGGACCCCAGGCTCCTTCTGAGGGCACCTGTCTTCTTACCTCCTCGCCGGCCCGCTCTGCTGTGACAGGAGATAGGAACACATGTACCCAGGAGAAAAAAATGCTGGGTCATCTCGTTTAATGTGCAGTCAAGCTTTTAAAATGGCAAAGTTAAACTTTAAAAGGTCATTTTGCATTTGTCTCATGAGAGGAACCAAAAAAAGTCAGTCCTGGAGTCTGAGTCCCTCAGCGCACATCCCAAGTGGCCATTGAGCCCGTTCATGAATCAACACTGCGTTCTTACTGCTCGTAGCAATGACCCGGTGGTGGCCGTCCCTTCCTCTAGGTTCTCAGCTGTCACAATAGCCCTTCACCCGCTGGCAACCAGGATGTTTACCAGAAAAGTATAGATAAGCCAAAAGGTTACACATGGCCATTAAAACTAGGTAAAAACTCGAAGACCCAGCATGTTAGATATTCCACTGTTATACTTCTCTGTGAGTTACAACTTACACTGGTTTTTCGCCTTTTTGCCTGGCGGTGAGAGTTCAGACTTCACTCTTCACCCGTTCGGATCATCTGTTTAAAGAATTTTTTTTAATGTTTTAATTATTTCTGAGAGAGAGAGAGAGACAGTGTGAGCAGGGGAGGGTCAGAGAGAGAGGGAGACACAGAATCCGAAGCAGGCTCCAGGCTCTGAGCTGTCAGCACAGAGCCCGACATGGGGCTTGAACCCATGAACCATGAGATCACGACCTGAGCCAAAGTCAAACGCCTAACTGACTGAGTCCCCCAGGCACCCCTCTGAGCATCTGTTTAAAGTCCCTGGTCTGGTCATCCTTTATTCTCAGAAGTAAACCTAAACTGCCCATGTGGCTCCACGCCTCTGCCGTTTCAGAGAGAGTTTTTATACTTCGATAAACATGTGAGACGTGAATATACTTTATAGCTCTTATTTGAAAAGTCAAGTGTTAATGTACTATTTCAGTGAAACTTTTTAAAACTCAGTTGGATAATAGTTTTCAACACCTGATATATACTTCAGATTCTTTTGGAGAGCCTGTGTGGCTCATTTGGTTAAACTTTCGACTTCAGCTCAGGTCACGATCTCACAGTTCATGTGTTCGAGCCCCTGCATTGGGCTCTGTGCTGCCAGCTCAGAGCCTAGAGCCTGTTTTCAGACCCTCTGTCTCCCTCTCTCTCTGCCCCTTCCCCACTCGCAGTCTCTCTCTCAAAAATAAACGTTAAAAAAAATTTTTTTAGTGGCACCTGGGTGGCTTAGTCGGTTAAGCGTCCGACTTTCGCTTAGGTCATGATCTCACGGTTCATGGGTTCAAGCCCCCCGTCAGGCTCTGTGGTGACTGCCAGCTCAGAGCCTGGAGCCTGTTTCAGTCTGTGACTCCCTCTCTCTCTGACCCTCCCCTGCTCACGCTGTCTCTCTCTCTCTCTCTCTCTCTCCTAGAAATAAATAAAACATTTTTAAAAAAATTTTTTTAAAGATTCTATGGAGAGATTAGATACAAATTTCAAACACATGCATATGCTGCAAAGCCACACATCAACCAATAGGGAATTATTCAGTTGTTAGCAGGGTCTTAGTAGGTCTTATACTTTGTAAATTTTGTTTCACATGTGCTTTGTTTTGGTGCACAAAAAAGAATATACGTAGAACACAAGAGTTACAGAAAATTTTGCTATAAATTCTGTTATGTCCCACATCTTACGGCATTTTTCCTTAAGGTGAAATCGGGTGGGGGTTCACACAATAGTCCTCTGCTTCATAGTCTACTGCCATCACATGCAAAGTCAATTTGCTGATGTTCTAGAAGTTTTTCAGACCTTCCTATGCAGGAAGACTCGGCCATCACACCCCCAAATAAGCACACAGAAACGAGGTAGCAAATTTCCGACACTGTGAGAACCCCTCTGTCACGACACCATCTCCCTTCACCGTCCCACCCAACACTTCCAGTGAAAGAAATTGGT
The DNA here is from genome assembly GCF_003009895.1 of Hyaena hyaena. Taxonomy (NCBI): domain Eukaryota; kingdom Metazoa; phylum Chordata; class Mammalia; order Carnivora; family Hyaenidae; genus Hyaena; species Hyaena hyaena. The sequence continues at coordinate 3,183,873 of NW_024080735.1, read as the reverse complement.
CTTTCCTTTTTTTGTTCAAAATAGGGGCCGGTGGTAATGACTGAGCAACCCCAGTCCCGACAGCGTTTCTGGGAGATTTCTTCCCACACCTGACCCCATGGCGCGTGGCCGCCCATGCTGGCCGTTCCCATCCAACCTCTTCATTTCTAGCGTTTGCCGTCCCTGATTGTGTTAACCCGTGACTGCCTGGCTGGCTCTTGGTGTCGTGGATACCAGGGCCTGTGTCCTACAGCGCGGTCCAGTTTGTCATGCATCTTCCGTTCCTTCCTTGACACATGAGCACTTTTGTGTTTCCAAGACGAGAAGTTGGTGTAAATTTTTGAAACCTGGGTCTTCGCCCTATTTTATTTTCACCGGACTTTCTTTTACTAGCCAGGGGCAGACAGGCAGGGGCTGCCGTAGGCATCCGTTTCATCAGCCAGCCGATGGTTTCGATCCACTGTCCGCCCAGACCTGTGTTTGTCTCGGGGTAGACCCTGCTATACACAGTCGTGCGCAGGTCTGAAAAAAAATAATATTCATGCGTGTACCCATGTATCTACATATATATGTGTATTGAAAATCTTGTGGTGTTTTAATATGCTCTCAGGTTGTCAGATGTCCTTTCCACTGAAATGGAATTATCTGTATTTAATGAACTGTTTCTAAAACCTAAGATGAATTCAGTCCATCAGCCATTACCTGCCATCCGTGCAAAGGGCAGCATGAGCCCCGGACATTTTCCTGTTTTCACTTCTCCCATCAGTACTGCTTTCCTGGGAAATACTTCCGACCGTAGAGAATTTGTTGGAGATCATTAGGAGCTTAGTTCTGTTTCCTTTATACCTTTATATCGATTGACACCGATCTACGGTTGTTTGCCTCAAATGTGGAAGAGATTGTCATGAGGAGGGAGTCTTTTTTTTTTCCTTTCTCTCTTGAATCAGAGGTGAGCCCTTTACACACCCACGTCTAGCCGAGTGATAGCGCGTACGACTTAGAAGTACGGACTGCGCTAGATGCTGAGACCTTGTCCTTTACCTTCCCTCACAGTGGGGGCCGCCAGTAAAGGACAGGTGCTTCTCCCGCTGAACACAAGAATAACATCTTACCTCCAGAAGATTTATTTTGGCACACTGGCCATAACTTTAGGAAGTCTTGGTTCACTCACATCTCTACATTTAAAACCATATCTTCTAGAGGAGCTCTTTTTTGAGCCTCCGTAGTTTGCGAGAGTTTGCAAGTTCATCCCAGTTCGGGAGGGTGGATGCACGGCCAGCCTCCTCCCCCACTGGTCCGCCCACCGGCCCTGGACCACACGGCCTCGGAGAAGGTGGCCGGGCGCTGAGTGACGGCTCCCTCATGACTCCTGTTCTGATAGACTAGCGCCCTTGGTTTGAAAAGCGTTTTCTCTATCTTTAGTACTATTACGGTATTTTATGTTTTTATTAATACACCCAGACATTGACGGGATTTTTCCCTTGTTAAAAATGAGCCTGTCTTTTTGGATGTGCAAGTGGAGACAGATCTGGGCTGCTGGGAGTTGACACTGATAATGAGGGTCACGGAAAGAAGACACACATGGAAATCTGTAAACACTGGGAAATGGTTTTAGCATCTAAAGAAAACAGGCTCCTAGCACTTCTAATGAGAGGCCGCTAGTGGGTTCGCCGACCTTTAACCAGTTCTTTCTGTCCTTATTGATGGCACGTTTTTGCTGTCAGCTGTCTCAGTACCAGCAGGTTACAGAACAGAACTTTCTGAGGCCTGGAGGTATTTCCTGAAGGACTCAGTGCTGATGGGAGCGATGTCATGCCTTCCGCATGTGTGCTGAGATGTCACGTGTAACCAGTGAATACATGTTCATTACCATGTTCCTTTTTTGTTTTCTTCTTCCTGTTGTTTTGATAGCCAGGCCTCCCTTATCCACCCTCTCTCCACTCCGGCCTCATCTCCTCTCCGATCAACTTTGAGCACATCTATCACATGACTGTTAATTCCGCTGAAAAATTTCTCTCTCCTGAGTCCATAAACCCCGAGTATTCCCCGTCTCTGCGCTCTGCCCCCGGTACACCCAGCTTTATGACTCTGAGGGTATGGACAGCCGAGTCAGGTGTTAACTACCACTGACCGTGTGCGGACCTCCTGAACCCAGCTTGATAAGTAACCCGCCGAGGGGGCTACCTTTGTGAATGTTCCTTCCTGCTTCTCTTCTGCCAGACCTCTCCCCCTCCCCCTCCTCCTCCTTCCCCTCCTCCTCCCCCTCCTCCTCTTCAAGTTCTATTTTCTTTCTTCTTCTGAGGAAAGACACAAAGCCTGGGGAAGATTTCACTTTTATTCTTTCAACCATATTGGAGGGTTGGTGGTTTTTGGTTTTGTTTTTTTTTTTTAAGTTTAATAGATGTTCCCATCTTGACGTCCCCTTACAGATGCCATCATTAGAAATAGCCCCGTGTGGGTCTTTACTCTGTTAAAAAAAAAAAGGAACCCCACCATTTCTGAATGTTTTTTATAGCTCATTACCCTATATCTGGCTCAATTCAGAGAAGTTTTATTGATTTAGCCAGGTTGCTTAAGGTCTGCAGCAGGACCTAGCCACGGGCCTTCTGTCTACCATAAACCCCTTTTTAAAAAGCTTCCAATTGTCCCAAGTAAAAATTACAATAGTATGAACGAGTAACAGGAAAAATGACAAAAAGAAGGTAATCCTCCTAGGCTCTGAGATGCTGATACGCCTTCAGTTCCGCCCAGGACCCACGGTACAACAACTAAATCAGAGAGCGAGAAAACACGAAGTATGCGGCATCGGGAAGGAGGGTGGCATTTGCCAATGGCCCCTTGGATGCCGCCGACATCTTTGTAGCCCGCGGCCCTTGCGGTGGCCGGAAGCTCTCCCGTCCTTCCACCCGTGGGTCCACACTGTGCTGACTGCCCAGCACTGTTCTCACAAGTTAATTTCGCAAATAAGATATTTGGGTTCTGTCGTGCAAGCCCATGTCGCACAGTGGCCTCTGACTTAGAAAAGTAGTCGCATCCATTGTTCATTTGTAGAGAGGGCTCTAGAGTGAGAAATTTCTTTTTGTATTTTTGTTTTTACTGTACACTCTAAATTATGTTTGAAATGTCGCTGTCACCAAGCCATAATGTCATAAAAATAAGTTATTTGACGAATCATAAGGTTAACTCTGATGTTAAAATAATCAGCCTTAGCTTGCTTTGTTAACTTCAGGGAGTGGAGTCTGGAGGAATATTGTGCAAATGCATTGGTCGAGAATTTTCCATACGAAAGATGACACGTGTTGTTTAGGTCTGTCCTCCGTGAGTAGAAACACTGCTGTCAGTGAAAGTGTTTCCACGTGAAAAAGACCAGCAGCTTAGGTGTTTGTAGAACGAAGGTGAACCTGAGCTGACTGAACAATAAACGTTTTTGTGTGGGTTTTTTTTTTCTTTTTCTCACAGAACATGTCTTCTGTGTGTCAGTCTTTTGTGACTTCAGCCTTGGTGTGACCACACTGGCATATTTTTACAGGCTGTTTTTTGCCATTTAGGCTAGTTTGTTCCGTAGGCAAGGACAGCACCGAGGTATTTTCAGGTTTATAGCAGGAGCAATAAAAATGTAAAGGTTGAAACTGACACCCCCATCTCTCGATCCTTCCTTTGCTGCCTCATGTGCACGTAGGTCACTGGTGTCTTAGAGGGCTGCTTCTGGGTGCGTGAATGTTAAGACGCTGGCACTGCTTTTGTTCGGTCTTATTTTCTTAGAGAATAAAAAGGTAAAGCGTTTGCTTTGAACAGATAACACGCTAAGAATTAAATGGACTTTGCAGATTTGATACACGAACCAAAACAGCAGCGGTTGAACTTAGAGCCAGTCCACCACCCTACTTCCCCTTCGTGTGGCCCTGTGACTTGGAGTTCTTCACCTGGCATCAGCGCGTTGTCCTTATCGCTGAGACCTGCGCCCGGCGTCCGTGGCTTTGACGTTAACCTTCTCTCAGGCACCAGCCCCAACGCCTCTCCTGGTCTCAAACGTCTGGGCCCATCAGGGCGGCCGAGGGCTTTCAGTTCTCAGCCAAGTCCAGACAGCCCGTCCCTCACGCCTCCTCTCTGGCTGTGCGTGACTTTTCACAACACCCTTCGGCCCACTTTTCCACCCGGAGCACCAGAATCATTCCACAGTTTGATGGAAAACTCTGTAAAGCAGTGTTCCCGAGTTAGAGCACCTCACCCCGGCTCTGATGGCTTCAGACGTGCTGCCTGTGGCCCGAGCCCCGCTCTGCCAGCCGCCGGGGCGTGGGGTGTGCAGGCGCGTGCCCTGCGGCACACGGAAAGCACTTCCTTGAGAAAAACGTGCCCTTCAGCCTGGTGCCTCCGCACGGGCTCACTCTGATCAGCTAATGCAGTTCTCCTGACCAGAGCCTCCTACGCAGTGAAACCTCCGTTTCGGGTATCTGCAAACGTCCATATAATTCTGCGCCGCGCTGTCACTTATAACCATGTAACTTCTACTTACTGTTCTCACAATAGAAAGAGTTTTTATTTGCTAATAACGGTTTCAATAAGTACAAGGACAAGCACTTATCCCTGAGCAGGGGGAGGTCGGCTTCCTTTGGGCAGGGTCATAGACTCGGGTCCTTGTTCTGTGCCACTCCGCTCGAGATCGTTGATTTGTTAGAGTGAAAATTAGACGTCTCCTCAGAAGATCACTTTCTCCAGCTGAAGAGGTTTTCCTTCTGCTTTGTTTTCAGAACCCTCGGCCTCAGGAGAGTCGGGCCGTGTTCAGCGGCTCTGTCAGTATCCCGTCTATCACCAAATCCCGCCCTGAACCCGGCCGCTCCATGAGCGCCAGCAGCGGCCTGTCAGCAAGTAAGTGCTCCCCCGGGGGACCGCGGGGCCCACCGGCTCCTCTCTCGCCCACGATGCTCGCACCCCTGCATGTCCGGCGGCCGCAGCGCCTCAGGCCTGCTGGGTGTGCCCCGTAAGCACGGGGGCACCTCTTAGGAGAGTGGTCACGGGGCCCGGAACCCCACCGCAGAGAGTAACCGGGGTAGCGTTGGCGATGGGCTCGCCCTTAAGAGTCACTGGGAAGGTCATGGGCTTTCCCTAGGGGTGGAGCGTGTCTGAGTCGTGTTTGATTGAGACAAGGCCGGTGTGGCCACCTGGTGGTGTCAGGGAGTGACTCAAACACAGGAGGTAGGCAAGGTCAGGTCAGGGACTCACAGAGCGAGTAGGACATTGTCTTCTTAGAAGCTCAGGACCTTTATCTCGTGTACATTCTTAGGAAGGTCAGTCCGTCTGCTGCCAGAGGGGGCAGGGCCACAGGCAGGGATGCAGGCACAGTCCCTGGGGCTCTCGGTGCCTCCTGGGGCTCGGCCAGGAGAGGAGGGGGTGTTCCTGGGAAGTGAGGGGGGAGAGCCACTCTGCAGGGAGAGGAGGGGATGGATCCGAGAGGTGAGCCACAGGTGCCCGGGTTCCAGAGGGCCTGGCGACACATTAGAATGGAGACCAGGGTCCATGTCACAGACCGGCTTCTCAGAAGCAGGCCTGTGACAGGCGCAGGGGCCCGTCGTTTGTGACCTGCCGCCAGGTGGCGCTGGCTGCACCGTCGACCTCTGTCCCCTGAGCCGCAGTGTGGCCTTGCTGGTGCTTCCGCAGAAACCTGGAGCTCGGCCGAGGGACGTTCGGAGGGGAGTCGGGGTGGCGTGTCCATTGCAGGGGTGCTGAACTCCGCCTCCTTGGTCCACACAGGGTGCACAGAGGCACCATGTAGCCACCTGTAACCATCGCGTGTCCCACTGAATTCGCGAGGACCTTTGGTTGTTCCTGGGTCACAAGCGGCGATGTAGACAGTCTATCATCTGCTTGTCTGTCACTTTCTCGGAAGTAGGGTGGTGGCTGGTGGGGGGGAGGGGAGGGGCTGGCCGCAGCTGGTCTCCAGGGGAGGCAGATCCGTGTTCAGTAAACGTATCTGTGGCCTCGAGTTCTGGAACATCAGCTACATGGACAGAGGGTCCCCCCTCCATGGTTGTTCTCTGGCCCCGGGCCGTGCGAGGACCGAAGTGAGGATCCTGGGTTTTCCCCTTTCTGAGGGCCCGGGATCTGGGAGCAGCCAAGCTGGATCTGCGCGGGGTCCCCTGGGTGGCCGCGGCTCCTCGTGTGGCTGGAAGCCTGCGTCCCTCGCCCCGCGGGCCTGAGCGTCCCGGCCCAGAGCAGGTGGCCTCACGGGCAGGTGGAGGTGGCAGCCTTTCTGTAACCTCCTCTCAGACGGGACTCGCTGGCCCTGGGGCCCCGTGCGGCGCTCAGACCCAGAGGCCAGGCTGGGGGCACCCGCTGGGGGCGGGGGGGGCCCTTGCCCATGTCCTGAGAGATGCGCTGGCCCGTGTGTGGCCCTGACCACAGTGAAAACTCCAGCCAGTTGGAAAAGCGATGACCACTTTTTTTTTTTTTTTTTACTAATTAATGGTGGCTAAACGAGGTCACAGGTTTGCCTTATAACCGCTGTGAATTACCCGGATTCAACACACGGAGCATCACAACGGTAATATTTTAGCCCATGAGTTTTCAGAATCCAGATTTTTTTACATACATTTGAGGAAAGAGTCTGTGGAATAATGTGTTACATTCCCAGCAAGATCAGGGCCACCACCCGCCACCCACAAATGTGTCCGTATTTGTCCCGCCGGATTCATGGCAGGCCATGCTAGAAACCTGTAGATAAATGTGGTCTTTTAAAATGAGCTCCAGGTGGCTCCCACCAGGGTCGCCACCACCCGGGTCCACATCAGCCTCAGGGAGGCGCCCCAGGCCCCTGTGGGATGGCAGGTGGAGACGGGACCTGTGAGGCAGAGCCCAGCTGCAGACCGGGCTGTGGGGCTGCTGTCAGGCGTGGCTCCATGAGGTCCCTGTCTAGGAATCCCCGAGGGGCATCTGCTGTGATGAGTGCCTCTCACCGGCTTTAAGAAGACTCCAGCTTATGGGAGAAGTTTCCAGAAGGACAGCCAGATGAGAGAGAAATGAGAAGTAACTGGGGACTGCGTTGTCTGTCTCCACAACCAGCCAGACTCAGGATGGCTTCCCGACACACAGCTGTTGACCGCCGTGGTTCCATCCAAGCTGCTGCCCTCCCCCGGGAGGAAGATGCGCTCCCATTAGCGACCTGGCCACTGGGGACCGTCGACACCTCGCTGCCCACCCCCCCGAGTGTGTGCTCTCAGTCAGCCAGGACCGGTCCTCAGACCGTCCCCAGGCCCCTTTGGCGGTCTGCTTTAATGGTTTAAGATTGAGTGATTGTCTTTTCTTTGAAAGGAACATTCCTGAAGTTCTTCAAAAAAGCGTAAATCACTGGGGGGGGGTGGGGGGGATGCATTAGTTTCTTCCTAAATAATCACAGCGCGGAAGGAGGGACTCCGGTAGATAGACAAGTGCGCTCACACCTGCAGGCCCTGCTGGGTCACATCCGTGTCCATGTGCTGAGCGCGCTCGTTCCCACAGAAACTCCGGGGTAGAAGTTAGTATTTGCAAATGAAAACCGAGACTCAGAAGGCCACACTATTTTCTTCTATTTTGAGGAGGGGGAGGTGGCACAACATGCACACAAGCTGGGGGAGGGACAGAGGGAGAGAACCTTAAAGCAGACCTCCCTCTCCATGCGGAGCCTGAGCTGGGACTCGATCCCTCGACCCTAGCCTCAGGACCTGAGCCAAAATCAAGAGTCGGAAGCTCAGCTGGCCGAGCCCCCCGGTGCCCCGGGGACCCACGGTTAACCAACAGATCAACGGAAGCCTCTAGCACTTTGGAGCTCCTTCTCAGAGTAACAGGATTTCAAACCCTAACGTGCGCAGCTCCTGGAGCGCGAGGCAGGCGCGGGAGCCCGGTGAGGTGACTGAAGGGCCCAGAAGAGCCACGTCAGAGAAGTAAGGCGTGCGTCCCCGGGGAGGAAGGACGAAGAGTCCATGGTTCCCAGCCAGGGGTACGTCCCGGAACCCTCATAAGAGGCTGAAGGGCTGCGTAGGCAGGGTCCCGCTCTGCCGCCCCGGATGCCTGCGTCCAGGGGCCGCGATCCACGTGCTTGAAACGGCCCTCTCTGACCCCCTTATCGAATTGTCCGTGCGGGAAAACCAAACGGGGGCTCGTCACGCCAGCGACAGCCTAGCCCTTGTGCGGAGACCATGGCACAGGCGTCTCTGACCAGGGGTCCTGACGTCGAAGGTCATCAAGGTTACCGTTTTTATGCAAAAACTAAAAAATAAATAGGAACACTGAGCACTTTAGGTACGAACAGTACCCGGTACTTCCGGGGGCGACATCCTTCTCCCTCCTCCCAACGGTGCCCGGCCGTCCTGGTGGTGCCTCGGCGGCGCGGAGACCCAAGGGGAACGGGTTTTAGGGGTTTTAAAGAAACTCCCCTGCTTTTTGCATCCCAGGCTCTCCGCCCCTCGGAAGGAGAGTGCTTCTCCCCGTTCTTTGCTGCTTATGCAGACCCTCCAGCAGTTAAGTGACAGGTGCAGAGGCGGCGGCCTTGACCGCGGCCCCACAGGCGGCCCCAGGGCAGGCACGCCGTCCACAGGGACCTCACCCGGGCCGTGTCTTGCAGGGTCGTCGGCGCAGAACGGCAGCGCCCTCAAGAGAGAGTTCTCCGGGGGGAGCTACAGTGCCAAGTGGCCGCCCGTGCCGTCGCCGTCCGAGGGCTCCCTGTCATCCGGAGGCATGGACCAGGGGAGCGACGCCCCGGTCAGGGACTTCGACGGAGAGGTGCGTGTGGGCGGGGAGCATCCATGTCTGGTGGGGGGAGAGACTCGCGCACTTGGGGCGCCGGCGGCTCAGCGGGTCAGGCCTCCTGCGCTCCATCTCAGGGTGGGGGTTTCAAGCCCCGCACCGGGCCCCACGCTAGGCTTGAAGCCTGGTTTTTAAAAAAAAAAAAAAAAAAAGACTTGAGAGCGACCTCCGCTGCAGCAGGGAACCCCGGCGGGGCGGGGCGGGGGCGCTGCAGAGAGGACTGCGGACCCCACGTTCTGGGCTCCGTTACTGGGCTCCTCGCACGGAGCGGGGGGGGGGGGGGGGGGGGGGGGGGGGGGGGGGGGGGGGGGGGGGGGGGGGGCGGGACGGCTCACGGATCGAGCGCCTCCGCTTCTCACCGTCTGCTCGGGCCCCCAGGACTCCGACTCCCCGCGGCACTCCACAGCCTCCAACAGCTCCAACCTGAGCAGCCCGCCCAGCCCCGCGTCGCCCCGCAAGACCAAGAGCCTGTCCCTGGAGAGCACGGACCGCGGGGGCTGGGACCCGTGAGCGGCCTCGGCGCTCAGAGCCGGCGCCAGAGCGGCCTCTCCCCCACCCAACACCCGCAGCCCCTCCACCCCCGCCCCTGCCCGGGAGGCCCTGGGCCAGGCAGCAGGAGCAGGGTGGGGGTTCGGGAACATGGACGATGCCCCTGCAGCCCCCCTCGCCCCCTCCGCCCCCCATCCCCTCACCCCCACAGCAACCACCACAAAGGCAAACTCACTGAGCAGCTTCCATGAGTATCAATTCCATTTTGTACACTTAGAGTCGCTTTCCATATAGTTGCCCCCCCACACCCCAGGTAGCTTGAGTAGACGGATCCTGTGGCGGCGCGGGGAGAACATCAGGCAGACTGGTGTCCTGGGGGGGGGGGGAGTGTCCCCGTCCCCAGCGGCACCGGTGCCTGTGGCGGCCGTCGACCCGATCGTCGCCGGTAAATCCTTATTCACTAAAGCAGGCATATTTTACTACAATACAGAGTTTAAATAAGTACACAAATGTAGAGTTAAATACTGAATGTACATAGTAAAAAGAAGCATCTTGTATTCAACAAAAGATGGATACGTATATAAGAGAGAGCATTTAATTTAAAGAAATGTGTTGTTTCTTGTCTGTTCTCCAGCTCAGTACTTTGAAGGGTAGGAAGGCCTCGAGTGTAGACACTCGCAGGCTTGAGGAGTCAGAGCCCCCCTCCCCCCGCCCCGCCCCCGCCCGGCTCTCACACTGGTCCCCTGGGGGCTTCAGGAAGACATTCCGGAACTTGGCGTCCCCTGCTCTGGGCCGTGACCCAGGCGACCCAGGCGGCAGACGTAACCCCGGAAGCCGCCTCAGCAGCAGCGTCGAACAGCTAATGTGCTTCCGAGACCGGCCTCCTCCAGCGGCGGGACTCCAGCCCGCTCGGTTCTCCGCCGTTGGCACCTTCTGCAGAGGAGAGTCGTAGAAACGCCTTCCCGCCGCGTCCCGAGCCCTTCCGTCGAGATGACGCAGGATGTCGTGGCTTCCAAGGGCCCCTAAAATGTTCCGAGGAGCGCTTTTCTCCTGGGCCACCCGGGCCCTCCCTGCGCTGGCCCCGTCCGAGGGTGGCGCGCGCTCTGCGGAGAAGCCTGAGGAAGGGTGTCGCTACCAAATAAAATAAAACCTCAACTGCAAGGACTTGAACAGCCTTAACCAAATACCCTTCCCCACGCGGGCGGGGAGCAGAAGCGCACGGCCCCGGGCGCGGGCAGGGAGCTCGCGGGCCACCACCCCCCCCCCCAGCCTGGCCAGCGGCGTCCCTTGTGCCCGCGTGACGCCCGCCGCCCTGGCCCCCGCGAGCTGCACGCCCGGGAGAGCTGTGCTTATTCAGACCTAGCTCACCGGTTAAGCACATGTGAGTGGAGGGAGAGAGAAATAAAGTATCTCCTGGAAGTAACGAGAACCTGTGTCAAGTTTTCTTTTTACCTGTAACTCTCCGGGAGCTAGAAAGGCGGTGTCCTCCCCGCTCAGGACTTCAGCTCACAGGGACCCCGAATGGCCGTCCCGTCTCCCCAGCGCAGGCCCAGCTCAGCTGATGCTCGGCCACGAGGGGAGGATGGGGGGGGGGATCGCTGTGTGGCAGAAGGGTCGCAGCAGAGAATTAAGGGGTTGGGTTTTCAAGCGTCATCCGGGCAGGTGGCCTGCAGACGGGCCTCGCCACCGCGGGTCCTGAGCTCCGAAATCGGCCCACCCTGGGGAGAGGAGGGTCTGCCAGCCGCTCCGAGGGTCCAGGTGTCGAGGATCAGACCGTGAGTTTGCTTCCCGCCCTCCGACCCGGTGGCTCCGCGAACTCCTTCCCTCCCTTTCCCTGCACCCTTCCCCTCCCCCGCCGGCCCTGCTGCGGTTCACGGGGACCCACACTAACACTAAGCCGTTAGTTTATAACTTTGACAACCACTCGTGAATTTTTGTTACCTGTAGGTGCTTCTTTATTGAAGGATGCTTTTAGGATCAAAGTATCCCCCCCTCCTGAAGCCTGGGCCCCACCGCAGGGAGGCCGAGCGGGCAGACGAGAGCAGGGAGCCCCCGAAGGCTTGGGCCCCAGCCCGGCTCTCAGGGAAGCGCACAGCGGGGCTCTGCAGGGGAACACCGCGGGGGGTGGGGGGGGGTTACAGCCTTCACCTGGGCTTCACACACACGCGCACACACACATGCACGCACACACACACACACACAGCACTAGCACAGAGCGCTTACCGGGTCCTGTCAGAAGCTTCTCAGAGTGACCAGAAAAGACCAGGGCAGGTTCCAGGGAGGCGACAGTGACGTTCATTCGATCAGATCCCAGAAGGGGCGTCGCCATCCGAAGTCATGTGTTGTCAGCAGGACCTTTTAAGGACTGGCAGGCAGTGCGGAAGGAGCTCGCAGGGAGAGGCTGTGAGGGGTTGGCGGCCTACTCTCTCCAAGTTGGTGTTTGGCGCTGTGTCCGCCCGTTGTCTAGCCCGGACTTCTCCTGAATCTCACTTTCGTGCTTTGGGGATATAAAATTATACGCATGTATATACATTTCTTTTTGCCAAATATAAAAGCCTTCCTCCTCGCTAAGTGATTACTGGAGAGTTCCGCGGCCCTACTGCGTGGGCCACGCACACTCGGTCCCGGGAGCAGGTGGAGGGGTGGGAGCCCGAGCTGGAAGGGCCCGTCCAGTCAGTTTCCCACACGCAACTCGCACCCGAGCTTCTAGGAAGAATCCGAAATTCCTGGTATGTTCACAGCCACAGTCTGTCACTCCCAGGCTGGCTCTCGGCCTCCCTCTGCCTTCTGTACGGTCAGGTTGTTTGTCACTTAGCGCCCATGCGCACTTCGGTAAAGGACCGGTTGCATTTATGAGGACTCTCAGGTATCACTTGGGCCAGAGCAGGGGTGGGGCGGCGGTCAGACGGGGTGGCTTCCTGGCCAGGCAGGTGTCTGGATGGAGGTGCGCACCCAGTAGCAGTCAGATGGGGAACTGGCGGGACCCCCTCCGCCCCCCACGGCCCTGGCCCAGCGGATGGGCTTCACGCCAGTTCATGGAGCGCGTCCTGAAGCCTCTTTCCTTGTTGGGACTTTCACTGTCGCCCGAATCTGGATTCTGTGCGGAGTCCTGCCAGGTGGGGGACCGGGTGGGCGCGAGCGGTCATCCGCCAGCAGCTGGGGCCAGCGGGCCAGGCCAGCCCTCCTCCCCAGAGACGACTGTCACACACAGGCAGCTGTGTCACGGGACGGTTGACAAAAACCAACCTTGAAATTTCATGAAAACAAAAACGATCTGCCTTTTTGATAAAGTAACATCTTTTTATTAATTTCTTAGGGTTTTTCTCATTCTAATATTATCGTACAGTATTGCCTGGCCTCGGTGGCATCATTCGTTGGGACTAGAATGCGGACAGATGGGTATGTGGAAGGCGAAAGCCGCTGCTTTGGCCTCTGCTCACTCTTGATTTCCTTTGGTTTGGTTTTACGCCCTCACTCTTAGGGAAGCTTCTAAGTGATTCTCTGCTACCAGACAGTGGTGTGGATCTTCCGCACAGAAATGTAACATGACTCCTCGCCAGTGATTCATGCTGGCGTCACTTCGTATTAACCGGAACTTGATGTATCGCAATAAAACAGGGACCTGTTGGACTTGACTGTTCTCTTCTCTCCCAGATCAGAAGGTCTGAGGAGAGGACGGGTCTTCCTGGATCCCGCCTTCTGCCACCCCCCTCCCCCTGCAGGACCCGGATTCGCGTAAGCCAGGACCACTTAGTTCCACCGCAGCGCGCTCCATCCTCTGCTGTGATGCCCCCCCCCCCCCCCCCCGCCACGGCTGTTATGTGCGACCGTACCACCCCGGTGGTGGCTGGTTGTCTGCTTCTCACAGTTAGGGCCCCGCTCCTGCCCCTGGGTCGGTTCCTGCCCCTGGGTCGGTTCAAATGGCACATCTGGGGACACACAGGCCATGCCAGGTGCTCTTAACGAGGTTAAGGTGAAACTGGCTGTGACTTCTTGTCAGAGAAGAGAGCCACTCCCCCCCCACCCCCCGTGGTTTCGCACGCGGTTGACATTTCCGACTGTTCTCAGTGTGTCGCTGCCGCATCATAGCGGGTGCCTCGCCGGAGAGGCAGGCTCGCAGCGGGTGGGGGCAGGCGCGGCCAACTCCCCGCAAGGGGCCCGTGAAGGTCTCCTGACACCCGGAGACCCAGGGCGCCCCTGCAGGCGGGGGGGTGCGGGGCACACAGTGCCCCCCACCCAGTTAAACCCGGACAGAACCTTCCAGGCACGTTTGGAGGCGGCAGGGGTGTGACATGGACCCTAACCCTTTCCCGGGGGAAGAATGAACACAACGACACTGGGATGGCGGGGTTTTGGTGGTGGGTTTTTTTTTTAATATTGAAACAAATCAGACAATTATAAGAATTGTACAAAAATTAAACCCTCGGGGCTAAGCAGGTGACATCTGCACATCGTCTCCTTCCACAAACACCACCTTCCCACACAGGGACAACAGCGCTGTCCCTGTCCCTGCGGCGGGCAGGGCCTGTTCAGAGCACAGGCTGGAGGGAAGGGCAGAAAACAAACCTCATTCTAGACACGCACACACACAAGCCTTCGTCTCCACGGTCCGTAAAATCCAGGGGTTTCTCAGTCTTTCTGGCAGCGGGGATGCTCTCACCTTCTGGCTAACGTTCCATCAGGAAAAACCCGGGTCTGGAGAGGAGAGGCGGCGCCTTAGCTTTTCCACCCATTCGCAGTGTGGACGGCTCGCCCCGCCACCCTCTGGGCAATAAACCCGCCTGGAGGCTCCAGAGCCCCACGCGTGGACGCCCGCCTCGCCCGCTACTGCGCGGCCTGCTGCCGTTGGTAGTTGCTGTAGGCCTCCTCGAACATGGCCTTGCAGGGGAAGCGGGCCTTGAGCTTGGAGCAGATGAGGAAGGAGCCCCCCATCTTCCTGTGCAGGGAGTAGGTCTCCTCGGGCGGCGGGATGAGGCGGTGCTTCAACATGATGGGGATCAGGCCGTGGATCTTCTCCGTGGTGCTCTGTGTGCCGAAGTCGAAGGGCTCCTCCGAGGCAAAGGCCTCCCCGAGGATCAGGATGGCGTCCAAGTGCGCGTCCTCCATGGCCTGGTGGGGGGAGGGGGCGGGGCACAGGGTGAACGGCGCCCCCAGCAGGCCACTCAGCAGGCGCGGGCAGGGTCAGGTTAACCGGGTGAGCGAGCGGTGACCGTGACCAGGAGGAAGCTGCAGGGCTCGGGGGAGGCCGCTGTGCTCCCCTCCCGCCAGGAGAGGACAGGGCTGTGCTCCCGGGACCTCGAGGCTATGCCACCCCTTACACGTTCCCCTGGGCCTGCTCCACGTCTACGCAGGCCCATGTAGGAGTGGAGCGCAGGGCAGAGGCAAGGCCGGAGGAGAGGGCGCCCTCACCCCTCCATCTGTTTACAAGTCGAGGTTCGGCTTCGAAGGACGAAGGAGCCCCCTTACCAGCCACCCACCCTCCCCTGTCACCCTGTGGGGCTGACCTTGACCTCGTAGCCAGTGAGGAACTTCATCTCTATGGACTTCTTCAGCACTGCCTCCCTGTCCCTGTCGGCCGCTGCCCTGATGATCTGGGGACGACGCACAGCAGGGACAAAGAGCAGCTCCTGAGGAGGCGCTCCCGGGGCCAGGGACCCCCAGCTGCCCCCCCACCCCATCTCCCTCACTGTCCTTCCAACCCCCACCCACCCGCCTGTGGGCCTTGAGTCTCCAAGCACCCTGAGGCCAGGCCCTGCCCCCCCTCCCTGCGCACCTGAATGTAGAGGTCAGTGAAGGATCGGTCAAATTCCCGGGTTGCCCCAAAGTCCAGCAGAGCCACCTGGGGGCAGGTGATGGGGGGAGGTTTGTCCTGGTGCAGCAGGGCCGCCCCCGCCCCCTGCGGAGCTCCGGGGGGCTCACCTTGTGCTGCTGAGGGTCATAGAAGAAGTTGGACCAGTTGGGGTCCGTCTGCATGAAGTGGAACTCGAACAGCTCCCGCAGGCACAGGACCAGAATGTTGTAGCAGATCTGGGGGCGGGCGGGCGGCCAGTCACCGCGGCCCCTCCTCCAAACGCCACTGCCCCACCCCTTGCTGCACCGGGGACACGGCGACCCTACCCGTCCCCGCCAGACACACCTCGTTCCGGACCTCCTGGCTCAGCCCCTCGGCCTGGTCCAGGGGGAAGCCGGTCACCAGCTCTGTGGTCAGCACGTGGGGGCTGCAGAGCTCGTCCACGATCTCGGGCACGTAGAAGAAGGGATGATCCTTCAGCAGCTCCCTGCAGTGGTGGGGGGGTCACACCCCGGCCACGGAGCCTCAGCCCCTCACCCCTCAGTGCTGCAGGGCCTTTCGCCCCCCAGCTTCACCCCCCAGGGGGCCGCCTGTCTCCCGGTCGGAGCTCCCGCTGCACCTGAACTTGCGGGCACAGGCCGCCTCCCGCTGGTAGTCACACTCCAGGGCCAGCTCCCGCCTCAGCACATCGATCAGGTGCTCGGGGAACAGGCCTGGGGAGGGAGGAGGGGGTCGGCGTGGGCTGGGGGCCCCTCTCGGGTCCCCAGAGCCCATCCTGAACACCTGCCCTTGACCCATGGCTGCTCTGACCTTCAGGAAGCATGTTGCTCATGTTCAGCACGGTCATGAGGTTGTTGACGTCACTGTTGATGCTCTGGGCCACCCCAGGGTACTGCAGGGGGACAGAGGGGTCCCCGGGCAGACATGGCAGCTGCTGCCCACTGGCTTCCCAGGGGAATCCCGCCCGGACCCCACCCCAGGCCAAGTGACAGCTAGGACCCTACAACGTTGCCAGGACCCCCATATGTGACTTGTTCTCCACCATCCACCTCCCCACCCCCAGGGATGGCTGCCCAGTCAGGGCCCCTCCCCCTGAGCAGACACGGACTTGTCCCCTGTCCCTGTCCCCCCACCTCCCAGCCCGAGGGGAGGCTCCTGTCCCTCCGGTCACTCCACAAATCCTTCCCGGTGCCGCCCAGGCACTGGGGACGGAAACAATGAGACGCAGGCCCCGCCACAGAGAGGGGGCACACAGGGTGGGTGGGCGAGGTGTAGGGTGCAGAGACCCCAACACCACAGAGCCCGCCCAGGTGCCCACCTGGATCTTCATGGCCACCTCGCGGCCACCCTTCATGCGCGCCAGGTGCACCTGCCCGATGGACGCGGCCGCAAAGGGCCGCTCCTCAAAGTACTCCAGCTTGTCCCGCCAGCCGGGGCCCAGGTCGCTGTTGAGAGTTTTCTGGCGGGAGGGGAGGGGCCGGGGAGGGGCCGTGAGCAGGACCCGCCCCAAGAGGCACCCGCAGCCGCCCCCCCAGGCCTGGAGGGGCCCGGAGGACCCAGAACCCCACCCAGGCACCGCCTGCCTCACCATCATCTGCTTCAGCGGCATGAAGTCCGCGCTCTGCCTCACCCGCTCGAAGATCTTGGCCAGATGGGGGTTGATGAATGCGTCATCTGGAAGGTACCAGGGAAGTCAGAGCGCAGAGGGCCAGCCCCTCGGAAGGAAGGGGCCCGGGTCAGCAGCCACTGGTTGGCCCCGCCACACCCCGGGAAGGAGGCCCCGGGCCGCCCCGCCTGGCCACCGCCCGCGAGCCTGGCTCAGAGGCAACAAAGCGAGGGCCCAAGGCCACACGGCAGCCCCCACCCGGCACACGGGCCCCCAAGGGCCGTCGACGAAGGCTCCAAAGGGGATGTGGGGACTCTGAGCCAGCCCGTGTACACTCCTGGGGCCCCCGGGCACTGGTGAGTCCCCGGAGCCCTGGCGTCGGCGGCAGGACACGTGCCAGGCCCGTGACACGTGCTAGGTCTCTCGGCCGCGGCTGCAGAGCCTCGCGGAGCCCAAGAGGCAAGCTGAGGAGACAAGGGTGGCAGGCCTGCGACGTCCCCGCCAGCACCTCCGACCGACACCCGTGGGCTGCAGAGGTGCTGGCACACGGACTCCGGCCCGCTTCGGAGAGCTCAGGACCACCCGCAGATGTGACAAACCACCCGGAAAGCAGGACGATGGGCCACGGGCTCCTACTTCAGAAGCGTCTACACCTGCAGGCTGGTCCGCAGCCGGAATTGGAGCAGGAGGAGCGAGTGCGGGGAAACGTCCCCCATCCGCTCCCAGCAGGGCTGCAGCTGTGCTCTCCCCACCCCCAGGCCCCCACCCAGGGGGTGCCCCCTCCTCCCCCCCCAAGACCCTCTCCCAACAGGACCGAATTGCCCCCCACAGGCCCCCTCCCAGCGGGGACCAAAGCTCTACACCCGTTCCCCCCAGTCCCAGGGCCCCCTCCCAGCGGCCTAAAGCTCTGCACCCTCCCCACCGCCCCCCAGGGGCCCCTCTGAACGGGGTCGAATTGCCCCCCCACCCCCAGGGCTCCCTCACCTTGGATGCTCAGCATCTGGCCCAGCTTGAGCGCTGCCCCGCGCACCTTGCACAGCGTGCGGACGATGCGCTCCGCGTTGGCCTCGGACAGGAAGGGGCTGGAGTCCAGCACAGCCTTCTTCCCTGAGGGCGGGTGGGTGCCAGGTCAGGGCAGGTGGCCCCTCGGGGTGTCTGCGGGCCTCACCCCACCGGAGAGGGGGGTACGAGGCCGGGGGTGCACACGCATTTGCACAGCTGAGCCCTTCCCTCCATATCGGTCCCCAGGGCCTGACACACGCACCCCTGAAGAGCACAGTCAGGGGCAGGGATGGGAGGGGCAGGCACTGGGAGGGCCCAGGTGAGGAAGACTAGTCACTGTCCCCCCACATACAGGAGAAAGTTCACAGCACCCCTGGGGTCACTGTGAGGCCAGCAGCCGCGGCGAGGGCTCAGCCCCCCAGGGAGGGGAGCACGGGGTCAAGGACACCACAGAGCCGGCTGGGGTCTACCTCCCCCTCTGCCAGAGGCCCCTTATGGGCAGTAACCTCGGGGGTGCAGACAACCCTTGTCCGGAACCCGCAGGGGCACAGGGTGCGGGGCGAGGACTCGGGGGTTCAGCACCTGGCCCCCCCCTCCCCGGCTCCTCCAGCCGCAGCTCATCCGCTGCCTTCCCTGCCCTGCAGCCTGTGCGAGCAGGGCCAGACCTGCCCCCCAAGGCTGCACCCGCGGCGCCCGGCACCCTCCTCACCTGCAGCCCCAGGGGCCTGGCCGGCGCATCCCCCAGCGCACCGCTGCCCTGGGGGCTGTGTCCAGCCTGGCATCTGACAGCCTGGGGTGGGGGGGACATGGGGACTAGGGCCCTGGGACAGAGTTTGCAGATTGAGAAGCCCAGGGAGAACCCACAAACCCACTGGCTCCTCACTCCCGGGGCCCCAGACGGCAGACCTGCCCCCGAGCTGGGCCGAGAGGGGGCCCCAGATCACCCCCTCCTTGGGCGGCAGCAGAGGGCCAGGCAAACACGCCCCCGCAGCGCACAGTAGGACTCCTGAGTTGGGGGGTCAGTGCGGAGCAGCCCTTCCCCGGGGTACGCACTCCTGCGGGCAGGGCTGGTTCTGAGGGCAGCCTGGGGAGGCCAGGCCATGGCCGAGGTGCCCCCGCTAGGGAGACACGCTCCAGGGGTGGCCTGGGCCCCGCCCGTCAGCGTCCTCCGGGCCACAGGTTCCAGAGCCTCCTCGGGACACTGGGACACAGCCAGGAGCTGCCCGGCCACCCCACCGTGTCCCGAGCCCAGGGAGCGCCCGTGACCCCAACCAGGGTCACCACTTCCCTGGCCAAGGCCACCAGCTGACCCCTGGGGCCTCATCCAAGGGTCGGAGAGCGGCCAGCTTCCGGGGTACGGGCTCTGCGCCTGGAGAACACAGGCTCCTCGTATCAGAGGAAGCCAGGCCTTGTCCCCCAAAGTGGCTCAGCGCCAACACTGAAACTCCCCTCACTAACCCTGTCCTCCAGCCCTTCCAAGGACACTCGGGGTGTCCCGTGCAGCCGGCACTCGGGGGCCGAGGGGGCAGGCGGTGCCCTCTCTCCAGGAGACCCTCTTCCCCACAAGGGGGTCCTGCAGCTGGCTGGCAGCCAGGACCCCGGGGACCACAGCACAACAGGACAGTGGGGTGTCCCTGGGGTCCCCGTAGGAAGAGAGAGGAGATGGCATCCCCTGAATGGGCCAGGGAACCCAGCCCAGATCGTCAAATACATTTGGGGGATCCCCCCCCCAGCGGAAGGTGTACCAGCACCTTCTCACCAGCCCCCGGGGCCCCAGGTACGGCAAAGCCACCAACGCCCATGCATGCCGGCCACGCACCCTAATGAGGGGCCCCTCCGGCTGCTTCCTGCCCTGGCGTCAGAGCAGCCAGTGTGAGGCACACCATCGACGGAGGACAGCTCCCAGCCAGCTGTCCAGACCAGTGGCACAGTGTTGTGACCTGACCTCAGTGACCCTGGGAGGCAGGGAACAGAGGAATCGTGATCCCACCTCAGACGGAGGGACGCAGGCCAGAGAGGCGGCCACTTCAGGTCTCTTAGTCGGGGCAGGGGATTATCAAGGCCCCTGAGGGGTCTGTTCCTCCAGCACCAACGTCCCTCACCTGCAGCCGAATGGGGAGCCCTGGGCACCCAACCCGGCCCGACCGCCGGGTCCCCGCAGCCCCGCAGAGGCACAGCTCCGGGCTCCATTTACACAGAACCCAGGATGTGGGGCAGCAGTGGAGGCCAGCACTCTGGGGACACCGGCGGGGGCTGGGGGCTGACAGGCCCACCCCCCAGGGCCCACCTGCCCTCCCAGTCGAGGGCCCGGCTCACCTGAGGGGTCCTCTGGGCGGAGGCTCTTCTTGGCTACCTCAGCCAGCGCGCCGAAGCCTAGACCCACGGCCAGACCTGCAAGGAGAAGGCGCTGGTGCGGGGCTGCCCCCTGGCCCCCCGTCCACAAGGCCCTGAGCAGCCCCACGGTCCCCCCCTCCACTCCCAGGGACCCTGGCAGACCATCCGGACATCACGAAAAGGGAGAAGAAAGGCAGGAGATACACATCCGCTGTTTTGGAAAAGCTCCACGCAGCCCGGCCACTCAGGCCCTAAGAAAACGCCCATGTGGGAACGAACAGAGTACGTGCCAGGAATGGTCCGTGGGCCGAGGACATCCTGGCCACACGGGCGCCCCTTGGAACGGAGAATTCTCTAGAATTCTCGCAACTGGAAGGAGAGCCCTCCTGCAGTGATAGAAGCAGCCGTCGGTGGGAGTCAGGGCGTTCTGCGAAGGCAAGCGGTCTCGTGTCCCCAGTCCAAACCACGGGGACTCGCAGGAGCCGCCCCCTCCCCAGCCGGTGTTCCAAAGACGGCCTGGGGGGGGGGGGCAGATAATATCTTCAACATCAAAGTCCATTAACACCTCTTTCATCCAGAGACTGAAGTGCCTGCTCCCAAATGTCCAAGAATGGCCCGCGGAGCCCAGCACGTGCCACTGAGGCCACACAGCAGGCCCCGGGCCTGGTGGGCGCCGAGGCGGGGCGCACACCCGCAGGGAGAGCGAAGGCGACACGGCTGAGCCCGCTGAGCCCGGCAGGAGGGACAGCAGAGGCGCCCTAAGACCCGCGGGGCCAGCAGACCGCGGGGCAGCAGCGCCCACACCCGCGGGGGCCACTTAGCCAGCCAGGAGCCCCGCATGAGCCTCCGCGCTCCCCACTTTTCCCGCAGCGAGTGCGCGTCGGCGTGACAAAAGCTGGTATCCTACTGAAGACTTTACTTAGTGAAAAATAAACTGCAAATATAAACAGTAATTGTTAAAATCAAAGAAAGGTAACCAACCTTAAAACGTGCTTTTGCGACACATCTTCGCGCCGGCGGCAGCCTCCCTCCCCCAGCTCCTGCCCCATGGGTCACGGCCAGGACTCACCGGTCCACCCGGGGCGGGGGGCGGGGGGCGGGGGGCGGGAGGGGGGGGCGCGGCACTCCCGACAGGCCCAGGCACCCGTAGCGCTCACAGCTTTGCTGCGGTCGCTGCTCCCATTCCAAACGGCCAGAGGAACACAATGCCAGCCTCGTGCATCATGTTAAATGTTCTGGGGTGCCTGGGGGCTCAACCGGTTAAGCGTCCGACTTCGGCTCAAGTCATGATCTGTGGGTCGGAGCCCCACATCAGGCTCTGTGCTGACAGCTCAGAGCCTGGAGTCGCTTTGGATTCTGTGTCTCCCTCTCTCTCTGCCCCTCCCCTACTCGCACTGTCTCTGTCTCTGAAAAATGAATAAACCTTAACAAAAAAAAAATTATTTTAATTTTCTAGTAGGCACCTTAAAAAAAGCAAACAGTGGCATGTGAAGTGAATGTGTGTCCTCTATCTTATTTAAAGTAAAACAGCCAACGTACTATCGTTTCTACACATGCTCTCACGTATGAAAATTACTAGAGGTAAAAAAAAAAAAAAAAAAAAAAATTACTAGAGGTATTTCGGCGTTTAGTTTTGCTTCTGTACGGAGAATGCAGAGCAGGGCCAGGGCGGCGCCGAGCTCCAGGAGCCACGGAAGCAGCCGCTCACCCACCGACGGCCCCTGGGCCCTCCCAGGACGCGGTGGCGCGGGGACACGGGCGCCAGGGTGTTTTCTCTCCTACCAGCTGCGGAAGGCACTGGGCACAGCCGAGGGCGGCCAGGGCCCCAGTTAAACATTAACTTCCCTGCTGCCCTCCCACCTCACCCCTCCCAACGCATTATCTGACTCTGCAAAGGAAGTGATGACAAGCAGGTTAACCTTCAAACCACAGTGACTTTCACCAAAGTCTCACTGTATCTAGATTTTTCTCTGCCAAGATCAGGTCCAAAGCCGAGCCCACTGAAAAGAGGCAGACGTCTCCGAAGGCTAACCAGCCTGGCCGATGCTCGCAGAGGCATCCCCTCTGCCCCTCAGACGCCCTGTCAAATTCTTCGGGGCCACCGCTCCGCCGGGCACGGCCACAGCATGGTCCACCAAGACGGCCCTAGGCTCGCCCAGCGCCGGCCAGAGGTGCTGCCGCGGCCCTGACCTTGGCCTCAGGGGCTCCTGCCCCAGTGAACCAAGAATAAACCGGCCCCCCTGCACCCCAACCTGGGCTCAGACGACGCCCGGAGCCTCGTCACTGGGAAGCACAAGGCAGGCCAGGCCCCTCCTTCCGCCAGAACCGGTGGTACCTGGAAGCCAACCCTGGTAGGCTGGCCCCCCCGCCTCGGACACCCCGAGCCCCGCTGAGCCAGCTCACTCCACGTGTCCCCCCACCCCGACCTCAGTCCCCCTGGGCGCCGGCCCACAGGGTGATGGCAGAGCTGCTCGCGGCCAGGCGCCAGGCCCTTCCGACACCACTGCTGGCAGTTCTCTCATGAACAGAGGTTCTGCCCCCACGTGCTGGGCAGATGGGAGAGCGCGGGGCCGGCATCCAGGCCCCCAGCCCGGGCCTGTCCCCACCAGGTCCCTCCAGAGGTCATCATGGCCACTGGACTGCTGCCCACACAGGCATCAGAGGGTAAGAAAAGGAAAAACAAACACCTTCCAACCAACGGCCTGATGAAGGCACCCCGAGCAGGAAGAGGAAGTAAAGGTTCCAGGTCTGGCCTCCCTGGCCAGCAGCCCCGGGTGTGTTGACAGAGCCCGGCTCGTTGGGTTCATGCGCAGGGGCCACGGGCAGAGGTGTCCAGGCAGCAGGCTGCGTGCCAGGCCGCTCTGAGCCCTTGCGTCTGTAACCCATCTAACGATCCTCCGATCCTGGAAGACAGAGCTACGCGCGGAAGATGCAGGGGCTCCGAGGGGATCCCGAGCCCCGGGGGCAGCAGGAAGGAGCGCAGAGGCCCTGGGGGCAGGGGGCCTAGGCCATCGGGAGCTGGCCCCCATGCCCTGCACCGGCCCGGCCACGGGACACGAGCGCTGGTCACCGGGCCCGGGCTCACACTGCCATGTGCGCAAGGGGCCTCCTCCACTCGGGTGCCTGCAACGTCACGAATAAGCACGCGGCCCCGGGGACCCGGCTGCCACAGCCCCGCTTGTCACCTGAACTGCAGGTTACAGTGAGTGCCCCCACCGTCCTCACAGCACTCTGAAGTGCAAACAGACACAGGCGCCCCTGCTAATGCGCCTCCCAGGGCAGTAGCCCCGCGCCCACAACCCCCCCACCCCAAGTAGGCACCCAAAGGGCACCGGCTTCCAGAAGACAAGCAGGAATGAGCCCCCAGAACTCGGGGGGGGCCAAGCTGGCATCGCCACGTGCCCCACCCCCCACAAGCACAGTCAGCCTTGCACGCAGCCCGTCGGCCCCAGGACCAGACTCCACGACCCCAGTGACCATCCAGTGCCCAGTCGGCAGAGGTTGAGAAGGGGGGGGCCTCGACTTATGACACGTGACCTGGGGCATCGTGCCAGGGCGCCGGGCACACAGGGCTGCCGCAGAGGCCCAAAGCCCCCACCCCATCGTCCTGAGCCCCGTTCCCGCCCCCTACCCCCACCGCAGGCCGTGGCATCACCACTGTAGACGGTTCTGCAGGGCTCCCAGCCAGGCCGTGGGGGGCGGGGGGGGGGGCTGTCTGTCACCAAACTTGTCACTCTGCCTCCCACCCTTCCTGGGAGCTTGTCCTTTGTACTCTTGCATTATTAAAGTGCCCTTTAAAAGAGGATAAGTAAAGTGAAAACAGTGTGTGGGAGTGGCTGCTGTGTTCAAAATGAGAGTGCTTGGCAGAATCAAAAAACCACCAGATATGCCCGTCCCCCGAGTGTGTGTTCCCCAGGGGAAGGGGACACGAGAGCCGCCCGGAGCGCCGGGGCCACGTCTCCGCGTGCGTCAGAACCACAGTAGCCGGCACGTTACGCCTCCGCCCAGGCGACCCTCTCCTCCACCCGACAGGACACACTTGGGGCCTCCCCCCTGCTCCTTAACACGTGGTTTCCTTACTAACGCGGTGCTCAGTGCTCTAACGTCAAGAGAGCCCTGCGACTCCCAGGGCACGAGGGGGGCGTCGTGTGAGCGAATGAGGAGGGACGAATGGACATACGGCCCCACGGATCCCCTGACCCCTTTCCTGACGTCCAGCCTTTTTTCTGCCTCTGCAGCCCGAGTGGGGCTCGAACCACGTCCCGAGATGGAAAGTCACCTGCTAGAACGACTGTGCCCCATTACCTTCTGTCTTCACCAACCCGATGGGCTCTCAGGAACTATTCGGTGAAACAAGTATTTTTCTGGGAGTCAGGGTCACTTAACCTTTCACCTCCTGAAAATGGAAGGCTTCCCCGGGGTCCGCTCCTCCGCCTGGCTCCTGCCCTGCGGTCTTGTTCTCACATCTGTTTTCTAGACCCTACTTCACAATCGCCTCCGCACATCACCCTCATTTCTTCCTGCTGCTTCGTGTTGTCTCCTCCCTGCGCTCCTGTGGCCTCAGTGCCCTCCGCGTCTGCCTGGTGGCGCCTGGGAGCCCTGGAAAGGCCGCGGCACCAACACACGGCTGAGATGGGCCTTCCCCAGCACCTGCCCCAAACGCTGGCGTCTCTTTCTACAACCTTCCATCCCGCTCACCGCACAGCCGCAGTGGGGACGGCTGAGGCACAAACCAGAAAAGGGACAGCTGGAAGGACAGAACAGAGAAGAGCAGCCACGCGGGACGCAGGAGACTTACACCTAACACGCGTGACGGCCCCCCAGGAAGGGGAGCCAGGGCGGGAACAGGGCAGAGGCGGTGCTTGAAGAAATGACTCAAATCCTCAACACTGATGAGGCAATAACCCGCAGATCGAAACATCCCCGCCCAAGTCATCCCAAGTCACCCCTACCTTGCGGGGCCCCGCACTCCTCTGCGGCCGGCAGCCACCCCACGGTCCGGGGCCCAGCCGACCACCAGGGCCTCCCTGTGAGAGCCGAGCCAAGGCTGCTGCAGGGCGGGCGGGGGGACACGGCTCTAAGTCGGTCCACGTGCGCCTGGGGTTCTGCTTCTGGTCCGCAGCCCCGCCCCTCAACCTCCCTCCTTCAACCACCCTTCACCCCCAACCCTCACCGTGTCCGTGCAGCAGGGCGGGCTGCGCTCGGAGGGGCACCCGGAGCCCTAAGGAGTGGGAGATGGCGGTGCCATTGACCTTGGAGGAGTCCACTGAGGGCCTGGAGCTCGTCCCGGTCACCGGCTCCCTGCGGCGTGTCCCGCACTGCAGCGAGCGGCCCCAGGGGCAAGACCACGCAGAAGGGGTACAGCCGCGGAGGCCCAGACTCCTGCGCCGTGGAATGAGGCTCCTGCCGGGGCATCAGCCACAGGGTGGCCCCGTGTCCCCGGAGGCCCCCGCGGGCCTGTCTCCCAGGGACAGCCAGCTTCCTTTCCGGGGGAGGAAGAAGAGACCCACAGCCCTGCCCTGCTCCCAGGACCGAGCCACAGGGGTGGGGGCGATCCTTCCGTGACCCTCATGTTCTGGGGAGCTGGCATTGGGCGGAGTGGAGAAAGGGGGAGCAGGATAGGTGGGGGACCACGACCGCACCCCCTCCTCCCTCTCGGCATGGCGGGGGAGGGAAGGGAAGGCAAACGCACTCCAGCCACATTCTGTCCACTGCCCAAGAGGGTCCTAGGGAAAATTGCTTGCCCGCTCTGCGCATCTCCGCCCCTAGATCTCCAGCGCGTGAAAGCCGCTGGGACAGGGAATGGTCCCCTTCAAAGGAGGGACACTAAGTTTTCCCAGGCCGGAGTGGAAGCATCAGGCATGAGACCAGACTCAGGCAGGACCGCGCGCTCCGTGGGAGGGAATCTCAGGCACCAGGCGGGGCCTCTCCACCTCTGGTCCAGTCCCCGAGAACAGGGTGCAGGGGAACTGGCCCCAGCGATGGGCTGTGACCGCAGGCCCGGGGGCAGCTCCCCAGCTGACTCCCATCTCCTCAGACCTGACAGAACTTGGTCTATTTGCCCCCATGGATGACAGCACCGCGGGCCC
The DNA here is from genome assembly GCF_003009895.1 of Hyaena hyaena. Classification (NCBI taxonomy): domain Eukaryota; kingdom Metazoa; phylum Chordata; class Mammalia; order Carnivora; family Hyaenidae; genus Hyaena; species Hyaena hyaena. The sequence goes on along the minus strand of NW_024080735.1, from coordinate 3,157,808 downwards.
CACGTCCCCCAGGACGCCAGCTGTGTGCCAGTGATGCATCTTGCACATTTTAACTATTTTTCGTAGTATCAACGTTGTGCTGTCATAGCCTTGCGTACTTGGGTCCGACGCCCTCCTGCCCGTGCTGCGTTCTGTTCTCAGACCCGCGAGCAGTGTCAGGGGCGGTCGGTGACAGCTCCAGCTCCAGGGCTGCGCGGCAGGAATGCTCTGCTTCATCACCAGGGAGAACCACCGCTTCAAGGGCGTAGCCTGTGAGCTGCCTGTTTTGCCAACCAGAGCTGGCGCTTCTGCCCCAGTATCTTCTAGGAGCCCCAGCACCTTCCCTGCTCCGGGGGCAACTAGGATTTAGCTCCGCGGCCCCACGACTTCACCTCCTTCTACCGGAAGACTGGAAAACAGGTCTGAACAGGAAAAGGTTGGACCAGGACAGAGAGGCTGTGCCGGCCGAAGCCAGAGTGTGCCCATGGGTGGTAAGGGCTCCTGTTCCCGACTCCTGACCCTGGGCCGGGGGCTCGCTCCACACGGCAGACCCGCCCTTCGATGCATTGGGCTGGGCCTGCCATGCACAGCATGCGTGTGTGTGTGTGTTTAAAAAACTGAGCTGTTGGGGCACCTGGGTGGCTCAGTTGGTTGAGCCTCTGACTTCAGCTCAGGTCATGATCTCGCAGTTTGTGAGTTCGAACCCCGCATCAGGCTCTGTGCTGTCAGCAAGGAGCCTGCCTCAGACCCTCTGTCCCCTCTCTCTGCCCCTCCCCTGCTCACACCCTCTCAAAAATAAGCATTTTTTAAAACACAAACTGGTAAGGCTAGGGTTTGAGAATAATGCCTCCATGCCCATCTCAAGTTGCCCAGGGATGGGTACGTGAAGGGAAGGCTAAATTTCCTAATCTTTATAAATGCTGGGCTTTTCTCCTTGGCTTCCAAAGAGACCACGGCCCCAGCTCCCTGTGGTGCCCAGAGCAGTGCGCTGCCCAGGCCCATGGTAGCTAAAGGGGAAGAGGAAGTTTCATTTATGAGCCGTGAGATGACCACAAACCCAGCGCACTGTGGCCAAAGAGGGCACGTGCAACACAACGCACGGGGGACGGGAGGGGAGGGTCTGACCCTGGGTCCCGTCTCCCCCACCGCTGCCCTGCTAGTGCTCACCTTTGAGGACTTCACGAGTAGCTGGCCAGGTGACCGCTAGGTGGCCCGCTTTGTATAAATATAATGTGTTTGTCTTCTTCTCTTGGGGTTTAATTGTTTACAAACTCGTACAGATAAAAATAGCCAGTGTCCCTGACCAATGTTCCGCAGCAGGAAAAGAATCTGGAACACAGCTTGGTGACCCCTCCGTCTTAAACCACCCTTTCTCTCGTTCCCCTTCCCCTACTTACTATTTTGGGCCAGATTTCCTCTCCCAAAACCTTGACTCCTAGCCCATGCCCTCTTCTACCCCCTCCGAAAAACAAGCCCCCCACATCCACACTTAAGTCCCGAAGAACATTCCTTGTCCCCAGTCTCTTGTGTCAAGACCGTTCCTCAGTGAGATTCAGGCTGATACACTTGTATTTGGATGGATCAAACCTACTTCAATCTCTAATCTTAGGGGAGAGAGGAGGACAGCAATGGGGGGGGGGGGTTTCCACATAGAAAGTGGGGTCAGGAGACCAAGAAAGGAAGCTGAGTGTACACCCAGGTCACTCAGGAACGGTTATGCAGGCGCAGGACACTCATGTCACAGAGGCCACAGGACAGTCCAACAGGACAGACGAGTCAGCTCCACGTCACTGCTAGAAACCAAAGTGTGAAAGACGGACTTTGTGGGGGGAGGGCAGGGGAGGGGAGCGGAGGGGAGCGTGTACTATCTGTTCTTTCCCTGATCTCCTCCCCTCGTTTCTGAACTCAGGAGACAAAGCCACCTGGGCCTTCAGTGACCCCATCACCGTCTGATTTCGCTGTACCCAGTCCATGCTGACCCTCTTCCCTCCTCTCTTTATCCTGGGAAAATACAATGAATAAATTAAAATTTACTGGTACTAAAATAAAAAAATAAGACCCTGATTTTACAGAAGGGAAAACCAAGGCCACAAGGAAGCAGGGCCAGAACTGTGACCCAGATATCACACGGACCTAACCCAGTTCCGACCCCACATCAGTGTCTGAGCCCATCTTTCCCATCACGTCTCCGCCAGGACCCAGGGCCCGCCTCTCAGCCACACTCGCCGGAGCCGCCTGCACCCGGGACGCCCGCCCCCACCTCTGCAGCCGGACGGCCAGCACGGCCCTTCCCCCACCCCCGCTAGCTGAACGCCCAACCTTCCGGTCTAGACAAACCCCTCTCCTCCGTGTCCCCTCATGAAGCACTCCCGCACCTGTCGGTCCACACCCCACCCCGTGAGGGAAGAGAGGTTAGAAGTGCTTTGCAGAGACAGAGGAGCGTTACTTCCATCCGTGCAGACAGTGTCCCAGCAGGAAGCCACACCCCTCACGACACAGTGAAGAACACGTGTGAGCAGGATGCTTGCACCTCTGGACAAAAATCGCCTTTTGCGATGCATATGGTTCTAAGAACCTCTGCCATTATTTCTGACGGTCTTCTATTCAAGTCCATTCTACTCATTTTTCAAGTGCTGGGCCCAACCCACCAAATTCATGTCACACTCACTGAAGGGTCAAAACTCACGGCGTGAACAAGTCTGGGGGAGGGAGGGGGCCCGGCACTCACCTGTGGAGCCAGAGGAGCACGCTCCTCCCAGGCCCGGCCCCACTCTGTCACCCCACCCCTCCCAGCCCGAAACGGGAGCTGCAGAGTCTGGACCACAACACCGGCCAACCCCAAATCACCGCCGGGGCCGCCTCCAGGCCCAGACACCCGAGTCGGCTCCAGGCCCGTGGCTTCTGGTGGCACAGAGCACCTTCCAAAACCCCAACCCAGGCTGCCTCTGGCCACCCGCCCCCCACCCAAGGGGAGTCCCGCACCCGGCCTCTCTGTCCCACACGCCTTCCTCGACCCCCACCCAGGAGGGCCTGCTTTCGCCTCTTTCACCAGGAATCCATAGCCTTCCATCCCCTTCGAATTTACCCCCACGACCTTCACTCTGACCACCTTTCCCAAACAGACCCTCTACTACCCTCCCCTGCAAAGACACCCATGAGAGGATCACATGTCTGTAAAACCCGTCAGTCAAATGAAGCCTCGGTGGGGAGCCCCATCTGGAGCGGCGGGAAGACTACAGAGTAAGAAGGTACAGATCGGGCCTCAAACTCGGGGGGGGGGGGGAGAGGAGGGGCTCCATTCTGTACTTGAGTAATAACAAACACTCCCCCCTCACCCCAGCGAGCAGCCTCTTACAACGCAGGGGCCGTGCCAGGTCTCCTGTGGAGTAAGGGCCACCAGAGGCCCCCAGCAGGGACCCCGAAATCACCCTGGCAGCACCCCCCAGGAAGTCACAAGCTCTGTGAAGAATGGGTTGGATGCAAACCCGCATACGGAAGCAAAGCAACAGCTCAGGCCTGGAAATCGGACAACACCCTGTGCGGGGTCCTCGAGCGGCTAAGGAGCAGACGCCAACTTTCCAGAGCGCAACGATGGAAGGGAAGCCCAGGGCGGAGGAAGTCCCACCCGGGGAACGTGGCGGGCTCTGCGATTCGGAAGACGAGCAGCCGTCAGTCGGCGCAAGAGCCCGCACACGGGTCCCACTCTGAGAGCCAGGCTGGCTGGGGGCGCGGGGCCAGCCCCGGGTGAGGACTGGGAGGGCGGCCCCACGACAAGGGGCAGCAGAGAGAGGAGGGCACGTGACGGTTACAGGAGCTCAAAAGCCAGCCCCAGCGGGTCACAGCCCACACACACCGGAGCGAGCCCTTGTCCTGGTCAGGACACAAATACCGGCCGTGACCGCACACGGACGTGCCAGCACGGTGTCAGGAAGTAGATGCAAGCACGTGGCCCTTCGCCGAAACGATCCCCCCGCGTGCAGGTGCACCGCACACATGCCTCCTTGTGGAACAGCTAACATGGGAGCCCACGCCTCCCCAGGCCCCTGGGGCCCACACCGCCCCTCTCCCCGCGCGGCCCCAGCCCCACTCCACCAGGGCGCCAGGGAAGGTGAGGTGGCCCAGGGGTGCACGGCCACCTTACCTCCAAAGTTGGCCAGCCGCCCGATTCGTGTAACCGGCACCTTCCGCTCCCGAGCCCGCTCGCTGAGCTAGAGGGAGGAAGGGGAGAGACCTCACGGAATTGGCGAACGGGGACGGGACCCCCCTCAGGGATTCGCGCTGCCCCCCAGGTCCCCCTCCACCCCTAAAGTCAGCGGCTCCACCAAGAGGAGGCCTCCGTGCTCCCTGGAACCCCACATGCGTCCCCAGAGGGCCCGCCCCGTCCGAGGCCCCTCCAGGACGCACCGTCTGCTTGTGGGGCTTGCTCTCGGGGCGGGCCTTGGCCTGCCGGGCCTTCTCAATGTCCTCAGCCGTGAGGCCCCCCATGGGGGACTGGTCCTGGTGGAAGAACCTTCGCTGAAGGCCCAGGGCAGAGAGCGGGTCTCTGGGGTCCCCGAAGAGCCTCCCGGCCACCATGCCCAGAGGGAACGCAGCCTGGCCCCGGAGCCCAGCTTCCCTAAAGGGTCCGCCGGCGGCATAGGCAGGAGCCGGGCCCTCCCTGCCAGCGTGGTCCCAGGGTGGAGGCGGTGACCGGTCAGGGGAGGAGGCCGCAGAGAAATCCAGGGGGGGCCCAGCGGTCTGAGGACCGGAGAACTCCACTTCTGGGTCATCAAAGCCCTCGGCATACGGCTCTTCGGGCCGCTCCTGACCCTGCAGGGAACAAAAGCCGAGTGAGAGGAGCCCGAGGCCAGCCCAAGCACCCCGCCCCCCGCGACGCCCCACCACGTCCCCTCTGTACCAGATGGCACAACCCGAGAGGGAGCAGCCTCAGCAAGTTCTGCAGGGGCGAGCCTTCCCGGCCCGCAAGCCCGGAGACACAGGCTCCGGCCACGGTCCCCGGGGCCACACAGCCAGCGAGCACCTGCCGGGCCCTCGCCTGTAAATCAGGGCTAAAGGGCTCCCAGGGCCCTGGGGAGCCGGCCGGGCCAGCGGTGGGGCGGGCTCTGAGAGGTAAAAGACCAACCCGAGACTGGCAAGGACCGCACTGGTCTGCGACCACCCGGCCGCTCCGGGCCAGCACCTCGCCGCAGCCGCAGCTGCCACTGGCCGGCCTGAAGAGGCTCTCAGCGAGGGCCTGTCACAGCCAGCGCTGGCCGCTGTCCCCAGGAGGTGGGGGTCCAGGGCAGGCCATGAGGGAGACACCACATTTTCTCTGCAATGGTCACAGAGACTACGCTGGGGCCCAGGTCCCTCCTACGTCTGAACCCTGAGTGACCTGGGGGGCCCTCCTGACCCCTCCCTGCTAGCTGCTCATCTGAAAGTTAGGCTGTGCACAGTCACAAAGCTGTGTGGTCCACAGACAGGCCAGGGAACAGAAAGGGCTCCTGGGGGCCGGTGTGGTGGGACGCCCTGAGGCTATGCGGGGGGGGGGGGGTGCGGGGCACGCAAGGCACCCACAGGTGCTGCAAAGCTGCTGCACGGCCTCCCATCTCAGCCTGCGGGATATCGAGGGGTCTGAGGAGGGAAGGAAAGACACCGGCCCTCACTCTCATTTCACAAACGGGAAACTGAGGCTGGGAGAACTGAACTGATCTGGTAAAGTCCCGGCAGCTGGCCTGTGGTGGAAGAGGGATCGCTGGCCCCTCTGGCGGCACTTCGCAGTGCTGGGCAAGCCCGGGAGGGAGGGGGCGGGGCAGGCTCACAGGGGTGGGGCATTTCCAGATCACCCGGCCCTCCAGCACCCCCCTGCCCCCCCAGGACAAGGGGACGCAGGCCACCAGCCGCTCAGGCTGCCAGGAACGTCCAGGTGTCTTGCAAGGTGGCAGCCGGGGGACAGCGCTCTGCAGCAGCACACCCCAGGGACAGTCACCTGTCCCACGCTCAGTCTTGCCTGTGTGGGTGCACAGGAGAGGGCTCTGGGCTGGGCACACAGGCCAGTAGGATGGGGAGGAGGCGGGACGGGGGCTGTGACAGCTGCATGAGGGAGGGGGTGGAGCCCCCACACACGGAGGATGGAAGCTGGCCAGCCACGGCCCGGCTGGCGCGGTGGGAAGAGCCAGGTGACAGCTGGACACTGTGTCCTCCCCTACTTCTTCACCAAAACCGATCCAATGAAAAGGCAGTAACAGAAGTCGGATAAACTGGGAGAAGGCACTGGATCTCATAAACTGCCTCCCGTAAGAACACATTACTTTTGGGGTGCCTGGGTGGCTTAGTCGGTTAAGTGTCCGACTTTCGCTTAGGTCATGATCTTGCAGTTCGTGGGTTCAAGCCCCACGTCGGGCTCTGTGCTGACTGCCAGCTCAGAGCCTGGAGCCTATTTCAGAGTCTGTATCTCCCTCTCTCTCTGACCCTCCCCTGCTCACGCTGTCTTTCTCTCTCTCTCTCTCTCCTAGAAATGAAAATATAAAAAAAAAAAAAAAAAAAAGAACACATTACTTTTTAGTGACTTTTCTAAATTCCGAAATTAAAAAGGCCTCTGCCCAGCACATTCAGGGGGCCCAGGAACTGAATGCAGGCCCAGGGAAGGGGTGAGGGGGAAGGGAGAAGGCGGGGGGCAGGGGGCATGGTGCCCCTGTGGGAAGGGCCCGAGCCGACTGACAGGTAAATCAGGGTCTGTCTAGAGTGTGCGGGCCACCATCCTGGGGGGCCCTCCCCACTCCGTGAAGCTTTCTGAGCTGCAGCCACACAGGGACAGGAGTCACGAAGGGACCTGGCCATGCCTGGAAGGGCAGCAGGTCACCAGAGCCGGCCACCTGGCCGCATCCTGGGTCACCCCCCCCCATCTCCCTGAGAGCTCCCAGCCATGGCCCCCACCCCGGGCCCACCGGCCCCGCCTCCTCACCTGCGCCCTGCCCAGGACCAGGCCCATCTGCTCGGCGGCCGTGGACTGCAGCGTCCTCGCGGCCACCAGGAGCTCCCCGCCGAGGCCCCAGTGCTGCAGGTGCGTCTCTGCGGCCGCCCGCGCCAGCTTCGCAAGGCCTCTGAGCAGCATGACGGCGTCCCCCAACACGGCAGCCATGCCCCGGGGCTGGAAGAGGGTGGCCGGTCAGAGGTGCCCCATGCTGCCCCGGGTCACACGCCCACGGAGCAACTCCACACCACACTCTGGGCAGGGGCTACAGCAGGGTGGGCTCTTCCATGTGAACCCCCACCCCCTATCCGGGCTGCTGGAGAGGAAAGAGAGCGGGAGCGCCGGGGCTCAAGGTCGGCTCCGGGCGACCCCCTTCCCCGCACCGCTCCGGCCCTGGGCAGAGGAAAAGGCTCTGTGGAGATGGGGCTGGGGACCCCCAGCCACTATGTGAGATGCAGGAGGCATGGAGGACCCAAGTGATTTGCCCGACATCTCCGGGCCACCAAGTGGCAGAAGTGGGACTTGAAGCCGGACACACAGATTCAGTCCAGTGCTCGTTCCTCCGGACCCAAACCAGGCCGGAGAGGCAGCGTCTGCCGGCAAAGCATCTTCCCGTCCGGCCGAGGGTGTCCAACCCCAAGCCCTAGGGGCCTGCGGGTCCCTGCCCAGCTGCCCCGGGACAAACAGAGCCTCACCTCCCACCCCCAGGCTAGACTCCTCACCCCTGCAGCCCAGGCCCCCAGGGACAAGCAGAGCCCCCCCCACACCCCCAGGCTAGACTCCTTACTCCTGTAGTCCAGGCCCCCAGAGACAAGCAGGGCCCCCCTCCTCAGGTTAGACTCCTCACCCCTGCAGTCCAGGCCCCCAGGGACAAGTAGAGCACCCCCCCCTCAGGCTAGACTCTTCACCCCTGCAGTCCAGGCCCCGGGGAATAAGCAGAGCCCCCTGCCCTCAGGCTAGACTCCTCACCCCTGCAGTCCAGGCCCCCGGGGACAAGCAGAGCACCCCCCCTCAGGCTAGACTCTTCACCCCTGCAGTCCAGGCCCCCAGGAATAAGCAGAGCACCCCCCCCTCAGGCTAGACTCTTCACCCCTGCAGTCCAGGCCCCCAGGAATAAGCAGAGCCCCCTGCCCTCAGGCTAGACTCTTCACCCCTGCAGTCCAGGCCCCCAGGAATAAGCAGAGCCCCCTGCCCTCAGGCTAGACTCCTCACCCCTGCAGTCCAGGCCCCCGGGGACAAGCAGAGCCCAATCCCACCCCCCAAGGCTAGACTCCTCACCCCTGCAGTCCAGGCCCCCGGGCAGCACCTCTGGAGGGTCCTAAGCAGAAGGACTAGATGGGACAGTAAGCAGAGTGCACTGTGGGCAGGACCCCCGTGTGACTCTGTCCCCTTGTGTGAGCCCGCACTACTCTCCCTCTTTATCCAGTCATAGTGTAAAATGTGTTTAATGTTGGTGAGGGTCACGGCCCCAGCGATGCCTCATGGGGGAGAGCACGTGCTGTCAATCACCCACGTACCTCTTAAAGCCTCTGAGGGGCCGCGTGCTGAGGGACAGGATAAGGTCCCAGTAACATACTGGGGCCGAAGAAGGGCCCCAAAGGGGAAAGGGCAGCAGGGGAGCACTCCAGCCAGGCCGGGAGGCGCTGGGTCCCACTAGGAGTCTGGAGAGAAGACGGGAACCAGAGAGGAAGGCCGTGGGGGCCCCTGAGCAAACAAACACGAGGAAGCTGGGAAGGGCCGGATGTACCCTGGACGCGGGCCCGGGGCACACAGACGGGAAAGGCCCAGCCCGGGAGTCCTGCAGGGGCGCTGTCCCGAGTGCAGGCAGATGCGGCTACATGTATTTGGAAGGAACAGCACAGTGACGGCCAGAGGAACCCATGAACGCACGGGGGCCTGGACTGCTGAGCTGACCCGCCACCACCCACCCTCCCCACCATCGCAGACAGCGGCCGCCGGGCACCAGGCTGGGCGCTCTCCACACTCATCTCTTCCGATTCTCTGGGAGCAACCCGTGCATTGCTGCCCCTCCTTCACACAGGAGACAACCAAAGCCGGTGTGGTGTCCTGAATGGTGGCCCTGGGGTCCTGGGGTCCGACCCTGGCCCTCCTCTGCTCTGTGCCCACCACGCCGCGCCGCCTCCCCAAACACTCGGCCCACTGGCTCCCAGGCACTGGCACAGGGACGGGGCCCTGCTCAGGCACAAATGGGCCGCCTACACCGTCATCCAAGCCAAGGAGGTTTCTGGAAGGTGACCACACCCTTGAAAGAGACGAAGGGGAGGGGCTGGCCGGGCCCACACCTGTCGCCATTTCACACCCCGGGCTCTGACCTGGGATCCTGCACTTTACAGGAATAAACAAGGGCAAGCTGCCCACACCAAATGTCCAGACGTGGGGAGAGAGCACAGAATCAAAGCTCACACGGCCCGCGCTGGCTCTCAAACTGCCAGCCCCCGGCCCCAGCCCGACGCACACGGCCACACCTGACTCACCACCCCCATCGGGGGGAGGCCCAGTGAGAGGAGAGGTTTCCGAAGGAGAGATCAGGGACATACAGGGTGGATGGAGGCCAGGCCCGAGCCACATCTGTTCAGAAGGACCCTTGCGGGTGTCCCCGGGGAACCCACCCCTGCCCCAAGGGCCCGCACACAGGCCTTCCTCTTGCTCACCTCTCAGCCCAAACCAGATAACCAAAGCAGAGCCTCCCACGGACACATCTCCGATAATTCCAGAACCCCACCCTGTCCAATGACCCTCCTAAGCCCTATTTAATTCAGACTTCATCCCCAGGCTGAAAAGTACTTCTGCCTGAATGTCTCATCCAAGTTCAAAGCACGAACGGATGAAAGCCTCTCTGGAGCAGAGCTGAGAAGTGGCAACTGCCCCACGCTGGCTGGCCGGCCGGCCCACCGCACCGACAGAGGCTCGAACTGGAAGCCCACGTCCAGCCTTGCGGGCTGCAGACCCAGGCCTGGGGCTCCAGAGCCCAGTCCTCACTGGCCGCCCCCCCCCCCCCCCCCCACAGGCCGGAACTACACCGACTACACCAGGATGCTTTTTAAAAAAATTCCTGAGGAAACAATGTTACATAAATTGACCAAAAATGTTTATATTCCCCCATTTGGGAGGTAGGAGTAACGTGCTCTCTTCCAGTATTTTCCTAACGTCTTTAGTCCCACATAGACTACCTTCAAAAAGGCGAACAAGTCATCTGAGAACGGGACATGTTACAAAGGAATTAATTAGTTGTGCTTCTCCCTGTGTGACCGGCAGCCCTCGGCCCCACAGCAGTGTCCGTTGGTGCATCTCCCCCTGCCAGCGGGCCCCAGGGCAGGGAGGAGGTGGCCGGGTCGGCCACTGTGCCGGGCAGGCCCCAAGGGGGGGGGAGGGGAACACTGGCACAGAGACACCAGCTTCCCGATCCCCAGGGCAGAGCCTGTTTTTCCCAAGTCCACAGTCAAGTGTGAGCAGATTTACTGTGGATGCAGATTTCAAAACCGCAGCCCAGGCCCGCGGCTGCTCTGACAGATAGATTTACCTAACGTGCCAGGGCTGCACCACACCCCCCCACCCACACTCCCCCACCCACTGCTCTGCTGGCTCCGCACAAAGTGAACTGTCCACACCCTCACCCATACCACCTAAGTTCTGCGAAGGAGCGCCCACCCTCGGGGAGCAGCAGGAGGGGGAACTTCCAGGAGGCACCATCTTTCCAGAACTCTTCTCACCAAACGGTTTTCAAAAAGTGGGTCTCATGGGTCTCAGGCACCAGATTCCCAACGTGACTCAGAAGTCAGCGACCCGGAAAGTGCTGCAAACCCTCCCCCACCCTCCCGGAATGAACAAGAGAGAGCTACACCGGAAGGCGTCCTCATCTCGGTCGTAACTCAATAAAAGCCAAAGCCCCGGAACGTGTTTAACACACCAGTAAAACCTCACCTGCACCACTACTCCGCCTGCAGGTACTGGAGCCGAGCCCACCCGTTGCGTCCTGCCCAGAAGGGGTACAGGGGCCCTCGAAGGCACTCTCCCCCGAGGAGGGGGTGGCCAAAGTGCCTGGGGGCAAACGGATGCAGTGGGGGGGGGGGCGGCACTCCCCTCGGGGTGCCCACCAGAGACTAGCACCGAAACACAAAGGCACAAAGGTATGGTTCACAAAGGTGCCCCCCCACCTCCGGGGCTCACAGCCAGGCACCCGCAGGCACTTCTGTGACGGGCACAGAGGCCAACTTAGGCTGACACACGAGGGTCAGGTGCTGAGGAGGCCGCTGACAAGCAGGAGACGTCCTGGGCGCAGGGACATGGGGTCCCAGTGCTGCCACGTGCCAATTCGTCCCCCTGCAGTAGGACACGGCTTTGGGTGGCTCCCCTTTTCTGGGCCTAACACGCTAAACTGCCATAAAGGAAGTAAATAAGTTATCATCTAAAGAGAGAAACAACAAGAATAGCGCAGCTCGGCGCCCCCAGGGACAGAGGCTGAAGAAACACAGCCAGTTTCCCCGGATGTGCGGCCCTCAAGCTCCCAGAATTCTCCCACTGACCCTTCATCCTCTGACCTTCCCCACGGCTTTCAGGACCCTGGCTCGTTCCCAGTGGAGAACATCCCGGGGAACTGTCTGGAGCGTGGGGCCCCTCGAATCTGGTCTCCAAAACTAAAGAACGCCCACGAGGCGATGCCCAGCTGGCCAGACAGAACAAGAGGCTTCAGCTGGAAAAAGGTAAACGGAACAGGTGACCCTGAGAGCCACAGAGCAGATGAAGGTGCCGTGCGCCTTTCCACGCACGACCTGCACGCGGGATGTGCCGCCGGGAGGGGCCCACGCACACCCCGGCCCCCACTCAAGAGCCAGAACTCACCATCTGTCACTCGTCTCTGCTCTCCAGGGGACAGCGAGCCAAGATAGGGTGGGGGCTCCCCAAGCCGGTGTCGGACCCCCTTGGGGGCTCTAAGGCGCCATGTGACGGAGCAGCCCCTCCGACCAAAGCCGCCAGCAGCGCACACCCTCTGCGGGCCCCTGACTGCCCTAAGCTGCCCCAAAACTCACAGAAAGCACCCCAAAGTAAGCGGCATAGAAAGCTCTTTGTCTTGGGGAGTACATGTGAGGCTCATCCAGCCGTCTGCCACAAATGTCACCCTGTCACCCCCATGTCCCCCGGACAACAAGCTCAGCATGTACAAAACTGGGCTCTCCCCCACGCCCCCCTCCCGGGCTCCCCATCAAGAAGAAGTCGACCCCCACCTCCTCCACATCTCCCCTACCACCCTTACCTCCCCCCCCCCCGCCATAGTCCCTGCTGCCCCCCACCCCCAGCTTCCTGACTTCCCGGAGGTCCCTAAGAGGAGGAGCTCTGTGACGTGGCCACCCCTACTACCCAGTTTCCCTCCAGTCACTGACCTGGTGGGGTCAATCCAATTCTCCGGCTGGCCCCAGCACGGGATGAGATCGAACTTTCTTCCTCCCCAGCGCTCTCAGCCCAAACATCACTTCTTCTGGGACACCTCCCCAACATGCCCCCCACCCCCGTCTTTCCCTGCCCTAGTGGCAGTGACTGTCCCCTCCCCTACGGCGCTGTCAGCTGGAACCGGGCAAGGACCACCCCTGTCCTCCCCTCTCCGGTCGGTCTGCAGCTCCGGGCCGCACAGAACAGGCAGGTAATAAAGACAGTAGCCAGAATGCCCCCCGCTGGGCCCTCCACGGCTCCAGAAAGCTGCCATCGCCAGGCCGGGCTCACCCCTGCTGACGCTCCCATCCTAGACTGGGAATCACGGGCCCCTGAGGAGCCTGGTCCGGGGCAGCGCCCTCACGCTTTAGTGGGCATCCGAGCGCCCCGGGGGGCTTGTTAAAGCACAGACAGCTGTCCCCTGCCCCCCGCTTCCGATTCTGTAGGTCTGGGGCCGCCCTGGGGACCTGCACTACTCGCAGGGTCCCAGGTGCTGCTGCCGTGTGGACGCCTACCTGCGAGCCCTGCCCCGGAGGCCGAGGGGAAAGGCACCACAGGGGGCCTCGCCAAGCCCAGGCAGGAAGGCGGAAAACAGAGATCCTTCCCGCAAGTCTCCCTGCTGCCCCTCCCCCAAAGTCTGGCCTTGCCCTTCAGTGGAAACCTTCCACCTGCCCTTTCCTTTCCTGTTATTGCCTCAAGGAGCTGAAAAGAAGGCGCTTAGTGACAATGATCCACAGAGTCATGTCCCACACGCTGCTGGATGTCATCTTTGCAAGGCCCAGTGGGGGGGGGGGGTGGATGGGGGGCAGGGGCGGGGGGAGTCAGGGCGGGAGGTGTGCCATTAACCTTCGGCCCCGGCCCAGCCAAGAGCGAGCTCTACTGCACGGGCACCGAAAAGCTGTATGTGCTTGAAACTGTTTTCCTCTAAGAAAAGGGAAACACCAGGGGCGCCTGGGTGGCTTAGTCGGTTAAGCGTCCGACTTTCGCTTGGGTCATGATCTCGCGGTTGGTGGGTTCGAGCCCCGCGTCAGGCTCTGTGCTGACTGCCGGCTCAGAGCCTGGAGCCTGTTTCAGAGTCTGTATCTCCCTCTCTCTCTGACCCTCCCCGGCTCACGCTGTCTCTCTCTCTCCTAGAAATAGATAAAACATTAAAAAAAAAAAAGAAAGAAAGAAAGAAAAGGGAAACACCAGGTGACTGTTTCTCGAACAGACTCCGGAACGTGCAAGGCAGGGGAAGACGGAAACTCGGGAGCCCAAATCCACGGGCAAATGCAGCCACACTGTCACCTCAGCCTTCAGGGCCACACCCCAGAGGCCAGGCTCGAGCCTGGATACCTCGGGGGCTCCGTGCCTCCCACCAGTCTGGGGCGCCCAGGATCTGTCTCTCCTGCTGCTTCAGAAACCGCCGGATGTGCTGGCAACCGAGCCCACACAGGAAGACACAGAGCGAAACCGCCTCCATCGTCCGCCCACCGCGGCCAGACCTGGACAGTCAGCCTTCCCGACAGCGCACAGACCACTAGGGCCACCCAGTCCCTGGCCTTCTCCTCACCGGCCATCCTGCCCCATAATTATGCAAGAATCTGGCCAAAACCTGGCGCACTGCGCTCCCTTCCAGACGGATGCATGTGACACTTCAGCTACTAGATTGAATGCCCCGCAGAAGGGCATTTACAGAAAAGAGGAAAGTTTATCAAAACTTCCCACGTGAGGGGCACCTGGGTGGTTCAGTCGGTTAAGTGTCCGAATCGTCTCAGGGCCTGATCTCACGGTTTGTGAGTTCAAGCCCCGCATTGGGCTCTGTGCTGGCAGCTCAGAGCCTGGAGCCTGCTTTGGATTCTGTGACTCTCTCTCTCTCTCTCTCTCTCTGCTCCTCTCCCACTCGTGCTCTGTCTCTCTCGCTCAAAAATAAGTAAACTTAAAAGAAGTTTTAATAAAATATAAGAAAATCAATGATATAAAAATAACGTTAAGCATCTGCCTAAACTAAAACACATAGGCAGACACACGCAAGTGTAATTTAAAGAAACCGCTCTGAGTCCCTGAGGGACAGGAGGGGCAGCCGGCGGATGCCACCCTTCTCTCCCATGAGCCACCATCCCGCAGCAGGAGATGACGGCCCCTGAATGGCCGCCAGGAGCAGGGAACACAGACACCCCACTCCCAGGCAGAAGCTCAACCACCCTCCCAGAAGGTAGGGACACAGGTCAGCAGGAGGCATAGGGGCAGACCCTGCGGTACAGGTGGGGACTTCACCCCATGAAACCAAGATCCTAGTTTACAATAAAGTACAGCGACCACATTTTCCTGAACCAAAAGTTAGGACGAGTAAGACGACGAGGGTCCTGGTCGGTGAAGGCTCAGCAGAGCACGGCCCCTGGGTCCCACCTGGCCCGCCTCCCGCTTCTGTACATGTGTACTGGGCCCCGAGCATGTCACTCAGCTGTATGCTGCCCCCGCCCGCAGGCCGCAACAGCCACAAGGGAGAGCGATGGCCCACAGATCCCTTCCTGGGACGCGTGTCGACCCCTCATCCGCCGCGACAGTGAAACAGAAGCACCGGTGTCCCAGGAACTCTGGAAAGGTCCCCCCAGGGTCTCAGAGCCGCCCCACAAGGCCGGTGCTGGGGCAGGACCCCCCGACCCCAAGGGGGGCTCACTCACTGGACACAGAGCAGCACCCCCTACCCGCCAGGGCGACCTGAGCGCTGCCACAAAGGGTCAGGCCTGGGAGGCAGGGGGCTGTCGGGGTGACTTCCTCTGCATCTCCTCTCCCTCCTCCTGTCGCTTCAGCTGCCCTGCACCCCCTGGCCTCACCCTCGTCGACAAGTGCCACGTCCGTCCCCAGCTGGAGTCTGGGTGCACAGACACACCCACCGCACCATCCCCGTTCCTGTGCACCCACGTGCCCTTCCCTAACCAGAGCCCCGGCCAGGCCGCCCTGGGCCTGCATCAGAAGTGGCGTTTGGAGGGGGACAGACACAGGCCACACAGATGCACATCGCTGTGTCCATGTGAAGCCCACGGAGCCCCTGACCGGCTCACAGTGAGCCAACGTCTGCCCGGTTACCGTGGACCCCGCGTGGGTCTGAACCCACAGCCTCCCGGACGGCGCAGCAGAGTCGTGCGTCCTGACGGAGTTAGTTTCCAGGCCCCGAGCTGGATCTGGATTAAGGCCTCCGTGTCCCTCCAAAGCCTCCGGGCCCTAGGGCTCTTCCTTGGAAGTGGTGAAAAGTACACACACTTGTGCTCACACACACAAGAGCCTGGTGACCGGCAAACACCCCAACACTCCCCTCAGTGAATGTCCCCAGGTCCCCGGATGCTTCTATGCTACAAGGAGCAGAAAACCAGCACAGCGCGCTAACCACAGCTGCTCCTATTTACTGAGAGTTTACTATACACGCCAGGCTGCACGCTAAGTGTTCTACAAAAGTCCCTCAGTCGTTTTTATAAGGCAGATACTATTACCATGTCCACTTCTAAGATGAAGGCGCTAAGGCACAGAGAGGTTAAGCAACTTGGCCAAAGTCACACAGCTTACAAGAACTGGAGGTAGGAAGGAGCTCAGTCTCTCGGGCGCAGGAGCCAGGCCACCATTGAACAGGCAAGAGAAGAAAACAAGCTGAAGGCTATTTTGACATTAGGCTGTGAGCTTCCCCTCCCCGCCCATTGGGAGACTAAGATGTCCCCCACTTCACTGTTTTGCCCCAAGGCAGGCACTGGGCTGGGTGGTGGGGGGAGGGCTGTTAAAGGCAGAAGCTCCCCCCTCCAACGTGACGGCCCAGAGAGGACCCCGATGCTGTCAACGGACCCACACACACCCAGGGCTCCAAGCATGGGGGGCGGGCAGGGGAGAGTGGGGGACAGGGGTCCCGAGTGGCCTCCCCTCCTTCTGGAGAGCAAACGTGACTGCCCACACACAGGGCTTTTGTCCACCCGCCTGCCAGGCATGGGCTCCTGACAGCAACTTCATTTTCTGACTAAAAGCTCACCAGTTTTCTGCTTAAAACATGAGAACAGGAGCACCCACGTGGCTCAGTCAGTTAAGCATCCACATTCGGCTCAGGTCATGACCTCACAGCTCCTGGGTTCAAGCCCCACATCAGGATCTGTGCTGACAGCGTGGAGCCCACTTCGGATCCTCTGTCCCCCTCTCTGCCCCCCCACTCCTGCTCGCATCTGCACAATTGCGCTCCCTCTCTCTCTCTCTCTCAAAAATAAAAAAATAACAAACCATGAGAACAATGCTCATCACAGAAGCAGTGCTGGAGAGCAGTCGAGATGCTCTGGAGCGGGGCACCCTGGGTTCAAATCCTGACTTGCCGGCTGACCCGAGCCTCAGCCTCCCCATCAGCCCTCGAGAGGAGTGGGTTAGCTGACCCCCACTCCCACAGCACTTGGGGCCCCACGTGACTGGCACACAGCAGGTGTTCATTCCTGTGACCCCAGAGCCCCTCAAGACCGAGGCTGAGCCTCGGCAAGCCCAGAGGGCGCAGAATGACAGCGGCGTGCACAGTCCCACTTATTTGTGTCCAGACTCTCAGGCCAGGCACGGGGTCACGTCTGACACAGGAAGGGCATCTCACCCTCCCCCGGGGCCAGTGTGGCTGCCCCATGCTGGTCTATGAGGCGGCCCAGCGCCGGGAGCCGGCCTGGACGCAGGGAGTAAACACCGGCTGGCGGTCTTTACCACGGCCAAGGCCACTCTCAGAGAAGCTTTCGCTGGTATTTTATGGCAGGAACGTGGGGGGGGAGGGGGGCGCTCTGTCTGCAAGCCACAGCACACTCTACCCCGGAATAACCTCCCCCAAATCCCCTGCACCGCGCTGATGCCTCGCTCAAATGCTCCACGCTTGAAGGATAAACAGGACAGCCCCGCCGCCTGAGGCTGGAGGCGTCACGGTCAGGACCAGGCCACCGGCCTGGCGTCCACTTGTACCCGTGCCCCGGGAGCGTCCTCCAACCCCCTGGCAAGCAAGCCCGCCGGTGCACACCTGCACGTCTAACCCACCCCCCCCACTGCCCTGCAGACAGAAGAGCACTGTCCTGGTGAGGCCAGCGTCGGGGTCTGGGAATCGGCCGTCCGGCCAGCCAGGTCCCGCAGGCCTGTCCCTGAGCCTCCCTGTGCCCTGCTCGTCACCTGGAAGGTACAGCACAAACCCTACAGTGTTTGCTTGTGCAGGGAGTGCAGGTGCCCTGCACGTGTGAACACAGCACACCTACTCAAGGACATGTTCCCCATCCCAGGCGCCTTCGGAGCCTTCCCGCCAGCCGCCCTCCCCTCCCGGGCCGGCCCGGTCCCACCCTGCCCGCTAAGTCAGGGCTCCGGCGCGCACATGCCTTCCCTCTGAGCCCCTTCGTGGGAGCTGCGCCTCTCAGACCTCCCCCCCGCCCCCCGACACCCAGGCTGGGCCCGAAGATGAGAACACAAGCACCATCACACGGGAAGGCGGACAGGACCCCAGGTGGGGACCCCGGGGGGGGAGCTCCCCGTACAGGGAGAGCGGGAACTTAAAGGGCTGTGCTCAGGTTAACAGGCTGAACGACGCCTCGCACACACGTCCACGCTCTGGTCCCTGGGACTGTGGCTGGGCTACCTTACGTGCCGACGGGACGCGGCTGAAGACCCCTAGGGTGGGGGATTAGCGCGATGGCCCAGTTACTCACGGGTCCTTTCAGCAGAGAGGCAGGTGGTCCAAGTGTGCAGGAGCTGTGGGAAAGGTAACTTGGGGGTGCAAGCGTGAGGTAGGGGCCACAGCCAGGGCACACGGGCCGCCCCCAGAGGCTGGGAAACAGGAAAGCAAGGGCCACTTCCGCCCTGACACCTGTTCGGGACTTCTGACTCCAGAGCGCAGTGAGATCAGCAGTGCTTTACTTGGGTGGGCTTGAAACGACTCATCACCGCAGCCGCAGGACACTAACACAGCAGCTATTTTTAAAACGGCAAATGGTTGGGTTGGGAAGAAGGGCAGACTATGTTCTAGAATGCTTTCCAGATCATTCTTCTGAAATGATCAGTTTGGTCGCCCCGCAAACAGTGCTGAGTGGCAACCAAGTGGCAGGTGCTGGACTGTCCCACAGCCACTCAACGTGCACTCTCATTCCAGACGAGCAAGTCCTGCCGGCCCCCCGAGTGAACGCGCCCCGGGCTTCGGCAAGTCCCTTTCCGAGGCTCGGCTCAACGTCACACCAATGCCGAGTGTCCGCTACGTGCCGGGCACTGTGCACGGCCTGCGGTGCCACCAAGTCCGAGTCTTATTTATTTTTAGAGACAGGGTGTGAGGGAGGGGAGAGGAAGAGAGAGAGAATCCCAAGCTGTGCCGCCAGCACAGAGCCCGACGCGGGGCTCAAACCCCAACGTGAGAGCACGACCTGAGCCGAAACCAAGTCGGTCACCTAATGACAGAGTCCCCCAAGCACCTCTCAAAACTCATCGGCTTTTACCTCCTAATCTTTCAAAAAACCTGCACTTCGCATTTACTGTTTCAATGACACACACTCCTGGCCCTGCAACAACCCCATGGGGGGCCGTCCCAGTTAGCTGGGATTCTTCCCGAAGCCCCAGAGACGCCAGGCGCCAGCCCTTCCCACTGGCCCGACTCCAGGCCCCGGTCCCTCCCCTGCTGCCCAGGAGGCTGAGAGAGAAGCAGGTAAGAAAGCTGTCCCCGCATCAACAAATCAACATTTTGCTTTTTTTTTTTTTTAAATGTCTTATTTATTTCTAGGAGAGAGAGAGAGAGAGAGAGAGAAAGACAGCGTGAGCAGGGGAGATCAGAGAGAGAGGGAGATACAGACTGAAACAGGCTCCAGGCTCTGAGCTGGCAGTCAGCACAGAGCCCGACGCGGGGCTCGAACCCACGAACCACGAGATCATGACCTAAGCGAAAGTCAGACGCTTAACCGACTAAGCCACCCAGGCGCCCCCAAATCAACATTTTAAATCAACGGTCACTCTCCCGGAGGGCCAGCCCCGAAAAGTGCATCCACCTGGTTGTGGAAATCGTGAGCTACAGAAATCCTGGAGCCGGCAGGGCTCTCAGAGGCCATCTGGCCAGACAGCCCCTTCTGGAAAGCTCCCGAGTTACCTGGACCGAGAGCGAACGCCTCCCAGCACCACACCAGCCAGCCCAGCCCCGCGGGGCCGGGCTCGCTTCTGGCCTCAGACATAAACGGCAGAGATGGGCCCATGCTGAAGCCCACCTCGGGTGTGTGTGAGCCAGAGGAGACGCTGGGTGTGTGGCCTGCAGGGGCCACACAGCCGCCCGGGACCAGCCTTTACGAGCTGCGCCTCCCCAAGCCCCACGCAGCCCAAGAGGGACGCTAGGGCTACACGTGCACGGAGAAACCCAGTGGGTTTTTTTAAACATTTCTTTTTTAGAGAGAGAGAGAGAGAGAGAGCAGGAGAGAGCGAGCACGAGCTGGGAAGGGGCAGAGAGAGAGGAAGTCAGAATCGGAAGCAGGCTCCAGGCTCCGAGCTGTCAGCACAGACAGCGACACAGGGCTCTAACTCACAGACCGCGAGATCATGACCTGAGCAGAAGTCGTCAGGCGCTTAACCGACAGAGCCCCCCAGGCACCCCACAATCTTCAGTGCTTTTGTTTTTAATGTTTTATTTATTTCTGAGAGAGAGCGCGAGAGAGAGAGCAAGAGCGTGAGCAGGGAAGGGTCAGAGAGAGAGGGAGACACAGAATCTGAAACAGGCTCCAGGCTCTTAGCTGTCAGCACAGAGCCCAACGCGGGGCTTGAACCTACGAACCATGAGATCATGACCTGAGCTAAAGTCGGACACTTAACCGACTGAGCAACCCAGGCACCTCCCCCCGCCCCAAGTGCTTTTTAAAACCCGGGGCTTCGCCCAGACATGGAACAACTCGAGACAAACAACTATACTCAGGGAGAGAACGGGAAGATGATCAGCAGAGAGAGAGGCAACAAGGTCCCCGGGCAGGCGGCTGTCTCATCACTGATGTCCCCTGTCCTCTGGCTGCAGAAGTAAGGCTCCGGGCCCTGGCCTGGCCTCCCAGTCCCTCGACTGTGGACCCCAAGGCACCTTCCCAGCCTTATCTGTCACTGTCGCCCCCCACACCCCAGTGTGTCTGCCAGGATGACCCTACGCACACACGTGTGCACACACGCACACACGCACAGGGTTTCCCATGTCCATGTGCCACTCTCTCCTCCTCCCCCTGGAACACCACCTCCTGTGCCCAAACCTTACCTGTCCTGACACAACAGTAAACCCTGCAGGGTAGCCGTCCCCCACCCTCATCTCTTGATGGCCTCGGTGGCCTCCAGATGGCCTGTGTGACTCTGCGTCCCCGTCCCATCTCCCTCCCCCAGAGGCGAGCACCTGTCAGCACCGGATCCCCCTCACCTGCGGAGCCCCATCATCGAGAACCCAGGGAAACATCCGAGTGTACACTCGGCGTGTACGGCGGCTCTGGCCCCTTCCCCCCACCACCCGCACCGCCCCCGGCACGGCCAAGGGGGCGGCAGCAGCATCCCTGTCAAGCGGGGAGGGGCGAGGGACAGACGAGAGGATGATGCAGGCGGTGCACACGTGGGTGCACACGTGGGTGCACACGTGGGCCCCGGGATGGGTGGCTCCCACGCAGGACAGGGACCCGACTGCTCCTGTCCTGCCGCACCCCTGCTCACGAGAAATCGAGAGGGAAGCAGGGAAGGCAGCAGGCCTGGCCCACCATCGCTGGGCTCTACGCATGCCAGCCCCCACCCCCACCCCCACGTGCCGGCCGTGAACGCGCTCGCCAGCCAGAGCCACGGCTTCTCCGGCCTCAGAAACACTAACCGCCTGCAGGGCACAGGGCGATCGGCTGGGCCCTCCGCCCTCCAGCCCCCCGGGTCGGGGCCAGAGGGACACGGTGCCAGGCAGGAGGGAACATCGATCCCGGGGGAGCACAGCGCAGCCCCCGCTCTGAAATCCGGAGGCCACAGGTCCGAGGAGAGTAGTGCGCAGGACTCCGGTGTGGACCCTTCTAGGCCCCGCAGGAGGCGGCCTGCGCCACAGGGGCACCCGCCCTCCCCCAGGTGCAGCTGGGGCTTCCCTCCTGGGGACACACACCTCTGCGACCCAGGCCGTGGTCATGAGTACTGAGTCCACACCCACTCACGCTCATGCACTTGCACTCACACCACACACACTCACCAACACACCTACACATGCACACTCACGTGCTCACTCACACACATGCATGCTCGTGCGCTCACACCATGTTCACATACAATCACCAGTACACAGACACTCACACTCACATGCTCGCAGTCACATACACATGCACGCACATTCTCACATCAGTCACCAACACACTCATACGTGCATACACGTGTACTTTCCTGCACATGTACACATGCAGTCTCACACACTAGTCACCAACACACACATGCATACTCATGCTCGCACTCACACATGCACACTTATGCAAGCGCTCTCGCACCACACATACATAGTCACCAACATACACACACACACTCTCGCAACATGCACACACTCGTGTGCTTCCACTCTCACACATGTATACTCATGCATGTGCACTCTCACACTACAGTCACCACCACATATGCACACACTCACATGCTCACTCACTCATGCACTCACTCACAAGTCACCAACAAACATGCACACAATACTCTCACATTCACACACATGCACACTTGTACAATCACACCACAGTCACCAACATTCACACCTGCACACATGCATGTGCTCACTCATACATGCACTTTTGCACGCACTCTCACACCAACACTCACATAGTTATCAACACACACATGCACACAATCACATGCTCTCCCACTCACACATATGCACACTTGTGCATGTGCACTCTCACCCCACACACTTACAATCACCAACACTCACACATGCACACACTCACATGTTCACACTCACATGCACTCGTGTGGGTGTGCTCTCACACCACCCACATAGTCACCAAGGCATGTGTACACACTCTTGTGATTGCACACTCACATACACATGCACACTCACATGCTCGCAGTCACCAACACACAAGCACAACTCACATGCTCTCACACTCACACACTTGTGAATGAGCATTCTCACACCACACACATGTAGTCACAAACACATGTGCACACACTTGCGTGCCCTCGCACTCACACATGCACACTCATGTACATGCACTCTCACACCACACAGTCACCAACACACTCATACGTACACACCCACATGCTCACATGCACATGTGCACACTTGTGCATATGCACTCTCACCAGTCACCAATACTCACATGCACACACACGCTCTCACACTCAACACATGCACACACTAGTGCTCTCGCACTCACATGTGCACATTCATGCATGTGCATTTTCACACCAGTCACCAACACACCCATGCACACACTCGTGCATTCAAACTCAAAGTGACACCACTTCTCACACCACACATGCTCATGCGCCCACCAGGAACAAACACGTCCTCAGCGGGCAGGAGCGGGGCGGGGACAGAGGCCACCAGGCAGGCGGGACCCGGCTTTCTCCCCAGGCGGCCCGGCCACCTCCCCCCTCCTGCCAAACATGGGCCTCCCTCACTCCCAGCTGCTTCCCTGCTTCCCCAGGCAGAGGCCGCAAGCCCAGCCTACATCTCAGACCCCCAGACCCCTCTCCTGGCCCAGCACCTCCTCCCTCCTCCACAAGGGCTCTCCCTGCCTGAGAGCTGTTGCCTCCACTCTCTCCTTCTGCAGAAACTGTCCCCCTCAAGTCCGCAAACCCCCTCTCCCAGCCTTCTTGTGCCAAGCATGAAGATCCCCCCAGCCAACTGCTCCCCGTGGTCTCCTCTCCCACTCAGCCGCCCCCAGGCCCTCCCGACACTGTCCAAGGCCATGGCCACCCAACGCCTCAGGCCACCCAGCCCAGCCAACGCCACTCCCCCGTTTCCCGCCAGGCCCTCTCGCTCCCCTGAAACCCTTCCTGGGTCCCCACGATGCACTCCCACGTCTCACTCCAGCTCCGTGGTCTACACCGGCCCCTCCTCCTCCACCTCCCACCCAGCTCAGAGGTCCCCAGGCCTGGTCCTGTCCCCCGGGTCCCCCCCCCCCACCGCGACCCTCACCGTTCCCTGGGCTGGCCCAGGTGGCCTCCACCACTGAGCCGGTTCTAGAACCGACCCGGCTACACACACACTGCATCACCCCCCAAAGTCCCGCAGGCGTGGGGCAACGTGGGCGCTGCGGACCTGTCCTGCACCCTGCCATAGGGACGGTCACGTGGCTCCGTGCGGTCGTCCAACTTCACCACCCATGAGAACAGCTGCGCCTGCCGCACACAGACTGTTTCCTCGTACGAAGAGCAGGTGGGCCCCACAGGCACGTCGACCCCCTAGCAGCACCACCTTCGCCAAATCCGGCCCCCTTCTCCCGCACACTCTGTTTCCGGCGGTGACAGCACCATCCGCCCCAAACAGCTCCTGCCGATTAGAAACCTCAGCCGCCAGTGGCCAACTGGCCACCTCACCCAGAACCTCTACCTGCAGATTTATATTCTCTCCAATCTGTGCGTTGCACCGCCCCCTCCCCCACCCCGTCGTCCACCACCTGGGACTCCGCCTCCCTGGCTTCTCACAAGCCAACCCCCCCACCACGTTCCCCACTTGGCTTCCACCTGGCACCCTCCCCCTGGCACCCTCCCCCTGGCAACGCCCACTGGCTGCCAGACCTTTGCCCCTGCCTCGGCCTCCCAGCTTTTCTCAGGGGAAACGCACGCATCCTTCAGGCCCCAGCACTAGGCCTCTGGGCTCAGAAAGCACTTTCCCAGCTTCCCCAGCAGAACCAGTTCGCGCCCCGCCCCAGGTTCCCACAGCAGAGGGCTGGCACCCCCTCCGGGTCCTGCACAGTGTGCCCCTGACTGTGTGTATGCCAGGACTGCAAGCGCTCCCGCTCCCCGCCCCCCCCCCCCCCCCCCCCCCCCCCCCCCCCCCCCCCCCCCCCCCCCCCCCCCCCCCAAGGGCTGCAGCTGGACTCAAGAGCCAGGAGTGGTCGGCAACCCTTTCTGGCCTGAGCCGAATGTCAGCTGAGAATTGCCAGGAGTGCAATGCCAAGCCCTGCTGCCCCCGACCCCACTGCTGAGATAGTGGAAGCCCCACTCCGCCCCACCCAGCTCACCCCAACTCACCCACATACCCAACTCACCCACATACCAAGCTTACCCCAACTCACCCTGCTCACCCCACCTCACCCCACCTCACCCAACTCACCCAGCTCACCCAACTCATCTCAACTCACCCACATGCCCAACTCAGCCAACTCACCCGAACTCACCCAGCTCACCAAAACTCACCCAAACTCACCCAAACCGTGAGGGCGGAGCACACAGGCTGCTTCACCAGGAAATGCAAGAGCTCACCCCAACCGTTCCCCCAGCCTGCACTCACCCACCCCAGGGCCCCTGCTCAGGGCACCATGGACGCTCCTCAAGCAGGAGTCCTTGGACTGGTAATGTCTTCCATTCAGTAAGAGGAGTGAGTGCCTAGAAGCTTCCACAGCAACTGAGCATCACACGACATGTTTATGTGCTTTGTAAATGCACTGCTCAAACAAACTGGGAAAAAATAAAACTCGGTCCTTTGCCACAGGGAGTCTGGGAAGCCCTGACCCCTGATCCCCCCAAACTGCTGCCTCTTCCTGATGACCTCAGAGCCCTCCCCCAACACTCCTTCCCCAAGAAGTCGACCCAGTCTCCACCCAGGGCCCCTAATCCTAACCACACTGAGGGCGGTGAGGTGGGATCTGTACCCCCATTACCACAAGTTCCCTGTGGCTGGGGAGCCAAGTGGCGTTCACTCTGATATTCCCAACGCCACTCGCGAGGCGGCCAACCAACCAGTAGTTGCTCAATGAGGAGGAAAAAACCAGATCCACCTACGCTTCCAGAGTGGGCTTTCCTTCAGGGGCAGGATACGGAGGGGCACTGACCTGTAAGACACACAGGATTCTCCAGGCGTGGACCAAATGTAGCCCCTCTCCCCCAGCCCGGGTGGGAATAGGAGGAGATTTAACACACACACACACACACACACACACACACACACACGTCTAGGGATCTCGGGACAAAAACACAGTTGCTGTTCCGTTACACGCTGAAACGTCAATCTGAGCGAAAATCACTCAGCTCTCCAGTGAATCTCCACAATGTGCACACACTAAAAATAAATCATGCCCAAATATGAAAAATAAAAAGACATTTTCAGGGTCATTTTTGACTTTACTCTGTGGGCCCCTGACCTCAGAGCGAAAGGTCAAGGACTCAGGAGCCTGTAACCCCACGAAGAACAACATTGCTTGAGACCAACCAGCAGGTGCCCACTGGGGTTTGCAAAGCGAGGGCAGAAGCCCCCAGATGCAGCGGGGCCCTGGCCCTGCTTCGGGGTCAGTGGACGTCGCCCCCTTATAGGTGCAACTCTTGAAGAAGGGGGCCCCTGTGCCCCCCACTGCACCCTCTCTTTTCCCCGGGCCCCAAGTTCCTGGCTGCTATTCGGCGGGAATGCACGAACTATTTCCAGATGCCACTGTCAGATCAAGACAACGCTATCTAAATATTCCTGTCTAATTTTGCACACGGCTCTTGTTTCAACTGGCAAAGATAATGATTCACTGTCCGTGGCTCTTGGCGGAAAATCATCCTGCCAAGTTTGGACTTCTCTAAACTTCTTTTTGAGAAAGGAGAAGTCACCTCTCTGCCCAGATCCTTTTCCACAGGCCACCAAGGGCACCCGGACACCGCCTAGCTGACCAAGCAATGTTATGGGAAAATTCGGGAGAGATAGGGACTTGGGAGGTTTTTTCCTCACCCTACGCAAGATTCACTGTTTCTTGGCTTTTCTGCATCCCCATCAATTTGGTAGTTAGAACTTTGGATTAGAAATTCCAGGTGATCCTGAAGGCAAAATCTAGACACAGAAATAAAAGTATCTTTCTCCGCATGAAGAGAAATGGCCGTCTTTGACTCGGATGCTTCAATCAACCGTAAAAGAGCTATACAAAGGCCACACCTGCCCACGCTGCACTCCAGCCTAGCCTCCCTCACGGAGGGACACACGTTAACACCCCCACACAGGTGCCTGAAAGGCGGCCACTTACCCCCTGCACACACGGGCTGGCACACAAGAGAACTAAAGCATCACCTTGGAAAAGCCACTGTGGATAAATGAGTTGGCCTTCCTGCCAGGGTTCAGAAGCTTAAACTTGTTTTGCGCACTGTTTAAAAACTGGTCCACGGTCATTTCCTGGCTCCTTCCCTCCAGTGTTACAAAGCCCCCACAGCCTTCTACTTTTGCACTCTGGACCCCGCCGGTCACCGCCTTGCATCCAGCAGGCACAGCCAATGCCCACGCGCCTCTACCGCCTCTCTCTGTTCCTCCAGGTGCAGAGTCTCATTTGAAACCCAATCAACGGGGTTCCCATCAGAGGCTAAGGGCAGGGGGACACACGACCCTTCGTCTAAACCTCTCAACTGCTCACAGGCAGGGAACAGCGGGCTTCTGGTGGCTTGAGAACACTCTTGCTAGAGTCTCACTTCAATTGCTCTCAACCGAGGGCGATTCTGCCACCTGGGAGACATTTGGCAACGGCCAACCGGAGAAATTTCTGGTCGTCACAAGACACAGGTCAACCCTCCCACAACAAAGAACTGTCTGGTCCAGATGTCAATAGTCTGAAAACTAAAAAATCCCTGTCTTCCCGCGCCACACCCGGAAGTGCTCAGACCACCTGCTTCACTTCGCCACCCCCCCCCCAACTTCCCCAAGGTCAGGCCCCAAATCCTAATAACCCTGCTTTGCCCGCATTATTTTGCAAGGCTGAATGAAATACCCAGAGCCGCCGCCAGAGTCCTAAAGATGCCGGTCCTGGAAACTAGCCGCACTGGCCTGGTCTCTTCTCAGAAGGGCCCTCCTGAGGCAATGACCTGTCCATCCACAACATGACAACTGGCAGGCTGGCATCATGCATGCTCGGATCTTTGGCAGCCAAGGAGACCTGGCAGGCCTGGCCCTTCAGTCCTCTGTCACGCACACCCAAGGGCCAAGTGAGCGCCACAAGTTTTCCAATGGGCAGTGTCCAGCGCAGGCGGAGAGACAGCCCGGCCCCAAGTCTGTCGCCCTCCAGGAGGCTGGCATCTCTCAGCCACGTGGAAAGCACCTGCACCCAGACCTGCCCTTGCTGCACCCCACCCCCATCCCCAGGGCATGCGGGGGCACTGGCCATGGGGCGGCAGGGAGGCTGGGACGGGAGAAGGGCACCAGGGCCCTCAATGTAGCCCAAACCACTCCCAGGACCCCCAGTGCTTGGAGAAGTAGGGGGGAGGGCCCCAGAAAAGCGAACGTAGGAAGGCACCAAGAAGGGCCTCCTTTCCCAAGTACACCGCACACCGCCACCTGTGAACAGCTGGGCTGGGCCCAGGGGGTCAAAGTCCTGACACAAGCCTGCAGCCGGGGAGGGGGCGCGCAGACCCCGTGAGACACGGTGCACAGGGGTGTGGGAGAGAAGGGAAAGAGCCTGAGACGCCCAGGCGGCCACCGGGGCTGCTCTGCGCGCCCCCAGAGACCCGCGGCCTGCCGGAGCAGGGCCCGGGGTAGGCGGAACTCTCAGCGGGGAGGCCGCGGGCCCGCAGCAGGACGCCGAAGGGGCCCGCGCGGAGGACGGAGGGCGAGCAGGACGCTCCACAGCCTTACCCGGCGGCAGGAAGCGGGGCCCCGCGGTCACCTTCGCGCCGCCACCGCGCTCGCCCGCCGCACGCCGGCGCCGCACGCGCCCCGGATCTGTTTACCCACTCGCCCGCGCCCGGGCTCCGGGACTCCACGGCCCCGCCCCGCGGACGCCCCCATTGGCCGCGCCGCCGTCTCCGGCTTCGCGCCGCGACCAATCGGGACCGAGGGCGGAGCGAGAGAGGCCAATGGGAGGCCGCCCGCCTCTCGGGCCCCGCCCCCCTTCTCCGGGCTGCCCTTTGCCCTAGTTAGGCGCGGGGAGCTGCTGGTTGCGCAGAGGGGCCGGGCTGGGGGGCGTGTGCCCCGGACGCGCCCTCCGCTCCCGGCCGGAGCTCGCGGGGCGTCCTCCCGAGCGCGGAGCTGCGACGCTGTCCGCGGCCGTCACCCGAGCCCAAGGTGGTCCTTCAGTGTGAGACTGTTTGGCAATAAACGTTTAAGTCTTTGGAAACGTGTTTAATATCAAAACCCATCCGCGTGGACGCCTGGAAGGGGGGACGGGGTTGCATCATAAATCCAGGGGTGAGCGTAGCTCCCCAGTTCCTCACAGCCCATGTCCCCAAGAAGGAGCCCCTTCTTCCTGGGGAGGAGGCTTCGTCCCCAGGAGAGCGGATCCTGCAGGACGGTGCGCGGCCCATATTCTGACCCCTCCCCCCACGCCTGCACCTGAACACTGTTTACTTCTAAGAGCCTCTGGGAGATAAGGGGAGGGGCGTAGCTCCCCAAGCAGGGCGGGGCTGGGAACTGGGAACTTGGCCTCTAGCAGCCCCCTGGCTGCCGTTTACCGCACCGGAGAGAAAGGTCCTCGCCCAAGGGTCGAGTCTTGGACAGGTGCTCCCTGCTGCCTCCCACCCTGCTCCCTCACACTGCCCCCCCTCGAGCCCCGCCCGCCTGGGGACCCCCGCCAGGCCCTTGGGGTCAGAGAATCCCCTGTTCATCCAATTCTATAGTTTACAAACGACGCCCCCTTAGACCTAAGTCAGATGAGGGTAGGATTTTCATGAGCTCCTGCTTCTGATGGAAGTGAAGACAGGATGTGGTGCTTGAATTACACAAACCTGCGGAGCCACTGCTTGCTTCATGCTAGCTCAGTTCCGCTCTGCCTGCGAAGCCAGGGGGAGCCTCTCTCCAAAGGACCTGAGGATCGACATAGACTGCTACCATCAAGAGTTCTTATTCTTTTACTTCTTCCTCTCCTCCTCCTCCTCCTCCTCCTCCTCCTCCTCCTCCTCCTCCTCCTCCTCCTTCTTCTTCTTTTAATTTCTGAGAGAGGCAGCGTGAGCAGGGGAGGGTCAGAGAGAGAGGGAGATACAGAATCTGAAACAGGCTCCAGGCTCTGAGCGAGCTGTCAGCACAGAGCCCGATGCGGGGGGGCTCGAACCCACGAACTGCGAGATCATGCCCTGAGCCAATGTCAGATGCTTAACCGACTGAGCCACCCAGGCGCCCCCATAAAGAGTTCTTCTAAACGGCCACCAATCTAATTTACGAAAGCAGTGTCCCCTGCTCGTCTATGCAAAGAAGGAACCCGTCACATTAATATGATTTGAACCCTACTCCTTGAGAAATGACCTTTTCCTTATTATGCTAAAAACACATTTCTCTCTTTCCTGATCGGTTTCTTTTTACTGCAAAGATTCCCCCATATTGCAACTTAAAGATTCCTGAAAATTACATTTCAAGATGTGATAGTGACATTGTAGTTGCGTGGGGTTTTTTATGGTTTGTTTTGTTGTCGTTATTTGCAAAGATTCCTTGTGCTTTAGAGATACACGTGGAAGTATTTCCAGATAAAATAAGACGATGTAGGGGACTAGCTTCAAAATATTACAGGGTTGGGGCACCTGGGTGGCTCAGTCAGTTGAGCATCTGACTTGGGCTCAGGTCATGATCTCAGAGTTTGTGGGTTCGAGCCCCACAGCAGGCTCTGTGCTGACAGCTCAGCGTCTGGAGCCTCCTTCAGAGTCTGTGTCTCCCTCTCTCTCTGATCCTCCCTTGCTCACGCTGTGTGTCTCTCTCTCTGAAATAATAACATTAAAAAAAATTACAGGGCTGAGGGGAAGTGAATGGGGCACCAGGCTGATAATCATGGAAGGAGAATGATGGATATATTGGGACTCATATTATTTTGCATCTTTTTTATATCTTGGCAGCTCTCAATTAAAAAAAAAAAAAAGGTTAAAATAAAATTGGTACTTGCAAAGAAAGCCCAAATTGAAGATTTGTCAGGCAGGGTAGAACATCCAACTCTATCTTGGGGCGGGGAGTTCAAGCCCCACATTGGGTGTAGGGCCTACTTTAAATAAATAAATAAATAAGTCAGGCAGGGTGAACGACAGTATGACAGCTCTTCTTCATGTGAACCCTCGCAAAATAAGGGCAAGGAGGACTTTTATCTGTAGCTGATAAAAAGACAGCCAGAAAATTCAAAATCAGCAAGATGATATTTGACATATGGATTTCATTTACTATGCACCTCACTCTTGAGTGTCATGAGGTACTAGTGAATGATGATAGAATATGTCGTCTTAATTAACAAGACTTTTCAAATTATTCTTAAGCTTCTAAAAATTTACATTTTTGTGTATTTTTTTAAATACTTGCACATCTGCAAATATTTCTTTATTAATGTTTATTTATTTTTGAGAGAGAGTGAGCGGGGTCAGGTCAGAGAGAGGGAGAGGCACAGAGTCTGAAGCAGGCTCCAGGCTCTGAGCTGTCAGCACAGAGCCCAACATGGGGTTCGAACCCACGAACTGTGGGATCACGACCTGAGCTGAAGTCGGACGCTTAACCGACAAAGCTACCCATGCGCCCTGATTTGTGGATCTTTTCTGATGGGTGTGATATATATTAGTAAGATATTATTAATGTATACATGTATACATACTCTCCCAATAACCAAAGACACCAGTGCCTGGGACAAACCAACCAGTCAGTCCTCAGGGCTCATCTTAAACTATCAGTCGCATGTGACACAGTTGGTCATGCCCTTTATTCTTGGTAGTTGCCCTGGAGTATAATTAATATTCTGGTCCAAATTAATACTAACTTCGTTTCAATAATATACAAAAATTTGGCTCCTATACGGTTCCATTCTCCCCCACTTCTATGTTGTTATTGTCATACAATTACATTTTTTAGGTGTATTTTTTTTTAAAAGAGAGAGAGTGTACAGCATGAGCAGGGGATGGGCAGAGAGAGGGAGAGAGAGAGAATTCCAAGCAGGCTCAGTGCTGTCAGAACACGGAGTCTGATACGGGGCTCGAACTCACAAACCATGAGATCGTGACTTGAGCTGAAATCAAGAGTCAGACTCTTAACCAACTGAGCCACCCCAGGCGCTCCAATACAGTTACATTTTTATACATTGTCTGCCCATCCCCGCAGATTTATCATTATTGCTTTATGCAGTTTTTTTTTTTTACATCAGGAGAAAAAATAAGAGTAACAAACAAAAAATATACATACACCACCTATTATACTTACCTGTGTAGTTTCCTTTACCAGGATTCTTTATTTCTCCATGTGGATTTGAGTTACTGTCCCTTCATTTTAGCTTCAAGGACACCATTTGTTTTCTTACAGGAAAGATGTGCTAGTGATGAATGGTTTTCGTTCATCTGGAAAGGTCTTAATTTCTCCACTCTTTTGAGGATAGTTTTACTGGATATAAAATGTTTAGTTGACAGAGTTGGTGTTTTCTTCCCCTTCAGTACTTTAAAATCTGTCATGCCACAGCCTCTGGGCTCCATGATTTCTGATGAGAGAAACTGATCTCACCGAGGACCTTTGTTCATGATGAGTTGGCTCCTTTCTTGCCGTTCTCTGGATTCTTTGTCTTTTGACAGTTTGATTACCACGTGTCTAGGTGTTTGTCCTGTCCCTGAGTTTATTCTATTTCGGAGTTCAATGTGCTTCTTGGACATACGGATTAATGTTTTTCATTAAAATTGGGAAGTTTTCTGCCATTATTTTTTACAAATATTCTTTCTATCCCTTTTTTCTGTCTCTTCTTCTGGGACTCCCATTATATATATGTTGATATGTCTGATCCACAGATTTCTGGGGCTGGGTTCATTTTTCTTCGATCTTTTCCCCTTGCTTTCTTCAAAGTGGATCATCTGAATTGACTTTTCCTCAAGACAGGATGCTTTCTCCTGCTGCTCAGATCTGTTGTGGAGCCCCAGCCGTGAATTTTTCATCTCAGTTACTCTTTGTTTCTTTTCAACCATAGAACTCCTATTTGATTATTTTTTTGCCATAGAACTCCTATTTGATTAATTTCTACTTTTTATTGATTGTCCCCAATTGGCAAGAGATCATTCTCAAACTCTTATTTCATTCTTTAGAGTTGGTTTCATGTAGCTCTTTAAATGCATTTAAAATAGGTGAGTTAAAGTCTTTGGCTAGTAAGCACCATATCTGGGACATTTTCTATGCTTCTGCGGATTGATTTTTTTCTTCTCTACATGGCCCTACTTTCTTGTTTCTTTGCCTGTCTCATAATTTTTTGTTAAAAACTAAACATTTTAGGGGCGCCTGGGTGGCTTAGTCGGTTAAGCGTCCGACTTTCACTTAGGTCATGATCTTGCAGTTCGTGGGTTCGAGCCCCGCGTCGGGCTCTGTGCTGACTGCCAGCTCAGAGCCTGGAGCCTGTTTCAGTCTGTGACTCCCTGTCTCTCTGACCCTCCCCTGCTCACGCTGTCTCTCTCTCTCTCCTAGAAATAAATAAAACATTTTAAAAAAATAAAACTAAACATTTTAAATAATATACAGTGACATCTCTAGAAATCAGATTCTCCTTTACCCTCAGGGATTGTTTTCTGCTACCGTTTATTGTAGCTGTTGTTCTTTGTTTAGTGACTTTTGGAAACTAAGTCTATGAAGTCTGATCTTGTTATATGTGGCCACTGACATCTCCACTCAGCTACCTTCATGGCCAGCTAATGACAAGACAGAGATTTCCTTGAATGCCTGAAATCAACAAATCCTGCAGCTTTTGCTGATGGACTGTGTGTGTGTGTGTGTGTGTGTGTGTGTGTGTGTGTGTGTTTTGGGGCATGCCTTCAACACTGAGCTAGGCATTGACAACTCTACCTTCCCCTAACTTCCTGCTAGTGCAGAGCCTCAAGGTCAGTCAGAAGTGAGACCTCAGGGCCTCCTCGGGCCTTTCCTGAGCATGGGCACAGCCCTGACTCAGCAGGGTTCTTGGTAAAACTGGATTATTTTACATGGAAGTCCACAGATGAGCCTAGGAGAAGGTTCAGGAACCCGACTAAAGTTTGGTCAAGCAAAGAATCTTTACCAATTCCTGGGACCTTGGGGTATAAATTGAACAACATGTGGCCAAAATTACAAACAACTCAAAACTGGGGGCACCTGGGTGGCTCGGTCGGTTAAGTGTCTGATTTGGTTTCTGCTCAGGTCATGATCTTGAAGTTCATGAGTTTGGGCTCCACATTGGACTTTCTGCTGTCGACACAAAGCCTGTTTTGGATCCTCTGTCTATCTGTCTCTCTGTCTCTCTGTCTCTCTCTCTCAAAAATAAATATAGTCAGTTAAGCATCTGACTTTAAGTCATAATCTCATGGTTTGTGAGTTCGAGCCCCATGTTGGGCTCTGTGCTGACAGCTCGGAGCCTGGAGCCTGCTTCAAATTCTGTGTCTCTCCCTCTCTCTGCCCCTCCCATGCTCATGCTCTGTCTCTCTATCTCTCAATAATAAATCAACGTTAAGAAAAAAATTTTTTCATAAAATAAATATAAAAACCTCTAGAACTTTTAACTTAGTTTATTCCAATCTTCCACTGGGTAATATAGTCACGTGACTTTTTAAAACTATTTTAAAAAGATTTTTAGTGCCAAGTCTGCCCCACTCCATCTCTCTTCTGCCCAATTCCCAACCCCAATGCCCCCACCCACCCCCTCACACACAAATGTGACTACTGCAGTTATGTTTCTTATCTATTTTCAGTGTTTCTTTATGTATATGAGCAAAGACAAACACATACTCGTATTTTATACAGATTATACACTCCGTTGGGTTTTTTTTTCATTGATCACTATAGCCTGAAACTTTCCAAGTTTGTACCCAGAGAATCATCCTCATTTATTTTCCAGTATTACGTTATGCAGAGAAGCCGTATCTTAACTAGTCTCGAACCAGAGGCTCTGCAGACCACCTCGGCTCTTTCAGCATTTCAAACAGTGCTGCAGCGAATAATCCTGTTTTCAAAATGCAGTTAGCCTGGACCTAGGTGAGGCTGGGCTGGCGGTCCGAGCGTGCTGTGCCAGTGCAGAGCCCATGAGTGCCCTCGCTGTGGGTAGAGACCTGTCGAGCATGACTCGAGGACCCCATACTGCCCCCCAACACCCAGTGGTGAAAACAGATCATTTCTGGAGCACCAGAGATACGCCACGATGGGCTACAATCTGAGGTCGCCAGCTTTAGGAAAATCCAACCCAGTCCTGCTAAGAGAATGACTTCAAGGAATCCCCAAGCCTGTTCAACGAAGGCAACACTAATGACTGTAATTAGCTGACTGCACAATTAGAAGTGATTAACCACATTACGGAAGAGGCTCGGCTCCCCACCCCTGGAGACGGCCCAGCGCAGCCCATTAACTATATCTGCTCCCTTTCTCCCCACTTCCCTCAGTCTGTACTCACGGCACACATCTGACTTCACAATAGGGTATTCTTTTCCTTTTTCCAGATTAATTTCTTGTCAATGCACTGTAGCGTATGGACATTAGCCAAGGAAGCCTAATCGTCTGTTTGCTATTTTTCTATTTTTAAATTGTGATATAATTTGGGGAGCCTGGGTGGCTCAGTCAGTTGAACGTCCGACTTCAGCTCAGGTCATGATCTCACAGTCCGTGGGTTCAAGCCCCACGTCGGGCTCTGTGCTGACAGCTCAGAGCCTGGAGCCTGCTTCAGGTTCTGTGTCTCCCTCTCTCTCTGCCTCTCTCCTGCTTACTCTGTCTCTCAAAATAAAATAAAGACATTAAAAAAATAAATTGCAATATAATTTATATGCAGTAAAATACAGTTCTTAAGTCTATGGTTCACAAGTTTTTACAAACAAATATATCATGTAACTAACACCCCAATTAAACGTAGAACAAAAAGTTTTCCCTCCAAAATGTTCCTCCATGCCCTCTTCCTAATCACCCCCCACCTTGCCCAAAGAAATGGTCCTGGTTTTTTGGTGTGTGTGTGTGTGTTTTGAGAGAGAGAGTGCAGGCCAAGGAGAGGGGTAAAGGGGAGAGAGAGAATTTTTTTTTAATTTTTTATGTTATTTATTATTTTTTGAGAGACAGAGACAGAGCATGAGCAGGGGAGGGGCAGAGAGAGAGGGAGACACAGAATCTGGAGCAGCTCCAGGCTCTGAGCTGTCAGCACAGAGCCCAATGCAGGGCTCGAACTCACAAACTGCCGGATCATGACCTGAGCCACAGTCGGGTACTTAACCGACTTAGCCCTCCGGGCGCCTCTCTAAGGTGATTTTGTTAAGGAGAAATAGCCCTTTATAGGACAGGAACGGGGAAGTTGCATCCTCTTGATCAAAAAGGGGTAGGTAATTCATTCTCATGTCCTTATGTTCTCGAGTTTGTGTGGAAAGCCATCCTGACTGCTGAGCGTGTATTTGACCTTTGTCTATCCTCACTGGATACCTTCTGCACTCCAGGTTCATAGACTAGAGAAGCAGGAGCATCCCGGGCCCCAGGAGCCAGAAGCAGAGCCTAACCATGTGTCCATCTCTTGCACCCCATCTCCGCTGAGACACACAGAACCAGGGCTGAGGCCGCAGGGGTGTGAAAGGGAGGAGGCTCCCGGGAAAAGAATTCCAGCTTGAAGGCGGGAACGAGCCGAAGTGCACACACGAGACTCCATTTTGCCAATGACCGAGGAGGTGGAAAGTCAACGTGAACCTTTTTTTAAGCTTATTTTTTTATTTTGAGAGAGAGAGAGCGCGCACGCACTGAAGGGGCAGAGACAGAGGAAGAGAGAGAGAGAATCCCAAGTAGGCTCCACACCATCAGTGCAGAGCCCGATGCAAGGCTCAAACTCACAAACTGCAAGATCATGACCTAGGCAGAAATCGAGAGAGTCGGACACTTAACAGACTGCGGCACCCAGATGTCCTAATGTGAACTTTCAATAAAAGAGCAGAGAGAGCCTGGCTCCCTCGGGACCGACAAGCAACCCCGGGAAGAGACAAAGACATGTGAACCCACCAGCCTGGGTAAGGTGGGATGTCCCACTGGGCATGACGGAACTTTGGGTTCTATTTTTTCTTTCTGTGCCAGCGAAAGGGACAGCCTCGGGCTGCTAACACAGTTGCTCGCACCCCAAGGCTCCCAGTAGCATGTGTGTAGTGTGGAAAAGGTGTGCAGGGGGCAGGGGGGAGGGCGTCGTAGGAGAGAGGCCGGATAACTGTGTTGTTGGGAGTGCTGTAGCCAACAAGGAAAAACTCCCCGCCTCCGGTGCTGTGGACCCCAGGGAGGGACAGAGGTCAGGGTTCTGCGTCCGTGAGGATGCCTCCAAACTACCTCTTACCCTGAGTCCCTGGGGCACCTTTTGCAGGGGAGTGGAGTGGGGGGCACTATGAATTTAACTGAAAGACGGAGTTCTGAGGTCATGGCTCTGGATCACCAGTGAGGGGCACTGTTCTCCAAGTTCAAAGTCACAAGTGTGCCACTGTCGCTCCTGAGGAGTCACAGAGACCCGGGGACTCGTGGTCCCTGCTTGCGTCTGAAGGTCAGACTGACTGTGCCCCCCACTTTGGGCCGTGTAAGCCTCTGGGTTTGAAAGAGATACTAAACTTCCTACTAATAAGGTCAATGGGGAATTAATTGAGCCGATTCTCTTTCTTTCTTTCTTTCTTTCTTTCTTTCTTTCTTTCTTTCTTTCTTTCTTTCTTTCTTTCTTTCCTTTTGAGAGAGGACAAGCAGAGGAGGTGGGTGGGGGGAAGGAGAGAGAGAGAGAGAGAGAGAGAGAGAGAGAGAATCCCAAGCAGGATCCACACTGTCAGCACAGAGCCTGATGCAGTGCTTAAACTCACAAACCATGAGATCATGACCTGAGCAGAAATCAAGAGTCAGTCAGATGCCCAACTGACTGCACCCCCAAGCACCCCAAGCCAGTTCTTTACGATGGGAAAATACAAGACCGGATCACCCTGCACACTGACTTTGGGGGTTAAGTTCCTACTTCCTCAGGTATCACTTGACCCAGGATCTCTCTGTACTGACTAACATTTCCTGCCTCAGCAGCAACTTCTAGAATCTGGGTTTTGCTCTTACCGCTCCTTTCCCTCCCATGCCCACCGGCCCACCCCGCACACCTGCAAGCCTTAGGAATTCCATGTTACTTGCTACTTGATGCCTCTCTGGTCACCTCACCCAGGGGCAGTCCGTCTCCCTCACTTTCACAGTACTTTGTTTTAGCACACGAATCCTCTTGTTAACGTTATACCTAATAGTGTGTGGTAGTTGTTAGCCAGCTCATCTTTTTATTTCTAATACATTGTAAACTGTGTATCTCAATATCTCCCATAGTGCCTTGCACCTAGAAAGTACCCCTTATATTAAAAAAAAAAAAATTGCAGGGTGCCTGGGTGGCTCAGTCTTAGGTTAAGCATCAGACTCGATTTCGGCTCATGATCTTAGTTTCCTGGATTCAAGCCCCACATCGGACTCTGCACAGAGCCTGCTGGGATTCTCTCTCTCTCTCTCTCTCTCTCTCCTCCCCTGCTCATGCTCTCTGTCTCTCTCAAAATAAATACCTAAACTTCTTTAAAGTTATTAAATAAATAATAAATAAATAAAAATTGCTACCTAGGTGTGGTAGGCCTTGGGAAAGTCTTCCCCAAACCTCTGGTTCTCCTCTCCGCCCAATTTCTCCGCCCAGTTGTGACCACCAGGGCCATAGGCAATGGCCTCACCCAATTCCAGGGCTAGTCCCCTGTGACGTCAGCTGATCTCAACCCACTTACCCCAGCGACAGATTGTCTTTGAGCCCCAGCCAATCAGCACACGATATTCCCCTCCCCCCCCCCGCGAGCGGTTCTGGTTGGCCCAACCAGAATGAAGGGCGGGACTTGTGCTCAGTGGCTCCCGGAAGCAA